>NC_044397.1:87766152-88402402 GCF_006542625.1 Nomascus leucogenys | reverse complement strand
CAGGTGCCGTGACTCACGCCTGTAATCTCAGCACTTTGGGAGGCAGAGGTGGGTGGATCACTTGAGGTCAGAAGTTCAAGGCCAGCCTGGCCAACATGGCGAAACCCCATCTCTACTAAAAATACCAAAAAAAAAAAAAAAAAAATAGCCAGGTGTGGCACACGCCTGTAGTTGCAGCTACTCAGGAGGCTGAAGCAGGATAATTGCTTGAACCTGGGAGGTGGAGGTTGCAGTGAACTGAGATTGCACCACTGCACTCTAGCCTGGGCGACAGAGCGAGACTCTGTCTCAAACATAATAATAATAATAATAATAATAGCAGCTAAGTGAAATAATGCTTATTGTGTACCAGACACTGTTCCAAGAGCTACACCTGCATTCACACATTTAATTCTTTCAACACTCCCATGCAGCGAGTGCTGTTAGGATCATCATTTTCTAGATGAGTACACTGAGGCACAGAGAGGTTAAGCAACTTGCCCCCGGCCACACAGCTGGTTGTAGGTAGCAGAGCTGGGAATCAAACCCTGGGCCGATTCCAGAACCCACACTCTTACCCACACGTAATATTTTTCCAGCCTCCGCGTGGGGCCCGTTTTCCACCTGGGGAAATTGAGTTTCCAGCAAGAATGACTAGTCCAAGTTCACCCAGCTGGGATATGGCAGAGCCGGGCCCTTGATCTAAGACTCCGGATGCCTTCCTGCTGAGACGCAGGGGCTGAGAGAGAGGATTTCTCTTGCTCCAAGTCACACAGCCTGCCTGACCCCAACACCTCGCCTGGTTCTCTTGCTGCCGTCTGCAAGACGGGAGCTAGGCAGGGCACAGTGGCTCACGCCTGTAATCCCAGCACTTTGGGAGGCCGAGGCGGGTGGATCACTTGAGGCCAGGAGTTTGAGACCAGCCTGGCTAACCAATAGAGATGGTGAAACCCCATCTGTACTAAAAATACAAAAAAATTAGCCGGGCATGGTGGTGTGCGCCTGTAATCTCAGCTATTTGGGAGGCTGAGACAGGACAATCACTTGAACCTGGGAGGTGGAGGTTGCAGTGAGCCGAGATCTCGCCACTGCACTCCAACCTGGGTAACAGAGTGAGACTCCATCTCAAAAAAGAGAAGAAAAGGCCAGGTGCAGTGGCTCATGCCTGTAATCCCAGCACTTTGGGAGGCCGAGGCGGGCAGATCACAAGGTCAGGAGATCGAGACCATCCTGGCTAACATGGCGAAACCCCGTCTCTACTAAAAATACAAAAAATGAGCCAGGCGTGGTGGTGGACGCCTGTGGTCCCAGCTACTTGGGAGGCTGAGGCGGGAGAATGGTGTGAACCCAGGAGGTGGTGCTTGCAATGAGCTGAGATCGCGCCACTGCACTCCAGCCTGGGTGACAGAGCGAGACTCCGTCTCAAAAAAAAAAAAAGAAGAAAAAAGATGCGAGCTAATCTTCAATCTTCCCCTCCTGCCCTGCCCATCAGGTCTCCGACACCGCCACCATGCCGTTTGGTAACACCCACAACAAGTTCAAGCTGAATTACAAGCCTGAGGAGGAGTACCCTGACCTCAGCAAACACAACAACCACATGGCCAAGGTGCTGACGCTTGAACTCTACAAGAAGCTGCGGGACAAGGAGACCCCATCTGGCTTCACCTTAGATGATGTCATCCAGACAGGAGTGGACAACCCAGGTGAGCCTCCCCGGTGGAGCACTGAAGGGGCTACATGGTGGGTCTGGAGGCTGCTGGCCATGCCCCAATCCCACCTCCCCTGAAGGCGGGGGGGAGCCTCAGTTTTCTCATCTGTAAAACGGGGCTGTTGTGAGAATCAAGCATTAATATATGTAAAGGCTTGGGACAGTGCAAGGCACGCAGCAAACCATGCAATAAACATGCACGAGAATAATGTGAGATCCCTGAGGAGGTCAGTTCATCTCTCAAACCTCAGTCTCCTCATCTGAAAAATGGGCGCCCATGTTGTGAAAACACAAGTCAATGGCTGTGCAGTGCTTAGAGTGGCGCCTGGCACCAAGTGAGTGCTCAAGCTCTGACGGGGGGTCAGGTACAGTGGCTCATGCCTGTAATCCCAGCACTTTGGGAGGCCCAGGTGGGAGGATCACTTGAGACCAGGAGTTTGGGACCAGCCTGGGCAACATAGCAAGACCCTGTCTCTACAAAGAATACAAAAAAATTAGCCAAGTGTGGTGATGAGGGCCTGTGGTCCAAGCTACTCAGGAGGCTGCGGTGGGAGGATCGCTTGAACCTGGGAGGTGCAGGTTGCAGTGAGCCGAGATCGTGCCACTGTACTCCAGCCACAGAGTGAGACCCTGTCTCAAAAAAAAAAAAAAAAAAAGAATCTGACAGGGGATGTCGTTAATGTTATGGTTGTTTCTCAAAGGACACTGCAAGGCGAAGAGAGCTGGGAGTGGAGAGGAGGCTCTAGTGCCCCTCACGTCCAGCTCACTGGGTGATGCCGGGGAGAGGCCCCTCTCTCCTGGCCCCTGTTTTTCCACTGGGAAATAAGAGGATCTTTCAAGTCTCTTACCCTCTTGACCGTCTGTGGCAAGGGGTAGCCTGAGATCCTAACATTTCAGGCTAAGATGTCATGACTTTGGGTGCTAATGTTTCCGAGATGCTGATGTTTTTAGCACCATGTACCCTCTGAAGCTCCCCCTTCTCTTTTGACCCCACCCCCAGCATTCTTTCTTCTCTCCTACCTTGACCCCCTCCCAGCCCAGCCACCTTGACCTCTCCCAGCCTTCCCTCCTAGTTCCCACCAGTCCTCAGTCTTCTCTCTCTCTCTCTTTTTTTTTTTTTTTTTTTGGAGACAGAGTCTTGCTCTGTCACCCAGGCTGGAGTGCAGTGGTGTGATCTTGGCTGACTGCAACCTCCATCACCTTGGTTCAAGCAATTCTCATGCCTCAACCTCCCGAGCAGCTGGGATTACAGGTGTGTGCCCCACACCCAGCTAATTTTTGTATTTTTAGTAGAGATGGGGTTTTACCCTGTTGGCCAGGCTGTTCTCAAACTCCTGACCTCAAGAGATCCACCCGCCTCACCCTCCCAAAGTGCTGGGATTGCAGGTGTGAGCCACCGCACCCAACCCTTATTATTCTCAATTCCCACCCAGAGGTATTGAATGTACCCGTCCCCACCCCAACACACACATGTCCACACAGTCTCCACTGAGCCCACGAGCCCAGGCCCTGTTTGCTGGGGACAAGCAGCTCTGACTTCACCCCCACCCCTCCAGGTCACCCCTTCATCATGACTGTGGGCTGCGTGGCTGGTGATGAGGAGTCCTATGAAGTTTTCAAGGAACTCTTCGACCCCATCATCTCGGATCGCCACGGGGGCTACAAACCCACTGACAAGCACAAGACTGACCTCAACCATGAAAACCTCAAGGTCCGTGTCTGCGCAGGAGGGGAGGGCTGAGGGGTGAGGAGGAGAGAGATCACAGGAGAGATGGGGGGAGAGAGAAATACAGAGACAGAGAGAGACACAGAGGTGTGGAGAAGCAGAGAGATGGAAAGAGAGAGGGACACTGGGAGGCTGAGGTGAGTGTATCACTTGAGGTCAGGAGTTCAAGACCAGCCTGGCCAACATGGCAAAACTCTGTCTTTAAAAAAAAAAAAAAAAGGGGGGCCGGGCACGGTGGCTCACGCCTGTAATCCCAGCACTTTGGGAGGTCAAGGCGGGAAGATCACCTTAGATTGAGAGTTCGAGACCAGCCTGACCAACATGGAGAAATCCCGTCTCTACTAAAAATACAGAATTAGCTGGGTGTGGTGGCGCATGCCTGTAATCCCAGCTACGTGGGAGGCTGAGGCAGAAGAATTGCTTGAATCTGGGAGGCAGAGGTTGCGGTGAGCAGCGATTGTGCCATTGCACTCCAGCCTGGGCAACAAGGGCGAAACTCGGTCTCAAAAAACAACAACAACAACGACAACAAAAATAAATTAGCTGGGCATGGTGGCATGTGCATGTAATGCCAGCTACTCAGGAGGTGGAGGCAGGAAAATCTCTTGAACCCAGGAGACGGAGGCTGCAGTGAGCTGAGATCGTGCCACTGCACTCCAGCCTGGGTGACAGAGCAAGATTCTATCTCAGAAAAAAAAAGGAAAGAGAGAGGGACAGAGAGACACAGAGACAGCCAAGGAGACAGAGAGACAAAGGAGAGGGAGAGGGAGAAGAAAGGCACAAAAGCATGTAGAAAAGGAAGAGGCATAGCCGAGCGCAGTGGCTCACGCCTGTAATCCCAACACTTTGGGAGGCTGAGGTGGGCGGATCACGAGGTCAGGAGTTCGAGACTAGCCTGACCAACAAGGTGAACCCCAGTCTCTACTAAAAATACAAAAATTAGCTGGGCATGCTAGTGTGCACCTATAATCCTAGCTACTCAGCCTGGGTGACAGAGCAAGACTCTGTCTAAAAAAAAAAAAAAAAAAAAGGGAGAGGCAGAGACACAGAGGGAGACAGAAGGGAGCATCAGAGAAAGTAGGAGAGACAGGGAGAGAGAGAGACACACGCAGTTGCAGTCACAGACAGACAAGGAGAGTGGGAGAAAGGGAGACAGGAAGAGAAACAGAAATGGGCAGAAAGGCTGGGTGCAGTGGCTATACCTGTAATCCCAGCACTTAGGGAGGCTGAGGCGTGAGGATCACTTGAGGCCAGGAGAGTTCACGACCAGCTTGGGCAACATAGCAAGAACCCGTCTCTACCAAAAAAAAAAAAAAAAAAAAAAGCCTAAAAATTTAGCTAGGCATGGTGGCTCACGCCTGTAATCCCACCGCGTTGGGAGGCTGAGGCAGGAGGACTGCTTGAGCCCAGGAGTTTGAGATCAGCCTGGGCAACATAGTGACACCCTGTCTCTATTTTTTTTTTTTTCCGAGACAGAATCTCACTCTGTCGCCCAGGCTGGAGTGCAGTGGCTCGATCTCAGCTCACAGAAACCCCTGATCCCCAGGTTCAAGTGATTCTCGTGCCTTAGCCTCCTGAGTAGCTGGGATTACAGGCACGCACCACCACGCTCAGATAATTTTTGTACTTTTAGTAGAAATGGGGTTTCACCATGTTGGCCAAGCTGGTTTCGAACTCCTGACCTCAGGTGATTGGCTCACCTCGGCTTCCCAAAGTGTTGGGATTACAGGTGTAGCCACTGTGCCCAGCCCCTCTCTATTTATAAAAAATTTATTTTAAGTTAGCCGAACATGGTGGCACATACCTGTTAGTCCCAGCTACTTGGGAGGCTGAGGCAGGGGAATTGCTTGAGCCCAGGAGTTTGAGGTTGCAGTGAGCTATGATGGTACCATTGCACTCCCGCCTGGGCGACAGAGAGACCCTGTCTCGAAAAAAAAAAAAAAAAAAAAAAGGAAAAGAAATATACAAAGTTGGGGAGAGAGAGGTATAAAGAAAAACAGAGATAGGAGATGGGAGAGAGAGAAGGGAGAGACAGAGCCCAGGTATGGGTGGCGAAGAGAGGCTCCACTTACCCAATCGATGAGGACGCAGAGGGCAAAGGAAGCAACAGGGAGACTGAGGGGAGCATCTGGGGGAGACCTGGGCTTGCTGGAGGGGGTGGAGGATCTGCCTGGTCCTGATCTCCCACCCGCTCTCCAGGGTGGAGAGGACCTGGACCCCAACTACGTGCTCAGCAGCCGCGTCCGCACGGGCCGCAGCATCAAGGGCTACACGCTGCCCCCGCACTGCTCCCGCGGCGAGCGCCGGGCGGTGGAGAAGCTCTCCGTGGAAGGTGAGCGCCCCTACCCCGTCCACTGCTGGGGTCACCCAGCCCCGGCTCTGTTCCTCCATGGGCAGGTCCTCGGGTCTCTTTGGGCCCCCGTTTTCCAAAGTAGGGGAAGAGCTTGGTAAATCGTGGGGGCTTGGGAAGTGGTGCTGGCTGTCAGCATTACCTGCTGTGTTGGAGATCCGGGGATGCTGTGCAGACTCGACGGCCCCTGAGAAGACCTACGCAGACACCTGGCTGCCCCCAGAGTCCTGCCATCCGTTCATCCAGCACACATTTCCAGGGGTTCTTGCCCTGTGTGGGGAGATGGGGGGTCCCTCACTGTTCTCACAGAGTGTTCAGCTGGTGGGGAGACAAGAGGAAATACAGATACCCACAGATGAACAAGATAATTCAAAAGTGCCATGAAGCCAAGACATGGGTGTGGTAGAGAATGACCGAGGGGAGCCGCCTCACAAAGGAGGAGTTGAGGCCGGGCACAGTGGCTCCCACAGCAGTATGGGAGGCCTAGGAGGGAGGATCGCTTGAGCCCAGGAGTTCAAGACCAGACTGGACAATATAGCAAGACCCCGTCTCTACAAAAAATACGAAAATGAGCCAGGAGTGGTGGCACACACCTGTCATCCCAGCTACTCAGGAGACTGAGGTGGGAGGATCACTTGAGCCCGGGAGGTTGAGGCTGCAGTGAATCGTGATTGTGCCACTGCACTCCAGCCAGGGTGGCAGAGCGGGAACCTGCCTCAAAAACAAATAAAAAGAGGCCAGGCACAGTGGCTCACACCTGTAATCCCAGCACTTTGGGAGGCCGAGGCAGGTAGATCAGCTGAGGTCAGGAGTTCGAGACCACCCTGGCCAACATGGTGAAACCCCATCTTTACTAAAAATACAAAATTTAGCCAGGTATGGTGGCACGTGCCTATAATCCCAGCTACTTGGGAGGCTGAGGCAGGAGAATCACTTGAACCCAGGAGGCGGAGGTTGCAGTGAGCCGAGATCATGCCACTGCACTCCAGCCTGTGTGACAGAGTGAAACTCCGTCTCAAAAAAAAAGAAAGAAAGAAAGAAAGAACTTACTTCAAGACAAGAAGTCAATAATAAATGTTGTAAAATAATAGGAAGTGCTGGTTTTGAGTACTTATTACCTTTGTTTTAAATATAATGTATTTAGGCTGGGCACGGGGTGGCTCACGCCTATAATTCCAGCACTTCGGGAGTCTCAGGTGGAAGGATTGCTTGAGTCCAGGAGTTTGAGACCAGACTGGGCAACATGATGAAACCCCATCTCCAAAAAATACAAAAACTAGCTGGGTGTGGTGGTGTGCACCTGTGGTCCCAGCTACTTGGGAGGCTGAGGTGGGAAGATTGCTTGAGCCTGGAAGGTCAAGGCTGCAGTGAGCTGAGATCACACCACTGTACTCTAGCTTGGGTGACAGAAGGAGACTTGTCTCAAAAATAAATAAAAATAAAAAATTTTGGCCGGGCGCGGTGGCTCACGCTTGTAATCCCAGCACTTTGGGAGGCCGAGGCGGGCGGATCACGAGGTCAGGAGATTGAGACCACGATGAAACCCCGTCTCTACTAAAAATACAAAAAAAAAAAATTAGCCGGGCGTGGTGGCGGGCGCCTGTAGTCCCAGCTACTCGGAGAGGCTGAGACAGGAGAATGGCGTGAACCCGGGAGGCGGAGCTTGCAGTGAGCCGAGATTGTGCCACTGCACTCCAGCCTGGGCGACAGAGCGAGACTCCGTCTCAAAAAAAAAAAATAATAATAATTTATTTAAATATAAAGTTTGCATATTTAATCTTAACTATGTATAACATGGTAGCATAGTATATAGTATATTACAGGCATATCTCAGAGATATTGTGGGTTTGGCTCCAGACCACCGCAGTGAAGCAATTAGCACAATAAAGCGAGCCATGCAAATTGGTTTCCCAGTGCATATAAAAGTTACATTTGGCCAGGCGAGGTGGCTCACACCTGTAATCCCAGCATTTTGGGAAGCTGAGGCAGGTGGATCATTTGAGGTCAGGAGTTCGAGACCAGCCTGGCCAACATGGTAAAACCCCATCTCTACTAAAACTACAAAAATCAGCTGGGTCTGGTGACGCACACCTGTAATCCCAGCTACTTGGGAGGATGAGGCAGGAGAATCGCTTGAACCTGGGAGGCAGAGGTTGCAGTGAGCTGAGGTCACGCCACTGCACTCCAGCCTGGGGGACAGAGTGCAACTCCATCTCAAAAAAAAAAGTTAGGTTTATCCTATACTGTAGTCTGTTAAGTGCACAATAGCATTATGTCTAGAAAAAAAAATTACATACCTTAATTTTAAAATCCTGCTAAAAATGCTGTGATCATTTAAGGACGCAGCAAGTCGGAACCTTTTTGTTGTATAGGGCCTTGCCTTGATGTGATGGGCTGCTGACTGATCAGGGCGGTTGTCGTTCAAGGCTGAGATGGCTGCTGCAATTCCTTCCTTCCTTCCTTCCTTTCTTTTTTTTTTTTTTTTTTTTTTTTTTTGAGACAGAGTCTCGCTCTGTCGCCCAGGCTGGAGTGCGGTGGCGCGATCTCGGCTCACTGCAAGCTCCGCCTCCCGGGTTCACGCCATTCTCCTGCCTCAGCCTCTCTGAGTAGCTGGGGACTACAGGCGCCCGCCACCACGCCCGGCTAATTTTTTGTATTTTTAGTAGAGACGGGGTTTCACCGTGGTCTCGATCTCCTGACCTCATGATCCACCCGCCTCGGCCTCCCAAAGTGCTGGGATTACAAGCGTAAGCCACCGCGCCCAGCCCCTTCCCTCCTTTCTTTTCTTCCTCCCTTCCTTCCCTTCCTTCCCTCCCTCCCTTCCCTTCCCTTTTCCTTCCTTCCTTCCTTCCTTCCTTCCTTCCTTCCTTCCTTCCTCCCTCCCTCCCTCCCTCCGTCCCTTCCTCCCTCCCTCCCTCCCTCCCTTCCTCCCTCCCTTCCTTCCTCCCTCCCTCCCCCCTTCCTTCTCTTTCTCTCTCTCTCTCTCTTTTCGAGATAGGGTCTTGTTCTGTTGCCCAGCTGGAATGCAGTGGTGCAATCATGACTTACCATAACCTCCAACTCCTGGGCTTAAGTGATCCTCCCATGTTGGTCTCCCAAAGTGCTGGCATTACAGCTGTGAGCCACAGTGCCTGGCCAGCAGTAATAGTTCGAAAAGAGTCTCTTTTCTGAGATGGAGCCCCACTCTTGTCGCCCAGCTGGAGTGCAGTGGTGCAATCTTGGCTTACTGTCACCTCCGCCTCCTGGTTCAAGCAATTCTTGTGTCTCAGTCACCCAAGTAGCTGAGACCACCAGCGTGCACCACCATGCCTAGCTAATTTTTGTATTTTTAGTAGAGTCGGGGTTTCGCCATCTTGGCCAGGCTGGTCTCAAACTCCTGATCTCAGCTGATCTGCCTGCCTCAGCCTCCCAAACCACTAGGATTACAGGCATGAGCCACCGCACCTGGCCTATGAAGCTTTTGATTTAAAGTGAAAAATGTTGACTCTTCCTTTCACTTGAACACCTCGAGGCCATTGTAGGGTTATTGACTGAATTGGCCTGATTTCAAAATCATGTGTCTCAGGGAATATGGAGGCTCAAGGAGATGGGGAGAGATGAGGGAATGGCTGGTCAGTGGTGCAGTCAGAGCACACACATTTATCCATTAAGTTCACCCTTTTATATGGGCAAGGTTGGTGGCACCTCCCCAAAATTAAAACAGTAACATCAGAGATCACTGATCACAGATCGCCATGACAGATATAATAATAATGAGAAAGTCTGCAGTACTGTGAGAATTACCCACATGTGACACAGAGACACGAGTGGCACATGCTGTAGGAATAATGGCTCCAATAGACCTGCTGGACAAGGGGTTGCCACAAACCTCCAATTTGTAAAAAACACAGTTTATCTACAAAATGCAATAAAATGAGGTATGTCGTATATTATATGAATATGTATAAGATGTATAAATATTATAGATTTATTGTACATATGCACAAATATAAATTCATTATACACATATTTTTATATATATGAATATACAAATAAACACACAATTTTTTTTTTTTTTAAGACAGAATCTCACTCTGTCACCCAGGCTGGAGTGCAGTGGCAAAATCTCAGCTCACTGCAACCTCCACCTCTTGGGTTCAAGTGATTCTCGTGCCTCAGCCTCCTGAGTAGCTGGGATTACAGGCATGTGCCACCATGGCCAACTAATTTTTGTATTTTTAGTGGAGATGGGGTTTCACCATGTTGGCCAGGCTGGTCTTGAAATCCTGACCTCAAGTGATCCGCCTGCCTTAGCCTCCCAAAGTGCTGGGATTATAGGCATGAGCCACTGCTCCTGGCCTACAATTTTTTTTTTTTTTTAAAGATGGGGGTCTTGGGCCAGGCGCCCAAGTGGAGAAACCCCGTTTCTACTAAAAATACAAAATTAGCCAGGCATGGTGGCGCATGCCTGTAATCCCAGGTACTCGAGAGGCTGAGGCAAGAGATTCGCTTGAACCCGGGAGACGGAGGCGGCAGTGAGCCAAGATCACGCCATTGCGCTCCAGCCTGGGCAACAAGAGTGAAACTCCGTCTCATAAAAAAAAAAAAAAAAAAAAGAGATGGGGGTCTTGCTATTTTACCCAGGCTGGACTCGAACTCCTGGGCTTAAGTGATCCTCCTGCCTCAGCCTCCCTGTATCTACGACTACAGGCTCATGCCAGTGCACCTGGCTACCATTCTACTTTATAATAATTTTTACTAATGGCCTCTCAAAGTCCTGAGATTTCAGCAGCCGTCTGTCTTGCCAGCCATTAGGAGCAGGCACCAGCACACTGTGGCCTGCAGGTGGATTGGATGTGAGGGTCCCTCGGGCGAAGGGGTGGGTCTGTTTTCTAGATTGAGCACATGGGGTGGCCATTCCTGGGGGCCTGGACAGATGGCAGGAACAGATTTTGGGGAGCCGTCACGAGTATGGGTTTAGACACAGGGTTCAGGTGCCTTTAGGACATCCAGGGGGCCAAGGCCCAGGCCCATTGGGAGCAGCAGCAGGGGGAACCCTGGGCCTCCACGCCCTGGTTGAAGTGGGACAGGCTGCCGACCACTCCCTCGTGTGTCCCCATAGCTCTCAACAGCCTGACGGGCGAGTTCAAAGGGAAGTACTACCCTCTGAAGAGCATGACGGAGAAGGAGCAGCAGCAGCTCATCGATGACCACTTCCTGTTCGACAAGCCCGTGTCCCCACTGCTGCTGGCCTCAGGCATGGCCCGCGACTGGCCCGATGCCCGTGGCATCTGGTGAGGTCCCTCCCCGCCCCCTGGCTTCCTCTTCCCCCAGCCTCCTCCAGTCCTGCAACGGCCCTCCTCACTCCTCCACCAAAACCAAGGCCATACACATAATTATGATCTTCTAAATGCCACGGAAAATGATCTTGCCCTCCGCCCCTGCCCATCCTGTGGTCTGTGTGTCAGATTTTGGGAAATCTGGACCAGAGAAGTGGTAGTTAAAAACTTAGACTTGGCCGGGCGCGGTGGCTCACGGCTGTAATCCCTGCGCTTTGTGAGGCCAAGGCGGGCAGATCACTTGAGGTCAGGAGTTTGAGACCAGCCTGCCAACATGGTGAAACCCCATCTCTACTAAAAATGACAAAAATTTAGCTGGACACAGTGGCAGGCGCCTTTAGTCCCAGCTACTTGGGAAGATGATGCAGGAGAATCGCGTGAACCCAGGTGGCGGAGGTTGCAGTGAGCCGAGATCATGCCACTGCACTCCAGCCTGGGCAACAGAGCCAGACTCTGTCTCAAAAAAAAAAAAAAAAAAAGGAAGAAAGAACTTAGACTTGGCCGGGCACAGTAGCTCATGCCTGTAATGCCAGCACTTTGGGAGGCTGCGGCAGGAGGGTCGCTTGTGCCCAGGAGTTCTAGACCAGCCTGGGCAACATAGGGAGACCACGTTGCTACAAAAATTAAAAAAAAAAAAAAAAAGCCGGGTGCGGTGGCTCACGCCTGTAATCCCAGCACTTTGGGAGGCCAAGGTGGGCAGATCACAAGGTCAGGAGATCGAGACCATCCTGGCTAACACGGTGAAACCCCGTCTCTCTCTCTCTCTCTATATATATATCTATTAGCCAGGCATGGTGGCAGGCGCCTGTAGTCCCAGCTACTCGGGAGGCTGAGGCAGGAGAATGGTGTGAACCCGGGAGGCAGAGCTTGCAGTGAGCTGAGATCGTGCCACTGCACTCCAGCCTGGGCGACAGTACGAGACTCCGTCTCAAAAAAAAAAAAAAAAAAAAAAAGCCTGGCATGATGGTGTATACCTGTGGTCCCAGCTACTCGAGAGGCTGAGGATCACTTGGGCCCAGGGGATTAAGGTTACTGTGAATCGTGACTGAGGTACTGCACTCCAGCTACCCGTCTCAAAAATAAGAACTTAGATTTGAACCATACTCCCTAGGTTCAAATCCCAGCTCTACCATTTACTAGCTTTACTAGCTTTGTGACCTTGAGCAACTTATTTTACTTTTCTCTACCCCAGTTTCCTATCTATAGGATAGGGATCACAATAATTTGTAGCTTCTGGTGTTCTTGGAGGATTAAATGAGTTATTTATGTAAAGTATTAAAAGCAGTGCCTGGGCCGGGCGCGGTGGCTCACGCCTGTAATCCCAACACTTTGGGAGGCCAAGGTGGGGTGGATCATGAGGTCAGGAGATCGAGACCATCCTGGCTAACATGGTGAAACCCCATGTCTACTAAAAATACAAAAAATTAGCCAGGCTTGGTGGCAGGCGCCTGTAGTCCCAGCTACTCGGGAGGCTGAGGCAGGAGAATGGCATGAACCCGGGAAGCGGAACTTGCACTGAGCCGAGATCGCGTCACTGCACTCCAGCCTGGGTGACAGAGCAAGACTCTGTCTCAAAAAAAAAAAAACAAAAAAAACAGCCCCTGGTATACACTAGGTGTTCAGTGCATCTTGGTTATTTGTCTTATCTTTATTATAAACTATTATTGCTAGACTTGCTTTGACTCTGAATCCCTGATTTAGATAGCCAAAGATTTAGAGAACCTAGGTTTCAATCGATGAGGGGAGGCTGGGTGCTAAGATATACAGATGGGATGATTCCAAGATTTCAAGATTTTAAATATTTTTAGGTTTTAAGATTCCACTCATTTCAAATTCTGTGATTCCATAATTTGAAGCATTTCCGGATTTATTTATTTATTTATTTTGAGATGGACTCCCACTCTGAGGACCAGGCTGGAGTGCAGTGGGTCGCTCTCGACTCACTGAAACCTCCGTCTCCCGGGTTCAAACAATCCTCTCACCCTCCGCCTCCTGAGTAGCTAGGACTACAGGCATGTGCTACTGTGTCCAGCTAGTTTTCGTCTTTTTGATAGAGACATGGTTCTGCCATGTTGCTCAGGCTGGTCTCAAACTCTTCACCTTAAGTGATCCGCCCACCTCAGCCTCCCAAAGTGCTGGGATTACAGGTGTGAGCCACCATACCTGTCCTCAGATTTTTTTTTTTTTTTTGAGACAGGGTCTTGCTCTGTTGCCCAGGCTGGAGCACAGTGGTGGGATCATAGCTCACTGCAGCCTGGACCTTCCAAGGTCAAGTGATCCTCCCGCCTCAGCCTCCCCATTGGCTTGGACGACAGGCATGTGTCCCACCGTGCCTGCTAATTTTTTTAATTTTGTTGATATGTGGGTCTTGCCATGTTGCCCAGGGTGGTCTTGAACTCCGGGGCTCAAGCGATCCTCTGGCCTCGGCCTCCCAAAGTGCTGGGATTACAGGTGTGAGCCACCACACCCAGCCATTTCCAGATCTTAATATTTTATGTTCTTTTTTTTTTTTTTTTTTTTTTTGAGATGGAGTCTCGCTCTGTCACCCAGTCTGGAGTGCAGTGGCGTGATCTCGACTCACTGCAAGCTCCACCTCCTGGGTTCTCGCCATTCTCCTGCCTCAGCCTCCTGAGTAGCTGGGACTACAGGCTCCCGCCACCATGCCCAGCTATTTTTTTGTATTTTTTAGTAGAGACGGAGTTTCGCTGTGTTAGCCAGGATGGTCTCGATCTCCTGACCTTGTGATCCGCCCGCCTCGGCCTCCCAAAGTGCTGGGATTACAGGCGTGAGCCACCGCGCCCGGCCTTAATATCTTATGTTCTAAGATCCTGCTTCTAGGATGCTAGGATTGGGAGCTAACACACTGCGATGGGAAGATTTTCTGGTCCTGAGACCAGATGTAGGATTTCCAAGTGTTATCAATTCTGATCCCAAGCTTCTGTTTGTCAAACATCCTGAGATCCCAAGGAGCTATAATAATGCTGTTCAAAGACTTAAGTCCCTAAAAGTCCTTGATCCCAGCATTCAACGTTTTGCAGATCCTGTGACGTTAGAGTCTACAGGTTTAAGCTTCTGCGTTTTGAGGAGGCAGATGCCACCCACCTCCCACCCCTCAGGCCCTCTTCCCCCATCGGTGGGCAGATGTTTGGGGGAGGGCTGGGAATGGGGCTCCCGCGGGGCTGACACCTTGGCCTCTTGCTGTGGCACCTTACTCTAGGCACAATGACAACAAGAGCTTCCTGGTGTGGGTGAACGAGGAAGATCACCTCCGGGTCATCTCCATGGAGAAGGGGGGCAACATGAAGGAGGTTTTCCGCCGCTTCTGCGTGGGGCTGCAGAAGGTGGGTGTCTGCCCTTAGCTGCTGACTTCTGACTCCACCTTGAACGCCCCACCTGCTTTCCGAGGCCCCGCCCCTTCCCCTATACTAAGCCCTGCCCCACCCATTTTCCAGGGCCCTTCCCCCCGGACCTGGCTCCACCCCATGCCAAGCCCTGCCCCTCAGAACCAGCCCCACCCGCTTTTCAGGGCCCCGCCCCTGGACCCAGCTCCATCCTATGTCGAAGCCCCGCCCTTAAGGATCCGCCTTCAGGCCGGGAGCGGTGGCTCACGCCTGTAATCCCAGCACTTTGGGAACCTGAGGAGGGTCAGGAGTTCAAGACCAACTTGGCCAACATGGTGAAACCCCGTCTCTCTACTAAAAATACAAAAAAAAAAAAAAAAAAAAAATTAGCCAGGTGTGGTGGCGTGCGCCTGTAGTCCCAGCTACTAGAGAGGCTGAGGCAGGAGAATTGCTTGAACCTGGGAGGCAGAGGTTGCAGTGAGACGAGATCACACCATTGCACTCCAGCCTGGGTGACACAGTGAGACTCTGAAAAAAAAAAAAACAAAAACCCCGCCTTCAAAGCGTTCTTAGTCCCCGCCCCTCAAAATCCTGCCTTGGTCACCATTGTCTAGCCAGTACCCTCGGAATTGTCCTACCTCCCTGTTCCCCTCAGAATCCCACCTCCACCACGTTCCCACGCCCTGTCCCTCCGGACCCTGTCCATGTTGCGGGTGCATTTGGGGGTGCCTGCCGGCGCTGACCCCTGGTCCTCTCCCTCAACCTCAGATCGAAGAGATCTTTAAGAAAGCCGGCCACCCCTTCATGTGGAACCAGCACCTGGGCTACGTGCTCACCTGCCCATCCAACCTGGGCACTGGGCTGCGTGGAGGCGTGCATGTGAAGCTGGCGCACCTGAGCAAGCACCCCAAGTTCGAGGAGATCCTCACCCGCCTGCGCCTGCAGAAGAGGGGTACAGGTACGGCTCCCACATCCTTTGCACCACGACGGGTGGGGAGGGCCCTTTGCGGGGATGGAAGGAGAGGTGCGACATCCCTGCGAGTTCTGGGGATCCGGCAAGGGCTGACTCTCTGTGAGCTTGCATTTCTTCCTCTGTAAAATGGGTGTCAATATGCCTATGTGATAGGAGTCAGTATGCGATTTTCATGATTATATAATATGCATTGCACACGCCCTTGGACCTCCCTCGGGGCCTCAGTTTCCCCATTTATAAAGCGAGGAGTGGTCAGGATTCGACCCTAGGCCGCCTGGCTCCAGAACCCACTCTCGTACCCACTATACTATATTTTCATGTTTGATAATTGAGTGGCGTGGTACCCTATCTAAAGCCAGAGACTCGTGAGCCCACGAATAAACAGGCATTACCTGTGTGCAGGTAACCTATTACACAGTAGGCACTCACTACATGCGGCTGTTGCATTTGGCACGGGGGCCACGTCCCAGCCCCTCTGCACCTTCGCTGCCTCTTCATGCCCCTGTCCCTTGCTTCCACAGGTGGCGTGGACACAGCTGCCGTGGGCTCAGTATTTGACGTGTCCAACGCTGATCGGCTGGGCTCGTCCGAAGTAGAACAGGTGCAGCTGGTGGTGGATGGTGTGAAGCTCATGGTGGAAATGGAGAAGAAGTTGGAGAAAGGCCAGTCCATCGACGACATGATCCCCGCCCAGAAGTAGGCACCTGCCCACCTGCCACCGACTGCTGGAACCCAGCCAATGGGAGGGCCTGGCCCACCAGATGCCCGCCCCCTCACTCCTTGCCCCGCCCCCTGTCGCGGAGTCCCACCCTGTGATGGTTCTGTCTCCTGGGGGCTCTCTCCATCCTTCTCAGAGTTCCAGTTTCAACCACGGTTCCAACCAATGGGCTCCATCCTCTGGATTCTGGCCAATGAAATATCTCCCTGGCAGGGTACTCTTCTCTTCCTAGAGCTCCGCCCCCACCAGGAGTTAATGGAGAGCTCCCAGCACACTCGGAGCTTGTGTTTGTCTCCACGCGAAGCGATAAATAAAAGCAATGGTGGCCTTAGCTTTGTGCGATAGTTTTTGAGGGAGGAGGTGCAATTGGCCACTGTGTGGCCTCGGAGTGGTTTGTCCTGTCTAGGCATGTACTAAACATGTCTTATCCCGGGTCTAAAATGAGGCAAAGTTAGGTCACAGAATCTAGTACAAAAATTAGAAGGCTCTATGGGGAATCTGAGACCCAGAGAGACACTGAGCCCAGTGTCACTCACCCAAAGCATGGGCCCTTTCCAACTTTGGCTTTGAATTAGTCATGCTCAGATCTCAAACACGAGGTCTACGCTGGGGAGGAATGCAGCCAAACGAAATGTCTGAAACTTGAATTTAGCCCAAGGGTCTCCAGTTTGAGACCTCCCATACAGCTCATCATATCTACCTCTATTCTGCTTCTCACTGGCCTCCTCCTATCTCGTCTGACTTCATCCCTCTGTAGTTGCTGCCAGTCCCTTACTTTGCTCAAGAACCTGCCATGGCTCTCCATTTCTCCTAGAAAGCCCTTCTGTTATTTGCAACTCAAGGCCACGCTGAAATGCATACCATTTGCTGGAGGCTCACCTTTCCAGTTCTTTCCCCATTACTCCTCTGATTCTTTCACACCTTACACCCTCCAATTCCCAACTCAATGTCTTTGACCAAGCTGTTTCCCTCTCCAATCTGGAACTTGAGTCTGAGCATCCCCATGAAGTCTTTAGGGATAGGCCTTTTGGAGAACTCAGTCCCAGGAAGGAACAGGAAAGAGGCGTGGTAGAGCAAGGTGGAGGGAGAAGAAGAGTTAATAGAAGTCAAGCAGTATCTGAACATGCATTGGGTGTTGGACACGTCAATCACCTCCACCCAGCCAAACAGGCCAATGTCTCCATTAACAAGGACACAGTGGGTGGGCCCCAAAAGACAAACGTTTTAGGGAAGAAAAAAAAAAGTGAGGTGGGAGTAAATGGAAGACCCGACAAAGCCCTCAGGAGCCTAAGGTGCTTTTTCAAACCTCAAGAGTCACAGAGATTAAGGGCCCTTGTAGTTCAATCTGCCCTCTGTTTTACAGAGAGGAAATTGAGGCCTAGGGATGTCCCCAGAAGTTCCCAGGGAGATTACTAGAAGGAAGGTTAGGAGAGATTCTAAACATCAAGGTATGCAGAACCTGTGAGATGCTGTGATGTTCTTTACTGTACTGTCTCCATTGAAGATCCCAGCTCCACACCCAGAGGCTACACAGACCACACATGCCAGTGGGGACCTTCTGAGCCAGCCAAAGCCACAGTCCAGACACCTGTCAGTTACCATGTCCTGCCCATTTTGCCTCATAGGACTCTCTTAAATCTATCCGTGCTCTCCCCATCTGTCCGGCGCCGACCTCTTTCCTGCTCTTCTGACCTGTCAATTTCCCTCCCTTCCACCCTGCACATAGCACAAACCCGCCCATCTCTACCCTGCCTACAACCTTGCCATGGCTCCCCCAGTGGCCTTGGAAGAAAGCCCAGGCCTCTGTCCATAACCTTCAAGGCCCTACTGACACCCCTAGCCCCATACCTCACAGCAATTCTACACTTACCAAGTCACATGCCATTTGTTGAGGACCTGTCCCCTCTCTTGCTGCCTGGCCCTTGTATGTGCCATTTGCTGTGCCTAAAATGCACTCCTATCCATGTCTAGCTGGCTCCTTCTCCTCCAGGAAGCCCTCCCTGGCTGAGGCAGGCATCACCTCTGGACTTCCCTATACCAGCCCTGCCCAGTCTCTGCCTGAGGACACATCTGCCTCCTCCATTGGACTGTGAGCTCTATGAGGGCAGTGTTGGGGCTGTCTTGATTACCACTGTGTCCCCAGCACAGAGGATGCTCTCAGGTCTTGACCAAGCCTCTTCCTTGAAGTTCCCTGAACTTCCATGTCTCCCCAGTGCCATAGGGAGAAAGTCCAGCTTATTCATTTTGGCCCCAAAGGTGCTGTGTGAATAAGCTCCGCCCTTCTGTACTGCACAGACTTCAACCACTATAATCTGCCCAGCTCCCATGCCTTTTCTCCTGCTCGTGACCTTGATCTTCCTTTGAGGAACCCCTACTAAGTGCAGCTCTGAGTCTGGCCACTCTAGAGTCACAGTGATTGGTTTAGAGAAAATTACATGGCCCACTTGGGCCAATGAGAGTCTTCCCTGGGACTTTTGCTGGGAAACTGACAATGAGGATCTTTCTGCTGCAGAAAGCTGGAGGGATAGAAACTTCTAACTGCTGAAGTCATCTGTGCCATCAGGAAAGGAGCACTCACTTGATAAAAACTACTAGGATTCAACTTACACTGAAAAAAATAGATGCAATGGCCTGATGCCTGGATCAAACCTACCTGAAGCCAGGTGCCCCTGGACTATTAAGTAACATAAGCCAACAAACACCTTTTTGCTTGAGCAGTGTAGATGGATCATTAGTCCTAATACATCATTTCTCTTGTTAATTCTCCATCCATGCCCAACACAGCAGCCACACTGAAATTACCCAGTTCTCTGAGGATGTACCACATGCTCCCACTTCTAGGCTTTTGCCCAGGGCAAACTCAATGCCTAGCCAACTCCTACTCATCCTTCAACACCCCACTCCAGCATTAATTCCTCTAGAGCATCTTCCCCAATGACCCCGCGCTGCCCACTTTCTCTTCTGGGCTCCAGAAGACAATAGTTTGTCCAGTGTCTGTGTCAGAATCCCTGTCTCCCACAGACAGGGCTTCATGTCTCTGTGTCCAGCACTGGGCCTGGCATGGAGTAGGCATGGGTCAATGATTGTTTATTGAATAAATTTACTACTGGAGTAAGAAGTGGCTTAGAGTCCAGTGTAACATGGTGGCTGGGAGTGTGAGTGGATGAATGGGGGGCCCGATATATGAACTGGGGTCTCGGGGATGAGGCCGAGTTCCATCCTGCCTTCTTCCACGACCATCCTTAGCTTCCCACCCCCACTGCTCCCATTCTGCAGATGAGAAAACTGAGGCTCCGAAAGGAAAAACCACTGCCTGGATTCCCACGCCTCTTCTTTAACTCACTTGCAGGTGAGGGCAGGGAAGGAAAATCCTAGGGTCAGCACTGGGGAGGGGGGACTCTCCTAAATTTATTGGGCAACAGGCTGCAGGTGAGGGGACAGGAGGAGGGTCGGGGTGTAATAACTTAAAAACCGTAGGTGACAGCGGCAGCTCCTCAAGAGACCTTTGCAGAGGTGAGGGTGTGGGGTATTTACAAGGATTTGTACAAAGTGCCCCGCGCCAGCCTGGGGCAGGAAGGGGGGGTTTGAGCGTGAGGGGAGGGGAGGGGAAGGAATCTGCCTCTCTGACCCCCACTCCCAGTCCCCCAGATTCTCCAGTCTTTAGGCTCAGCAGCTCTCCCCACCCCTGCCCCAAGGCCTAATTTTGAGCTGTTGGGAGAAATGGAAGATTTCCTCAGTTTCCCTCCCTGCCCCTGCCCTGTCCCCAAAGTCTCCTCAGGTGCCCCCTTGGTAGGGCGAGGGAGGACAGGACTGGCTGGAGGCTCCAGGAAGGTGCCAGCTCCCTCCGCCGAGCCCCCTCATCCTTCTTCTGTGCTGAGCGGCCCCAGAGAACAGCAGAGGGGACAATCTTTGCCCCCAAATATAATTCAGGGAAACTGAGGTGATGATAAAGGGAGAATCCCTCCCTGGCCCCTTCCTCTCCTGTAGAAGTGAAGGGGACAAGGGAGAGGAAGAGGAAGGGCCCTGGGACCGTGGTGGCTCAGAGCTCGAGGTCGTTGGAGATGCGGGTGACGAGGGTGCGGAAGGCCAGGGCGGTGCCCGCCACACGGCGGAAGAGAACTCCCCGCAAGCCTGGCCGGGGCAGCTGGCAGACCTCCACTTCGAAGTGGGACAGGGGCTCGGGCCCGCCCGCACCCCCGTGCAGGCAGGCCAGCAGGAACGGCTGTGGCTGGCGGCAGCGGCAGCGGGCGGCTGCTGTGGCCTGGCGCAGAGCTGCCATCAGGGCCTCGGGAGGGCGCGAGCTGGTCAGCTTCACACTCCAGGGGAATCGGAGCAGCCGGGGGGCGGTTTCCGTTTGATCCCAAGGTAGATGGCAACTGAGGCGAGAACATATCGGGTCAGAGATGGGAGCGAAGAGGAACGTGGCGGAGGGCTGAAGGGACAACTCTTCCCAGTTTGGGACAGATTCCTAGCCATCCCCTCAAAAAACATCTTCCCCTGTTACCCCAGCGACAGTTTCAATTGGACACAGAGCTGCCCAGCTAGAGACCACACTTTCCAGCCTCCCTTGCAGCCAGGTGTGAACTTGTCTCTAAATTCTGGGACATGAGCAGAAGTCAGGTGTGCCATCCACATCGGTTCCTTCAAAGAACCTGCATGTGCCAGGCTCTCCTGTCCCACATCTCCCAGGAGCTGGACTTAGCAGTGGCACAGGCCAGCCTCAACTGTGAAGATGACAAGAGCTCCAGGGAATGGGGATGCAGAAACCTGGGGACCTGAATGACCGCATAGATCAGAGTGGCCCTACCAGCCTGGCTTAGCCACATGGTTTGAATGTTTGAATGAGAAATTTGTTTTTTGTTTTGTTTTGTTTTGAGACGGAGTTTTAGTCTTGTTACCCAGGCTGGAGTGCAATGGAACGATCTCGGCTCACCACAACCTCCGCCTCCTGGGTTCAAACGATTCTCCTGCCGTAGCCTCCCGAGTAGTTGGGATTACAGGCATGCGCCACCATGCCTGGCCACGGCTAATTTTTGTATTTTTAGTAGAGACGGGGTTTCACTGTGAGCTCCTCACCTCGTGATCTGCCCGCCTCGGCCTCCCAAAGTGCTGAGATTACAGGTGTGAGCCATCGCACCCGGCCTTTTTTTTTTTTTTTTTTTTTTTTTTTTTTTTTTTTTTTTTGAGACAGAGTTTCGCTCTTGTCGCCCAGGCTGGAGGGCAATGACACAATCTCGGCTCACTGTAACCTCTGCTTCCCGGGTTCAAGCAATTCTCCTGCCTCAGCTTCCCAAGTAGCTGGGAGAACAAGCACCACGCCCAGCTAATTTTTGTATTTTTAGTAGAGACGGAGTCTCACCATGTTGGCCAGGCAGGTCTTAAACTCCCAGCCTCAGGTGATCCACCCGCCTTGGCCTCCCAAAGTGCTGGGATTACAGGCGCGAGCCACAATGCCCGGCCACTTTTTAGTTTTTTTGAGACAGGGTCTTGCAGTGCAGTGGTGCAATCACAGCTCACTGCAGCCTCGACCTCCTGGGCTCAAGTGATCCTCCTGCCTTGGCCTCCTGAGTTGCTGGAATTACAGGCATGAGCCACTGTGCTCGGCCTCTGGGGGATTTTTGATCGTCACGTCTTAGGGTGGGAGCACTGCTGGCATTGACTAGGTTGGGGATGGGGTAGGTCAGGGATGATAAACATTCTCCAATGGGCAAGAGGGCCCTGCACAACAAAGAAATGTCCCGCCTGAAGTACGAGTGTGCTGCTCTAGATGAGCATCCCAGGGCTAGCCTCCCTTGTTCTGGTGGGGCCGCCCCTCAGCTTGGGTGAGCACATGACTCAGGTCTGCCAATGAGAGCATTCTACTTCCCCGCCACTACGCTTGGGTCAAGGGTGACCACATGACCAGGCCTGACCAACCAGAGTACTTCTCCTCTCTGGCTGCAGGCATTGGTTTAGGAATGAGCATGTGACCTAGTCCCAGCCAATGAGAGTCAGCCCTGGCAGTTTGTTGCAGCTGCCGGGAAGGCTCCGCTTTCCACTTGGGTCTCTAAACCGGGAATTCAGACTAAACCAGGGCTTGGCAAACTCCAGTGCCGTCTGCTTTTGTAAATAAAGTTTCATTGGAACACAGCCATACCCATTTGTTTTGTGTTGAATATGACTGCTTTTGCACTACAATGACACAACTGAACAGGTGTGACACAGGGTGCCTGGCCCTCAAAGCCTAAAATCTTCATGATCTGGGTCTGTACAGCTAATGTTTGCCTCCTGCTGGCCCTGAGCTGCCGGCAAACATTATGCCATGATTGGATGAGTGGCAAAAGGAGGTGGGGGCATTGACCAGAAGAGGAGTTGAGTTGTAGATGGGATGAGGCTTTTTTTTTTTTTTTTTTTTTGACGGAGTTTCACTCTTGCTACCCGGGCTGGAGTGAGATGGCACGATCCGGACTCACCACAACCTCTGCCTCCTGGGTTCAAGCGATTCTCCTGCCTCAGCCTCCCGAGTAGTTGGGATTACAGGCATGCGCCACCACGCCTGGCTAATTTTTGTATTTTTAGTAAAGACGGGGTTTCTCCATGTTAGGCTGGTCTCGAGCTCCCGACCTCAGGTGATCCACCTGCCTCAGCCTCCCAAAGTGCTGGGATTACAGGCGTGAGCCACGGTACCCAGCCAGAGGCTGAAGTTTAAGATGGTCAAGGGAAGGTGCTTGGGATGGGGTGGGAATGAGAGGAGCTGGCAGAGAAGGCAGGGGCCATAGGGCATTTCAGAAAGTTGGCCTTGCATTATGAGACTGGGGCCCCAACTAATGCCCTGGGGTAAGTGTCGGGAGGTGCTGAGGCAGGAGAGGGGAAGTGGCAGTCAGGGGTAGGCCCAAGCACTCACCTTGTGACCTCAGGTCCCCCGATTCTCTCAGGTTCGTCTGCGACCCTAGGGGAGGGGAGGGGGACAGAGTGTCTAATCTGGACATAGGGAACCCACCTCCCTCAACCCACTGCCTCTGGGACTCCAAGCAGCCCCTGCCTCAACCCCAGTCCCTCCGGGCTGGCGAAGGCCCGGAGTCAGGATTTGATCTCCCTGTCCATCCCCATAACCGGGCTCATTCTGAAATGGTTAGTGCAGGTCACAGGAAAGATACTGAAGAATGTGGAAGATGAAAGGGAGGAGAGTGGGCAGAGACACACCCTTACACAGAGAAGTGGCCACAGAGAGACAGAGAGAGACACACGCACGTGTGCACACACATACGCCCTCGCTCACATATACATTCATGCTTTGCTCAAACAACACCTCCTTCGTGAGGCCTGCCCTTTTTTTTCTTTTTTTGAGACAGAGTCTCACTCTGTCATGCAGGTGTGGCAAGATCTCAGCTTGCTGCAGCCTCAACCTCCCAGGCTCAAGCAATCTTCCTGCCTTGGCCCCTGATGTAGCTGGGACTACAGGCGCGTGCCACATCTGCTTTTTTTGTTGTTGTTTGTTTTGTTTTGTTGTAGAGATGGGGCTTTGCCACATTGCCCAGGCTGGTCTCAAACTCCTGGACTCAAGCGATCTGTCCAAAGTGCTGGGATTACTGGCCTGAGCCACCTCATCCAGAGGCCTGCCCATTTAATGCTGCACCCCATCCCTTCCCCACACCCCTTATTCCCTTCCCTGTTCTATTTTTTTTTTTTTTTTTTTTTTTTAGAGACAGGGTCTCCCTCTGTTGCCAAGACTAATGATCATAGCTCACAGCAGCCTTGACCTCCTGGGTTCAAGTGAACCTCCTGCCTCAGCCTCCCAAGTCCATGGGAATACAATAAATTGCAGTCACCATGCCCGGCCAATTTATTTACTTTTTTGTAGAGATAGGATCTTGCTATGTTGTCCAGGCTGGTCTTGAACTCCTGGGCTCAAGTGATCCACTCACCTCAACCTCCCAAAGTGCTGTGATTACAGGCATGAGCCACCAAACGTGGCTCCTATTCTATTTTTCTTCTTAGTTACTTTGCACTACCTAGCAGTCTATATAGTAAGTATATTTTACTTATTTCTTTGTTTTTTGTCTAGATCCCTTAGTAGAATGTTGAGTCTGCCAGGGCAGGAGTTTTGTACATTTTGCTCACCCTCTACTACAGGGCATAGGACAGTGCCAGGCACACAGTAGGGACTCAATGAGTAATAGCAATTAATAACTAATACACATGTAAAGCACCTTCCAAGGCAATCTTCTAAGCTCAGTTCATACATCACTTCATTTATCCTCACAATAACCCTAGGAGACAGGTACTGTTATTACTATACCCATTTTACAGAAGAGGAAAGCGAGGCCCAGAGACCTTGAGTGACTTGCTCAAGGTCACTTGGCAGAGCTGCCATTTGAACCCCCGAGTCTGGCTCCAGAGGCTGTGCTTCTGTGAGTAAATGAACAATCACACCCCATGTACAGACCCTGTACCCCACTCACATCCACAGAGCCCCCTCCCCAATGCCCACACACACAGGTCAGACATGCAGACAGGGAGGCAGAGCCAGCAAGAACAGGGCATGGACAGGACTTACTGATCTTGGATCCCTGGGGCAGAGAGGCGCCTGAAACACAGCGGTTAGAGTTCTGCCGTTTAGAGGGATCGAGGGTAACCCTGCAGTGTGAGGAGGGAGGTGAGGGGTGACAGGGGAGGAGGAAAGGAGGAGGAGGAGGAAATGTTGGGGTACAGGAGACAGAGCAGAGTAGAAGACAGGTTAGCTCCCATCAGCCCCCCCGCCCCGCCCTGCCCCTGCCATCCCCGCAGAGCTCACCTTCGGGTCAGTTTGGAGGTCAGCTTGGTGAAGAGGTTGGTGGTGGGGCGGGGCCGCCCGGCGGGCAGGGGTGCAGCCTCATGGGCCAGTGTGGGAGAGGCAGGGGGCCCATTCTGCACACCCCCACCACCCCCACCCCCTGCCCGCCGGTCCCGGACCTGGCCACCGTGGAAGGTGCTGCGGATGGTGGAACCGCGTGCCAGGCGGCTCCGCTCCCCTGATGGGGGTGCCAGGCTGTGACTGGAGGGGGAGGCAGGGGGCACCCGTGGGGTGCCTGAGCTGTGGGCAGAGACAGACAAGTCAGGGTGGGGGACTGAGGCAGGCCAGGACCCCAGTCCCTTTGATTCTTCACATTCCTGTCCTGAGACCAGGAACTGCAACCAGCCTGGAACTCAGAGACAGGGCAGCAACGTACAGTTGTGCAGGCTGTGCACTATACAATCTTAGCATTATTTTACTGACTCTCTCCTCTCCTATTACCCCTTCTTCAAACTGTCCCTTCTTCAAAATCTATCCCCTCCAAATCATCTCCTATCACAACTCTCCTCTCTCCAAACGCAGCAACTGAATAGATGCACAGACATTTTTGGGTGACTTCCTTGCTATTTGCCAGAACCTCAGGAACCAAATCAACTTGGCAAACACTTTGCTATCTGAACTCTCATCATCTAAAATCAGGAAAGAGATAAATGTAAAAGTCAAGGATACCTGTATTCACTACAATAATTTTGGCAGTGGGGGTTCCACTGTCCCAGGACCCTCCTCCAGCCCCTCCGACCCTCCTAGTCGACAACAGGGGCCAGACCTCCATCTCCTGAGTTCAATTCTCCTGCCTCACCATCCTGAGTAGCTGGGATTACAAGCATGTGCCACCATGCCTGGCTAATTTTTTTTTTTTTTTTTTTGAGACAGAGTCTCACTCTGTCACCTAGGCTGAAGGGCCATGGGGCAATCTTGGCTACTGCAACCTCTGCCTCCTGAGTTCAAGTGATTCTCCTGCCTCAGCCTCCTGAGTAGCTGGGACTATAGGCATGCAGCACCATGCCTGGGTAATTTATGTATTTTCAATAGAGATGGGGTTTCACCATGTTGGCCAGGCTGGTCTCAAACTCCTGACCTCAGGTGATCCACTGGCCTTGGCCTCCCAAAGTGCTGGGATTCCAGGTGTGAGCCACCGCACCCAGCCCAGACCTCCAATTTCTATCCTCCCAGGGACTCCAGGCCCAGCCTGGATCTCAGAGAAGAATCCTGATTGTGACAGAGGCTCTTACTTCTCCCTTAGAATCCATCCTCCCTGTTTCACTCTTGGTAACCAAACCCCTAAGAGTATGAGCACTGCACATGGCCACCCAGCCAGAGACTACATTTCCCAGACTCTCTTGCAGCTAGGGATGGTCATGTGACCATGCTCCGGCCAATGGGATATAAGCAGAAGTGCTCTGTACCATCTCTGGGTGATGCCTTTACAAAGAGTTGTTGCTTGTCCCCTACTCTTTCCCCACTTCTTGCTGATTGGGAAATGATGGCAGCTGGTGCAGCAGCCTCAGTCCCAGAGCTGGAAACTCATGTTGGGGCTGGAAGAACTTACCTGGGTCCTTGGAGGACCCTCCGGACTAAACCTCCTTTTTATTTAAATTACTCTACCCTGGGATCTCTTTGTTTTTGTTACAGCAGCTGAGTCTATACTTTTTATTTTTTTTTTGTTTCTAAAATCTTTTTTAATTTTCGATTTTTTTGGTCTCAGTCTGTAATTTAACTGTTCCACTGTCTCTTGAGCAGGACTGGAAGGCCATGTATTAACAGTGATTACAAATAGATTCTGGAGTCAGTCTGGAATCTGCTTCTTGACTTACCAGCTGTGTGGCCTTGGACAAGTTATTTAACCTCTCTGTGCCTTATGTCCTCAGCTGTAAAATGGAGATATTAGGATCTACCTCACAGAGTTGTTAGGGGCACTGAGCCAGGCAATAGACATAGAAGCCTGGCATGTAGCTGCTGCTTCATGAATGTTCACTATTATTATTTGATAACCACCAAAAAAAAAGCACTCTCAGTCACTGAATGAAGGCCTCCTAAGCATCAGACCCAGTGCCAGGTACAGGACACACCCGATCTCTATTGGATCTCTATAATGGGGCCTGGAAGTGGACAGCATCAGCCCTATTTTTTTTTTTTGAGACGGATTCTCACTCTGTCATCCAGACTGGAGTGCCGTGGCACAGTCTAGGCTCACTGCAACCTCCGCCTCCCAGGTTTATGCCATTCTCCTGCCTCAGCCTCCCGAGTAGCTGGGACTACTGGCACCCACCACCACGCCCGGCTAATGTTTTGTATTTTTAGTAGAGATGGGGTTTCACCATGTTAGCCAGGATGGTCTTGATCTCCTGACCTCGTAATACGCCTGTCTCAGCCTCCCAAAGTGCTGGGATTACAGGTGTGAGCCACTGCGCCCGGCCTTTTTTTTTTTTTTTTTTTGAGACAGAGTCTTGCTGTATGGCCCAGGCGGGAGTGCAGTGGCGCAATCCCAGCTCACTACAACCTCTGCCTCCCAGGTTCAAGTGATTCTCCTGCCTCATTCAGCCTTCTGAGTAGCTGGGATTACATGCACATGACACAATTCCTGGCTAATTTTTGTATTTTTAGTAGAGACAGGGTTTCACCATGTTGGCCAGGCTGGTCTCGAACTCCTGACCTCAGGTGACCTGCCCACCTCGGCCTCCCAAAGTGCTGGGATTATAGGCGTGAGCCACCACGCCCAGCCAGCATCAAGCCCATTTTACGGAGGAGGAAACAGAGGCTCAGAGATTTACCCAGTCATTCCGCTAGCAGTGTGAGCACAGAGGTAAGATTCAAACTCAGAACTGAGTATTCACAGAATCGTGACTTTTTTGAGACGGAGTCTCACTCTGTTGCCCAGGCTGGAGTGCAGTGGCGTGATCTCAGCTCACTGCAAGCTCCGCCTCCCGGGTTCACACCATTGTCCTGCCTCTGCCTCCCGAGCAGCTGGGACTACAGGTGCCCGCCACCGCGCCCAGCTAATTTTTTTTTTATTTTGTATTTTTAGTAGAGACAGGGTTTCACCATGTTAGCCAGAATGGTCTCGATCTCCTGACTTTGTGATCCACCCGCCTCAGCCTCCCAAAGTGCTGGTATTACAGGCGTGAGCCACCGCGCCCGGCCAGAATCGTGACTGTTAACTACCCCGTTCCCCTGCCCACACCCAGTGGGAACACCTGCACCCACTAATCAGGTACATCCCAGGGTGTGCCCTGGTGTTGGCCATCAACCTGCCCTACAGTCCTGGTGGGCGGCAGTGTCCTCATCCTGGAGCCGGCCCCATTCTAGCTGGCCTTGTCCTGTGATGTGAACCAATCCCTTCCCTCTCTATGCTCCAGCCATTCTGAACTGGTTTCTCTCCCTTGCCAGCTGGAAGAGACCTCACAGACTCAGGCCAACAAGCTGGAAAACCAGCCAACCAGATGATGCTGAAGCTGTGACATTCTGGGGCTTCTCTCGAGTTCTAAAAATGGATCATTCAAAAAATCAATTCAGGTTCCCAAGGCTTGTAGGCGGAGAACAGGGCCAACTGCTTTCCTGGTGCTGAAGACTAATTAATTAAGTGGGGAGGATTTTCAGGGGGGTACATGGGTCAATTCTGCCAAGGGCAGGGCAGATACACTCACTCTCTGGTCCCCATGGCACCAGCCTCCAATGCCTATCATCTCAGATCAAGGGAGGTCCTGTTCACCTACCCCCTACTTCCCACCCCTCACGTTGTTGCTGCCCCCTCCGTACCTGTTTTCTTTCCCATTTGGCAGCAGTGACGGGCGCTCAGCCCCCGGGCGTTCTGTGCAAACGTAGGTGTTTCTGCGGGTCATCATGCTGGGAGGGAGGTTGTTCTGCAGGAGACACGGCCAGGAAGGGAGTGACGGGGTGAAGACATGCCCCTGAGCTTCTCCCTCTTCCCTTCTCTGCCCTCCCCATCGATGAATAAGTCAGGGGCTCATGTGGGAACCCAGGGTGAGTAGGAGATGGTGAAAGGTCCCAAAGATGTGAAAGGTTCATGAGTAATCCCAGCCACGAAGGCTGAGTCAAGGGAGACCCCTGGAGACTGGAGAAGAGGGGGACACTGAGGGAAAACAAGGCAGGGAAGGTTTCCAGGGGGCATCCTTGTCCACCGCTCTTCTCCCAGCAATGCCCACCTTCTTGAGGTCCAGCCCAGCCACACCAAATGTTTGCTAATGTACTTATTCATGCCACATTCTGTCACTGTGCCTAGCCTGTGCACTGGGCTGTCTCACCTGTTAGAACATTCCTCCTACCTTTTCCCCTGACTCACTCCTACATATCTTTCAGGTGTCAGTTCATAATCTACCACCGCCCCCGGCCCCAGGCTGTCACGTGCCTCCGTTGGGCTCCCACAGGCCCCTGGGCTCCCCACTGCAGCTTCAATCACTGTGCTGTCAATGTCTGTTCTCATATATGTCCCCATCCCATACTGGGCTGTGAGCTCTGGGAACACAGGGAATATCAGGATTATGCTACCTCATAAACATGTTAGGAAGACAGCCCTCCTTTTCTATTCTCTGGAAGTTTGTCTAAGGTTAGTGTTATTTCTTCTTTAAGTGTTTGGAAGAATTCCACTGGTGGGAGTCATCTGAGCCAGAAATTTTCTTTATAGGGAAGGTTTTCAGTACGAATTCAATTTCTTTAACAAGAATATAAGACTGTTCAGGTTTTCTATTTCTTCTTGTGTCAGTTTTGATACAGTGTGTTTTTAAAGTAATGTGTCCATTTCATCTAAGCTGTTAAATTTATTGGCATAAAGTAGTTCCTAATATCATCTTTTTTTTTTTTTTTTTTTTTTTTTTGCGACACAGTCTTGCTGTCACCCAGGCTGGAGTGCAATGGCGCGATCTCGGCTCACTGCAGGCTCCGCCCCCCGGGGTTCACGCCATTCTCCTGCCTCAGCCTCCAGAGCAGCTGGGACTACAGGCGCCCACCACCTCGCCCGGCTAATTTTTTGTATTTTTAGTAGAGACAGGGTTTCACTGTGTTAGCCAGGATGGTCTCGATCTCCTGACCTCGTGATCCACCCGCCTCGGCCTCCCAAAGTGCTGGGATTACAGGCGTGAGCCACCGCGCCCGGCCCTAATATCATCTTACTATCTTTTAATGTTAGAATAAAGTTCCCCTTTTCATTTTAGATACTGGTGATTCATGTTTGCTGTCTTTTTTCCTTAATTGATTTTTACCAGGGGTCCATTGGATTTTATTTATTTTTTTGGACAGAGTTTCACTCTTTTTGCCCAGGCTGGAGTGCAATGGCATGATCTCGGCTCACTGTAACCTCCACCTCCCAGGTTCAAGTGAACCTGCCTTAGTCTCCCGAGTAGCTAGGATTACAGGCGTGGACCACCACGCCCAGCTAATTTTTTGTATTTTTGGTAGAGACGGGGTTTTGCCATGCTGGCCAGGCTGGTCTCAAACTCCTGACCTCAAGTGATCCACCTGCCTCAGCTTCCCAAAGTGCTGGGATTACGGGCAGGAGCCACCAGGCCCAGACTGATTTTATTAATCTTTTAAAAAAACCAACTTTAGGTTTTGTTGCTTTATTGTACCTCTTCCTTCTCCTTCACTGATTTATTCTCTTTAATGCCTCCTCCCTTCTACTTTTTTTGAGATGGGGTCTTGTTCTGATGCCTAGGCTGGAGCGCAGTGGTGTGATCATGGCTCACTGCAGCCTCGACCTCCTGGCCTCAAGTGGATCCTTTCACCTCGGCCTCCCAAGTAGCTAGAACCTCAGGCATGTGCCACAACACTTAGCTAATTTTCATTTTTGGCAGAGACAGGGTCTGTGTTGTCCGGGCTGGTCTTGAACCCCTGGGCTCAAGCAGTCCTCCTGCCTCAGCTTCCCGAAGCGCTGGGATTACAGGCATGAGCCACCACTTCTGGTCCCTTCTACTTTCTTTGAGGTTTATTTGCTTTTCCTTTTTTACCTTCTTAAGGTGTGGGTTTCGTTTAGCAATAACAATAGCTCTCATTCACTGAGTGCTTACCGTGCCAGTATGTGAAGTACTTCATGTATGAGATCTTACAAGATCCTCACAATGACCCAGGTTCTTTAATGAGCCCATTTCACATAGTGAGATATTGAAGATCAGAGAGGTGAAGTTACTTGCCCAAGGTCACATGGCTCATTAATGTAATTCAAACTCTACGTGGCTTCAGAGGCCCGGCCACTTTCTCAAACTGCCTCCACCCTTTTTCTCTTTTTTAAGAGATAGGATCTCACCTTGTTGCCCAGGCTGGTCTTGAACTCCTGGCCTCAAGCAATCCTCCCACCTCAGCCTCCCAAGTAGCTGGGACTACATGTGTGTGCCACCATGTCCAGCTGCCTCCACTCTCCTGTTCCCATGTTGAGGATATTTTCGTACTATGCTGTTCTTGGGAACTCAGATGCAGAAAAGCCAAGTCCTACATTTCCCAGAATCCTTTGCAGCTCAGGTTCTGCATATAAGTTGGGTTCTGCCAATCTTTGCATTCATGAAGATTTGGAAGGTGGAAATGGGGCAGCAGCTGCTCTCCTGCCTGCTTTGACTTCAGCTCACACAGGCAAGGCTATGAGATGAAGGGCTTTGCTTCAGCAGGGCCCCAGTGCCTGTTGTCCAGCCCTCTGAGCATAAAGAAGCTCTTTTGATGGAGGATGAGGTTTTTGCGTCTTGGGTCACAGCCACGACAATGTGGTTTTTTTTGTTTGTTTTTTTTGGGTTTTTTTTGAGACAGAGTCCCACCCTGTCACCTAGGCTGGAGTGCAGTAGGGCAATCTCAGCTCACTGCAACCTCCACCTCCTGGGTTCATGCAATTCTCCTGCCTCAGCCTCCCAAGTAGCTGAGATTACAGGCAGCCACCACCACGCCAGGCTAATTTTTTTTTTTTTTTTTTTTTGAGATGGAGTCTGGCTCTGTCGCCCAGGCTGGAGTGCAGTGGCTCAATCTCGGCTCACTGCAAGCTCCGCCTCCTGGGTTCACGCCATTCTCCTGCCTCAGCCTCCCGGGTAGCTGGAACTACAGGCGCCCACCGCTATGCCCAGCTAATTTTTTGTATTTTTAGTAGAGATGGGGTTTCACCGTGTTAGCCAGGATGGTCTCGATCTCCTGACCTCGTGATCCACCCGCCTCGGCCTCCCAAAGTGCTGGGATTACAGGCGTGAGCCACCACGCCCGGCCCTAATTTTTGTATTTTTAGTACAGACGGGATTTTGCCATGCTGGCCAGGTTGGTCTTGAACTCCTGACCTCAAGTGATTCACCGCCTCAGCCTCCCAAAGTGTTGGGCTTACAGGCATGAGCCACCGTGCCCAGCCTAACAATGCGCTCTTGATGGGGCAGCCTCAGAAGGAGCAGCTCCCTTGCTGGGTCAGTTCTGTGGTGTGGTTGTAACTGTTGTTCCTACCAATCCCGCCCATTGTCCGCTCCTCCAGTCCTTCCTACAATTTTGTTTTCTTTTTTCTTTAATCACGCTCCCACCTCATCCTCTCCTTCTCTGGCCCTGCCGCTCCCACCCATTCTCTGCGTTGTGGATCATTCTCTGACACACGGCCCTCAGAGGCTGCCATGTGGAGCTCCAGGTCTCGGGGCTGGGGAAGAGCCAAGGGGCATGAGTTTGTACTCATCTGGAATACTCAGGACACACAGGCATCCCTGCCTCCCTCCTGTGCCACCTGCCTGAAGTTGAGCTGATGCTTTTAAGCTCTGTTTCCCCAAGGCCCTTCTGGTGTAAGGTGGCCAGTGATCTGTCCTCAGGTGCACCCTCTCCTGGCCCATCCCCACGGGATTCCCTCACAACATTCCACTCCCCTCCCTGTACTGACCCCGGGCTCTGCACAGCCGTGGAGTCCAGGGCCCTGAACCTGGACTAGCAGTCCTCACAGGTGGTGGCAGGGTCACAGCTGGCCAAACCAAACATAGCCAGTCACTGCCAGTTGCTGCTGGCTACTGCTGGTCATGGCCAGACACTGCTGGTCAAAGCCTGTCACAGCCAGTTAAGGCTGGTCATGGCCAGACACCAACAGTCAGGGACAGTTAAAGCTGGTCATAAGTGGTAATGGTCAGACACCACTGGTCACAGCCAGATACCGTTGGCCAAAGGGTGGTCACAGCCAGTCAAGGCTGGTCAAAGCCAGTCACAGCCAGTTGATGCTGGTTAATACTGGTCATGGCTGGACACTGCCAGTAAAGGCTGGTTAATGCTGGCCACAGCTGGCTGCCACTGGTAACAGGTGGACACTGTGGTCAAAGCTTCAGTGGGGCCCTGGCAGGCACTGCCAGTGAAGGCCAGTCACAATCGGCCAAAGCCAGTCAAGGCTGGTGAACTCTGGTAACAGCCAGACACCACCAGCCACCATGGCTGGGTGCCTCCTGATGGTCAGGACCTCTGCAGAAACGTCCCTACCTCGCAAACAGCCGTGCAGTGAGACCTTGCTTTGCCTTGGGTGTTTAGAACCAAAATAAACTGGAAGTACGCAGGGGCACCAAGAGCACTAAGAAGAAGTTAAAAAGATGAATGTTCTCAAGAATGTACGAGAAAAATTAGTATTTAAAAACTTTTTGTTTGTTTGTTTGAGACAAGGTCTCCCTCTGGAGACTCCCAGGCTGGAGTGCAGTGGCATGATCTTGGCTCACTGCAACCTCCGCCTCCTGGACTCAAGTGATCCTCCTCCCTCAGCCTCCCAAGTAGCTGGGACTACCAGCACGTGCCACCAACACACCGGACTAATTTTTCTATTTTTTGTAGGGAAGGGGTCTCACCATTTTTCACAGGTTGGTCTCGAACTCCTGAGCTCAAGCAATCCACCCACTTCAGCCCCTCAAAGTGCTGGGATTACAGGCATGAGCCACCATGTCCGACTAAAAACTTAATTTTTATGACTTTTTTGTTTTGTTTTGTTTTGAGACGGAGTCTTGCTGTGTCACCCAGGCTGGAGTGCAGTGGCGTGATCTCGGCTCACTGCAATTTCTGCCTCCTGGGTTCAAGCAATTCTCCTGCCTCAGCCTCCTGAGTAGCTGGGATTACAGGCGTGCACCACCACGCCTAGCTAAGTTTTGTATTTTTAGTAGAAATGGGGTTTCACCATGGTGGCCAGGCTGGTCTCGAACTCCTGACCTCGTGATCCGCCCGCCTTGGGCCTCCCAAAGTGCTGAGATTACAGGCATGAGCCACTGCGCCCAGCCAACTTCTTTGTTAAACAGCAAAATCTTATGGTAAAAGATAACTATTTTGTGTCTGTGTGAGTGGTGACTCATGCTTTTTTCTTTTTTTTTGAAACAGAGTCTCGCTCTGTCGCCAGGCTGCAGTGCAGTGGCGCGATCTCAGCTCACTGCAACCTGTGCCTCTGGGTTGAAGCGATTCTCCTGCCTCAACCTCCCAAGTAGCTGGGACTACAGGCATGTGCCACCACAGCCAGCTAATTTTTGTATTTTTAGTATAGATGGGGTTTCACCATGTTGGCCAGGTGGTCTCGATCTCTTGACCTCGTGATCCACCCTCCTCGGCCTCCCAAAGTGCTGGGATTGTAGGTGTGAGCCACCGTGCCTGGCAGGTGACCTATACTTTTAAAAGTTTAGGCCCACAGTTGGCTGAGACTCACACCTGTGTGCACCCTGGCCAAGGCTGGGACTTGACTGGTAGTAACCTGCCATGACCAGCCTCGAAAGGCCAAGGGCACAGCCACGTGGGGCGGCTCCTGAACACGTGCAGAGCAGAGGAGCATGGAGTGGGACTGAATGTAGATGCCGGAAGAGCTGAGGAGCTGGGGAAGCTGCTGCTGCTGCTTCCCACGACTTTTTTTTTTTTTTTTTTTGAGACGGAGTCTTGCTCTGTCGCCCAGACTGGAGTACAGTTGTGTGATCTTGGCTCACTGCAACTTCTGCCTCCTGGGTTCAAGCGATTCTCCTGCCTCAGCCTCCAGAGTAGCTGGGACTACAGGTGCATGCCACCATGCCCGGCTAATTTTTTTGTATATTTAGTAGAGACGAGGTTTCACTGTGTTAGCCTGACGGTCTCGATCTCCTGACCTCGTGATCTGCCCGCCTTGGCCTCCCAAAGTGTTGGGATTACAAGCGTGAGCCATTGCGCCTGGCATTTTGTTTTTTTTTTTCTTGAAATAGAGTCTCACTCTGTCACCCATCCTGGAGTGCAGTAATGCAATCTCAGCTCACTGTAGCCTCTGCCTCCTGGGTTCAAGTGATTCTCCTGCCACAGCCTCCCAAGTAGTTGGGATTACAGGTGCCTACCACCACGCCCAGCTGATTTTTATATTTTTAGTAGAGACAGGGTTTCACCATATTGGCCAGGTGGGTCTCAAATTCATGACCTCAAGTGATCCGCCCACCTCTGCCTCCCAAAGTGCTGGGATTACAAGCGTAAGCCACTGCGCCTGGCCTGATTTTTTAAATTACTATTAATATTTTATTTATTGATTTACTGAGACAGGGTTTTGCTCCATCACCCAGGCTGGAGTGCAGTGGCGGGAACACAACTCCCTGTAGCCTCAACCTCCCAGGCTCAAGTGATTCTCCCACCTCGGTCTTTCGAGTAGCTGGGACCACAGGTACATAACATGATGCCTGGCTAATTTTTTTGATTTTTAGTTGAGATGGCATCTTGCTATGCTTCTTTTTTTTTTTTTTTTTTGAGACTGAGTCTCGCTCTGTCGCCCAGGCTGGAATGCAGTGGCGCAATCTCGGCTCACTGCAAGCTCCACCTCCCGGGTTCACGCCATTCTCCTGCCTCAGCCTCTCCGAGTAGCTGGGACTACAGGCGCCTGCCACCACGCCCGGCTAATTTTTTGTATTTTTAGTAGAGACGAGGTTTCACCGTGGTCTCGATCTCCTGACCTCGTGATCCGCCCGCCTTGGCCTCCCAAAGTGCTGGGATTACAAGCGTGAGCAACCCCGCCCAGCCAACTATGCTTCTTAAACTCCTGGCCTCAAGTGATCCTCCTGCCTCGGCCTCCCAAAATGCCAGGATTACAAGCATGAGCCTCCATGCCTGGCCCTTCCCACATTTTTAAAAGCACTTAATTTCCTGCATTCAATCCTTTCTGCCATGAGTACATTCGGCACTTCTTTGACACAGGACACCAATTTATACACTAACATCAAGTGTTAGTGTATAAACTGAGCTCAGGCAAACAGAGGCACTTGATAAATGTTTGTTGAAGGAATGAATGTGTGTAAGAAGGAGTTGATAAGAAGGAGTTCCATCTGGGGAATGAAATGAAAGCAGGGCCTGAGGAATGTGGCCCGGGCGGTGCCCCCAGCCCTGCCCCCAGCCCCGGTCACTCACAGGGGTGCTTGTGCTGTCCTTCCGCCGCTCTGGGATCTCTGCCTTGTTGGGGTTGTGGGCGCTGCTGACCATGGGGCTGGAGGGGGGCAGCCCTCGACTCCCGCTCCCCGCGGCGCTGCAGCTCGCCTTCCGGCCTGGCAGCCGCTCCTCCTTCAGCTCCGCCTCCCCCGTGCTCGTCGGGCTGCGTTTGGGGTGCAGGGGTGCAGGGGATGGGCCACCTGGGGGAGGGGGCACCGTTTAGAGCTGGCATCACCACGGAAACCCAGAACTGACTCTGGGGGATCGTTGGAACCTGAGAATTCCTCATGTAGGCTGCAATCTCTGTGTGACAGAGATTTGACAATATCTGTCAAAATTACCTCAAGATTACCAACGCACGTATACTGACCTAGAAACTCCAAATCAATGACATCATGCACATACAGGCTATTCATTGCACCTTTTTTTTTTTTTTTTTTTTTTTGAGACAAAGTCTGGCTCTGTTGCCTAAGCTGGAGTGCAGTGGCACGATCTCCGCTCACTGCAACCTCCACCTCCCCGGTTCAGGCAATTCTCCTGCCTCAGCCTCCCAAGTAGCTGGAATTACAAGCGTGTGCCACCCCACCCGGCCTGCACCATTAGACTGGGAACAGCCTAAATGCCCCTTAGTAGGGGAATGACTAGATAAGTCAAGGTATTTCCACAGTGGAAAATTATGCAGCTATAAAAAAGAATAACGAAGCACTTTATGCACCAATACAGAATGATCTTCATGATAGACTGGAAAGTAGAAAAGGCAAGACAAGAGATGAAGAGATGGGTCAACAATGTTCTCATTTGTCTACAAAAGCAAAAAAGTGTGTATCTATATCTACTTGCTTATATATGAATATCTCCAAAGGACTATAACTTGTTTCAAAAGGGGAGAATTTACTTATTGTTTTTATATATCTTTAGTTTCCTTCTCTTTTTTTTTTTATTGAGATAGGATCTCACTCTGTTGCCCAAGCTGAAGTACACTGGTGTGACCTCAGCTCGCTGCAACCTCGGCCTCCTAGGCTCAAGCCCTCCTCCTACTTCAGCCTCCCAAGTAGCTGGGATTACAGGCACACACTACCATGCCCAGCTAATTTTTGTATTTTTTTTTTGTAGAGACAGGATTTCGCCATGTTGTCCAGGCTGGTCTTGGACTCCTGGACTCCAGCAATCCTCCCACCTTGGCCTCCCAAAGTGCTGGGATTACACGCGTGAGCCACCGCCCCCGGCCCCATATTTATCTCTTTACATGTTTGTTTATGAATAAAATCTCTCCAAAGGAATTCACATAAAACCCATAACAGGGCCAGGTGCAGTGGCTCACGCCTGTAATCCCAGCACTTTGGGAGGTCAAGGCGGGCAGATCATGAGGTCAGGAGATCGAGACCAGCCTGGCTAACATGGTGAAACCCCGTCTCTACTAAAAATACAAAAATTAGCTGGGCGTGGTGGCGTGTGCCTGTAATCCCAGCTACTCGGGAGGCTGAGGCAGGAGAATCGCTTGAACCTGGGAGGCAGAGGTTGCAGTGAGCAGAGATCACACCTTTGCACTCCAGCCTGGCAATAGTGTGAGACTCCGTCAAAAAACAAAACAAAAACAAAAACAAAAACAACAAAAAAAACCATAACAGTCGCTGTATTTGAGAAACTGGGAGCTAGGGATATGTGTTGGATGAAGACTTTTTCACTGTCTATCCTTTCCAAACTAACACATTTTCAAGGATGTAACTGTATGAACAATTTCAAAAGCAACACAAAATAATTCTGGTCCCTTCGAACATCTTAGGAATCTACTGTTTTAGAACCCGGGGGTGAAAAGTGATCTCAAACTTGAAAGAGGCAGAAGGTCTGCTTGTTACATCCTCAGGAGCAATACATGCTGAAAAGTCCCAGAACCACAAGCTGAGAGCTCTACAATGACAATGACAGATACCTGGCACCTGCCAGCAATCCCTCTCCCTGAGAATCCCTGGAACTCAGGTCTCAGTGTGGGGAGTTCTGAAGGTTACCATGTTCTAACCATATGATACCAAAGTCACAAGCTCCTTAGGATCTTTCTGAGCACACCCTGTCATTTTACAGGTGGGGAAGACAAGACGCAGGGGCAGGGAATGGTTTGACCTCCAGCAATGGTAGGGGTAGGGCAGAAGCACCACTTTCCATGTGGGGCTCGTGCTGGGTCTCAGCTTCCCTGACACCTCTCTCCTCCCTCACTTCAGTGTGGAGGGGAGGCCAGAGCACAGCCTCTCAGCAGCCACTTTGTGCAATGTGTCCTCCTGTGCCCCCATTACAGCGGACTAATCCCAGCTGGACTCGATATCAGAGCTCCATCCTGATCCTGATGAGTGGACCAAGGAGACTCTAGCTAACACTTGGGCTGGATTTTTTTTTTTTTTTTTTTTTTTTTTTTTTTTAAGACACGGCGGTCTGGCTCTATCACCCAGGCTGGAGTGCAGTGGCACGATCTGGACTCATTGCAACCTCGGCCTCCCAGGCTCAAACCATCCTCCCACCTCAGTCTCTCAAGTAGCTGGGATTACAGGTGCACACCACCATGCCCAGTTAATTGTTTTGTTTTGTTTTTGAGACAGAGTCTCGCTGTTGTTGCCTGGGCTGAAGTGCAATGGCACAATCTCAGCTCACTGCAACCTCCGCTTCCCAGGTTCCAGCAATTCTCCTGCCTCAGCCTCCCAAGTAGCTGAGATTACAGGCGCCCACCACCACACCCAGCTAATTTTGATATTTTTAGTAGAGACAGGGTTTCACCATGTTGGTCAGGCTGGTCTCAAACTGCTGACCTCAGGTGATCCACCCAGCTCGGCCTCCCAAAGTGCTGGGATTACAAGGCAAGAGCCGTGGCGCCTGGCCTAATTTCTGTATTTTTCTGTAGAGATGAGGTTTCATCATGTTGCCCAGGCTGGTGTCGAACTTGAGAGCTCAAGTGATCCACCCAATTCAGCCTCCCGAAGTGCTGGGATTACAGGCGTGAGCCACTGCACTCAGCCCTGGGCTGGATTCTAAAACTGAGATGTAAGAAGTCTAGGAGCGGGCCGGGCGCGGTGGCTCACGCCTGTAATCCCAGCACTTCGGGAGGCCAAAGCAGGTGGATCATGAGGTCAGCAGATCAAGACCATCCTGGCTAACACAGTGAAACCCCATCTCTACTAAAAATACAAAAAATTAGCTGGGCATGGTGGCGGACACCTGTAGTCCCAGCTACTCAGGAGGCTGAGGCAGGAGAATGGCATAAACCTGGGAGGTGGAGCTTGTAGTGAGCCAAGATTGCGCCACTGCACTCCAGCCTGGGCGACACAGCAAGACTTTGTCTCCAAAAAAAAAAAAAAAAAGAAAAGAAAAGAAATCTAGGAGCGGCTGAGCACAGTGGCTCACGCCTGCAATCCCAGCACTTTGGGAGGCCGAGGCGGGTAGATCACCTCAGGTCAGGAGTCCAAGACCAGCCAGGCCAACATGGTGAAACCCTGTCTCTACTAAAAATACAAAATTAGCTAGGCGAGGTGGCCCGCGCTTGTAATCCCAGCTCGGGGGCCTGAGGCAGGAGAATCGGTTGAACCTGGGAGACTGAGGTTTCAGCGAGCCAGCAACGCGCCACTGCACTCCAGCCTGGGCGACAGAGCAAGACTCTGTCTCAAAAAACGAAAAAGTAAGAAATCTAGGAGCTGAGAGATCTAAAAAAAAAATAAGGTCAGATATGTAAGAGAGAGAAAAAAAAGATCAGACAAGCAGACAGCCTAGTACCTGTCCCAGAGTAAGAACTTCACCCCTGTAGACAAGCGGGGCTGGAAAACGAACAGAGATGGAAAACACTCTGGAAGTTCCTCAAACTATTATTAAACACAGGGTTACCAGATGCCTCAGCAATTCCACTCTCAGATATGTAGCCAAGAGAAATGATGGCAAAACACAGCCACACAAAAACATGGATACAAATGTTCACAGCAGCATCATTCACAACAGCCAAAAAGTGGAGGCAATCCACGTGTTCACGAATGGATAAACAAAATGTGGTCTATCTATGCAATGGAATATTACTCGGCAATGAAAAGGAATGAAGTGCTGATATGTGTATCATGGATGAACCTTGAAAACTTTCTGCTAAATGAAAAGAAGCCAGTCACTGAAGGCCACACATCGTGTAATTCCATTTACCTGAAATGTCTAGAATAGCCAAATTCATCGACACAGAAAGTAGATTAGAAGCTGAGGGTGGAAGGGGGACTGGAAGTTGATTTTTTTTTTTTTTTTTTTTTTTTTTTTTTTGAGATGAAGTCTCACTCTTAACGCCCAGGCTAGAGTGCAGTGGCGCAATCTTGGCTCACTGCAACCTCCGCCTCCCAGGTTCAAGCAATTCTCCTGCCTCAGCCTCCTGAGTAGCTAGGGTTACAGACACCTGCCACTACGCCCAGCTAATTTTTATATTTTATAGTGGAGATGGGGTTTCGCCATGCTGCCCAGTGGTCTCGAACTCCTGCACTCAGATGATCTCCCTGCCTCAGCCTCCCAAAGTGCTAGGATTACAGGCATGAGCCACCATGCCCAGCCTGGAAGTTGATTGCTAAAGGTTGTGAATTTTCTTTTTGGGGTAATGAAAATGTTCTGAAATTGGTCCTCATGATAGATGTACAACTCTGTAAATATATTAAAGCCACTGAATTGTGCACTTTTTAATTTATTTTTTGAGATGAGGTCTCGCTCTGTCGCCCAGGCTGGAGTGCAGTGGCGCGCGATCACAGCTCACCACGACCTCGATCTTCTGGGTTCAAGAGGTCTCCCTACCTCAGCCTCCCAAGTAGCTGGGACCACAGGCGTGTACTACCACACCTAATTTTTAATTTTTTTTGGGGGAGGGGGATGGAGTCTCACTCTGTGGCCCAGGCTGGAGTGCAGTGGCGCGATCTCGGCACACTGCAACCTCCACCTCCCAGGTTCAAGCAATTCTCTGCCTCAGCCTCCCGAGTAGCTGGGATTACAGGCGCCCGCCACCACGCCTGGCTTTTTCTGTATTTTTAGTAGAGACAGGGTTTCACCATCTTGGCCAGGCTGGTCTTGAACTCCTGACCTCGTGATCCGCCCGCCTCGGCCTCCTAAAGTGCTGGGATTACAGGAGTGAGCCACCGCGCCTGGCCAATTTTTAATTTTTTTGTAGAGACGGGGTCTTGCTTTGTTGCCTAGGCTGGTCTAAACTCCTGGGCTCAAGCAATCCTCCTGCCCTCAGCCTCCCAAAGTGCTGGGATTACAGGTGTGAGCCACCATGCCCGGCCTGAAATGTGCACGTTGTTTGGTATATGAATTTTAACCTTTTTTTTAGTATATGTGCTGCCGAAGCGAGCACATGAATTTTAACCTTAATAAAGCCGTTAAAAAAAAATAGCAGAGAGGGTTAAAATTTGATAAGTGTGTGGGTGAAGGGACCTCTTGGAAGTTTCCTTGCCTAATGGGTGCTGATGGTGGTGTGTATCCATTTTTTTTTCTTTTTTTAATTTTTTTGAGATGAGGTCTCTCTGTTGCCTAGGCTGGAGTGCAACGGCATGATCTCGGCTCACTGCAACCTCCACCTCCCAGTTTCAAGCAATTCTCCTGCTTCAGCCTCCCGAGTAGCTGGGATTATAGGCACGCACCAACACGCCCAGCTAATTTTGTATTTTTAGTAGAGACAGGGTTTCACCATGTTGGCCAGGCCGGCCTCAAACTCCCAGCCTCAGGTGATCCGCCCACCTCGGCCTCCCAGAGGGATTACAGACGTGAGCCACCGTGCCTGGCCCAGATTTAAACTCAGACTCTCTATTCATTTTCTGCAGCAGATGAGATGTCTGTCAGTTGCAGAATGTGGGGTATAATCAGCTGTCTGCCCAGCCCTCTTCCACTAGGAAGAGCCTCCTTCACTTCAGTGTGGAGGCAAAGCCAGAGGGCAGACTCTCAGCAGCCACTTTGTACAATGTGTCCTCCTGTGCCCCAGTTACAGTGGATTAATTCAAACTGGACTCTGACATCACAGCTTCATCCTGGACCAAAAAGATTCCAGTTACCATTTGGACTGGTCTCTAAGGTAAGAAATCGGGGGCTGGGTGTGGTGGCTTACGCCTGTAATCCCAGCATTTTGGGAGGCTGAGGTGGGCGGATCACGAGGTCAGGAGTACAAGAGCAGCCTGGCCAACACGGTGAAACCCCGTCTCTACTAAAAATACAAAAATTAGCCAGGTGTGGTGGCAGGTGCCTGTAATCCCACCTACTTGGGAGGGTGAGGGAGGAGAACCGCAGTGGCTCACACCTGTAATCCCAGCACTTTGGGAGGCCGAGGGTGGATCTCAAGGTCAGGAGTTCAAGACCAGCTTGGCCAACATGATGAAACCCCGTCTCTACCGAAAATACAAAAATTAGCCAGGCGTTATGGCAGGCGCCTGTAATCCCAGCTACTCGGGAGGCTGAGGCAGAAGAATCGCTTGAACCTGGGCGGCAGAGGTTGCAGTGAGCCGAGATCACACCACTGCACTACAGCCTGGAGGACACAGTGAGACTCCATCTCAAAAAAAAAAAAAAAAAAAAAAATTCGGGGAGCTGGGAGATCAGGAAGAAAGATAGGATGAGGTAAGTAAGAAACAAAGGAAAAACCACACAAGCAGAGAGGAAGCAAGACAGAGAGTGTCTGCTCTGGGTCTGGCTGCTTTTCCGGTTTTAATCCCTTCCTGAGCCTGGCTGTGCATTCCTGCCTCCAAGTTCCATGCAATGCCCTGTGTCTTTATAAGACATTCCTCCCTCTCTGAGGTTAGCTCCAGTGGGTTTCTGTTGCTTGCCAATCAGAGAACCCTGACATAACTCTAAGTCTGGGCCTTGGGGAGGAGGAGGGCGCGTGAGGGCGTGGGGCTGATACTCACAGAAATCGCTATGCCTGCGCTGGCGGTGGTAGGTGGAAGAACTCCGCTGCCCTTTGCTGTGGCTGGTGCCTTTGCTGGAACTTGTTCCATTGGTGGTGTCGCTGGGCGCCCGCACCCGTGCCAGGGCCAGCCCTGGGGCGCCCCGGTCCCCACCCTCCTGCGAGAGGATGACAGATGAGGCTCTTCTGCACCCGAAGTCCCTCCACCCAGGCATCACGCGTTCCCAAGGGCCCCTGGCGCCCCCTGACCTCAGTCTTCCTGCCCAGCAGGAGGTAGGTGGCGGTCACTTCGTTGTACTTCTGGCTGGTCAAGGCCTCTTTGATTTCTTCCCGTGTGTAGCCCATACCCACCATCACCTCTGGGAGGGGGGGATGGAGAGAAGTTTCAGACTCCCAGAAACTTTAACTTCCACCCATTTCTCTTTATTTTTGAGACAGGGTGTCACTCTGTCAGCCAGGCTGGAGTGCAGTAGCACGATCACAACTCACTGCAGCCTCGGCCTCCCCAGGCTCCGCTGATCCTCCCACCTCGGTTTTTGTATTTTTAGTAGAGACAGGGTTTTGCCATGTTGTCCAGGCTGGTCTGAAACTCCTGGGCACAAGCAATCCACCCACCTGGGCCTCCCAAAGTGCTGGGATTACAGGCATGAGCCACCGCACCTGGCCCACTCCCACCCATTTCTGTGTCATTCAGCGGTGTCTGCTCTTTGACCTGTCCAGTACCCATCTTCCCTTCCCAACAGCATGTTGATTTCCTTTGAAAGAACATTCTTTCCACTCAGATCACGTGGATGGCTCCCCTGCTCCAACCCTAAGGCAGGTGGATAACCCAGGTCTGGCTAATTAGTGCGTTCTACACCCAAAGCCACACTGACTGGTTCATTGAAGGCATGTGACCCAGATCTTGCCTCCTGGAGAGCAGCCTGGGAAAAAGCTATCACAGAAAACATTCCCAACAACTGTCTCTGAGCACCTGGATCCAACTGTGCCTGAAGGCTGCCTACTCTATTCATTTTAGTTATGTGGCAGAATAAATTATCACTATTAGGTTAAACCATACAAAATTGGTGGTACTGACAATTTTAAACCAATAAAATGGCAATTTCATATGGTTCAACTTTTTGTTGTGTTCAACCTATTAATATAATTAGGTTGATGCAAAAGTAATTCTGGTTTTTGCCATTTAATGGTAAAAGCCGTAATTATTATTATTTTAGATGGAATTTTGCTCGTCGCCCAGGGTGGAGTACAGTGGCGCAATCTCAACTCACTGTAACCTCTGCCTCCCGGATTCAAGCAATTCTCGTGCCTCAGCCTCCAGAGGAGCTGGGATTACGGGTGCCCGCCACCACACTCGTCTAATTTTTGTATTCTTGGTAGAGACGAGGTTTTATCATGTTGGCCAGGCTGGTCTCGAACTCCTGACCTCAGGTGATCTGTCAGCCTCAGCCTCCCAAAGTGCTGACATTATAGGCGTGAGCCACTGCGCCTGGCCCTTTTTTCTTTTTTTGAGACACGGTCTCACTCTGTTGCCTGGAGTGCAGTGGCATGATCATAGCTCACTGCAGCCTCAAATCGATGGGCTCAAGGGATCCTCCTACCTCAGCTTGCTGAGTAGCTGAGACTACAGGTGCACACCACCACAACTGGCTAATTTTTTATTTTTATTTTTTTGTACAGACAGGGTCTCCCTATGTTGGCCAGGCTGGTCTCCAACTCCTGGGCTCAAGTGATTCTCCTACCTCGACCTCGCAAAGTGCTGGGATTACAGGTATGAGCCACCTCGCCTGGTCTCTTTTTATGTCTTAATATCAAAGCGAACATGGGCCAGGTACAGTGGCTCACACCTGTGATCCCGGCAATTTGGGAAGCTAAGGCAGGCAGATCACCCGAGGTCAGGAGTTTGAGACCAGCATGGCCAACATGGCAAAACCCTGTCTGTACTAAAAATAACAAAAATTAGCAGGGCATGGCAGCAGGCACCTGTGGTCCCAGCTACTTGGGAGGCTGAGGCACAAGAATCTCTTGATTCTGGGAGGCGGAGGTTGCAGTGAGCCGAGATTGCGCCATTGCACTCCATCCTGGGTGACAGGATGGCTCTCCCTGACCCTCACCGATTCTCTTGGTGTCCCCGAAGTCCTCCTCGGGCTCTGTGTATGGCTTCAACTCCTCACCCTCATAGCCGATGTTGATCCATTTGTCTTTCATGATTTGCTGCAGGCATCGGGAGCAGGGAAGGCGGAAGACAGGTGTCAGAAGGAACCCGAAATCATACAGCTTCCCACCTCCCAGGGGCCCCCAGGTGGGGCTACCGGCCCTGCCCCAAACCTCCGAGGACTAACACCCAGAATTGCGGGCTTCCTAAGAGATAGCGCCTCCTGGGCCTCTCTCTCTCCCGCGTCCCCTGCCGGAGCCTCCTGATGCCACCCTCCCTCCTCCGCATCATCTGGGTCCCTGGCACCCTGTAATCATCCTAGGAGCTCATTAGCTAATTACTGGCAAGGCAGGGAGTGGGTGAGCCTGTTGGGGGGGTGGCGTCAGGACAGGCCTGGGAGCTTTTCCCTGGACGGCCTGTCTACCCCCACTCACCAGCAGCAGATCTTCGGTGGGCACGGGAGAGGAAAAGTGTGTCAAGAAGGCTTTTGTGGGTGGGGGCAGGCAGAGTTTAGGGGAGTCAGGAGACGAGAAGGGCCCCCGCTGGCTATGAGGCTGGGCTCACCTCAAGAGTACAGCGTTTAGCTGGGTTCAGCACCAAAAATCTCCGCAGGATGCTCTCACAGTCTGTTGACATGTAGAAAGGGACCCGGTACTTCCCTCTGAGGACTCGCTCCCGCAGCTCCTGCAGGGATAGGGTTACTGGAGGAGGGGGTCTGCCCCACCCCCCACCTATTACACACACACACACACACACACACACACACACACACACACACACACACACACACAATCTGTCCCAGCCCCTTTGATAGAAGTGACAGAAGCTCTGAGTCCCAGCCCTTGACGAGGTAGGCAAAACCCCATTCCTTTCTCCTGACCTCAGTTCCCTGTCATAAAATGGGAACATCATACGGACGCTGCAATTAAAAAAAAAAAAAATTCTTGGCCAGGCGTGGAGGCCAAGATGGGAGGATCGCTTGAGCCCAAGAGTTCAAGAACAGCCTGGGCAACACAGGGAGACCTCATCTCTACAAAAAAATAAAAAATGACCTGAGCATGGTGGTGCACACCTGTAATCCAAACACTTTGGGAGGCCGAGGGAGGAGGATCGCTTGAACCCAGGAGTTCAAGACCAGCCTGAACAACCAGCCTGCCTCTACAAAAAAAAAAAAAAAAATTTAAGCTACATAACTTTTCATTCAGAGGAAAACTTGCAGAGAAAGTTTATTATCTGGCCAGGCACGGTGGCTCACACTTGTAACCCCAGCACTTTGGGAGGCCGAGACAGGCAGATTGCCTGAGGTCAGGAGTTCGAGACCAGCCTGGCTCACATGGTGAAACCCCATCTCCACTAAAAATACAAAAATTAGCTGGGTGTGGTGGTGGCTGCCTGTAGTCCTAGCTACTTGGGAGGCTGAGGCACGAGAATCACTTAAACTCTCAGGAGGTGGAGGTTGCAGTGAGTTGAGATCACACCACTGCACTCCAGCCTGGGTGACAGGGCGAGATTCTGTCTCAAAAAAAAAAAAGGGGAGTTTATTCTTTAAGTCAGGTAAGAGGGAGGTAGGTAAGTGAGTCAGCCACTGGGGCCTCAGTCTCCTTATCTGTGAAAGGGATTACAGGACCCACTTCACACGCTTGCTGCCAGGGTACAAGTGAGTTAACATCTGTAAAAATGTGGCCGGGTGTGGTGGCTCACGCCTGTAATTCCAGCACTTTGGGAGGCTGAGGTGGGCAGATCACCTGAGGTCAGGAGATCGAGACCAGCCTGGCCAACATGGCGAAATCCCATCTCTACTAAAAAATATATATATATACAAAAATTAGCTGGGTGTGGTAGCGGACACCTGCAATCCCAGCTACTCAGGAGGCTGAGGCAGGAGAATCACTTGAACCCAGGAGGCGGAGGTTGCAGGGAGCCCAGATTGCACCACTGCACCCCAGCCTGGGCAGCAGAGCAAGACTCCGTCTCAAAAAAAAAAAAAAAAAAAAAAATCTGTAAAATGCTTACCACATGCCTGGCCCAGAGCCAGAGAGCGGTATGTAAACATGAGATTCACTCAAGGGGGAGGAGTCCCTACTGCCTCTCCTGCCTTCTCGTCTCTCCCCTCCCCCAGCCATGCCTGTTGTCCAAAGAGACTCCTCAAGGCCATTCATGGATTTATCTGCTGGCTTTCTCTTTACGGGCCTTTTATGAGAGGCCCTACCAAAGCTGTGAAAAATAAGATAAATCCATGGCTTGGCAGACCAGGAGGAGCTCTTTCCATCTGAATAAAAAACTGCAATAGGCCAGGCGTGGTGGCTTATGTCTATAATCCCAGCACTTTGGGAGGCCGAGGGGGTAAGATCGCTTGAGCCCGCGAGTTTGAGACCAGCCTGTAGAGACTCTGTCTCTACAACAAATACAAAAATTAGCCAGGTGTGGTGGTACATGCCTGTGGTCCCAGCTACTCGGGTGGCTGAAGCAGGAGGATTGCTTGAGCCCGGGAGGTTGAGGCTGCAGTAAGCTGTGACTGCACCGCTGCACTCCATCCTGGGTGACTGAGATCTTGTCTCAAAAAACAAACAAACAACAGAAAAAAACGAAGGGAGGCAGAAAACAGGTAGGAATGAATTGAGCGTGGGGGGTGAACAGGACTCCTTTGGGACAGAGTCCTCTGCTGTGGCATTCTCCTAAAAGGGCTGAAAGATGCCCATGCCTAGGAGCCTCTGCAGATCATAAAGGGCTATTAATATTTAATTTGGATCACTTTCAGGACACTTACCCTTAGCAGGCAGTGTTCTAAGTGCTTTATGCATACATATTACATCCATTTTCACAATGCCATAAAGCCCGGTTATAGCGCCCACCTTCCAGACGAGGAGGTTGAGGCCTGGAGGGGTTTGGTCACTTGCCCCAGGATTGCACAGCCAGAAAGTGGCAGGGCCTTGGCTCTGGAGCCTGTGCTGTGTGACCACCATGCCACACTGCCTATCACGTGATGGGGGAGAAGAAGCCATCAGGCCACCACTGCCACCTCCAGCACAGCTCCCAAGCATGATGCTGTGGCCAGATGCCAAGCTCCAGCGAAGGGCTTAACATATGCAGACGGGCTGCAAGCAGATGCTTTTTTTTTTTTTTTTTTTTTTTTAAAGAGACAGGCTCTTGTTCTGTCACCGAAGCTGGAGTGCAGTGGTGTGATCATAGTTCGCTGTAGCCTGGAACTCCTGGGCTCAAGCAATTCTCCCACCTCAGCGTCCCAAGTAGCTGGGACTATAGGCATGCACCACAATGCCCGGCTAATTTAAAAAATATTTTTTGTAGAGATGGGGTCTTGAAATGTTGCCCAGGCTGGTGTCAAACTCTTTTTATTTTTTTGAGATGGAGTCTTGCTCTGTTGTCCAGGCTAGAGTGCAGGGGTGGAATCTCGGCTCACTGGAGCCTCTGCCTCCCAGGTTCAAGTGATTCTCCTGGATCAGTCTCCCGAGTAGCTGGGACTACAGGCACGCGCCACCACGCCTGGCTACTTTTTGTATTTTTAGTAGAGATGGGGTTTCACCATGTTGGCCAGGCTGGTCTCAAACTCTTGACCTCCAGTGATCTGCCCACCTCCACCACCCAAGGTGCTGGGATTACAGGCGTGAGCCACCACACCTGTCCTGAATACTCTTAATGTCTTCATCTTACAGGTGGGGAAACTGAGGTTCAGAAAAGGACATGTCCAAGGTCACTCAGAAAGGAAATGACAGAGCTAGAACCTGCCTCTTCTCAGCTGTGTGCCTCCTTTGCCCAGCAAGGCCTGGGGTACCTGGTGGGAACACCAGGACGGCAGAAAGTGACAAGGGCCTGGGGCAGGTAAGACACTGGCCTGGCCCTTCAAAAAGGTCTCTTAGCTTCATGCTTGAGGCTCAGAAAAATTATTCTGTGACAGCACCTCCCTGCCCTAGGCTTCAGCTATGGCCAGAGTGTCAGAGGCTGTTTTGTTTGTTTCTTTGTTTTGTTTTTTTGAGACAGAGTCTTGCTCTGTCATCCAGGCTAGAGTGCTGTGGTGTGATCTCGGCTCACTACAACCTCTGCCTCCCTGGTTCAAGTGATTCTCCTGCCTCAGCCTCCCGAGTACACGCACTGGGATTACATGCACGCGCCACCATGCACAGCTAATTTTTGTGTTTTCAGTAGAGACGGCGTTTTACCATGTTGGCCAGGCTGGTCTTGAACTCTTGACCTCAGGTGAACTGCTCACCTCAGCCTCTCAAAGTGCTGAGATTACAGGCCTGAGCCACTGTGCTCGGCCAGAAGGCTGTCTTGAATGAGCACTTTGCATCCCTGATCTCAGCCAGTCCTTAAAAATCACTGCCACAACGTTGGTATCATCTTTTTTTTTTGAGACAGAGTCTCGCTCTGTGGCCCAGGCTGGAGTACAGTGGCGAGCTCTCCGCTCACTCCAAGCTCCACCTCCTGGGTTCACGCCATTCTCCTGCCTTAGCCTCCCGAGTGGCTGGGACTACAGGCGCCTGCCACCACACCCGGCTAATTTTTTATATTTTTAGAAGAGATGGGGTTTCAGCGTGTTAGCCAGGATGGTCTCGATCTCCTGACCTCGTGATCCGCCCGCCTCGGCCTCGCAAAGTGCTGGGATTACAGGCGTGAGCCACCATGCCCGGCTCACAGGGTTGGTATCTTTATGATCTTCATTGAACAGCAGGTGAGACTGAGGCTTAGCAGGGTTGGCTATTTGGCCAAGGCCACTGTGAAGAAGGGACTCCCTCCTCTTCATCACTCAGGGCTCTGCATTGATGGTCTGTCCTCTGCAAGTATTTCCCTGACTTTCCAATTTCAGATCACAGTACGTGCTCCTCACGGGCCACACAGAGCAGGACAGAGCGTCCCAGCTGCAGAATTCCTGCCCCAATGCACCCCCGATTCCAATACAGAGGAAACACCAGGCAACTCAAATTGAGGGACGTTCTGCAAAATTAACTGGCCTGAACTAATCGATAATGTCAATGTCACGAAAGACAGAAGAGAGGCTGAGAACTGTTCCGGATGAAAGGAGACACAAGAGATGGCGCAGCTAAATGCAACGAAGGGATCCGAGTGGATCCCTGACTGGGAAAAAAAAATAGCTGCCAAAGATATTCCTGGGATGATGGATGAAATCTGAGTATGGGCCACGGTGTAGAGGCCAGGATTATACCACTGCTGTATTTCCTGTATGTCACCATCAACAGGAAAACGCCCCTGGTCTCAAGAGATAACCCGCTGTCGCCTTCAGGGATAAAAGGACACAGTGTCTGCAACTAACTGTCAAATGCCCCATCAATGTCGATGAGGGCAGCAAAGATCACGTGCAAATACAGACAGATACAGCAAATGTGGACACAGGCCAGCGACTGTGAAGCTCCTGAAACATACCATGTGTTATTTGCTCTATTGTTGCAACTTTTCCGTAGATTGGCAATCATTCAAAATAAAAAGTTCAAAGGGAAAAAAAAAAAAAAAGCAAGCAACAACTCAGCCCACACCTCCCATCCCCTTACACTATTCCCCCCACCCCGCACAGCACTGGCCAGCATCTGATATCATATCTAGTTTGCATATTTGTTTTGTTAGCTGCCTGGCCCCAGTAGGAATGTTAGTCTGGGAAGACAGGAATTGTTTTGTTTGAAGTGAAGTGCACAATTCAATGGTTTTTAGTATATGCATGGAGTTGCACAATCATTACTACATTCAATTTATTTATTTATTTTTTGAGACAGAGTCTCGCTATGTCGCCCAGGCTGGAGTGCAGTGGCCCAATCTTGACTCACTGCAACCTCTGCTTCCCAGGTTCAAGCGATTCTCCTGCCTCAGCCTCTCCAGTAGCTGGGATTGATTACAGGTGCCTGCCACCACACCAGGTTAATTTTTGTATTTTTAGTAGAGGCGGGGTTTCACCATGTTGGCCATGCTGGTCTTGAACTCCTGACCTCAGGTGATCCGCCCGCCTCAGCCTCCCAAAGTGCTGGGAATATAGGCGTGAGCCATCAGACCGGCCACTACATTCAATTTTAGAACATTTTTCATCACCTCAAAAGAAACTCAGTACCCTTTAGCAATCAACCTCCAACTGGCTCCTCCCACTGAGCCTCAGGCAACCAGTAATCCACTTTCTGTCTCTATGGATTTGCCTATTCTGGACATTTCACATTAATGGAATCATACACTCTGTGGCCTTATGTGACTGGCTTCTGTCACTCAGCACAATGTTTTCAAGGTTCACCCACGCGTAGCATGTACGAGGGCAGGGTTTCTTTGTTTGTTTTTTAATTTCTTTTTGGAGACAGGGTTTCCCTCTGTCACCCAGGTTGGAGTGCAGTGGCACGATCTCAGCTCACTGCAGTCTTGATCTCCCAGGTTCAAGTGATCCTCCCACATCAGCCTCCCAAGTAGCTGGGACTACAGGCGTGCGCCATTATGCCTGGTTAATTTTTGTATTTTTTGTAGAGACAGCGTCTCCCTACGTTGCCCAGGCTGGTCTCGAACTCCTAGGCTCAAGTGATCCTCCCGCCTCTGCCTCCCAAAGTGCTGGGATTATAGGCATGAGCCACCGCACCCGGCCAAGCAGGAGTTTTTGCCTCTCTTGTTCTCGTCTTACATGCAAAGCCCAAAACAGAGCCTGACACAGAGAGGTGGCCCATACATATTAGCTCAGTGAACGGATGAGTCAGGATTTGAACTCAAGCCTGTTGGCTGCAAAGATCATGCCCTTAACCCCAGCATGGCATGGTCCATCCGGCTGGCCTCACTGCAGAGGGGACTTGAATCCTGCCCATCCCCCGTCTTCCCATAAGAACTCAGGCCAGTCCCACCACTGAGGCCCTCTGCAGGGGAGGTGTCGGGGGGATGGGGGCCTGACTGTGGGGAGGGGCTGATGCCCCCGCACCCAGCCCCGCCCGGTACCTTGAGGTTGTGCCCGTCGAAGGGCAGGGAGCCGCTGACGAGGGTGTACAGGATGACTCCCAGGCTCCAGATGTCCACCTCCGGCCCGTCGTACTTCTTGCCCTGAAACAGCTCCGGGGCGGCGTATGGGGGGCTCCCGCAGAACGTGTCCAGCTTCGAGCCCAGCGTGAACTCGTTGCTGAAGCCAAAGTCAGCAATCTTGATGTTGGCCTCGGCATCCAGCAAGAGGTTCTCAGCCTAGGGGGAGAGGAGAGGGCGGAAAGTGGGACTTGAGACTAAAGCCCTTCGTGGACGTGGGAGGCAGACAGGAGCACAGGCTCTAGGGCTGGCCCACAGGGATCAACTCTTGGGCCTGTCCTTTACTCTCTGCCTGACCTTAGGTAGTGACTTTACCTCGCTGAGCCTCAGTTTCCTCATCCATAGAATGGGGATAATCTTAGTCCCTACTTAATAGAGTAGTTTGAGAATTATGAGTTAATCCGCATAGAAAACCTAGCACAGGCCAGACATGGTGGCTCACGCCTATAATTCTAGCACTTTGGGAGGCCAAGGCAGGTGGATCGCCTGAGGTCAGGAGTTCAAGATCAGCCTGCCAACACGGTGAATCCCCGTCTCTACTAAAAATACAAAAATTAGGCTGAGCACGGTGGCTCACACCTGTAATCCCAGGACTTTGGGAAGCCGAGGTGGGCGGATCACCTGAGGTCGGGAGTTCGAGACCAGCCTGACCAACATGGAGAAACCCTGTCTCTACTAAAAATACAAAATTAGCCGGGCGTGGTGGCACATGCCTATAATCCCAGCTACTCGGGAGGCTGAGGCAGGAGAATTGCTTGAACCCAGGAGGTGGAGGTTGCGGTGAGCCGAGATCACGCCATTGCGCTCCAGCCTGGGCAACAAGAGTGAAACTCCGTCTCAAAAACACATAAAGATAAAAATTAGCCGGGCATGGTGGTGTGTGCCAGTAGTCCCAGGTACTCAGGAGGCTGAGGCACAAAAATTGCTTGAACCTGGGAAGCAGAGGTTGCACTGAGCTGAGACTGTGCCACTGCACTCCAGCCTAGGCAACAGAGTGAGAACTTGTCTCAAAAAAAAAAAACAGAAAAGCTAGAACAGTATTTCATACCCAGTGAACACTATGTAATATCACTATTACCCCGTGTGGTCTGCAGATCTAGGGGTCTTCAGGTAATCTCCTGCCCCTCTTAGAGCCTCAAGTTACCCAGCAGAAACAAAATAAGGCCTGATTGCTTAAGACCCAGGAAAATGAAAGCAATAATTTAATCCTGGATGCATATCTACCATGCACTAGGCTCTGTGGACTATCAATTATAACAGTGTCCATCTGCATAACGTGAAGGTGAAACTACAGACTCTTGGAGAATTCCAGCTGCAAATCCCAGCTCCACCACTCACTTGCTGTGTGAACTTCAGGTGGGTTACCAGACCTCTCTGTGCCTCAGTTTCCTTGTATGTAAACTGAGGGTGATCCCGACACCTGCCTCAAGCGCAGTTGTGGGTTTAAGCGTAAAGTGCTCACAGCGGCCCCTAGAACACAGTCAGTGATCAGTAAACATTTCATGGCCGGGCGCGGTAGCTCACGCCTGTAATCTCAGCACTTTGGGAGGCCAAGGCAGGCAGATCTCCTGAGGTCAGGAGTTCGACACTAGCTTGGGCAATATGGTGAAACCCCATCTCTACTAAAAATACAAAAATTAGCCAGGCGTGGTGGCGGGCGCCTCTAATCCCAGCAACTTGGGAGGCTGAGGCAGGAGAATCGCGTGAGCTGCAATGGCATTACTGTACTCCAGCCTGGGCAACACAGCGAGACTCCATCTCAAAAGTAAGTGAATAAATAAATAAATAAACATTTTGTATTGTTATAAAGTTTTGTCTATTTTTTTGCGGCATGCGGTCTTGCAATTGCCATTTCACAGGGGAGGAAACAGAAGCTCCGGGAGGCCACATCTCATGCCCATTGCAAGAAAGCAGCAGAACTAGAATCTAAACAAGGCCACCCATTTCCACAGTGCACGGAGGAAGAAGCCTCCAGCCTTCTCACTACAGATGCACAGCTCCACCTTTCAAAATGTCACCCGCGTCTGGCCCATCCCAACTGCGGTCCTTCCCTCGTCCAGGTCACCAGCATCCCTGGCTTCCTCCCAACTGCGGTCCTTCCCTCGCCCAGGTCACCAGCATCCCTGGCTTCCTCCCAGGTCTCCCTATGTCTCCTGGTTTATTTCTGGATCACTCTTCCCCAGCTCCTGCCCCAGTAAGGGCCCAAACCCTACAAAGACACACCACAGAGCTCCTCCCTAAACCTGAATCTAATAGCATTTGCCTTGCTCAGGGCTTACTTTTTTTAATTTTTTAATTTTGGAGACGGAGTCTCACTCTGTCACCCAGGTTGGAGTGCAGTGGCACAATCTCGGCTCACTGTAACCTCTTCCTCCTGGGTTCAAGCAATTCTCCGGCCTCAGCCTCCCGAGTAGCTGGGACTACAAGCGCCCACCACCACACCCAGCTATTTTTTTTTATTTTTAGTAGAGACGCGGTCTTGCCATGTTGGCCAGGCTGGTCTCAAACTCCTGACCTCAGGTGATCCGCCCACCTCGGCCTCCCAAAAAGTGCTGAGATTACAGGTGTGAGCCGCCACACCAGGCCAGGGATTACATTTCTTTTCCTGCCATTTGAGGCTCCGCAATCCAGCCCCAAGGTCACATTTGTGTTGGTCCCCTTGGTTGGTACCCCTGGTGTACTAATAGGACCCCAAAACTCGTGTTAGCTGCTTTGGGGGCCCTCCACCAGGGGGCGTACGACCTCCAGGTTAATCACCGAAGGCTCTAAAGTGCTGCCTCCAGGGCTGTGTGGAGGGACACCCTAGCCCAGTGGAAGGAAGTGAAGAGAGGGTTAGCATTTCAACCTCTACAGCAATTTGTTTTTTGTTTTCATTTTGTATTATTTTTCTTTTTTTCAGATGCACTTTCTGCTTTTGTATTTTTTGTTGTTGTTTTTACAGACAGGGTTTTTGCTCTGTCGCCCAAGTTGGAATGCAGTGGCGCGATCATGGCTCACGGCAACCTCAACCTCCTGGGCTCAAGGGATCCTCCTGCCTCAGCCTCCTGAGTAGCTGTGACCACAGGCATATGAGCTAATTTTTCTCTTTTTTTTTTTTTGAGATGGAGTCTTGCTCTGTTGTCCAGGCTGGAGTACACTGGTGCGATCTTGGCACACTGTGACCTCCACCTCCCAGGTTCAAGCAATTCTCATGCCTCAGCCTCTCAAGCAGCTGGAATTACAGGCACGTGCCACGATGCCCAACTAATTTTTGTATTTTTATCAGAGATGTAGTTTCACCACATTGCCCAGGTTGGTCTTGAACTCCTGGCCTTAAGTGATCTGCCCGCCTAGGCCTCCCAAAGTGCTGGGACAGGTGAGAGCCACCACGCCCAGCCAAGCTAATTTTTTACAATTATTTTTTGTAGAGATGGGGTCTTGCTGTGTTGCCCAGGCTGTTCTTGAACTTCTGGGCTCAAGCAATCCTCCCACCTCAGCCTCCCAAAGTGCTAGGATTACAGGTGCGAGACTGCGCCTGGTCCTCCATAGGAATTTGACTGTGGAATTTCTTTAGAATCTAATAATAGCTTTTAAAATGGGGTTTGTGGCTGGGCACAGTGGCTCACACCTGTAATCCCAGCACTTTGGGAGGCCAAGGCGGGCGGATCACCTGAGCTCAGGAGTTTGAGACCAGCCTGGCCAAAGTAGCAAAACCCTGTCTCTACTAAAAATACAAAAATTAGCCGGGCGTGGTGGTGCCCACCTGTAATCCCAGCAACTTAGAAGGCTGAGGCAGGAGGATCACTTGAGCCCAGGAGTTCGAGACCAGCCTGGACAACAGTGAGACCCCTTGTCTACAAAAAAAATTAAAAATTAGCCAGGTGTGGTGGCTCACACCTGTGGTTCCAGCTACTCAGGAGGCTTCGGTGGGAGGACTGCTTGAGCCCAAGAGATCAAGGCTACAGTGAGCTGTGATGGAACCATCACGCTTCAGCATGGGCAAAACAAAACAAAACAAAACAACAAGACCAACCCAGTCCTTCCTCATAGATAGTTCCAGAAGCACTTCCTTAAAGCACTTAGGATGCCGCCTAGCACACAGGTGCTCACAAAACGACAGTCAAGACAACCAGATTTGAGCCAACCAAACGTTCAGCCACCTGGTCTTGGAACGCGAGGCCTGAGACATGCAGTGGAAGGTGTGGAATGCAGACCCTGGGGCCACAGGTACTCGAGGAGGCTGCCTGGCTCAGCTCCTACAGGTAGCCGGGCTGGAGCCCCGTTGAGTCCCTTCCTGCCTGGTACTGGCCAAGGTGGCTTTTCTCTCAAAGCCCCTTCTCAGACTGGACACAGTGGCTCACATCTGTAATCCCAGCACTCTGGGAGGCCGAGGCAGGTGGATCACCTGAGGTCAGGAGTTCAAGACCAAGCCTGGCCAACATGGTGAAACCCCGTCGCTACTAAAAATACAAAAATTAGCCGGGTGTGGTGACAGGTGCCTGTGATCCCAGCTACTTGGGAGGCTGAGGCAGGAGAATCGCCTGAACCCGGGAGGCGGAGGTTGCAGCAAGCCGAGATGGGGCCACTACACTCCAGCCTGGGCAACAGTGTGAGACTCCGTGTCAAAAATAAAAGTAAAAATGAAGTCCCTTCTCAAGTTCTCAGATTCCCGGCCTGGCGCGGTGGCTCACACCTGTAATCCCAGCACTTTGGGAAGCCGAGGCGGGCAGATCACAAGGTCAGGAGATTGAGACCATCCTGGCTAACACTGTGAAACCCTGTCTCTACTGAAAACATAAAAAATTGCCGGGCGCGGTGGCTCACGCTTGTAATCCCAGCACTTTGGGAGGCCGAGGCGGGCGGATCACGAGGTCAGGAGATCGAGACCACGGTGAAACCCCGTCTCTACTAAAAAATACAAAAAATTAGCCGGGCGTGGTGGCGGGCGCCTGTAGTCCCAGCTACTCGGAGAGGCTGAGGCAGGAGAATGGCGTGAACCCGGGAGGCGGAGCTTGCAGTGAGCCGAGATCGCGCCACTGCACTCCAGCCTGGGCGACAGAGCGAGACTCTGCCTCAAAAAAAAAAAAAAAAAAAAAAAAAAAAAAATTAGCCGGGTGTGGTGGTGGGCGCCTGTAGTCCCAGCTACTTGGGAGGCTGAGGCAGGAGAATGGCGTGCACCCGGCAGGCAGAGCTTGCAGTGAGCAGAGATCGCGCCACTGCACTCCAGCCCAGGTGACGGAGCGAGATTCCGTCTCAAAAAAAAAAAAAGTTCTCAGATTCCTGTGACTCTGGGACCCTGCGGGGAGAGTGACTCTGGGGCTCTGCAACCTAAATCCTCAAGGAGTCCCGAATGTCCTAAGGTCAGAGAATGCCAAGGTCCCAAAGGCTCTGAGAGCGACAAACCCCTTATCATGTCCCAGCGTCCTTATCCAACAGCCCTGTAGCATCCAGGGCCGTTCTGGGACACTTTGTTTCTCCCTGCTTTGTTCACTCCTCCTGTCCCCTCCTCCCTATCCGCTCCCCCATCTGCTGGCCTTGTTTCTGCCACAAAAGCTTGGGAAAGGGTCAAGGGGGTGCTGGGTGCGGAGGGAGGAGCAGGAGGAGAAAAGGGCTGGAGGAATTTGCTGGAGGCCACGGGAACCATGGGGGGTGGGGGCAGGGAGAAGTCTATGGGCTGAGCTGGGGTCCCCGAGATCACAGCAGGTCAGGGGCTTACCTTCAGGTCCCTGTGTACAATATTTTTCTGGTGACAATAGTGCACAGCCGAAACAATCTGGGAGGGAGGGGGAAGGTTGGTTATTTGTGGCTCCTGAAACCCTCAGCCCCCTTCAATAGACTATGAAATCACTCACGACTGGGCCCCAGGTCTCCCCAAGGCACAGCCCGAGACCTGGGGCCTCACGCCCTGATTCAGTCACAGCAAGAGGTACCCGTGGAACCTGGGCAGACACACGCCTCCCCCAGAACACCCCCATGCCCAGGGATGTCGGAACCAAGGCATGGGGACCAGCCTCTCTTGACCTTAACATCTGGAAACTCCCATGACGATATCCCATACCTGTAGATAGACAGGCTGCCCCAACTCACCAGGGCTTATGGCCCTTGAGTTCAGGACAGCTGCATCAAGGCAGAGACACCCTCACACCTGCACATCTGCTTAGCCCACACGCCCCGGCACCCTCACACCCGCATCTCCTCTTACCCCACACCTGGGCACCTTCATACCTGCATCTCCTCTTACCCCACGGCTGGGCACCCTCACACCTGCACATCCTCTTACTCCACACCTGGCCCCCTCCCACACTCTTAAACACCTGGGTGTCCTCACTACCACACACCTGGAAACCCACACATCTGGGCACTCGCACACCCAGGCACCCACATACCGGCATGCCCTAGTACCTACAAGCTTACACAACCACCCCCAGCCCTCTCTTGCCCATCTACCTGGGGTGCCCTACACCCTCCTCCCCACACGCCTACATACCTACATACCTGGGCACCCACATAGCTACTGCCAACACATCTTTTGAATCACACTCCAGCACACTCACGCCTGGCACCCTGGCACCTTCGTGCCCCCATCACCCACACACCTACGTGCTGGGCACACCCACGTGCCCTACACATGCAACACCTGCGCACCGGGGTGGCTTCATGCCCAGACATCCTCTCACCCACCCAACGGGGCACCTGCAAACCTACATCTGGATGCCCTCACATCTGGGCAACCATATGCCCAGCACACCCAGCTCTACACCTTCACCCCTGCCCAGACTTAAGCCCCGCCCCCAGGTCGCTGGACAGCCCAGACCATGCCCAGCTCTCAGACGCCCTCCCAGGGACCCAGGCACCCCGTCAGCCCCACCCTCAGCCCTGCCCCAACCTGTCGGAACTTGGCTCGAGCTTCCTTCTCCTTCATGCGGCCATGCGACACGAGGTAGTCAAACACTTCTCCTGCAGGACAGAGGCCGAGCGGGGTCAGGGTCAGGTGCAGGGGCAGGGGGAGGTGGCACAGGGGCAGGGCGGAGAGGGTGGGTGGCTCACCAGCACTTGCATACTCCATCACCAGGTACAGCGTCTTCTCAGTCTCAATCACCTCAAAGAGCTTCACTACAATGGTGGGGAACAGCGTAGGGCGTTAGGGAGAAAGGGCCCCTCCTAACCTGTACTCAGTAACTACGCAAATGTGCCAACCATAACACCCCCCCCAACTCAAGAACACTCAATGGCTCCCTACTGACAGCAAGATTTTCCAAACTCCTCAGCCTTGCTCTACCACCCTTTCCACTTTCTGGTTTTTTTTTTTGGAGACGGAGTTTTGCTTTTGTTGCCCAGGCTGGAGTGCAATGTCACGATCTCTGCTCACCACAACCTCTGCCTCCCAGGTTCAAGCGATTCTCCCGCCTCAGCCTCCTGAGGAGCTGGGATTACAGGCATGCCACCACCACACCTGGCTAACTGTGTATTTTTAGTAGACACGGGGTTTCTCCATGTTGGTCAGGCTGGTCGTGAACTCCCAACCACAGGTGATCCACTCGCCTCGGCCTCCCAAAGTGCTGGGATTACAGACATGAGCCACCATGCCCAGCCACCCTTTCCACTTTCTCTCTCACAAGAATGTCAGCTCCAGGAGGCCAGAGATTTGTGTCTTGTTTTGTTCCCTGTTGTGTCCCCAGGGTCTGGCACAGAGCGGCCACTCAATCAATAGTTACTGAGTAAATGAATGAATGAATGAACAAATGCTGCAGCCACATCCAGGCAGAGCTAAATTTCACTAAAGACCTCTCTCTCCCGCCTCTGCCCAATGATAATGACAGTAAGGATGCTGACGCTGGTGGAAATAATTGGACCAAGTCCCATAGCTCAGCCCAAACTAAGCATTTTGGATGCATGATCTTTGTCAGCCCTCACAATGACCTGGTAATAGGCCCTCTTATCACCCCTACTCCAGAAGAGAAAATAGAGGCTCAAAGAGGTTAAGTGACTTGCCCAAGGTCACGCAGCAGTGATGCAACTATGAGAAACCAGGTCTCTAACTCTAACTCTTTTTTTTTTTTTTTTGAGACGAAGTCTCGCTTTATTGCCCAGGCTGGGGTGCAGTGGTGCGATCTCGGCTCACTGCAACCTCTGGCTCCCAGGCTCAAGCAATTCTCCTGCCTCAGCCTCCGGAGTAGCTGGGATTACAGGCGCCCACCACCATGCCCTGCTAATTTTTGTATTTTCAGTAGAGACAGGGTTTCACCATGTTGGTCAGACTGGTGTCGAACTCCTGACCTCAAGGGATCCACCCGCCTCAGCCTCCCAAAGTGCTGGGATTACAGGAGTGAGCCACTGCACCTGGCGGGTCTCCAACTATTCTAACCACTGCCACCACCCCCAACTCCTTTGCAAGTGTTCCAGTTGGTGGCCTACCCCTGCTCCCGTTCCCTCCTCACCGATGTTGGGGTGGTTTAGGCCCTTCATGATGCGGACTTCTCGGAACAGCTGGGCGTGGCCAGAAAGGAAGACAGAGGAGAGTGAGGGTGGGTGGCTTGGGGGATCCTTTCCCCAGCCGGTCCCCCACAGGAGGGGTCAGGTGGGTCACCCGGCTGTCCCGGAAGCCTGGCTCCTGCTCTCCCCCATCTCCCCAGCCTCACCTTCTGCAGGCTGCTGGGATTCAGCTGGGTTTTGTCGATGATCTTGATGGCAACCTAGAAGGGGGGGAAAGGAGGAGGGATGGTCAAGGTGCCACAAGCCCCACTGGGCATGGTGGCTCAGGCCTGTAATCCCAGCATTTTGGGAGGACCAAGGCGGGAGGATCACTTGAGGCCAGGAGTTCGAGACCAGCCTGGTCAACACGAAACCCTGTCTATACTAAACATCCAAAAATTATCCGGGTGTGGTAGCGGGCACCTGTAATCCCCGGTACTCAGGAGGCTGAGGTGGGAGAATCGCTTGAGCCTGGGAGGCAGAGGTTGCAGTGAGCCAAGATGGCGCCACCGCACTCCAGCTGGCCCAGCTCAGATCACCCCGGGATATCCTTCCTTTGCCCCCTCTCCCAGAAGAGCCCTCACTCTGGGCCATACCCAGTGGATGGAGAACTCGGGGCTTCAGGGCCTCCGCACAAACTGTCCTCACTGTCTCCACTGCCACCGTCACTTCTGCAGAGAAATACCCTTATTCCACAGCAGGGCCTGGCTGACACTGCTCCAGAGCTGCCTGAGTGGATGTGGGCATGGCCGAGACCTTGAGGGGATCCCTTTGTGAGGGCACCGCAGATCACTCGCCCATCACATCTTTGTTTTGAACAAATGAACTGTGGAATAAATAACAACTGGCTAACATGCACGAAGCCCTCACTACCAGGCCTATGTGCTTTACAAATGAGAATTCTTAATCTGTACAACAACCTGTGAGGTAAGTGCTAGCATTATCCCTCCCATTCTCCGCACCCCCCCCACCCCCCCTCGCTTTTTTTTTTTTTTTTTTTTGGACGCAGAGTCTCGCTCTGTCACCCAGGCTGGAGTACAGTGGTGTTACAGTGGTGTGATCATAGCTCACTGCAACCTTGACCTCCTGGGCTCAAGCGATCCTCCCACCTCAGCCTCCCAAGTAGCTGGGACCACAGGCACACACCACCAACACTTGGCTAACAGGATTATCATCATTTTACCAACAGGGAAACTGAGGCACAGAGCTGTTTAGTCACTTGGCCAACGTTACATGGCTAGTAAATTGTAGTAAGTTGTGGGCCAGATTTCAACTTACACAGCCTGATGGAATCTACCTCTTAAACACAACTTTTAAAACAGCTTTGAGATACATCATGGGGAGGAAATCAGAATGTCACTGAACTCTCCATACTTCTTTTGCAGTGAACCTTTTTTTTTTTTTTTGAGACAGAGTTTCCCTCTTGTTGCTCAGGCTGGAGTGCAATGGCGCGATCTTGGCTCACCGCAACCTCCACCTCTCAGGTTCAAGGGATTCTCCTGCCTCAGCCTCCCGAGTATCTGGGATTACAGGCATGCGTCACCACGCCTGGCTAATTTTGTATTTTTAGTAGAGACGGGGTTTCTCCATGTTGGCTAAGCTGGTCTTGAACTCCCAACCTCAGGTGATCCGCCCGCCTGAGCCTCCCAAGGTGCTGGGATTACAGGCGTGGGCCACCGCACCCAGTCTGCGGTGAAACTTTTATTTTATTTTTAAAACAGAGATGGGGCCAGGTCCCTCTCAGAAACCCCTGGAACCAGATCCACATATAGGGAACCATGTGTTCTTCATGGAAGAGAGAGCCCCTTAGCTTTCCTCATATTCTCACGAATGGGTTTTTAAAAATTTTATCCAACACTTTTTATGCCAGTATTGAGACGATCATATGGTTTCTCTTCTTTAAACTGAGAATGTGGTGAAGTACATGAATAAATTGTCAAAGGGAAAAGAACTTTGCATTCCCGAGATAAAGCCAGTTTCGTCATCACACAGCTTTCTTTAATTGATTTGCCAGGTTCTGTTTGTTAATATTTTGTATAAGATTTTTGTACCTATGTTCACCAGATTGGCCTGTAATTTTGTTTCTTGTCTGGTTTTGCTCTTAAGGACAAACTAGCACATAAAAACCAGTCAGGCAGTGGCAGTTCTTTCTTTAGTCTCTGGAAGAACTGGCAGAAAATGTGAACATCTGGTAGAATTTGCCTATAAGACCATTGGGGCCTGGTGTCTTTTGTGTGTATGGTGTAGACAGTGTAAGGGCAGGGGAGAGTCCATCCAAGGCAGGATAATTCATTCCAATCATTTCTCTAAAGTTGAAGGAGGGGTGGGGAAATCATGAAATCACCCACCATTCCTTTTCCTCTAAGTGAGTTAGAGACCTCATATCTAGGCTGCAAAGCCTGTGTGGGCCCTTTTTGCAATAATGTCGCCATACTCAGCATAGATGCCTGCCCTAGAAGAGGAGGTGGGGAGAGTGAGGCTGTGTGTAACTGAGAATACAACATAAATAAACCTGCTGTGTTCTCCAGATCACAGGAAGATTTCAAGGAACTTTGGTTCACCCTTAAAACAGAGAGGCAGCTCAGGTTTATTTAACTTTATTTTTTATTTTTAATTTATTTACTATTTATTTATTTATTTATTTATTGAGATGGTCTTGCCCTGTCACCCAGGCTGGAGTGCAGTGGTACAATCTCGGCTCACTGCAGCCTCTGCCTCCTGAGTTCCAGTGATTCTCCTGCCTCAGCCTCCCAGGTAGCTGGGATTACAGGCATGCACCACCACGCCTGGCTAATTTTTGTACTTTTTTTTTTTTTTTTTAGTAAAGATGGGGTTTTGCCATATTGGCCAGGTTGGTCTTGAACTCCTGAGCCCAGGTGATCCACCTGCCTCGGCCTCCCAAAGTGCTGGGTTTGTAGGCATGAGCCACTGCACCCGGCCAATTTTTGTTTTTGTTTTTTTTTTTTGGAGACAAAGTCTCGCTCTTGTTGCCCAGGTGGAGTACAGTGGCGCGATCTTGGCTCATTGCAACCTCCGCCTCCTGGGCTCAAGCAATTCTCCTGCCTCAGCCTCCCAAGTAGCTGAGATTACAGGTGCTGCTATCACACCAAGATAATCTTTATATTTTTAGTAGAGACGGGGTTTTACCACGTTGGCCAGGCTGGTCTTGAACTCCTGACCTCAGGTGATCCACTTGCCTTGGCCTCCCAAACTGCTGGGACTGTAGGAGTGAGCCACCACGCCTGGCCTTTTTATTTTTTTTTTGAGACAGAGTCTTGCTCTGTCACCCAGGCAGGAGTGCAGTGGCATCATCTTGGCTCACTGAAACCTCCACCTCCTGGGTTCAAGCGATTCTCCTGCCTCTGGGATTACAGGCATGCGCCACCACGCCCAGCTAATTTTTGTATTTTTAGTAGAGACAGGGTTTCATCATGTTGGTCCAGCTGGTCTCGAACTCCTGACCTCAAGCAATCCACCTGCCTCAGCTTTCCAAAGTACTGGGATTACAGGCGTGAGCCACCGTGCCCAGCCCTCTTTTATTTTATTTTTATTTTTTGAGATAGGGTCTCACTCTTGTTACCCAGGCTGGAGTGCAGTGGTGAGGTCACACCTCACCGCAGCCTCAAACTCCTGAGCTCAAGTGATTCTCCCGCCTCAGCCTCCCAAGTAGCTGGGACCACATGCACACACCACCGCACCCAGCTAATTTTTTAAAACTTTTATTTATTTTTTAGCAGAGACAAAGTCTTGCTATGTCGCCCAGGCTGGTCTCAAACTCCTGAGCTCAAGCAATCCTCCCACCTTGGCCTCTCAAAGTGCTGGGATTACACGTGTGAGCCAATGCATCCGGCCACAGCTCAGGTTTATCTACAAAAGCCGCATGCATCCTTAGCAATGCACACATTGGACTGCCTGTGATCTGAGATTTCCTGGCAATCTCAGGGATACCTGAAATTAGTTCTCTTTTCCCACGGAGGTGGTTCTGGGAACACTGGAGATTTTGTGACCTGTCCCATAGAGAGTCGGGAACTTACCTGAGGCCGTAAAGCAAGCCCAGGGCTGATCCCAACCTCTATCGACATACACTGCAGACCCGGTCCCACAAGGACCTGCCCCGAGCCCCACCCTGTGCCCATACTCACCTCCCGACCAGTGAGGATGTGCCGAGCCAGCTTGACTTTGGCAAAGTTGCCCTTCCCAATGGTCCTCAGCAGGCGGTAGTTGCCCACGTGGGGCTGCTCCTCAGGACAAGAGGCGATGGAGTTCCGGCAACGGGCACCCAGTGAGCGGCTGGACCAGGATGGGCCTTTGTCCGAGGAGCGGCCACTGCCCAAGGTGCCATGCTGGGCGGGGGAGATGGAGCATGAGCTATCCAATCCCACCTTCTGTGGCACCCGTGGGCTAGTGCAGTTAACTTGAGGCCTGGCTACCGGCCCCTTTGTGGCCCTTTTCAAACTCAGGCCACAGAGAGCCAAGCATCCTTCATCTTTCTCTACAAAAAGATGCCTCCAGGAACAAAATCCCCCATGTCCCCCAAATCCGCAACATCCAGGGCCCCAGGCATCAGACCCCTTCTTCAACCCTCATTGCAGTCTGACTACCGCCAACCTCCTTGTCTTTTTTTTTTTCCTTGGGATGGAGTCTTGCTCTGTCACCCAGGCTGGAGTGCAGTGGCACGATCTCAGCTCACTGCAACCTCTGCCTCCCGGGTTCAAGCCATTTTCCTGCCTCAGCCTCCCGAGTAGCTGGGATTACAGGCGTGCACCATCATGCCTGGCTAATTTCTGTATCTTTAGTAGAGACAGGGTTTCACCATGTTGACTAAGCTGGTCTCAAACTCCTGACTCAGGTGACCCACCTGCCTCGGCCATATGGATTACAGATGTGAGCCACCGCATCCAGCCCCAACCTCCTTTTCTAATTACACACATACCTCAGAGATATCACAAGTTTGGTTCCAGACCACCAGAATAAAGCAAATACTGCAAAAAAGCAATGCACATGAATCTTTTGGATTCCCAGTGCATATAAAAATTATGGGCCAGGTGGCCGGATGCGGTGGCTCAGGCCTGTAATCCCAGCACTTTGGGAGGCCGAGATGGGTGGATCACGAGGTCAGGAGTTCGATACCAGCCTGGCCAATATGGTGAAACCCCATCTCTACTAAAAAAATACAAAAATTAGCCAGGCATTGGCACACGCCTGTAATCCCAGCTACTCAGGAGGCTGAGGCAGGAGAATAGCTTGAACCTGGGAGGCAAAGGTTGTAGTGAACCGAGATCGCTCTACTGCACTCCAGCCTGGATGACAGAGTGAGACTTGGTCTAAAAAAAAAAAAAAAAAAGGCCGGGCATGGTGGCTCACGCCTGTAATTCCAGTACTTTGGGAGGCTGAGGCGGCAGATCATGAGGTCAGGAGATTGAGACCATCCTGGCTAACACGGTAAAACTCCGTCTCTACTAAAAATACAAAAAATTAGCCGGGCATGGCAGTATGTGCCTGTAGTCCCAGCTACTTGGGAGGCTGAGGCAGGAGAATGGCGTGAACCCGGGAGGCGGAGCTTGCAGTGAGCCTAGATGGCGCCACTGCACTCCAGCCTGGGTGACAGAGCGAGACTCCATCTCAAAAAAAAAAAAAAGAAAAAAAATATTATGGGCCAGGCGAGGTGGCTCACGCCTGTAATCCCAGCACTTTGGGAGGCCAAGGCAGGTGGATCACCTGAGGTCAGTAGTGTGAAACTTGCCTGGCCAACATGGGGAAACCCCGTCTCTACTAAAAGTACAAAAATTAGCCAGACGTGGTGACGCACACCTGTAATCCCAGCTACTCAGGAGGCTGAGGCAGGAGAATCGCTTGAACCAAGGAGGCAGAGGTTGCAGTGAGCTGAGATCGCCCCACTGCACTCCAGTCTGGGTGACAGAGTGGGACTCCATCTCAAAAAAAAAAAAAAAAAAAAAAAAAAAAAGAGAAAGAAAAACTGTGTTTACACCATACTGTAGTCTACTGAGTGTGCAATAATAGCATTACAGCTATAAAAACAACGTACATACTTTAATTTTATAAAACTTTCCTATTAAAAGATGCTAACAATCATCTGAACCTTCAGTGAATCACAATAAAACAAAAACATTGACGAGGCGGGAGGATCGCTTGAAGCCAGGGAGTTTGAGACCAGCCTGGGCAATGAAATGAGACACCCGTCTCTAGAAAAACTTAAAAAAAAAAAAAAAATTAGCTAGGCATGGTGGCACATGCCTATAGTCCCAGCTACTCAGGGGGCTGAGATGGGAAGATCCTTTGGGCCCCAGGAGGTTGAGGGTGCAGTGAGCTATGATCATGCCACTGCACTCCAGCCTGGGCAACAGAGCAAGACCCTGTCTCTAAAAAAAAAAAAGGAAAAACATCAGTGATCACAGATCACCGTAACAGCTATTATAATAATGATGAAAAAGTTTGAAATATTGTGTGAATTACCGAAATGTGACAGAGACACAAATTATGCACAGGCTGCTGGAAAAATGGAGCCTACAGGCTTGGTCAACACAGGGTCGTCAGAAACCTTCAATTTGTAGAAAACACAGTATCTGTGAAGTTCAATAAGGCAAAGTGCAAAAAAGCAGGATACGCCTGTCCTGGAGCCTGGATCAACTCTACGATATTTTGCCCTAAATGAGGCTGCCCTCAACCCCAATCAACGCTGACCTCAATCTGGACTCAAGGCTCCTCCTCCACCACCACTGGTCCTGACATGCTATTTTACCCATCAACTGTCCCCTCTCCAGCCCCCAAATTCTACTTCAAACCCAAATGTCAACATTTGATTCCCAGTGGAATGCCCCTAACATTTGATTCCAATCACTGTTGCCCCAGATTGGACTCCAAACATTGTAACCAAGTCTTATTTTTTTTCTTTCTGAGACAGAGTTTCACTCTTGTTGCCCAGGCTGGAGTGCAGTGGCCCGATCTGACTCACTGCAACCTCTACCTCCTGGATTCAAGCGATTCTCCTGCCTCAGCCTTCCGGAGTGGCTGGGATTACAGGCATGCGCCACCACTCCTGGCTAATTTTGTATTTTTAGTAGAGACGAGGTTTCATCATGTTGGCCAGGTTGGTCTTGAACTCCTGACCTCAGGTGATCCACCAACCTCGGCCTCCCAAAGTGCTGGGATTACAGGCCTGAGCTACCACCCACTGCAGTGCAACCAAGTCTTTCACTGGCCCTGAGACCTGGTTGAATCTCTGTTATCCTCCTTTCATGGGAAACATTGTTGCTTCTGCCATCCCCGAAACACCCAGGGCTTGAGAAGCTCCCTGACTTCTCAAGTCTCCCACACCATGGCTTCTCTTCTCCTGATGTTCTGTTCCTACTGTCCTGTCCCTCCCTGGCCTCTCTCCCCCGCAGGTCACCTGCCTGCTCCGAGCTGCCCTGGCCTGATTGCAAGCCCCAGGGACTGTGTCTCCCTTTCAGGGCTGGGGCTCAGGGTGCCTGAGGCCCCCCCCGCCAAGGCAGTTCTGCCTGTGCCCTTCTGGCTGGGAGTGGGAAGCAGGAGGACAACGGGAGGGGAGGAAGAAAGGCCAGGAGGCTGATGGGCTGGGGGCCCAAGTCTCTGAGAAAGGCACTGCCAGGCCACTTGATAGCAACAACTAACATTTAATTAATGCTGGTCATTGATGCAATATGAGGCCATTACCACACTATCATCTCCATTTTACAGGTGGGGAAACTGAGGCCCGGATCCACGATCTGAACCCAGTTTCCACCAGTATTTTTTTTGTTGTTTTTTTGTTTTGGCAGTTTCACTCTTGTTGCCCAGGCTGGAGTGCAATGGCACGATCTCAACTCACTGCAACCTCCACCTCCCGGGTTCAAGCAATTCTCCTGCCTCAGCCTCCCGAGTGGCTGGGACTACAGACACCCGCCACCATGACCGGCTAATTTTTTTATTTTTAGTAAAGATAGGGTTTCACTATGTTGGCCAGGCTGGTCTTGAACTCCTGACCTCAGTTGATCCGCCCACTTCGGCCTCCCAAAGTGCTGGGATTACAGGCATGAGCCACCATGCCCGATAGTTTCCACCAGTCTTGATGCTCTTCTCTGTCACAATACCACACTGTCTCTCACACCTGAACTTTTTTTTTTTTTTTTTTTTGAGACAGGGTGTTGCTCTGTTGCCCAGGCTGAAGTGCAGTGGTGTAGTCAAGGCTCACTGGAGCCTCAGCTGCCTGGGTTCAAGCAAATCCTCCCACCTCAGGCTCCCGAGTAGCTGGGACCACAGGAGCGCACCACCACACACAGCTAATTTTTAAGTTTTTTTGTAGAGATGGAGTCTTGCTATGTTGTCCAGGCTAGTCTTCAGCTCCCAGGCTCAAGCCATCCTCCTGCCTGGGTCTCCCAAAGTTCTGGGATTATAGGTGTGAGCTACCATGCTGGGTCATGAACCTTTTCTACAAAGCAGCTCATGCTATGGACCAAGTCTTGTGTAAACAGGTAACTCGCCTACACTTAATTCCTGCAGTAGCCCAGGGAGCGACTCCATGTTCCAGCAGAGAAACTGAGCCTTGGAGAGGGAAGGCGCCATGTGAAGGTCACACAGTCCATTCACAGGGGCAGAAAGACAACCTCCCCACGGCTGGGCAGTTCCAACCACCACGGCCAGGGCTTTAACCATGCGTCCGCCACTGCCTGCCATGCCCTCACCCTGGCCTCCAATGTGGGTCCAATTATGATCTGCAGTCTCCAGACGGGGACCCCCAGGCTCAGGCAGGGGGAGTCCCTCCCCCAAGGTCACAGGGCAGATGGAGCAGAGTGCTGGGATGCGAACCCCCGGCCTGCTGATTCCTCCTGAGTGCTGAGCCAGGCTTCCCCACTGCCCCAGGCTTCTTCCCAGGAGAGACCAGGGAGGCAGGTGGAGATCCTGGAGATAAGGCCTCCGATCCCCACCGAGATAAGGACCTGGAGAAGAACCCCTGTCAGGTGGCGCCAGGGCAAGCCAGCTGGAGGTGGGATGGCACCACGCTGAGGGCAGCATGGCTGAGGGACCCCTGCGGGGGGCAGCTGGGGCAGTGGGTGACAAAGCCCCTGGGGGCCGGGGGTGGGAGCTAAAATTGGCCTGCACCACCAGCTGGCCTGGCTCCCTCCCGCCCGGCTGGCGCCCCAACACCCGGGCCTGTTGCTAGGGAACCTGGGGAGGCTGGCCCCCTGGTGGGGGGCCCTGGAACTTGGGGTGGGGGAGCATGACCCTACGTGGCTATAGCCATGGTAACCAGGTAACAGGAGAGGGGGCTGCAACCTCCCATTCCAGAGGCAGGCAGGTGACTCCCCACCAGGACTGACAAGCAGGTCTTAGTGACAAGAGTTGGAGGAGAGAAAAGGGGATTAGCCATCCTCAAATCCGCACCATGCACGCATCTTAACAACCCAGGGAACAGCAAGTCGTCATTAGGTGTTCCACTTAACAGACAAGGAAACCAAGGCTCAGAGAGGTGAGGTTACTTGCCCGAGGTCACACAGCTAGGGAGGGAGAGAAACAGGATGTGAACCCAAGTTTATCTGAACAATTAAAGTAGTACTAATAACCACAACAGCCACGATACATGCCAGGCCCTGTGCACCTTAGTCACATCACGTCACTGGCTCCTGCAAACATTCCTAACAGTGGGGGGCCATCATCAATCCGATTTAGAGATAAGGAAACTGAGGCTGCAAGCTGGGAGTGAATCTGCAGGCTCACTCAACAACTAATAACAGCCCTGAGCTGAGAATCCACGGGCTGTCTGACTCATACCCACAGCCACAATAGCAGCTGGCATTTGTGGAGTGCTTCCTAGGTGCCAGGCTTCGCCTGAATCGAGTAAGCCTTGGAGGCACTCAAGCAGTCACCCCTATTTTCCAGGGCAGGAAACTGAGGCTCAGAAAGGGAGAACTGGTTGTCTGAGGACACAAGGCAAACCAGCTGGCCATGCCAGCATTGGAACCCAGGACTGTGGAGTCCCTGGCACCTCACTGTAGATTGTAGTGACCAAGGAACAGAGGTGGTGGGCATTTCATTAGACTCCAAATTGGAGTTCTGGCCCATAGTGGTGATGTGGGGTGGTCTCTGTGAGGGAGGGATCTGCAAGATGAGGAAGGGACAGATATAAATCTCTCTGATGGTGAGTGTGTGTGTGGGGCGGGGGGGTCTGTCGGAGGTGAGGGAAACAGGGGGAAGGGGAACAGGGACCTGGCAGAAGGGTTTGGAGAAAGGCACAAAGATCCCAGCTGGGGAGAAGTCTAGGATTGGGTGGTCCGCAGGTCTTTGGAAGTGATCAGTGATCAGACACAGGAGATGGGGAAGGGGCCTCTCTGGGACTCTCTGGGAAGCAGTGTAGGGGCAGGGGGCGCCTAGGAATGGTGGAAAGTGACAAAGCCAGGGGGGCAGTGGAAGTCAGAGGCCAGGAATCCCTGGGTCTTGGGGAAGCTCCTAGGAATCAGAGAAGGGTTTCTAGGAGCACTCCTTGAAACTAGAGGAGGGTCTGGGGGGCCTGGAAGTATGGGGTAGGGACTTCTTGGGCAAGGAGCAGCCCAGATGAATAAAGGCTGGGCCCTGGGGAAGGTCAAGGGGTCTAGAAATTTGGGGAGAAGGCTTCCAGCAGATTGACCCAAGGGAAAAGAGCTTGAAGCCAGGGCAAGATGAGAGGCTTCAGGTCCAGGAGTTTTCTGGAAGAAGGATCTGGGGCCAGGCCCTGTAGCTGAGGAAGGCCTCTGAAGCTGAGGAGGGGGCTTCCTTGGAAGGCCAGACCCCCCGCAAGGAAGGGGGAGGCCCTGGGGCAGGAGAAAGGACGGTTGTTTGTGGGGAAGGGGCCTGAGTTTGGCCTAGCAGGGGGTCCAGAGTTTGGGGGTTGAGGAAGGGGCTTGCCTGAAGCTGAGAAGTTGATAGAGGGCGGATGAGGCCTGGAGTCAGACTGGTCCAGGGCCTAGAAATACCAGCCTGGGTGAGGTGGGGGCCTGGAAGTTGGAGGCCAAGGTTTCCTGGGAGAGGAAGAGACCAGAAAGGGTCCAGGTGGCATCTGGGGGCCCCGGGGTGCTGGGATCTAGGGACAGGGCTGCTTGGAAGATGGGGACCAGGCCTGGGACGGGAGAGACCTTGAAGAAGCCAGAAAAGGGCCGGGGCCCAGGAGAGGTGGAAACCAGCTTCCTGCCAGGGGCTGCCCACAGGCGCCCCGGGTGCGTCCTGGAGGGGCAGAGAGCTGGGAATGAGAGGAAGGGGGCTCCTGGGGAGCCGGCACCCAGCCCCAGGCAGGCAAGGCCGGAGCCAGAGGCAGGACTGGGCCAGGCCCTGCTGAGAGTGCCAGGGCCGGGCCTTGGGGGGTCACGGGCCCTGCAAATCCGGGAGGGGGCGAGGTGTCGGACGCGGACGGCCTGGAGGGGAGAGGGCTTAGCACACGCGAGAGAAGGGAGGGGCTCCTGGAAGCAGGGGAGGGGGCTTCCTGGAGGGAACAGACCCGAGCGGAAGCGGTCTGCACGGGGACAAGAGAGGGGTCCCGAGAGAGGGGCGCCCCCAGGGGTCGGGCTGGGCTGGAAAAGGTGGGGAGGGCGGAGAGGCCTGGAAGTCCGGGAGGGGTCGAGAGGTGACGAGCCGGGTCGGGCCCAGGAAACGAGGGTAGGGGCTCGCGGGGCGAGGGGCACAACGGGGCGAAGGGTTTGGCGGCTGGACCCAGCCAGGGCTCCCCAAGGGGCCGGGCCCCACTCACCGTGTCCGAGTTCCGATCGTTGCCCGGGGCCAGCACCGTCCGCGAAGACATCTTCTCCGGGTCCCGGGGGCAGGGGCGGCCGGGTGGGGGGGGCGGGGGTCCCAGGGTCCCCTCTCTTCCCCTCCCCCCCCGCCGGCCTGGGGACGCGAGCTTAAAAGCTGGGCGCCGAGAACGCCCGGGTCCGCGCCGCGGAAGAGGGGGCAGGGCGGGGGAGGGGAGGGGACGCCGAGGGTCCTAGTGGCCCCGTGCAGCGGGGACCCCGGGCGCCATGAGGGCGGCGGGCAGGCGGGCGGGCGGGGGCCGCGGAGGGGGCGCGGAGCCGGCCCAGGCGGCGGCGGAGGGAGGCGGTGGAGGGGCTGGGGAGGGAGGAAGGGACGTCAGGGGGAGGGGCGGGCAGGGCGGGGCGCCGGGACCCCGCCCCCCGCCGCCGGCCCTTAAAGGCGCAGGCCCGGGCTGGTTCGGGGCGCCGGGGGCTCTAGGGGCGGAGGCGGGTTTGGGCGCGCCGGCGGGGAGCGTGTTCTCGCCCGAGAGGAGAGGCGCACTGGAGAGGAGAGAAGGGGAGAGAGAGGCCGAGGCAGACCGCCAGAGACGCAGAGAGAGAGATCGAGAGACGTAGAGATAGAGAGACACAAAGAGAGACGAGTTACAAAAGGGTGGAGAGAGAGGCGCAAGGAGATGAACGGAGAGCCAGAGGACAGAGAGGGAGAGACGCAGGGAGACAGAGACAGAGAGACCCAGAGACGCAGAGGGGCAAAGACTGAGAGAGACCCCCCCACACACAGGGAGAGACAAAGAGATACAGAGACGCAGAGATCTGTGAAGAGATGGAGATAAAGGGACTGAGCCAGAGAAGCCCCCAGCGGCGCTGCCCACATTGTCCCTCCCCCCGGACCATTCTCTCCCCGGTTGGCGGGGGGTGTGGGCGGGGGAAGCTCTCCCCTCGGAGGCCTAAGGGTGGGGTGGGTGAAGGGGATGGTGTGCAGGGCTTGGCCACTGCTGAGGGCTCAGTGACCTCCCTAATCAGGCTGCCTCCACCCACCCACATAGCTCCAGGCCCCCAGGTTGGGGCTGCAGCATCCTCTCCTTTGCACCCCAGCTGGGGTGTGGGGACCCTCTCTGTCCACCTGTATGACCCGGGGCAAGCACTTGCCCTTTCTGGGCTTCACTTTCCTAGTTTGTAAAGTGAGAGGAAGAATCCGTGTGTTGCTCACTGGCAGGTGCGAAGGTATTCTCCTGCAGGGCACAGCCACTCCCCATGCGGGCAGACTGAGACCAGAGAGGACAAGAGCCTCTCGGAGGCCACACAGCGCTGTGGGGACCATCCATGCTCTGTGGACCAGGGTGGGATGAAAGAAAGACAGGCATTACACAGTCTTGGCCTGGGAGTCACATGGTTTTGGGAAGGGGTCTGTGCCCTGCCTTCGTCTATCTGAGGCTTATTTTCCTGAGCCTCAGTTTCCCCTTCTGAAACAGCAGTGTGCTGGATCTGGCTGGAGCGAGCTGATTGTTATGTCTCAGGAATTTTGGAACTGGTTGTTAAACACAGCCATTATTAAAAATTAAATTATGCAAACATACAATTAAATTATATTAAAGGTACAAGTAATACATACTCATCACGTCCTAATTATCTTACTACATTTGCCATTATCTGTGATCTTGAGGTTACTTACGTCTATTGTAGCTGCACAGTAAAATTACTATATAATGGAGGGCAAAAATGCCATGTGATATCACCTTGGTAGCTTGAAATTAGCCATGGTGGGAATATTTACACCATGGAAATTGGCAAATGCCACAAATTAAGGCTCCCCACCCCCACCTGCAGAGAGCTGGGGGTGTTTTGTTTTGCTTTGCTTTGTTTTGTTTTTGAGACACGGTCTCACTGTATCACCCAGGCTAGAGTGCAGTGGCACGATTATGGCTCACCGCAGCCTGGACATCCCGGGCTCAAGCAATCCTCCCAGCTCAGCCCCACCGAGTCGCTGGGACTACAGGTGTGCACCACCACGCCCAGCTAATTTTTTGTAGCCATATTGCCCAGGCTGATCTCCAACTCTCAGGCCCAGGCGATCTTCCCACTTCGGCCTCCCAGAGTGCTGGGACTACCCTGCACTCAGCCAAAAGCTGGTTGTGAAAGTCAGCAGCACAGCACTGCTTGATACTATCAGCAACATAGACTTGTGGCAGTTGCCCTTGTGCCAGGCTCTGAGCAGTTTCTCCTTTCTGCCACCCCAGGAGGTAGGGAGCATCTTTATCAATCCCATTTATAGATGAGGAAACAGAAGCCCAAGGAAGGGAGAAACATCACACACTGAAGGTCACACGGCAAATTAGTGGCAGGGCTACGATTTGAATCCAAGTGCTCCCAAGTTCCAGAACTTGGACCCTCTCTCAACCGCTGTGGTTTCCTGTCTCTGAATAATAATAGCAGCAACCTCAGGCTGCTACTATTTTTGTCAATTTGTTTATATTTATTTATTATTTTATTACTGCTAACAAATCATTGAGAATCTTTGAGTAAAGTGCTTCACAGAGGACCAGATTCAAAATTCATATGTGGGGACATTATTATTACTATTTGGCAAATATGGCCCGAGGAGCCTCAGGGACAGTGGCAGAGAGGGAGGAGTTCGGGGTAGTGTTCTAGACCTACTGTGATCCCAGGGACGCTGCAGGGTGAAAGTGGGGGTCTTGGGGGTAGGCTAGAGGGGTGAGCGCCCCCAGCCCGTTCCCTGCATTGGCGTTGAAAGCTGCAGTTCTACCATGCACCACACGGGGGCAGCCGATCACCTCCCTACACGCGCCCCACAACACTCCAGGGTCCACCCCTGCCCTCCCTTCCCAAACAGCGTCCCCACCCCATTTCCCAGATGCGGGGGGACTGAGGCTTACAGAGAGGGAGGCTGCAAAGTGGATGAACCTTGAAAACAGCATGTGGCCGGGCGCAGTGGCTCACGCCTGTAATCCCAGCACTTTGGGAGGCCGAAGCGGGCGGATCACGAGGTCAGGAGATCGAGACCACGGTGAAACCCCGTCTCTACTAAAAATACAAAAAATTAGCCGGGCGCGGTGGCGGGCGCCTGTAGTCCCAGCTGCTCAGGAGGCTGAGGCAGGAGAATGGCGTGTACCCGGGAAGCGGAGCTTGCAGTGAGCTAAGATCACGCCACTGCACTCCAGCCTGGGCGACAGAGTGAGACTCCGTCTTAAAAAAAAAAAAGAAAACAGCATGTTTAGCGAAAGAAGTCAGACGCAAAAGACCACTTATTGTATGCTTCCATTCATATGAAATATTCAGAATTGGCAAATCCATAGACATAAAGTAGATTAATGGTTGCCAGGGGTTGGAGGCTGGGGAATGAGAAGTGACTGCTAATGGATACCAGGTTTCTTTTTGGGGTGATGAGAATGTTCTGGAATTAAATAGTGGTGACGCTTGCTGCAACCTTGTGAATATACTAAAACCTACTGGACTCTGTTTGAAAAGGGTGAATCTTATGTATGTGAATTGTATTTCAATAAAAAATAATAATAAATTTTAAAAAGGGGGCTGGACGCGGTGACTCACGCCTGTAATCCCAGTACTTTGGGAGGCCAGAACGGGAGGATCACTTGAGCCCAGGAGTTCGAGACCAGCCTGGGCAACATAGTGAGACCCTGTCTCTAAATTAAAATAATAAAAATAATTTTTAAAAAGGCGGTGGACGGGCAAGGTGGCTCACGCCTGTAATCCCAGCCCTTTGGGAGGCCAAGGCAGGCAGATCACGAGGTCAGGAGGTGGAGATCATCCTGGCTAACACAGTGAAACCCCGTCTCTACTGAAAAAAATACAAAAAATTAGCTGGGTGTGGTGGCACGTGCTTGTAGTCCCAGCTACTCGGGAGGCTGAGGCAGAAGAATTGCTTGAACCCAGGAGGTGGAGGTTGCAGTGAGCAGAGATCGTGCCACTGCACTCCAGCCTGGTGACAGAGCAAGATTCCATCTCTAAATAAATAAATAAATAAATAATTAAGGCGGGGTGGAAATCCTGCACGATCCCAGCACATGATGGGCCACTGCTGACCATGGGTCCGCAGTGCAGAGGCCGAGCTGGGAGGCAAGGCCTGTTCCTCTGCCTCCCAACCTGGTCATCCAGCTAGCCCTTCCCCCACAACCTATGTCTGGTGAATTCACTCCTTCAACTGGGGCATTCAGACCTTTGAATCTTAACCCTTGGATCCAGGAGGGAGCTGTGATCCCTAAGCCCAGCCCCAGATCCTAATATTGACCCCAACCCTGATCCCAGCCTGGACTTTGCCTAGGCCAGTGATCACGCATCCCCCTCGGGCTGTGCCTGAGCACTTGAACACAGTTTATCTTATTTATTTATTTATTTGTTTGTTTATTTGAGATGGAGTCTCACTCTGTCACACAGGCCGGAGTGCAGTGGCGCAATCTCGGCTCACCGCAACCTCTGCCTCCTGGGTTCAATCAATTTCTTCCGTCTCAGCCTCCCGAGTAGCTGGGATTACAGGTATGCACCACCACACCTGGCTAATTTTTGTGTTTTTAGTAGAGGCGGGGTTTCATCAGGTTGGCCAGGCTGGTCTCAAACTTCTGACCTCAAGTGATCCACCCACCTTGGCCTCCCAAAGTGCTGGGATTACAGGCATAAGCCACTACAGCCAGCCCAGTTTTATTTATTTAAAAAAAAAAAATTTTTTTTTCTTAATTTTTGAGACAGGGTCTCTCTCTGTCACCCAGGCTGGAGCGCAGTGGCGAGATCATGGCTCACTGCAGCCTCCACCTCCCAGGATCAAGTGATCCTCCCACTTCAGCTCCCTTAGTAGCTAGGACTACAGCATGCCACCACACTTGGCTAATTAAAAAAAAAAATTTTTTTGTAGAGACGGGGTCTTGCTATATTACCAGGCTGGTCTTGATTTCCTGGGCTCAAGCAATCCCCCTGCCTTGGCTCCCAAAGTGCTGGGATTACCGGCATGAGCCACCACACATGGCCCTAGCCTTTTAAAGTGAATCTGACTCTCATACCCAACCCCACCCAGCACCAGCTCCAATCCCAGCCCTCACTTCACTTGGCATCCCAACTCTAGCAGGAAGTCCATCTCCAAACCCACCTCCGACCCTCAGCTTCATTTAAATTAATTTAAATCCATTTAAATCTTGACTACTGAGGGCCAGGCACACAGCTAGGCTTATAAAGATGAACAGGATCAACAAAGTGAGCTTTGCTGAGTTTATCTGCAAGGAATCCAGTTGCATCTGATAATTTCAGATTGTAGAAAGTGCAATAAAGAAATTGACAGACTGGGCACGGTGACTCATGCCTGTAATCCCAGCACTTTGGGAAGCTGAGGCAGGAGGATGGCTTGAGGCCAGGAGTTTGAGACCAGCCTGGAGAACCTAGTGAGACCCGTGTCTCTACAAAAAATACAAAAAGTAGCTGGGCATGGTGGCACATGCCTGTAGTCCCAGCTACTCATGAGGCTGAGGTGGGAGGATGTCTTGAGTCTGGGAGACCCAGGCTGCAGTAAGCTATTGTTACGCCACTGCACTCCAGCCTGGGTGACAGAGCGAGACTCTGTCTCAGGAAAAAAAAAAAAAAGCAAAATACATTGACAAAACAGAGTGATGCCTCTGTGAGATGGGACAGTGGAGAACAGAGGAAGAGACCGTGGGGCTGGAACTGGGATGATGAAAAGGAGGGCCTCATGCAGAGACCTGGGTACAGGGGCTTTTAAACAAAGAGAACCACAATTCCAAAGCCATGTCCAGTGCCCTCCTCTGTAGGTGCCCCTCCCCAGCCCTTGGGCCCAGCAAAACTTCCCTCCTGGTCTTCAGCCCCTGGCAGGGAACTCTAGAGAGATGCATGCCTGCCCCCCAGTTCTCATTCTAAGGCCTCGGGGCTTGCCCATGCTGGAGAGCAGCTCTGGGCTGGCATCCAGCTTGGGGTGTCTCCCTGGGGCGCCCAGGATGGTGTTGTCACCTTGGGAGGCGTGAAGAGCATGCAGGCGTGGGTGGATTCCGGCCTGGAGCGAGGGTGAGGGAGGGGGCCCGGCTGTGGGCCTCGGCCTTCCCAGCCCAACCGCAGCCTGGCCTAAAAGGGCAGACAGATAATGAGTCCTTCCCGCCCCTGGCCCCAGAGAGGGAGGGGTTTCCTGACAGGAAATTGTCCTCCTCCGAGCACCCCCCCAACTCAGATCCAAGCTCTCAGCAGTCCTGGCTGAAGTAGCCTGGGGACAGGACAGCAGCGAGAACAGAAGGACAAGGACGGGCAGGAAGACAGAGGTGAGTGTGCTGGGGACAGGGGGAAGGGGTCCCACCTCCCACTGGGAGCCCTTCTGGAAAAAGAGTTGCCCTGAGTTGCACTGGACCAGAGCTGATGAGAGCCTGTGCCTTGAACCCAGCAGAGGCTGGGGGCAAAGAGAGAATCTGGGGCCTGACTCCAGGGGGGTGCTGGTGAGAAGGCAGAAAGGAGATGAGAATGAGAGGAGGGTGCAGGGGAGAATCTGAGGACTCGCGGGGTCCAGAGAGCATTGGAAACCTTGGCGCCACCAAAGGAGAAGAGAGATGAGATGACATTGGGTCGAATGTCCTGCGAGTCTGAGTGGGAAGACTGAGGCCAGGAAGGATCGAGTATTTGTTCTATCCCAAGAGATGGGGTCTCGGAGATGGGAGACAGGGACCAGGTGGGGATTGAGATCAAGCAGGAGAGACCGAGATCAGGTTGGGATTGCAGATGTGGATGAGCTTGCAATGGGTTGGGCTGATGACGGGATTGTGTTTGGGGTCAAGGAGTGGATTGGGGTTGCACTGGTTGGGGTTGGGCTTGGGGACATGCCATACAGAAAGACAGTTCTCTAATATAGACACTGAGCGTTGGAGGTGATGGATTCTGCAAACCGAGGTCAGGGCCGCTGCAGAAGGTTAGGGACTCCAGGGAAAAGGCTGGCAGTGAGGAAGAGGAGGAGGGGCTCAAAGAGGGAAGCTCTGGTGGCCAAGACATCCTGCGGGCCTGAGAGGCTGGGGGCTTGAGGGATGCCTCGGAAGTGAGTCAGGGGCTGGGCACTGGGAGGCAGACAGAGGGTTGGAGGGGGCAGGATGTCAGCACCAGTTTGCAGAGGCGGGTGTTGGAGCCAGGAAGGGGAAGGACGTCGGAGACAGTTTTGGGAAAATGTTGCAGCCAGGTTTGGGGATGTTGGATCCAGTTTGGAGGCGATATTGAAGCCAGGTGGGGGAAAGTCAGATGTATAGTCTGGGCAAGGTTGACTTCAATCGGAGGGAAATTCGAGCCTGAAATTTTGAGAGGAAGATGGAGACAGTTATGGGGTGGAGGGGGGATGATGGAGCCATTTTGGGATGAGGCATGTGGATGCCAGTTCAGAGGATGAAAGAGAAATCAAGGCCGGGTGTGGTGGCTCATGACTGTAATCCCAGCACTTTGGGAGGCTGGGGCAGGTGGATCACTTGAGCTCCGGGGTTGACCAGCCTAGGCAACAGGGCAAAACCTCATCTCTACTAAAAATACAAAAATTAGCCAGGTGTGGTGACTTGCACTTGTAGTCCCAGCTACTCAGAAGGTTGAGGTGGGAGGATTGCTTGAGCCTGGGAAGCAGAGGTTGCAGTGAGCCGAGACCACGCCACTGCACTCCAACCTGGGCGACAGAGTGAGACTGTCTAAAAAATAAAAGAGAAGGACAGAGCGCGGTGGCTCACACCTGTAATCCCAGCACTTTGGAAGGCTGAAACAGGCAGATCACAAAGTCAGGAGTTCGAGACCAGCCTGGCCAATATGGTGAAACCCCGTCTCTACTAAAAATACAAAAATTAGCCAGGCGTGGTGTTGGGCACCTGTAGTCCCAGCTACTTGGGAGGCTGAGGCAGGAGAAATTGCTTGAACCCTAGAGGTGGAGGTTGCAGTGAGCTGAAATCGCGCCCTTGCACTCCAGCCTGGGTGACAGAGCGAGACTCCATCTGAAAAAAATAAAATAAAATAAAAGAGAAATGAGTGTGTAAATAATGTGTGTGCATGGGGGAGTATCTATTGCACACAGCCATGGGGGCTCCAGGCAAGGGGTCGTCATGGTGACTGCCTCCTGGCGGGGCGGGGGCCCATGGAGGCTGGAAGGAGGTCCGAGAGCGTTTCTAGGAACTGGAGGGTTGAGAAGCAGCAGCTCAGGAGTTGAAACAGGGGAAGAAAGAAGGGGCCTCCCCATCATGGAAAGGGGTGCTCTTACCCACAGCCTAGGCAACCCAGGCCTTTTGCACACCACCCTCTTCCCAGGCCTCCTGTCCACCCCCGCACGTCTGCATAATCCTGACCCTGTCCTGACCTGCTCAGAACCCTGTCCTGGTGACAAGCAAGCTACAGGTCCAGCAGTAGGAGAACGAGTGAACATCTGACCCTTTACGCAGTTCATACAGTGGAATATTACATAGCACTTCAATGAAATGAACTGGAGCTGTATGGCTAGACATGGATAAATTCTCACAAGTTCATAATGTGAGCAAAAAAATAAATTTTAAAGCAATTGCAAGATACAAATAGTGTGATACCGTTTATAGAGAGTTTGAAACCATGTAAAACAGTCTATTATTTCTGGATACAGGTCTATGGAGCATGGGATAAAAATCTACTAGGACGGGTAGACAGCACATTCATTCTGGATGCTGGATTCCTTAAGAGAACGCCAGAGCAAGTGGGACCAGGAGAGGTGGCAGGAGGAGGCTGCATGCATTTGTAATTTTTTTTTTATTTTTTTGAGATGGAGTTTCGCTCTGTTGCCCAGGCTGGAGTGCAGTGGCACAGTCTGGGCTCACTGCAGCATCCGCCTCCTGGGTTCAAGCGATTCTCCTGCCTTGGCCTCCCAAGTAGCTAGGACTACAGGCACCTGCCACCACACCCAGCTAATTTTTGTGTTTTTAGTAGAGACAGGGTTTCATCATGTTTGCCAGGCTTCTCTCGAACTCCTGACCTCAGGTGATCCTCCCTCCTCAGCCTCCCAAAGTGCTGGGATTACAGGCGTGAGCCACCGTGCCTGGCTTGTTCTTTAAAACAAAAATCAGGGCAGTGGACGGTGGCTCACGCCTATAATTCTAGCACTTTGGGAGGCCGAGGAGGGAGGATCACCTGAGGTCAGGAGCAGGAGTTCCAGACCAGCATGGGCAATATAGCGAGACCCCATCTATAACAAAAAATTAAAAAATAAAATTAGCAGGATGTCCCCGTTGCTTGGGAGGCTGAGGTGGGAGGATCGCTTGAGCCCAGGAGTTCAAGGCTGCAGCGAGCCATGATCACGCCCCTGCACTCCAGCCTGGGCAGCAGAGTGAGACCCTTTCTCTAAAGACAAAAGCAACAACAAAAACCTGAACTAAGAGAGCAAATGATTGTGTGAGCTGTGGCTAGGATTGTAGGCACGGAAGTGTTTATTAACCTTGTCTTCTATACTTTTCCGAATATTTGAACTATTTCATTGTTTTAAAAAGCACCTATCTGTGGCTCTGCAGAGCTCTTGGAAGAAAGCCTGTCCCTTATCAAGGAATTTAAAGCCCTGCATGGCCTGCTCCCTAGTGACCTCTTCCAGCTCGACTCACCCTCCGCCTCCCCACACAAGGAATGAACTGTCTTGCCTCTTTCCTTCCTTCATTTCCTGTTTAGCACCCATTCCCTGAGTGTCTGCCCTGTGCTGGGAGCTGGGGACACAGTGGTGACTGAGACAGCCCCAGCCCTGTCCTCCTGAGGTTTGCAGTCCAGTAAGGGACACAGATCTGTCCCCAGACAGGGATGACCCAGAGCAGGCAGAGGTGAGGTGTGGGGACCCAGGGACTGTGGGAGCCTGAGGGTCATGGAGGGCTTCCTGGAGGAGGGGGCATAGGGCTGAGTTCTGAAGTGTGAGTCCTGAAGTCCTGACTGGAGCATGGAGAACAGGCGTCTACGTAGAAGCACCAGCAGATGCTGAAACCTGGAGACTCCTGGGGTAAGGGGGAGGCTACAGGACAGCACTAGTGAGGTGTGCAGCTGCCAGAGCATGAAGGCTGTGGCGAGAGGCCTCAGCTTTGTCCTGAAGGCACTAGGGAGCCATGGAAGGCTTAGGAGATGGAGAAGAGCAGGTTTGTGCTTTTTCTTTTTCTTTTTTTTTTTTTTGAGACGGAGTCTCGCTCTGTCACCCAGGCTGGAGTGCAGTGGCGCAATCTCGGCTCACTACAAGCTCCGCCTCCCGGGTTCACGCCATTCTCCTGCCTCAGCCTCTCCGAGTAGCTGGGACTACAGGCGCCCGCCACCATGCCCGGCTAATTTTTTTGTATCTTTTTAGTAGAGACGGGGTTTCACCGTGGTCTCGATCTCCTGACCTCGTGATCTGCCCGCCTCGGCCTCCCAAAGTGCTGGGATTACAAGTGTGAGCCACCGCGCCCGGCCTCTTTTTTTTTTTTTTTTTTTTGAGATGGAGTCTCGCTCTGTCGCCCAGGCTGGAGTGCAGTGGCGTGATCTTGGCTCACTGCAATTTCCGGGTTCACGCCATTCTCCTGCCTCAGCCTCTCAAGTAGCTGGGACTACAGGCGCCCGCCACTGCGCCCAGCTAATTTTTTGTATTTTTAGTAGAGACGAGGTTTCACCGTGTTAGCCAGGATGGTCTCAATCTCCTGACCTCGTGATCCGCCCGCCTTGGCCTCCCAAAGTGCTGGGATTACAGGCGTGAGCCACCGTGCCTGTCCTGGTTTGTGCTTTTTCAAGGTCCTCAAAGGTGGACTGGAGGTGCCAAGGCTAGAGGCTGGGGACCAGGGAGGAGGCCAGGGCAGGGAAGTGGGCAAGGGTTCCGCTTGGGGTAGGGGCTATGGGAAGGGAGTGAAAGGAGGGAGCGCAGACTGAAGAGAGGCTTAGGAGATGGAATGGGCAGGACTCAGGAAGCTGTGAGGGCAGGGGCTGGGGCTGCCCTGGCCACTGCTGTGTCCCTAATGCCTGCACAGGGCTGGGCCCATGGCAAATACCTAGTAAGTTGTTTTGTTTTGTTTTGTTTTGTTTGTTGAGACTGAGTCTTGCTCTGTCACCCAGGCCGGAATGCGGTGGTGTGATCTCAGCTCACTGCAACTTCTGCCTCCTGGGTTCAAACAATTCTCCTGCCTCAGCCTCCCAAGTAGCTGGGATTACAGGCGTGTGCCACCACGCCCAGCTAATTTTTTTATTTTTTTATTTTTAGTGGAGACGGGGTTTCACCATGTTGGCCAAGCTGGTCTTGAACTCCTGACCTCAGGTGATCTGCCTGCCTCTGCCTCCCAAAGTGCTGGGATTACAGGCATGAGCGACCATGCCTGGCCTCAAGCCATTTTAAAAGCATAGAATTAAATGGCATTTAATGCATTCACAATGTTGTACAACCATCACCTTTATCTAGTTCCAGAGTGTCTTCCTTTCCCCAAAAGGAAACCCTGCATCCATTAGCAGCCACTCCCCATTCCCCGTTCTCTCCAGTCCTATAGGTAATTGTCAGTCTCCTTTCTGTCTCTAAGGATTTGCCCAGAGACCTGCGAGGTGACTCACACCTGTAATCCCAGCACTTTGGGAGGCAGAAGCAGGTAGATCCCTTGAGGCCAGGAGTTTGAGACCAGCCTGGGCAACATAGCAAGACCCTGTCTCAATAAATAAATTAATTAATTAATTAATTAAGTGGGCATGGTGGTGTGCACCTGTAGTCCCAGCTGCTGAGGAGGCTGGGGTACGAGGATCATTTGAGCCCAGGAGTTTCAGGCTGCAGTGAACTATGATGGGGCCATTGCACTCCAGCCTGGGTGACAGGGTGAGGCCCAGTCTCAAAAAAAAAAAAAAAAAAAAAATTAGGCTTCGCCTATTCTAGACATTTCCCAATAAGTTTTTGCTGAAGAGATGAATGAGGGAGAGATGACAAGGGTACAAATCAAACGGGAGAAATGAAGGGGATGAGGGGGTGTAGGCAGGTGCTCAGGAGTCTGCCCTGGACGTCTGGGTGGATGGTGGGGCCTGAGTCCCCATATCATCTCTGCCCTTGACTGACTGTGTTACCTTGGGAGGGAACCTTCCTCCCTGAGGCTCCTTCCTCTGAGCCTGTTTCTCCATGGAGTAGGAGGATCAACTTAAGATAGAGAATATTTCAGGCCAGGAGAGGTGGCTCAGGTTTGTAATCCCAGCACTTTGGGAGGCTGAAGTAGGTGGATCGCCTGAGGTCAGGAGTTCAAGACCAGCCTGGCCAACATGGTGAAACCACGTATCTACTAAAAATATAAAACTTAGTTTAGTGTGGTGGCACGCACCTGTAGTCCCAGCTACTCCGGAGGCTGAGGCAGGAGAATTGGCTTGAACCTGGGGGCGAGGGTTGCAGTGAGCCGAGATCGTGCCACTGCACTCCAGCCTGGGTGACACAGTGAGTGAGACTCCATCTCAAAAAAAAAAAGAAAAAAAAAGGAGGCCAGGCGCGGTGGCTCACGCCTGTAATCCCAGCACTTTGGGAGTCCAAGGCAGGCGGATCACAAGGTCAGGAGATCGAGACTATCCTGGCTAACACAGTGAAACCCCCGTCTCTACTAAAAATACAAAAATTAGCCAGGCGTGGTGGTAGGTGCCTGTAGTCCCAGCTACTCAGGAGGCTGGGGCAGGAGAATGGCGGAACCCGGGAGGCGGAGCTTGCAGTGAGCTGAGATCGCGCCACTGCACTCCAGCCTTGGCGACAGAGAGAGACCCCATCTCAAAAAAAAAAAAAAGTCCCCATCTTATAAGCTTGTGCAGATCAAGGGGTTATTAAGTGCTCAGGCAAGTGTCTGATACGCTCACCCCAAAGTGTTTGGTACACAGAGGCACCGTCATCCACACCACCATTGTCATCAGCATCGCTCATGGTCATTATTTTTTTCCCCAGGTCCCCACCTGTCAAAATGCCTATCCTGAAGAATCTGGGAGTGTCAGACCCTAAGGTGCCCCGGGCGGGGACCCTGCCCCTGAGGTCCTCTCGGAACCCCTTTGAAGAAGTTTCAGGGCTGGAGGAAGAAGAGGCCGGGGACCTGGGGTCCCTCCCTAATGGAACATCTTGTCGCCGCCGCGCCACCCTGGAGAAGCTTGCGGGCCTGGCCCCCTTCCGGCTGGGCTGGGCCCCGGGCCGGCGGGCAGGCAGCCCTGGGGATGGGCAGCCCCGCTCTTTCTTGGGCCGTGTGCTGGTACCAGGAATACGCAGGAGCTCAGCAGATTTTGGCCTCTTGGCCCGGCTGCATGGGACCCGAGCCCATGGCGACGAGGAGGCAGCCGGGGAGGCCGCCCGGAGACTGGCCTTCCTGAGACTGGGGCGTGGATCCAAGCCCCAGCGTGCGTCCCTGGCTGAGAGAGTGGTGCCTGCAGGTGAGGCAGCTCCAGAGCCCCCACCCAAGGTCCCAGAGCCCCCAAAGATGAAGGAGCCGTTGTCAGGTGAGTCCAGAGCCCTGACCCTGTCCTGGGAGAATCCCAGTGCCCATGTCCATCCCCAGCCCTGGTGGTCCCAGGCTTCATACTTAAGCTCATCCCAGCTACCACCTGTGACCCCGACCTGCAATTCACATGTCTAACTCACATCTCCCACCTCCATGCCAGCTCTAACCCGTTACCACTGCAGTCCTAATCCCTGCCATCAACGTTTCTGTTAATATATGCCCACTCTCAATCTTTGCCTCCTCCACCTGCCATCTTCAGCCCTACCCCCATGTCTAAAGCCAAGTGAATACCTGATTTTGGTCCCATCACTCCCCCTTCCCTTTCTATCCCCAATTTCTTCAATTTCTTTATTTTATTTTATTTATTTTATTTTTTTTGAGACAGAGTCTCGCTCTGTCGCCCAGGCTGGAGTGCAGTGGCGCAATCTCGGCTCACTGCAACCTCTGCCTCCAGGGTTCAAACAATTCTCCTGCCTCAGCCTCCCGAGTAGCTGATATTACAGGCATGTGCCACCACGCCCGGCTAATTTTTGTATTTTAGGAGAGATGAGGTTTCACCATGTTGGCCAGGCTGGTCTCGAACTCTTGACCTCAAGTGATCTGCCTGCTTCTTCCTCCCAAAATGTTGTGATTACAGGCTTGAGCCATGGCGCCTGGCCAATTTCTCCTTTTTATGAAGACACCACTCATATGGGATTCGGGTCTGCCCTATGATCTCATTTTAATTTGATTGCCTCTGTAAAGACCCTATTTCCAAATCAGGTGACATTCTGATGTACTGGGGTGAAGACTGCACATATCTTTTTTTTTCTGGGGGGACATAATTCAATCCCTAACACCACCCTGTCTTCATCCTCAGTCCCCATTCCTACTCCAAGCCCCAGTGTCTTCCTCAGTGCCTTTTCTGTTCTCACCCCACACTTCTTCCAAGCCCACCATCAGTCTCTATCTCAGACACATCCGTATGCTTCTCGTACAGCTCATCCTTTCCTCCAAATGCCATCTAATTTTGGAGACAGGGTCTCGCTCTATCACCCAGGCTGGAGGCTAGAGTGCAGTGGTGCAATCATGGCTCTCTGCAGCCCTGACCTCCTGAGCTCAAGCAATCCTCCCACCTTAGCCGCCTGAGTAGCTGGGACTACAGGCACACACGATCACACCTGGCTAATTTTTACATTTTTTGTAGAGATGGGGTCTCTCTATGTTGCTCAAATTGGTCTTGAACTCCTGGCTTCAAGTGATCCTCCTGCCTCAGCTTCCCAAAGTGCTGGAATGACAGGCGTGAGCCACCGCGCCTGGCCCAGACTCCATCTTTAATGTCATTGTCTACATCCAACACCATGGCACCCCCAACTGGTCCAGCCCCGTTTCATATCCCATTCTTCCCCATGTTCACCTTCAACCCTTTTAAACTCTTTTGGTCTCACTGTTAACCCCCAACCCCAGGCCCCTCTCAGCACCCACCTTCCACCCATTTCCCTCTGGTGACCTCTTTTTTTTTCCCTTTGAGATGGGGTCTCACTCTGTTGCCCAGGCTAGAGTGCAATGGTACAATCTCGGCTCACTGCAGCCTCCGCTTCCTGGGTTCAAGCGATTCTCCTGTCTCAACCTCCCTAGTAGCTGGGATTACAGGCATGCATCACCATCCATGCCTGGCTAAATTTTTTTTGTATTTTGAGTAGAGATGAGGTTTTGCCATGTTGGCCAGTCTGGTCTCGAACTCCCGATGTCAGGTGATCCACCCGCCTCAGCCTCCCAAAGTGCTGGGATTACAAGCATGAGCCACCGCACCTGGCCATCAACCTCCTCATTCAGTCCTATTCGAGTTCCTAGTTCTTCCTCAGCCCCCAGTTTCCACTCCAACTCCAAACACAACTTCCTCTTCATCCCTAATCTATCTTCATCCCTATCCTGAGTCCCAGTCCTAAACCCCCATCCCCAACCTCCGTCTTCAATTCCATCCACGTTCCTATTCCCAAGCCCAACTCACTTCCACAATTCGTCTTCAAACTCACATCAATCTTTTTTTTTTTTTTTTTTTTTTTGAGATGGAGTCCAGCTCTGTCATCCAGGCTGGAGTGCGATGGTAAGATCTCAGCTCACTGCAGCCTTCGCCGCCGGGGTTCAAGCAATTCTCCTGTCTCAGCCCCCTGAGTAGCTGGGACTACAGGCATGCACCCCATGCCTGGCTAATTTTTGTATTTTTAGTAGAGATGAGGTTTCACCATATTGGTCAGTCTGGTCTTGAACTCCTGACCTCAGGTGATCCGCCCACCTCCCAAAGTGCTAGGATTACAGGCGTGAGCCACCGCGCCCGGCCTTCACACCAATCTTTATGTCCTTTCCATCCTCAGCTTTCACCTACATTCCCCTCCCCCACCTCTCCAACCTCATCCCTACCCAGACCCCAATGTCATTCTTGCCTCTTTCCCATTTCTGTCCAGACTCCCACCTGACCTCATCCTAACCCTAAACTCCCTCATCCCAACCCCCACCTTACCCCATCCTCACCTCCAGCCCTATCCCCATCCCTGTCCCAATCCCCATCTTAATTCACCGCCACCCCCAGCCCTGCCTTATCTCTGCTCCCGTGCCTGAGTCCTGCTTTTAGCCCTGAGGCCCGAACTGCTCCAGGGCTGGGCACCTCAGGATAGCCTTTTCTGTCCTCTGATGCCCTCCAAGTTCTGGCCAGAAGCTATTTCAGCCCCAGCTCCCTGGGGACTGGGAGGGCACTGGAGGGAGGTGAGGAGGGGGTGACTAGAGCCCCGCCTTCTGGAAACGGATGGGCAGAAATAGCGCTGGCCAGGAAATAGTTTCTCTGCCAGGGAGGAAGTGGAGGGGGGTGGAGGTGTCGAGGGTAACCCTGGGCTGCCAGGACCCTCCTTCAGCCTCAGAGGCCTTCCAGCCCCACGACTCCCCTTTCTCGAGGCAGTCTGAACTCATCAGAGGGCCAGATCAGCCCACAGCCATCCCCACCCCAAAAAGACCCCATCAGTGGTCCCATATCCTCTCCCCATCTCCAAGCCACCACCCTGCCCCTCCTGCTCCCACCGGCTGCCTCCATCCCTCTCCCCGTTACCTGGCTCCTCTCTCAACCCTCCCGCCTCCTCCGACCCCTCCTCTATTTTTCCGCCCCGCAACCTCCCCAGATCCCTTCCTCAGTCACAGGCATTTTTCTTTTCCCTCTCTCTCTTTTTTAAGTTTTTATTTATTTATTTTTGAGATAGAGTCTCGCTCAACATGTTGCCCAGGCTGGGGTGCAGTGGCGCGATCTCGGCTCACTGCAACCTCTGCCTTCCGGGTTCAAGCGATTCTCCTGCCTCGGCCTCCCGAGTAGCTGGGATTATAGTTGTACGCCACTATGCCGGGTTAATTTTTGTATTTTTAGTAGAGAAGAGGTTTTGCCATGTTGGCCAGGCTGGTCTTTTTTTTTTTTTTTTTTTTTTTTTTGCGACGGAGTCTCGCTCTGTCACCCAGGTTGGAGTGCAGTGGCGCGATCTCGGCTCACTGCAAGCTCCACCTCCCAGGTTCACGCCATTCTCCTGCCTCAGCCTCTCCGAGTAGCTGGGACTACAGGCGCCCGCCACCACGCCTGGCTAATTTTTTGTATTTTTAGTAGAGACGGGGTTTCACCGTGGTCTCGATCTCCTGACCTCGTGATCCGCCCGCCTCGGCCTCCCAAAGTGCTGGGATTACAAGCGTGAGCCACCGCGCCCGGCCTCCAGGCTGGTCTTGAGCTCCTGACCTCAAGTGATCCGCCAGCCTCGGCCTCCCAAAGTGCTAGGATTACAAGCATGAGCACCTCACCCTGACCCCTCCCCTACATACTTCACTCAACACCCTTCTTTCTTGCTCTTCTCCGGGCCCTTCTCTGCCCCCACACCTTCCCGCCTCCTGTAACCCTCTTCCCCTCATCTCTCTCCCCTTCCTAAGCACCCCCCAACCCCACGTCCAGCATCGCCCTCCTACCCCCGCGCACTGCTGACCTCCCGCCTTCCCCCCGCAGTGCTGGAGATCCTGAGCCTGATCCAGCAGCGCGAACTAGCGCGTGCGGACGAGCACATCCTGGAGCTGGAGGCGGAGGAGCTGGCGCCGTCGGGGGCCGGCGCGCCTGGGCCTCCCAAGGCCGAGGGCGCTGGCGGGGGCCGCCGGGCGCGGGACGTGGCGCTGCTGTACGAGGCCCTGCAGCGCGAGCTGTGGGCGCTGGTGCGCGAGACGCTGGCTGGCCCCGGGCCGGGCTCGTGCGCCGGGGCGGGCGCGGTGGCGCAGCTGGGCCAGGTGCTGGTGCAGGAGGAGGCGGCCGACGGGCGTCGGGGGCCCGGCGCGGCCCGCAAACTGCGCGCCCGCTGGGCCGAAGCCGTGGCGCGCGCGGCCCGGGAGCGCCTAGAGGCGGCAGCTCCCGGGGCGCCCGGGGGCCTGGCTGGGCAGCTGGAGGCGCTGCGGGCGCGGCTGCTGGAGGATATGGCCGTGGTGCGGGGCCGCCTGGCGCCCGCCTACCCCGCCGGCCTTGGCGCCTTCGGCGTCTACCTGCGCGGCTACCACGGGGCCCTGGCCGAGTGGCTGGGGGCCTCCGCCCGTCGCAGGCTGCCGCTGGCCGACCGCTACGCGCTGCTGCACTGGCACAATCAGGTCTACCCCAGGTGAGCTGGACTCAGTTGCCCAAGGTCACGTGAAACCCCCAGCCCCACCCCTAGCACTGGCCTCTTCAGACCTTGAGGATCTTGGGACAGCTGACCCTACAGACCTAGCACTTTAACACCATTGACCCATCCAGTCGTCAGCACCTCCGACAGTTACAATCCTAGAATCTCACTGCTACCCAGGCTTACGGTTCCAGCACCTTAGTACCATGGACACTTGGAGTCCTAAAAGAGCTCCGGCACCATTGTGGTCCAAGAACCTCAGTGCTCTGTCAACACTTACACTCTAGATCGCCTCTCTGTACACCCTTCCAGTCCCCGAATCTTAGCACCATTGATTCCTCTCGTCCTAGAACCTTCGCGTTGCTACTTTTCCGTTCCTAAAATCTCAACATCATTCATTCTTCTAGACCTACATACAACCTTAGCATCATCGATGCTAGCATCTAAGTAACACTGATGCTTCCAGTCTTAGAATCCTAGCATTCCCACCCTTTCAGACCTAGAACCTATTGGCACCATTGACTCTTCTAGTTCTACAGTTTTAGCACTATCGACAGTTTCGAGTTACTTTTTTTTTTTTTTTTTTTTTTGAGACGGAGTTTCGCTCTGTCGCCCAGGCTGGAGTGCAGTGGCGCGATCTCAACTCACTGCAAGCTCCGCCTCCTGGGTTCACGCCATTCTCCTGCCTCAGTCTCCCAAGTAGCTGGGACTACAGGCGCCCGCCACCACGCCCGGCTCATTTTTTGTATTTTTAGTAGAGACGGGGTTTCACCGTGTTAGCCAGGATGGTCTCGATCTCCTGACCTCGTAATCCACCCGCCTCGGCCTCCCAAAGTGCTGGGATTACAGGCGTGAGACACCGCACCCGCCCACTATCACAGTTTCAATCCTAGTAGCTCAGCACCATGGGCCCACCAGTCCAAGAACCTGGGCTTCATGACACTTAGGCTACTAGAATCTTAGCTGTTCACCCTTCCAGTCCTAGAGTTTTAGGACTGTTGACCATTCCTTCCTAGAACCATAGCCCCACTGACCCTCCACCTTAATACAATGACACTTAGAATTCTAGAATCCTACACTGCTTTCTCTTTAGAGCCTAGGGCATTAGTACTGTTGACGTTTCCAATCTAAGAATTTATGACTCAACCATAGAAGCTTAGCACCAATGAAACTTTGAATCCTAAATCTTAGCCTCATTCCCTTTCTCGGTCTTAGGACCTCAACACTGTTGATCCTTCTAGTTTTAGGACTTTATTTATTTATTTATTTATTTTGAGACAGAGTCTTGCTCTGTCGCCCAAGCTGGAGCACAGTGCTGCAGTCTCCACCAACTGCAATCTCCGCCTCCCGGGTTCAAGTGATTCTCCTGCCTCAGCCTCCCGAATAGCTGGGATTACAGGCGCCCACCATCATGCACAGCTAATTTCTGTATTTTTAGTAGAGACGGGGTTTCACCATCTTGGCCAGGCTGGTCTTGAACTCCTAACCTCAGGTGATCCACTTTCCTTGAACTCCCAAAGTGTTGGGATTACATGCATGAGCCACTGTGCCCGGCCTGATTTTTTTGTATTTTTGGTAGAGACGGGGTTTTACCATGTTGGCCAGGCTGGTCTCGAACTTCTGACCTCAAGTGATCCACCCACCTTGGCCTCCCAAAGTGCTTCGATTACAGGTGTGAGCCACCATGCCCGGCCCCAGTTTTAGGACTTGAGTGCTGTTCCCCCCTTGAATTCTATAAGGGTAGCACCCAGAACCTCAGTACCATGGTCCCTCTCAGTCCTAGAATCTTATTACTGTTGAGCCTTTGTGTCCTAAAACATACCCATTCTTGTGGCCGGGGGATGGAATATGGTGATTAGCCACCTCCAGGTCACCTGTCTACCCCAGAGAAAAGGGAGTTAGCCACATCCAAGCCACGTGTTGGACAGTGAAGGGGGTGGGTGGTTCTTCCAATAAAATCAAGATGCTGTCACCAGAAGACTGGGAAGGCAACAGATACCCACATTGATCACATAGATCTCATTTGGGAATTTATGTCGATAATGCTCTCATGTTATCTGTAAGGGATGGAGGCAGAATAGGGAGTCCGGAAAGCTTCCTAAAGTGGTGGGAACTGGGTTTGGTCCAATTTGTAGGGCGATGGTGTTTATAATTGAGAGGATGCCATGAGCCCAAGTCTGGGGTGTGTGGGGGTGGATATTGATGATATCACATAGCTCCAGGCATGTAAGCTCATAGAAGGCGGGGAGAGAGGGCTGGACTGGGGAAGCCTCCAAGGCCAGGTAAGGCAGCAGGGCCTCGGAGCATAGGTGCAAAGGGAACTTCTGTCTGGTGAAATGGATCATGGGCGAAGCCTTGCGTGTCAGATCTTCAAGCCTGGACTTGACCCCTAAATATCATGCCCGGACACCATCCATCAGGGAGCTGACTCAGAGCTGGAGCCGGGGAAGCAACAATTCCAAAGACTTCCTCTGAGGGATGAGCAGAGCTGACTTAGAGAGAGGAAGGGAGTGGCCCAGGGTCACAGAAACAGTGGGTAGGAGGGTGTGGGGAAGGGTCCAATTTCCCAGCCCCACTTTTCACAGACCTCCTTTTCTCTCACCCCCACCCCCAGAGAGGTCCTAGGGCTGGTGGACATGGCCGCCCTGGAGAATGGGGAGCTGGGGCCCCTTCTGTCCCCTGGCACCCTGCGGAGTTTGGAGGATGAGTGCGTCACAGATGTTAAGGTACCTGGAACTTTGCATTTTGGAAGTGGGAGGTGCTGTGGAGGGAGGGGGTCACAGTGGGCTTGGGAAGCCTGTCCCCTCCCCCTTTCACTCTTTCCAACTCCCTTTTCCCTTCTTGAACTTCTGAGTTCTGTCCATATGCCACAGACACAAAGGCCGCCTGTACAGAGACCCTTGGTAAAGGTTCAGTATATCTGGACACTTCAAACCTTAGAGTACAAGAAAGTTAGTCACAGAACTGCAGCTCACAGGCCCAAAGACTCACAGAAGTATGGCGTCAAAGATTTTTTTTTTTTTTTGAGGCAGGGTCTCGCTCTGTTGCCCAGGCTGGAGCCTTGACCTCCTGGACTCAAGCGATCCTCCTGCCTCAGCCTCTCCAGTAGCTGGGACCATAGGCACGTGCCATCATGCCGGGCCGACAAAGATATTCACATATAAGCAGGGCTGGTAATAAACATGGTTAATTACTGAACCTGCACAGACACCGCTGAGCAGAATGGCCCAGCCATGCACGCCCTCTCTGGCTACAGTGATGTTTGCTGTCTCAATTCCAGTCCTACTTCCAGCCACAGAAATCAGTCAATGCTACTCAAGAGCCTAGAACCATAGAAAAGAAATCTGGATCCTTAAACTCATCAAATTAAGGATAATACTTTTTTATTGTTTTAATTACAGATGTCTCCCTCTTTTGCCCAGGCTGGAGTGCAGTGGCATGATTACAGCTCACTACAGCCTCGAACTCCGGGGTTCAAGGGATCTTCCCACCTCAGCCTCCTGAGTAGCTGGGATCATAGGCACACACCACCATGCCTGGATAATTAAAAAAAAAAAAAAAATTTGCAGAGACAGGGTCTTGCCATTTTGCCCAGGCTAGTCCCAAAATCCTGGCCTCAAGCAATCCTCCAGCCTCAGCCTTCCAAAGCTCTGGGAGTATAGGCATGAGCCACCCCAGCCGAGACAACACATTTGATCAGAGAGTCAGAGATGTGAAAACCTTTGCATCCCAGCCTTTGGAGTTCTTGAAACACAGAATCTGAGAATCTTAAAATAACTGTTTAGTGGAACCTGAGAGCAGAGTCTTGGGACCAAAAAACCGTAAAACATAGACCCTTGGCCGGGCGCTGTGGCTCACACCTGTAATCCCAGCACTTTGGGAGGCCGAGGCGGGTGGATCACGAGGTCAGGAGATCGAGACCATCCTGGCTAACACGGTGAAACCCCGTCTCTACTAAAAATACAAAAAATTAGCCGGGCGTGGTGGCGGGTGCCTATAGTCTCAGCTACTCTGGAGGCTGAGGCAGGCGAATGGCGTGAACCCGGGAGACGGAGCTTACAGTGAGCCAAGATCACACCACTGCACTCCAGCCTGGGCGACAGAGCGAGACTCCATCTCAAAAACAAAACAAAACAAAACAAAAATGTTTTGTAAAACATTTAAAAAGTTAGCTGGGTGTAGTGGTACGTGCCTGTAGTCTCAGCTACTCAGGAATCTGAGGCGGGAGGATTGAGTCCAGGAGTGTGAGGCTGCAGTGAGCCATGATGGTGCCACTGCACACCAGCTGGGGTACAGAGCAAGACGCGGCCTCTAAATAAAAACAATATTTAATATAAATAATACTTCATACATATCATAATATGTAATAATAGGATTTATATTAAATATAAATATTAAATAGACATTATTTATATATACATATTAACATATAAACATATATAAATAATATACAATAATATTTATAACATTCTAATGTACACATGTACATTAATGTACATATATATATTTTTTGAGACGGAGTTTCACTCTTGTTGCCCAGGCTGGAGTGCAGTGGCATGAACTCGGCTCACCGCAACCTCCTCCTCCCAGGTTCAAGTGATTCTCCTGCCTCAGCCTCCCAAGTAGCTGGGATTACACGCATGAGCCACCACGCTCGGCTAATTTTGTATTTTTAGTAGAAACAGGGTTTCTACATGTTGGTCAGGCTGGTCTTGAACTCCCAACCTCAGGTGATCTGCCCATCTTGGCCTCCCAAAGTGCTGGGATTACAGGCATGAGCCACTGCACCTGGTCACATATATGTATATTATTTATAATATATTATTTATAATATGTATTGTTGATTTATATTTAATATTTATATGTTAATATAGATTATATATTTCATGTGCTATAGTATATAATACATACTAATTATTAATATATAAATAATGTATTATGAATTATTAATATAATATACGTTATATAGCTTATACTAATATTTAATATATATTACGTATTACATAACATATTTAATACATAAATATATTTATATATTTAATTATACACACACACGTGCACACACATACAATTAAGCCCTTGGTTATTAGATGGAGGAAGCTTAAAACCATGGACTATTTTATTATATTTATTTATTTATTTTTATTTATTTTTTTGAGATGGAGTCTCACTCTGTTGCCCAGGCTGGAGTGCAGTGGCACGATCTCAGCTCACTGCAAGCTCCGCCTCCCGGGTTCACGCCATTCGCCTGCCTCAGCCTCCAGAGTAGCTGGGACTATAGGCGCCCGCCACTACGCCCGGCTAATTTTTTGTATTTTTAGTAGAGACGGGGTTTCACCGTGTTAGCCAGGATGGTCTCCATCTCCTGACCTTGTGATCCACCCGCCTCGACCTCCCAAAGTGCTGGGATTAAGGCGTGAGCCACTGCACCCGGCCTATTTTATTTATTTTTATTTTTGAGTTGGAGTCTCACCCTGTTGCCCAGGCTGGAGTGCAATGGCATGACCTCCACTCACTGCAACCTCTGTCTCCCAGGTTGAAGCAATTCTCCTGCCTCTGCCTCCTGAGTAGCTGGGATTACAGGCATGCACCACCACGCCCGGCTAATTTTTGTATTTTTAGTGGAGACGGGGTTTCTCCATGTTGGCCAGGCTGGTCTCGAACTGTTGACCTTAGGTGATCCGCCCACCTCGGCCTCCCAAAGAGATTACATGTGTGAGCCATCACGCTCGGCCAAACCACAGACTTTTAATATAAAGTTCCAAACCACAGAGTTAGGAGTGGGAAGGGCTGCAGAAGTTTTCTGGCTCAGCCTCCCTCCCCAGCATCACCTTGACAAGCTCATAGGTAGAATCAGAACTGCTTGGGGTTAAGGGCTAGGGGATTGTGGTGGGAGAAAGAGATAGAAAAAGACCCCCAGGCAGCCCCCAACTCCTGCCTGTCTCCCCTCTCCCTACTGTAGGCTCAGACCCGGGCCGCCCTTCTCCGCGTGCTGCAGGAGGACGAGGAGCACTGGGGGAGCCTGGAGGACCAGCCCAGCAGCCTGGCCCAGGATGTGTGTGAGGTAGGAGGTGGAGGAGGCTGGGGGATGGGCTGGATGGAAAGTGGGACCTTGCCCCTCCTCACCTCTTCTTGTCGCCCTGGACCTCACAGCTGCTGGAAGAGCACACAGAGCGAGCACCCCGCATCAGCCAGGAGTTTGGGGAGCGGATGGCCCACTGCTGCCTAGGGGGGCTGGCAGAGTTCCTGCAGAGGTAGGGGAACCTGGGAGCACGGGTTAGCTCTGCTGAGGGTTGGGCATCAGGGCCTGGGATCCAATAGAGAGAGGAGAGATGAGAGGGAGTCACCTGAGGACAGGTAGAGTGCCACTGCAGGGATGGTGGCTTTGGCAGGCTGGGTGCCCACGAGGGACCCTGACCCAGTGGCGCCCCATCTGTCCCCTTTCCTCCCACCAGCTTCCAGCAGCGTGTGGAGCGATTCCATGAGAACCCAGGAGTCCGGGAGATGCTACCTGACACCTATATCAGCAAGACCATCACCCTGGTCAACTGCGGCCCCCCGCTGAGGTGAGGACCAATCCAAGGTGGAAGCTGACCTGGGATGCCCGGATCCTGGGTGGGAATTGCAGAACTGACTCAGGGGAGCCTGAGCATGGGACCTTAGAAGCATAAAATCTGGGAGTCCTTGAAACAGCCATAGCACCACAGAGCATCCGAATATTGGAGTGTTCAAATTACAGAAACCCAGACACCGGACTCAAGACTCTAAGAATGACAGATTTTTTTTTTTTTTTTTGCCTTTTTATCTTTTTTGATTAGTTTAATTTAAAAAAAAAAAAAAAAAGAGATGGGAGCCAGGCACGGTGGCTCACACCTGTAATCCCAACACTTTGGGAGGCCGAGGTGGGTGGATCACGAGGTCAGGAGATCGAGAATGGTGAAACCCTGTTTCTACTAAGAATGCAAAAAAATTAGCCGGGCTTGGTGGTGGGCGCCTGTAGTCCCACCTACTCGAGAGGCTGAGGCAGGAGAATGGCGTGAACCCAGGAGGCGGAGCTTGCAGTGAGCTGAGATCGCGCTACTACACTCCAGCCTGGGCGACAGAGCAAGACTTCGTCTCAAAAAAAAGAGAGAGAGAGAGAGAGAGATAGGAGTCAGCTGGGCGCGGCGGCTCACCCCTGTAATCCCAGCACTTTGGGAGGCCGAGGCGGGCAGTTCATCTCAGGTCAGGAGTTCAAGGCCAGCCTGGTAAACATGGTGAAACCCCATCTCTAAAAAAATACAAAAATTAGCTGGGCATGATGGCAGGTGCCTGTAATCCCAGCTACTCAGGAGGCTGAGGTGAGAGAATCGCTTGAACCTGGGAGGCGGAGGTTGCAGTGAGCCGAGATCCCATCACTGCACTGCAGCCTGGGCAACAGAGCGAGACTCCGTCTCAAAAAAAAGAAAATAAAAGAGATGGGGGTCTCTCTATGTTGCCCAGGACTCCCAGGCTCAAGTGATGCTCCTGCCTCAGCTTCCCAAAATGCTGACATTACAAGCATGAGCCACCGTGCCTGGCCATTCCCATTTCCTATCATTGTAGCAGTCTGTGTTCTTCCATTGCTGAATGGAGAACAGTCCGGACCAAGCACTTTCTGCCTAAATCACAAACACTGGGCCCTTGACCCAGCAGCACCCTTCAGAGGCCAAAAGCTCATGGGATATGACATATGTGCAGGGTTCCTCCCTGGAAAAAATGGAACTAACTGTCCATCTCTTGGGGGCCAATGAAATAAATGATAGGACAGCTAAGCAGTGGAATCCAGTTCAGATGTTAAAAAGGAGCGTGAGAACTCTTCATGCCCTAACGGAAAAGTCTCCAAGCTGTTGAAGGAAAGGGCAGAAGTGGGTATACTATTCTACCATTTGTATTACAAAAAATAACAATAATAATAAATGGCCAGGGCAGGATGCAGTGGCTCACGCCTATAATCCCACACTTTGGGAGGCCAAGGTGGGCAGATCTCTTGAGGCCAGGAGTTCAAGACCAGCCTGACCAACATGGTGAAAGCCCGTCTCTACTAAAAATACAAAAATTAGCCAGGTGTGGTGGCGGGCGCCTGTAGTCTCAGCTACTTGGGAGACTGAGGCAGGAGAATCACTTGAACCCGGGAGGCGGAGCTTACAGTGAGCCAAGATGGCGCCTCTGCACTTCAGCCTGGGCGCGACAGAGCAAGACTCTGTCTCAAAAAAAAAAAAAAAAAAAAAAGAACCACAGACTTTTAGAATGGAGGCCTCCCCACTCTCACCCAGAAAGTACCAAGAGACCCGAAGACACAGAGAGACCCCCTTCCCTCCCCCAATATACCCTAGACCTCCTAGCCATCCATCCCTCAGCCCCCCAACATCCATGAATCCCCCAATCCCGACACCCCCAACCTGTCAAGCATCCCCCGACCCCTCTCCAGAGTCCCTGACCTTTCCCAGCCCCCATCTGACCTGTCACCCCTGTGCCCCTCTGATCTACCTAAGGGGAGACAGGTCTAGGCAGTTGGGCTGAGATGTTGGGGTCCCTCAATTTTGGCTCTGTTGATCCCCACAGAGCTCTGGCCGAGCGCCTGGCCCGGGTGGGGCCCCCAGAAAGTGAGCCAGCCCGGGAAGCATCTGCTAGTGCTCTGGACCATGTGACCCGGCTCTGTCACCGTGTCGTGGCCGACCTGCTGTTCCAGGAGCTGCAGGTGAGTGAGGTGGGAGGCCAGGATTGGGGCCCATGCCAGGACAGGGAAGTGCTGCCCCCCACCGTCCTCCAGTTCCCTTTAGCCCATGGCTCAGTGGGAAGCAGACAGGGGTGGGGGGCAGGGGCGGTTAAGGCCATGCCTGGGCTGTTGCTGGGGTGGAGAGGGTGCAGGAAGGAAGATGTGTGATGATGTGACCAGGGGGAGAACAGAGGGCCATCAGCAGGAGGGGGCTTGAGGTTTGGATGGAGCCCCTCCCCACTGAGGTCCCCCAAATCCCTGCTCAGGCTCTCCTAGACCCCAGAGCCCCATACACCCATCTCCTGGTCCTCGTGCCTGCCCTATAGGGGTTCGGCGCAAAGGTGGGTGAGTGAATGTGGTGGAGGGTGGGAGCACTGAGGAGAGAGAGTGCAGGGGGAGTGTGTTCCTGGCCATAACACAAGCTCAACCCATGTTAGACAGTGGAACACTCCCCTTCTCTCTGCTCAGAATCCTCCACAACTCCCAGCTCACTCACAGCAAATGCCAAAATCCCGCCGTAGCCCCCACAACCCTGCACAATCAGCCCCTTCCCTCTCCCCTCTCCTTCTCAGACCTCATCTCCTCCCCCTGCCCACCACCCCCACCCCCACTCCTGGCTCTCCCGCTAATCCCACTCCAGCCACGCCAGCCCCCTTGCTGTCTCTTAACCCAGCAGGCACATTCCTGCCTCAGGGCCTTTGCACTTGCCCTTCCCTCTGCCTGGAATGCTCTCCCTCTCACAGCCACATAGCTGCCTCTCACGCCTCTTTCAAGTCTTGTTTTGTTTTGAGACAGTCTCCCTGTGTTGCCCAGGCTGGAGTGGAGTGGCACAATCTCAGCTCACCGCAACCTCTGCCTCCCAGGTTCAAGCGATTTTCCTGCCTCAGCCTCCCTAGTAGCTGGGATTACAGGCATGCACCACCACGCCCAGCTAATTTTTTTGTATTTTTAGTAGAGATGGGGTTTTACCATGTTGGCCAGGATGGTCTCAAACTCCTGGCCTCATGTGATCTGCCCACCTTGGCCTCCCAAAGTACTGGGATTACAGATGTAAGCCACCACACCCAGCTTGCTATCTTAAATATATAGACTTTGTAGCAACAGCAAACACATTCTCAGGACTCACTGTGCCAGGTGCTTGAGAGTATCGGCTCATTTAATTCTCACTGCAATCCTATGAGATGGGTTGTAGGTTCATTTTACAGGTGAGGAAGATGAGACCGGCAAGTGGCAGAGCCCATTGCGAATCTACGATCTTAATCTATAAACCACTATGTATGTTTGCTTTTTTGTTTTTGTTTTTGTTAAATTGTTTTTGAGACAGAGTCTCGCTCTGTCACCCAGGCTGGGATTATAGGCATGAGCCACTGTGCCTGGCCTTATAAACCATTATGTATGTTTTGAGAGAGAGACACACACAGACAGAGAGTGCGGAAGCAAAAGAAACAGGGAGAGACTGAGAAAACAAGATAGGTGAGGGAGGAAGGAAAGGAGAGAGACTGGGACAGAGGGACAGAGGGAGAGACATCAGAACCAGCTAGAGATAGACCGTGTGTGGTGGCTCACGCCTGTAATCTTAGCACTTTGGGAAGCCGAGGCAGGCAGATCACTTGAGGTCAGGAGTTTGAGACCAGCCTGGCCAACATGGTGAAACCCGTCTCTACTAAAAATACAAAAAATTAGCCAGGCGTGGTGGCAGGCACCTGTAATCCCAGCTACTCAGGAGGCTGAGGCAGGAGAATCGCTTGAACCTGGGAGGCAGAGGTTGCAGTGAAATGAGATCACACCACTGTACTTCAGCCTGGGCGACAGAGCGAGACTCCGTCTCAAAAAAAAAAAAAAAAAAGGAAAAGAAAAAGAACCAGCTAGAGACATGAAGAGATAGGACACAGTGCTGTGCTTGCATGCCTGTGTGAGTGTGTGAATGGCTATAGGCTTTTGAGGGAGTGTTTGTGTGTGTGTGTGTGTGTGTGCCGTGTGCATGAGTGTGCATGTGTATCTGAGCATCAGCCAGGATGGGGAACCTGGGAGAATCACCAGGGCCCAGGCATTATGTGGGTTCTCTCATGCCTTGCTCCCTTTTCGGAGGTTCAGAAAACAGAGCTGGCCGGGCGCGGTGGCTCACACCTGTAATCCCAGCACTTTGGGAGGCGGAGGCGTGAGGATCGCTTGAGCCCAGGAGTTCGAGACCAGCCTGGGCAACATAGTGAGGCCTCCTCTCTACAAAAAATGAAAAACAATAAGCCAGTTGTGGTGGTGCGTGCCTGTGGTCCCAGGTACTTGGGAGGCTGAAGTGGGAGGATCGCTTGAGCCCAGGAAGTTGAGGATGTAGTGAGCCATGTTCGCACCATTGCACTCCAGCCTGGGAGACAGTGCAAGACCCTGTCTCAAAAAAAAAAAAAAAAAAAAGCCCTGCAGGGTGCAGTGGCTCACACCTGTAATCACAGCACTTTGGGAGGCCAAGGCGGGCAGATCACAAGGTCAAGAGATCGAGACCATCCTGGCCAACACGGTGAAACCCCAACTCTACTAAAAATACAAAAATTAGCCGGGTGTGGTGGCACGTGCTACTCAGGAGAGTAGGCAGGAGAATTGCTTGAACTGGGAGGCAGAGGTTGTTGTGAGCCAAGATCGCGCCACTGCACCCTAGCCTGGCGACAGAGTGAGACTCTGTCTCAAAACAAACAAGCAAACAAAAACAACCCAGCAACACGCTAGACATGGTGGCTCACACCTGTAATCCCAGCACTTTGGGAGGCTGAGGTGGGAGGATCGCTTGAGCTCAGCAGTTCAAGACCAGCCTGGGCAATATAGTGAGACCCTATCTTTCAAAAAAAAAAAAAACACAAAAACACAAAAAAGAAAACTGGGCTGCTATCAGGGTGAGAGAGCAGGAGGGGGTGCTGAGGCCGAGCTGAAGAGGGAATTAGACCCCCTCATGGATACCATCTTGGAGATATCTCTGAACTTCACATGCCCTGTGTCCACCCAGACTGCAGCCTCTCCCCCAACCCTCCCCCTGCCCTGTCTCAGGGGGAGACCCACAGCCTGCCCATCTCCAGGATCTCTGGTGTCCTCCAGAGACCTCCCTTCCCTCCCCATAGGTGGTGGCCACTCACTTCATCCTGTGAATTCTACCACTTGGATTCTCCTCTTCCCCCTCCTCACCCCCTTTCATCCCCTCCCTATCTCCACTTTCCCCTTTTTTCCAGGCTCCTCCATCGTTTCTACCTCAGTCTCGCCTCCTCCCATCTTGGTAAAGCACAAATCTGACCCTCTCCCTCCCCATCTCAAACTGGCCATGGCTCCCTAGTGCCCTCAGGAGAAAGCTGGGGCTTCTCCCCAAGCCCAGGAGGCCCTGTGCGCTCCAGCCCCGCCCCAGCCTCACCTCACCCCTCCCCGTCTTATGCCTAGAATAAACCCCAATGCTGGCTTCAGGGTCGCACAGCTTCCGTCACCCCCAAAACACACATTTCGAAAGGCCTAAGCTTGGTTTAATGCTCTTCTGTCACTGTCTTAAAGTTATTATTTTTTTTTGTTGTTTTGGACAGGGGGAAAAAGAGTTTTGTTTGTGTTTCTGTTTGTTTTTTTGAGATAGAATCTTGCTCTGTTGCCCAGGCTGGAGTGCGATGGCATGATCATAGCTCACTGCAGCCTCAACCACCTGGGCTTACACGATCCTCTAACATCAGCCTCCTAAGTAGCTAGGACCACAGTGTGGGCCACCATGCCCAGCTAATTAAACAAAAAAAAAAATTATAGAGAGGGAGTCTTGCTATGTTGCCCTTGGCTCAAGCAATTCTTGAGCCTCAGCCTCCCAAAGTGCTGGGATTACAGGCATGAGCCACCGTGCCCAGCCCTTAATTAATTAATTAATTAATTTTTTTGAGACAGAGTTTTGCTCTTGTTGCTGAGGCTGGAGTGCAGTGGCTCGATCTCGCCTCACTGCAACCTCCGCCTCCCAGGTTCAAGAGATTCTACTGCCTCAGCCTCCCGAGTAGCTGGGAATACAGGCACCTGCCATCACGCCCAGCTAATTTTTTGTATTTTTAGTAGAGATGGGGTTTCACCGTGTTGGCCAGGCTGGTCTCAAACTCCTGACCTCAAGTGATCCACCTGCCTCAGCCTCCCAAAGTGCTGGAATTACAGGTGTAAGCCACCGTGCCTGGCCCCTTAATAATTTTCCAATGAGGTTCGCCTGGATGAACTCAATTCATTGGGTGCATCTGCAAGCTGCAATACTTTCTTTCACTTACCAGTGGAAGAAGTTAGAAATTAACTTCCCCCCAAAATCAGCAAATGGCAAACACATTTCCTTGAAACTCACAGTCGCATATACAGTGCATTCTAGAAGAGGGGACAAGACAGGTTCCACCCACTTTCACAAGTTTCATCAAATACCGGATCTACTCAAGGGTGGAGAGAAAAGGCAACTTTCAAAAAGGAGGATGTTATTAACCGAGGCATTTACTCTACTCCTTCCTAAGAGCGCCAGATGGGGAACATGTTTTCTCAACCACATCTAGGAAGTGGAATGTGGAAGCAATCCGTCCTCCTTCCCTTAAGGGCTGTGCATAGTTAATGAATTTTAAAAATATGTCTTAAAGTTCTTACTTCTTCTCTTTTTTTTTTTTTTTTTTAGAGACAGGGCCTCCCTTTGTTACCCAGGCTGGAGTGCAGTATCATGATCATATTTTACTGCAGCCTTGAACTCCTGGGCTCAAGCGATCCTCCCACCTCAGCCTCCTGAGTAGCTGGGACTACAGGCACATGACACCATACCCAGCTAATTTTTATTATTTTTTAATTGATTTACTTATTTTTGAGACGGAGTCTTACTCTGTCGCCCAGGCTGGAGTGCAGTGGCGTGATCTTGGCTCACTGCAACGTCCACCTCGTGGGTTCAAGCAATTCTGCTGTCTCAGCATCCAGAGTAGCTGGAACTATAGTTGCACGCCACCACGCCTGGCTAATTTTTGTATTTTACTAGAGACAGTTTTGAACTCCTGACCTCAGGTGATCCACCCGCCGCAGCCTCCCAAAGTGCTAGGATTACAGGCGTGAGCCACTGTGCGCAGTCCTAGCTAACTTTTAAATGTTTTGTAGAGATGGGGTCTCGCAATGTTGCCCAGGCTGGTCTCAAACTCTTGGTCTCAAGCTACCCTCCTGTCTGGGCCTACCAAAATGCTGCAATTACATGTGTGAACCACTGTGCCCGGCCCTTAATAATTTTTAAATGAAGTGCCCTGTTTTCATCAGCCACACTGACCTTTTCGCTGGTCCTCTCCCTGGCATGCCCATCTGAAATCTGAACTTTCTTTTTTTTAAGACGGAGTCTTGCTCTGTCACCCAGGCTGGAGTGCAGTGGCGCAATCTCGGCTCACTGCAAGCTCCGCCTCCCGGGTTCACGCCATTCTCCTGCCTCAGCCTCCCGAGTAGCTGGGACTACAGGCGCCCGCCACCACGCCCGGCTAATTTTTTTGTATTTTTAGTAGAGACGGGGTTTCACCGTGGTCTCGATCTCCTGACCTCGTGATCCGCCCGCCTTCGGCCTCCCAAAGTGCTGGGATTACAAGCGTGAGCCACCGCGCCTGGCCTGAACTTTCTTAATACTCACTCTTTTCTCCCATTAAGCCACTCCCTCCCCCATCCCTCACTTGGCTAAGGAAGATCATCACCAGGGCCTCAGTTCTGGTGTCCCCTCCTCCAGGAAGACTTCCTTGGCTCTATGCTGAGTCAGGCATCCCCTCTGGGCTTCCTAAACCCCTGGGCTTCCGAGTGCCAGCCTTGCCAGCTTTGGGTCATCACTACCTGGGGACCAGTCTCTCTCCCCTTCTGGACTGTGAGTCCCAGGATGCCAGGGCTGGGGCTATCTCTTCCCCATGTGTTCCCAGCACCACACAGCCCTGGTTCAACACGGAGCAGGGTTGCAGAACTTATTCCTAAGTGAAGAGGGGGGGTGGGACGGAGGAGAGCCGTGACCCCCTACTCTGTCCCTGCCAGCCACACTTCAACAAGCTGATGCGCCGGAAGTGGCTGAGCAGCCCGGAGGCCCTGGATGGCATCGTGGGCACGCTGGGCGCCCAGGCCCTGGCCCTGCGCAGAATGCAGGACGAGCCTTACCAGGTGCGCCTGCCTGAGGGGAGGGGAGGTGGGGGTGGAGGAGAAGAGGGGAAGAGGGGAGGTTGGGAGGAGGGGAGGTTGGGAGGAGGGGAGGTTGGGAGGTTGGGAGGTTGGGAGGAGGGGAGGAGGGGAGGTTGGGAGGTTGGGAGGAGGGGAGGTTGGGAGGAGGGGAGGAGGAGAGGAGGGGAGGTTGGGAGGTGGGAGGAGGGGAGGAGGGGAGGTTGGGAGGAGGGGAGGTTGGGAGGTTGGGAGGAGGGGAGGAGGGGAGGTTGGGAGGAGGGGGGAGGGGAGGTTGGGAGGTGGGAGGTTGGGAGGTTGGGAGGAGGGGAGGAGGGGAGGAGGGGAGGTTGGGAGGAGGGGAGGAGGGGAGGTTGGGAGGAGGGGAGGAGGGAGGTTGGGGAGGAGGGGAGGAGGGGAGGAGGGGAGGAGGGGAGGTTGGGAGAGCAAGAACTCTCCTGCTGGAGGAAACCCCTCCAAGGTAGGGAGGGGCTCCCTGTGGATGGAAGAGGTGGCCCCTGCCCGGGGTCTGCGGGGAGGCGTGTGCGTGGAACTGGGGTGTAAGGCGGGGTGCAGACTGAGTCAGGGTCCCTGAGAGTGGAGCTTGGGGAATGGGGAGAGGCTGGGATGGAGCACCCTTTGGGGGCCGACAGGGGCTGTCCGCGGGCTAATTAAGGGGCCAGGGAAGGCATCCTAAGATAGTTCGGAGGGCTGGGGGCTGGGGCCTGGGCACGGGAAGGGTGCCCATGGGTGCCTGGAGTGGATGTGGGCGAGTGGGGCGGGGGTGGCCTTCAGACTGGCGGGATGGGAGTTCGTGGGGCATGGCTCACACCCCTCGGGTTTCCCTCCTCCGCCTCCAGGCGCTGGTAGCCGAGCTGCACCGGCGGGCGCTGGTCGAGTACGTGCGGCCCCTGCTCCGTGGGCGCCTGCGCTGCAGCTCCGCGCGGACCCGCAGCCGCGTGGCCGGCAGGCTCCGGGAGGACGCGGCGCAACTGCAGAGGCTGTTCCGGCGGCTGGTCAGTGTCGGGACGCGGTTGGGGGTGTTTCAGAAACCAGGACAAGGCTTGGCTTCCGAGAATCTCAGGTCTCAAAAGCCAGGGGGAGAGGGGGCAGAGCTCAGGACAGAAACTCTGACCCAACTTCTGGTTAATAGCAACCAGTAACTTTGATCCACACCCTTTGCACTTAAAACCTGGCTTTCTTGCTCTGAGAACTCGCCTCTGGGCGCTTTCCTCAGCTGTTAAATAAGGCGAATAATGGTCCCTATCCATTGTTTTGAGGATCAGATTGGTTAATTCCTGTTAAGTGCTTTGGATAGTGCCTGGCTCAGAGTTAAAACTCCTTGCATTACCAAAATTATCCGGGTATGGTGGCTCACGCCTGTAGTCCCAGCTACTTGGGAGGTTGAGGCAGGAGAATCGCTTGAACTCAGAGGCGGAGGTTGCAGTGAGCCGAGATCTTGCCACTGTACTCCAGCCTGGAGGACAGAGTGAGACTCCGTCTCAAAAAAAAAAAAAAAAAAAAAGGAGAAAAAGACTCCATGAACGTACAGAGAAACTACACGCAACAGAAACGCAGAAATCCTAACATTTCTAAACCCTGGAATTAAAAACCGCCAGATCTTATTTGTACCCAGTTGTATTCAGCTGGGCTGGAAGGGCCTCATTCAGTTGCTCTTCTCAGAGTTCCAAGCCCGGGAGTCCTTGGAATGTTTTCTTTGGAAAATGTTTGAGATAATTGTAGATTCACATGCAGATGTAAAAAGAATGCAGGGAGCTTCCTTGTACCCTTTATCCAGTCTCCACCCCCACAAAGGCAAGATTTTGCAGACTTGGAAGAGGTTTGGAGAGGTGTCCCAGACTTCCAAATTACCTGCAAAACTGGGAGGAGATTATACTATGGGTTTTTCTCAAATGTGGCCACAGTATGTCTTCAGCTACATTTTATTTTTTATTTTTATTTTTATTATTTATTTTTGAGACAGAGTCTCACTCCGTCGCCCAGGCTGGAGTGCAGTGGTGCAATCTCCGTTCACTGTAACCTCTGCCTCTCAATTTCAGGTGATTCTCCTGCTTCAGCCTCCTGAGTAGTTGGGATTACAGGTGTGCACCACCATACCCGGCTAATTTTTGTATTTTTAGTAGAGATGGGGTTTCACCATGTTGGCCAGGTTGGTCTTGACCTCCTGACCTCTAGTGATCCACCTGCCTCGGCCTCCTCCCAAAGTGCTGGGATTACAGGCTTGAGCCACCACCCCCGGTTTCTGCTACATTTTAGAGATGGTATAACAGGCCAGGAGGGGCAGGAATTGGCAGGGTCAGTCTTGGGAGGGTGTGAGCCCCGCGCCCTCCCTCCCCTGCAGGAGTCCCAGGCCTCGTGGCTGGACGCCGTGGTGCCCCATTTGGCTGAAGTCATGCAGCTGGAAGACACGCCCAGCATCCAGGTGGAGGTAGGAGTGTTGGTGCGCGACTACCCAGACATCAGGTGAGACACCCTGCCTGGGCCAGGGCTCGCCGTGCCTGGCCGAGGTCTCCTGGCGGCCTTGGCATCCGTCCCTGTGTTTCCTGCCTCCTGGGTGAGGGAGGGAGCCGGCAAGCGTGTCTGACGGCCGTTTCCTGCTGGAACCAGGGCATTATTAATAAGATTTCCCTCCTTCTCCTGCCGCCGCTGCTGCCTCCGCCGCCACCAGGGCTCACAAACAAACAGGCGGTCACAGGAAGCCCAGGGCAGGGGGGCGCAGGGCTGCCCGGAGGCAGGAAGGGCCGGCCCGCAGGGGAGCTGCGAGGGACTCAGGGACACGCAGGGCACACGGGCGCACACGCACTGGGACAGCAGCAGGCGCAGGCGGCACTCAACTCCTGCTAGGTCACTTCCTTTCTATGTGACCTTCTCGGAGCCTCAGTTTCCTCATCCGTTCCATGGGGATAACAGTATTCTCGTCACAGGGTTATTAGGGAAATTTATCATCAACATCATCATCATCGTCATCATCCATGACTATAGTAACAATTCCAGTTCTCCCTCAATGAGTTCTTATTTCAGACCTAAATAAGCATCTTACATGCCAACTTTTTTTTTTTTTTTTTTTCGAGACAGGGTCTCACTCTGTTTCCCTGGCTGGAGTGCAGTGGCACAATGATGGTTCACTGCAGCCTTGACCTCCTGGGCTCAAGCAGTCCTCCCACCTCAGCCTCATGAGTAGCTGGGACCACAGGCATGCACCACAATGCCCAGCTAATTTTTTGTACTTTTTTGCAGAGATGGGTTTCACCATGTTGCCGAGGCTGGTCTCGAACTTCTGGGCTCAAGTGATCTGCCTGCCTCGGCTTCCTACGAACGGGGAAGTGTGAGCCACCGTTGCCCAGGCCCATGCCAACTTTATAAGGGGTACTTTGTTGTTGTTGTTGTTTGTCTTGTTTTGTTTTTTGAGACAGAGTCTCACTTTGTCACCCAGGCTGAAGTGCAGTGATCTCAGCTCACTGCTACCTCTGCCTCCTGGGTTCAAGCGATTCTTCTGCCTCAGCCTCCCAAGTATAGGCGTGCACCACCACGCCCGGCTAATTTTTGTATTTTTAGTAGAGACAGGATTTCACCAAGTTGACCATGCTGGTCTTTAGCTCCTGACTTCAGGTGATCCGCCTGCCTCTGCCTCCCAAAGTGCTGAGATTACAGGCGTGAGCCACTGCGCTTGGCCTATAAGTAGGGGGTATAATTAAAGCTATTGAAATATCACGCCTAGCAAGTGGCAAAGGTGGAACTTGAACCCAGGCAGTAGACTGGCTCTAAAACTAGTGCAACAGATCAGCCGGGCATGGTGGCTCATGCCTGTGATCCCAGCACTTTGGGAGGCCAAGGTGGGGGGATCACCTGAGGTCAGGAGTTCGAGACCAGCCTGGCCAACATGGTGAAACCCCGTCTCTACTAAAAATACAAAAATTAGCCAGGTGTGATGGCACACGCCTGTAATCCCAGCTACTCGGGAGACTGAGGCAGGAGAATTGCCTGAGCCCAGGAGGCGGAGGTTGCAGTGAGCTGAGATCGCACCACTGTACTTCAGCCTGGCCAACAGAGCAAGACTCTGTCTCAAAAAAAAAAAACAAAAACAAACAAACAAACTAGTGTACCAGATCAGCATACCACACCACCATGTGACAGTGCTGGATGGTGGTGGCAGTGGTGGTGGCTGCTGGAGCACCGCCAGTCCCTGCAGTGCTGTTTGGAGTCCCATGGGGTCCCAAGAAGTCCCAGTATTCTTGCTGATATAGAGTTTCTGAACTTGAATATTGGATCATGAGTCAGAACTTGAATCTGTAGCTAAGTTTGAGAGTTTGCTAGCTGTGTTGGGTTTAGGGGGTTGAGCTTGAGATTAGGAGGTACCTAGGGCTGAGGATTTAGGGGGAGTGGGGTACAAGGTTTCCTTTATTTACTTTTGAAATGGAGTCTCACTGTGTCGCCCAGGCTGGACTGCAGTGGCGTGATCTCAGCTCACTGCAACCTCTGCCTCCCAGGTTCAAGGGATTCTCTTGCCTCAGACTCCTGAGTAGCTAGGATTACAAGCGCCCGCCACCACACCCAGCCTTTTTTTTTTTTTTTTTTTTTTTTATGTATTTTTAGTAGAGAGAGGGTTTCGCCATGTTGGCCAGGCTGGTCTCTAACTCCTGACCTCAGGTGATCCGCCCGCCTTGGCCTCCCAAAGTGCTGGGATTACAGGCATGAGCCACGGCACCCAGCTGAGAAGGTGAATTTTAATCACGAGCTGAGGCTTGGAGTGAAAAGGAAGATCCCAGGGCTGGTTCTGGAGTTGGTTGTAAGGGGGATTTGGAGATGGTTGGAAATGAAGTTCTGGAGGGAGCTGGTATGAGGTGAGGGCCTGGGCAAGGGAGCTGATTGGAAGGAAGGCTCTGGAGGGGACACAGAGGCCCCAGAACTCAGGCAGGTTCTGGGACAGGTGAGGGGGTCAGGTGGGGTCCATAGGTGAGTTGGGTGTGTGTCTAGAGCTGGGCATCTGCACGCACCTGTCTGTTCCTCTCCCCACAGGCAGAAGCACGTGGCAGCCCTCCTCGACATCCGTGGCCTACGCAACACAGCCGCCCGCCAGGAGATCCTGGCCGTGGCCCGGGACCTGGAACTCTCTGATGAGGGAGCCCTGTCACCGCCTCGGGACCGTGCCTTCTTTGCAGACATCCCTGTGCCCCGCCCATCTTTCTGTCTCAGCCTCCCTCTCTTCCTGGGCCGCCTCCCCCTCTCCCGGCTGGCCAGGCCCAGTTTGGCCTGTCTGCCTCGGCCCCGGCCTCCGTCTCTAGTGCGACCTCGGGCCCAGCGCTGAGGGTCACCCAGCTGCCTGCCTTAGTGACCCCATCTATGCTGCTGAGAAGCCAGCCTCCTGTACGGCACCCCTCCTGACTCCCTGCCTGGGACCACACACCCCTGGGATAGAAAGACCCTTAGATGTCTTCTCACCCAACCCCAAACTCCCTGTACAGAAGGGAAACAAAGGCCAGGCATGGCGGCTCATGCCTGTAATCCCAACACTTTGGGAGGCTGAGGCCGGAGGATTGCTTGAGCCCAGGAGTTCAAGACCAGCCTGGGCAACATAGTGAGACCTGCCCCCCTATCTCTACAAAAAATAAAAAATTAGCTGGGCATGGTGGTATGTGCCTGTAGTCCCAGCTACTGGGGAGGCTGAGGCTGGAGGATCGCTGGAGTTCGAGGCTGCAGTGAGCTATGATTGTGCCACTGCACTCCAGCCTGGGCAACAAAGCAAGACCCTTTCTCAAAAAAAAAAAAAAAAAAAAAAGTAGGGGGAAACAGGCCAAAGAGACAAAGGATTTTCCCAAGGCCATGAAGCCTGTTCCCAGCACCTCCCCTCCTGCCATAGCCCAGAGTGGTGAGTGTCGTTCTGGAAGTCTCTACAGAAATATCCCAGCTCCCCCGCCCCTTTCCCTCACCTCAAGGTCTGGCCCCAATCCAATGTATTAAGGAACGTTCGATACTTAGAATAAAGAGGTTTCTATTTAACACAAGGAAGGGCTGAGTCCTGAGTGTGTTGTGGGGAGGAAGGACCGGGAAGCAGGGCCCCGGGCCAGTGGCTTCTCACACACCCAAGGCCGGGCTGGGCTCCAGCTCCTGGGCAGGGCAATGGAGGTAGAGGGAGGCTGCGTGTGCCGGGAGCGACACCAACCCATGTAGACCTCCTGGCTGTGTGGCTCTGAGGCCAGGCCTTGGCCACTCTGAGCCAGGGTCCCTCGTCTGATCAATCTCAAAGTGCCTGTCCATTCCTGGTCCTGGTGGCTCCATCTTGGCGCACCCTCCCCATCCATCCTTAGCCGGGAAGCTGCCCTGTCAGGAGAGGAAGGAGGTTGGGGGCAGGGCTGGCGGCATCCAGGGCGCCCTCCTGGGTTGACGCAGGAAAGTCTCGGGGTGGGAAAATTTCCAGCCTCTTACCCCCAGCCCCACCGGATCCTGGTCCCCACGGAGACCTTGAGGTCACCTCCCTGCTGACTCCTGCCCCTCCGGCCTGGGCAGGACAGCCCGTGATGGATGTTTCCTGACTTGTGGGATTTTTTGTGTGTATGTGGTTGTTTTGTTTTTTTTTCCCTGAGAAGTCAGAAAGAGGAGGCAGCCAGGGGTTAGCACTGGGGCTGGGTTTGGAACCTCACGCATGCACATTTGAACTTGGGGAGGTAGAGACGAGGGACTCTCAGAGCCCAAGGCTGTGTGACCCGAGGCAGGAAGGTGCCCCTCTCTGGGCTGAGGTTCCTGTGCCTTTCTGGGGAATTGCTTAAACTCTCTTTCCCCAGGCTGAGGCAAGAATGTCCTGAGGGTGCACCCTCCTCACTTTGCCCTTTGAAAATGACATTTTCTTTTTTTTTTTTTTTCAGTCAGAGTCTTGCTCTGTCACCCAGGCTAGAGTGCAATGGCGCCATCTCAGCTCACTGCAACCTCCACCTCCCAGGTTCAAGCAATTTATTCTCCTGCCTCAGGCTCCTGAGTAGCTGGGATTACAGGTGCCCCCCCTCCACCACCACCATACCCAGCTAATTTTTGTATTTTTAGTAGAGACAGGGTTTCACCATGTTGGCCAGGCTGGTCTCCAACTCCTGACCTCAAGTGATCCACCCACCTCAGCCTCCCAAAGTGCTGGGATTACAGGCGTGAGCCACTGCCACTGCCCTGTAGGCATTTAATTAAACATATAAGAGCCTCAGTTTGTCAATGTCCTTTTCAGATGTTGGTCCCCCATTGAAAGGCACAGTGGCTCACACAGCAGTTTGGGACACAGAGGTGGGAGGATCGCCTGAAGCCAGGTGTTCAAGGTTGCAGTTGGCTATGATTGTGCCTCTGCATTGTAGCCTAGATGGTAGGTGAGACCTTGTCTCATTAAAAAAAAAAAAAGTGGCCGGGTGAAGTGGCTCACACCTGTAATCCCAGTGCTTTGGGAGGCCGAGGTGGGCGGATCATGTGAGGTCAGGAGTTCGAGACCAGCCTGGCCAACATGGAGAAATCGCATCTCTACTAAAAATACAAAACTTAGCCAGGCATGGTGGCGCGTCTATAATCCCAGCTACTCCAGGAGGCTCAGGCAGGAGAATCACTTGAGCCTAGGAGGCAGAGGTTGAAGTGAGCCAAGATCGTGCCCCTGCACTCTAGCCTAAGAGACAGAGCAAGACTCCATCTCAAAAAAAAAAAAAAAAAAAGTTAAAATAGTAGATTTTATGTATATTTCAGCACAATAAAAAAATTTAAAGAAACCTCATACTCATTTGTAGTTAATATCCAATCTCTCTAGTAACTTTCTAGCCCTAAGCAGACGCTAATCTCTCTGTCTCTATTAATCTACCTATTTTGGACTTTTCATGTTTGGAAATACACAACATAGTCTTTTGTGACTGATGTTTTTCATGTGCATAATTTTTTTTTTGTTTTTTGTTTTGTTTTGTTTTATTTTCGCGACGGAGTTCTGGCCAGGCACGGTGGCTCACGCCTGTAATCCCAGAACTCTGGGAGGTGGCTGAGGCGGGTGGATCACAAGGTCAGGAGATCAAGACCATCCTGGCTAACACGGTGAAACCCCATCTCTACTAAAAATACAAAAATTCGGCTGGGCGCGGTGGCTCACGCCTGTAATCCCAGCACTTTGGGAGGCCGAGGCGGGAGGATCATGAGGTCATGAGATCGAGACCATCCTGGCTAACTCAGTGAAACCCCGTCTCTACTAAAAATACAAAAAATTAACCGGACGAGGTGGCGGGCGCCTGTAGTCCCAGCTATCGGGAGGCTGAGGTAGGAGAATGGCCTGAACCCGGGAGGCGGAGCTTGCAGTGAGCCGAGATCGCACCACTGCACTCCAGCCTGGGCGACAGAGCCAGACTCCATCTCAAAAAAAAAAAAAAAAATACCAAAATTAGCCGGGCATGGTGGCGCATGCCTATAATCACAGCTACTTGGAAGGATGAGTCAGGAGAATCGCTTGAACCAGGGAGGCGGAGGTTGTGGTGAGCCAAGATGGTGCCACTGCACTCCAGCCTGGGCCACAAGGGCGAAACTCCACCTCAAAAAAAAATAAAATAGGCCGGGCGTGGTAGCCCATGCCTGTAATCCCAGCACTTTGGGAAGCCGAGGTGGGCAGATCACGAGGTCAGGAGATCGAGACCATCCTGGCTAACACGGTGAAACCTCGTCTCTACTAAAAATACAAAAAATTACCTGGGCGTGGTGGCAGGCGCCTGTAGTCCCAGCTACTCGGGAGGCTGAGGCAGGAGAATGGCGTGAAACCGGGAGGCAGAGCTTGCAGTGAGCCAAGATCGCACCACTGCACTCCAACCTGGGCAACAGAGCAAGACACTGTCTCAGAAAAAAAAAAAATAAATAAATAAATAGAACTACTCTCTTTGAAATTTTCAAGTATACAATACGTTGTTATTAACTGTAGTTGGTCAGGCACAGTGGCTTATGCGTGTAATCCCAGCACTTTGGGAGGCCAAGGCGGGCGGATCACTTGAGGTCAGGAGTTCAAGACCAGCCTGGCCAACATGGTGAACCCCGTCTCTACTAAAAATATAAAAATTAGCTGGGCATGGTGGTGCTCACCTGTAATCCCAGTTACTCAGGAGGCTGAGGCAGGAGAATGGCTTGAACCCGGGAGGCAGAGGTTGCAGTAAGCCGAGGTAGCGCCATTGCACTCCAGCCTGGGCGACAGAGAGAGACTCCATCTCAAACAAACAACAACAACAAAAAAAAACTGTAGTCACCATGTTGTGCAATAGATCTCCTGAACTTACTCCTCCTAACTGAAATTTGTATCCTTTGACCACCATCTCCCCAGTCCTCCTTTTCCTCTTTTCTAATTAAGCATTTAAAAATCTATCAATGTCTTTCTAAGCATTACTTTATCTCATGTCATGTATTTTGATAAGTTATGTTTTTTTTCATTTAGTTTTCTGTAGTTTATACTTTCTCTTGATTTCTTCTTCGATTTCTGGGTTATTTACTTTCCAAATACTTGTGGGCTTTTTTTTTCTTCCTGAGATAGAGTTTTACTCTTGTTGCCCAGGCTGGAGTGCAATGGCACAGCCTCAGCTCGCTGCAACCTCAGCCTCCTGGATTCAAGTGATTCTCCTGCCTCAGCCTCCCAAGTAGCTGGGATTACAGGCAACCGCCAGCACACCCAGCTAATTTTTGTATTTTTAGTAGAGATGGTGTTTCACCCTGTTGGTCAGGCTGGTCTTGAACTCCTGACCTCATCAGATGATCTGCCCACCTCGGCCTCAAAGTGCTGGGATTACAGGCATGAGCCACCGCGCCCGGCCAAGGGTTTTTATTTTTTTGGAGATATCTTTATATTACTGATTTCTGTTATGGTCACAAAACATATTTCGTAATATTTTAACCTTCTAGCTAGATCTTGCCTTTTTATTTATTTACTTATTTATTTATTTAATTTATTTATTTTTTGAGACAGAGTCTCTTCTGTGGCCCAGGCTGGAGTGCAGTGGTGCAATCTCAGCTCACTGCAACCTCTGTCTCCTGGGTTCAACCAATTCTCGTGCCTCAGCCTCCTGAGTAGCTGGGATTACAGGCACCTGCCACCAGGACAGGCTAATTTTTGTATTTTCAGTAGAGACGGGGTTTTATCCTGTTGGCCCGGCTGGTCTCGAACTCCTGACCTCCAGTGATCTGCTCACCTCGGCCTCCCAAAGTGCTGGGATTACAGGCGTGAGCCACCACACCTGGCCTAGATCTTGCCTTTTTATCCAGTTTGCCAATCCCTACCTTTTAATGGGAGTGTTGAATTTCTTTACATTTATTTGTAATTATGGAAATAATTGGGCATAAGTTTACCATCTGGCATTTCGTTTGTCCCTTCTGTTTTTTTTGTTGTTGTTGTTGTTTTTCTCCCGTTGCCTTTTTCCTGCCTTCTTTTAGCTTAATTCAATAAAATTTTAATATTCCATCTATCTCCTTTATTCTTTTGTAATTTTTATGATTACTAAATTGATCATTTTGTATTTGTATTCTTTTTATGATTACAACTTTGTAATCATAAACAGTCTCACTCTGTTACCCAGGCTGGAGTGCAGTGGCGGGATCTTGGCTCACTGCAACCTCTGCCTCCCAGGTTCGAGACATTCTCCTGCCTCAGCCTCCTGAGTAGCTGGGATTGCAGACGCCCGACACCACGCCGAGCTAATTTTTGTATTTTTAGCAGAGACAGCGTTTTGCCCTGTTGGCTAGGCTGGTCTCAAAGTCTTGACTTCAAATGATCCACCCGCCTCGGCCTCCCAAAGTACTGGGATTACAGGTGTGAGCGATGGCACCCGACTGATTATTTTTATTTCTAAGAGATTATAGATTCATAAGAAGTTACAAAAAGAGAGGCTGGGTGTGGTGCTCACGCCTGTAATCCCAGCACTTTGGGAGGTCAAGGTGGGCAGATCACGAGGTCAGGAGTTCAAGACCAGCTTGGCCAACATGGCAAAACCTCGTCTCTACTAAAAATACAAAAATTAGCTGGGCTGTAATCCCAGCTACTCAGAAGGCTGAGGCAGAAGAATCGCTTGAACCCAGGAGGTAGAGGTTGCGATGAGCCAAGATTTCGCCACTGCACTCCAGCCTGGGTGACACAGCAAGACTCCATCTCAAAAAAAAAAAAAAAAAAAAGTACATAGTGATCTTGTTTGCCCTTCGCCCACTTACCTCTGATGCTAACATCTTCTATAACTATAATATGACATCAAAACAGGACATTGACATTAGTTCAATTCTAAGACCTTAATCTTCCAATTTCACTGGTTTTACTCACTCCTATGTGTACCTGTGCACATGTGTGTGCGTGCAGGTGTATGCGTGTGCACCTGCACATTCCTATGTGTAGCACTAGGCAAAATTTTTTTTTAACTTTTTGAGATGGAGTCTCGCTAGTCTCCCAGGCTGGGGTGCAGTGGTATGATCTCAGCTCTCTGCAACCTCCACCTCCTGGGTTCAAGCAATTCTCGTGACTCAGCCTCCCAAGTAGCTGAGACTATAGGTGTGTGCTACCATGCCCAGCTAGTTTTTTTGTTTGTCTGTTTTTGAGACAGAGTCTCGCTCTGTCACCCACGCTGGAGTGTGGAGTGCAGTAGCACTTGAATGTAGACTGCGAGAAGTTAAAGATGTGGACTATAAACTGTACAGTGAGCATTAAAAAAACAAAGCAGGCGAGGCGCGGTGGCTCATGCCTGTAATCCCAGCACTTTGGGAGGCTGAGGCGGGTGGATCACCTTAGGTCAGGAGTTCGAGACCAGCCTGGTCAACATGGCAAAACCCCATCTCTACTAAAAATACAAAAATTAGTCAGGCGTGGTGTCGGGCACCTGTAGTCTCAGCTACTCAGGAGGCTGAGGCAGGAAAATCACTTGAACCCGGGAGGCAGAGGTTGCACTGAGCCGATATCGTGCCACTGCATTCCAGCCTGGGTGACAGAGTGAGACTCTGTCTCGAAAAAAATAAAATAGCTGGGTGCAGTGGCTTACACCTGTCATCCTAGCACTTTGGAAGGCTGAGGTGGGTGGATCACTTGAGGTCAGGAGTTCAAGACCAGCCTGGCCAACATGGTGAAACCCTATCTCTATTAAAACAAATTAGCTGGGCATGATGGCGAGCGCCTGTAATCCCAGCTACTCTGGAGGCTGAGTGAGGCAGGGGAATCACTTGAACCGGGGAGGCAGAGGTTGTAGTGAGCCTAGGTCATGCCTCTGCTCTCCAGCCTGGGTGACAAGAGGGAAACTCTCAAATAAATAAATAAATAAATAAAATAATAAAACAAAGAGCTATAGCTAATAAGCCCACAAAAGAGATAAAATGGAATCATAAAAAAAATTACTTGATTAATCCAGCCAGGCATAGTGGCTCACGCCTGTAATCCCAGCCCTTTGGGAGGCCAAGGCGGGAGGAATCACTTGAGCCCAGGAGTTCGAGTCCAGCCTGGGCAGCACGAGACACCATCTCTATTAAAAAAAAAAAAAAATTAACTAGGTGTGGGGGCACACGCCTATAGTCTCAGCTACTAGAGAGGCTGTGGTAGGAGGCTCACTTTTGTCCAGGAGTTCGAGGCAGAAGTGAGCCATGATCACACCACTGCACTCCAGCCTGGGCAAAAGAGTGAGATCCTTGCTCAGAAAAAAACTTGATTAATCCAAAAGAAGGTGGAAAAAGAGAACAATGACCAGATGAATCAGGAAAAAGCATGAAAATAATAGTTTTTTTTTTTTTTTTTGAGATGCAGTTTCACTCTTGTTGACCAGGCTGGAGTGCAATGACGGGATTTCAACTCACTGCAACCTCCACCTCCTGGGTTCAAGTGATTCTCCTGCCTCAACCTCCCGAATAGCTGGAATTACAGGCATGCGCCACCATGCCCGGCTAATTTTTTGTATATATATATATATTTTTTACTAGATACGGGGTTTAACCATGTTGGCCAGGCTGGTCTCAAACTCCTGACCTCAGGTGATCCACCCGCCTCAGCCTGCCAAAGTGCTGGAATTACAGGTGTGAGTCACTGCGCACGGCCCCTAATTTTTATGTTTGCAGAGACGGTGTCTCGGTATGTTGCCCAAGCTGGTCTCAAACTCCTGGCCTCAAGCAATCACTCTGCCTCTTTTCTCCATGATGACCACTCTAATAGGTGGAGAGTGACCTTGTGGTTTTCATTTGCATTTCTCTAACGATTGATGATGTCGAGCAGCTTTTTGTGTACTTGTTTGTCATCTGCATATCTTCGTTAGTGAAGTGTTTATTCAAATCATTTGCCCTTTTTAAATAATTGGGTTGTTTGTTTTCTAGCTATTGACTTTTAAGAGTTCTTAAAATATTTGGATACTAGTTGTTTAAATTTGCAAATATTTTCTCCCACTGTTTGGCTTATCTCTTCATTCTCTTAATAATGTTTGTTGAAGAGCAGAAGTTTTTAATTTTGATGGAATCTAATTTATCAAGGTTTTCTCTTATGATCATGCTTGTACATAATGAACTTTTGTATATAATGAACTTTTGCATCATCTAGGGTCAGAAAGATTTTCTCCTATGTTTCCTTCTAGAAATGTTATAGTTTTAAGTTTTGCATTTAGTGATGTGGTCCATTTTGAGTTAACTTTTGTACAGAACGTCTTTCTATTTAAAGTGTATTTTGGCCGGGTGCGGTGGCTCACGCCTGTAATCCCTGCACTTTGGGAGGCTGAAGCGGGTGGATCACAAGGTCAGGTGTTCGAGACCAGCCTGGCCAACATAGTGAAACCTCATCTCTACTAAAAATACAAAAAATTAGCTGGATGTGGTGGTGGGCACCAGTAATCCCAGCTACTTGGGAGGCTAAGGCAGGAGAATTGCTTGAACCCGGGAAGTGGAGGTTGCAATGAGCTGAGATCATGCCACTGTACTCCAGCCTGGGCGACAGTGCAAGACTCTGTCTCACACACACACACAAAATTTCTTGTGGGCAGCATAGAGTTGGGTCATGCTTTTTCATTTAGTCTGAAATCTCTGTCTTATAATTGGATGTTTACATAATTTAGAGTGAATGCAATTATTAGTATGGTTAGGTATAAATCTATTATTTTCAGCCAGGCATGGCAGCTCACACATGTAATCCTAGCACTTTGGGAGGCCAAGGCGGGGGGATTACGTGAGGTCAGGAGTTTGAGACCAGCCGAGCAAACGTGGAGAAACCCTGTCTCTACTAAAAATACAAAAAAATTAACCGGGCATGGTGGTGCATGCCTGTAATCCCAGCTACTCAGGAGGCTGAGGCACGAGAATCGCTTGAACCCTGGAGGTGGAGGTTGCAGTGCCACTGCACTCTAGCCTTGGTGGCAGAGTGAGATTCCATCTGGGAAAAAAAAAAAAAATTCTGAATATCCTGAGACTGCCATGCTATGCAGAAGCTGAAGCTGGGCATGGCAAGAGGCTGCATGGAGAGAGAGACAGATAACTGGTCAGCCGCAGCTGATCTAGCCATCCCGACTGAGATGTCAGACATGTAAGACGCCATCTTGGATTTCCAGCCCAGCTGCCATCTGAATGCAACTAGTTGAGAAACTCCACCCAATCATTGGCTCATTTGGCAGGGCGCAGTGGCTCACACCTGTAATCCCAGCACTTTGGGAGGCTGAGGCACATGGATCACCTGAGGTCAGGGGTTCAAGACCAGCCTGGCCAACATGGTGAAACCCTGTCTCTACTGAAAATACAAAAAAATTAGCTGGGGCGTGATGGCGGGTGCCTGTCATCCCAGCTACTTGGGAGGCTGAGGCAGGAGAATCACTTGAACCCAGGAGGCGGAGGTTGCAGTAAACCGAGATCACACCATTGCACTCCAGCCTAGACAACAAGAGCAAAACTCTATCTCAAAAAAAAAAAAAAAAAGGCAAAACAAAAATCAGCCGGGTGTGGTGGCCAGCACCTGTAATCCCAGCTACTCGGGAGGCTGAGGCAGGAGAATTGCTTGAACCGGGGAGGCAGAGATTGCAGTGAGCTGAGATCACGCCACTGCGCTCCAACCTGGGCGACACAGTGAGACTCCATCTCAAAAAAAAAAAAAAAAAAAAAAGGATCAGCTGGTTAAACCCACTTAACCCATTGAACCATGAGATGTAATATTAGACTGCTATTTTAAGCCAGTGAGCTTTTGGGGTGGTTTGAGCTTTTGGGATGGGACTGCTATTTTAAGCCAATGGGCTTTTGGGGTGAGGTGCCACCCCAAAATGCCACCCCTCCCACATCTTCTGGCAGCAGTCAGATGGCAAAGAGAGAGAATCTGTGCATTTGGGATAGGGAGAGCTCAGTGATTGAGGCTTTGCATTGGAACTCAGTGCTGTTCTATTACAGTGAAAAGTAACATGGGACAGAAATCAGACACCACCCACAGAGGGAGCATTTAAATGAGCATTAAACAGAGGGAAATCATCCATTCTAGTGGTGAGAACCTGAGTTCTGGCATGCCTAGCCACTGCGGGCCAAAGTGCTCTGGGACCCTAAATAAACTTGAGGCTGGGCGCGGTAGCTCATGCCTGTAATCCCAGCAGTTTGGGAGGCTTAGGCAGGCGGATCATGAGGTCAGGAGTTCAAGACCAGCCTCACCAACATGGTGAAACTCCGTCTCTACTAAAAATACAAAAATTAGCCGGGAATGGTGGCGCACACCTGTAATCCCAACTACTCAGGAGGCTGAGGCAGAAGAATCGATTGAACCCAGGAGGCAGAGATTGCAGTGAGCCGAGAGCACGTCATTGCACTCCAGCCTGGGCAACAGCAAGACTCCATCTCAAATAAATAAATAAATAAATAAATAAGCTTGAAAGGCAGTCAGGCCACAAGGACTGCAATTCCTGGGCAAGTCCTGGTGCCTTGCTGGGCTCAGAACAAGTGGACCTGGAGGGCATGAGGCCCACTGAGCACTGGCTGAGGCAGCCAAGGGAGTGCTTGAGCCCCCGAGCCCCAAACCCCAAGCAGTATAGCTTGCAGTTCCGGGAGAGACTCCTTCCTTCTGCTTGAGAAAAGGACACGAAAAGTCAAGAGGTCTTTGTTTTGCAACTTGGATACCAGCTCAGCCACAGGAGGACAGGGCACCAGGCAGAGTCCTGAGGCCCCGATTCCAGGCCCTAACTCCTGGATGACATTTCTGGACACACCCTGGACCAGAAGGGAAGCCGCTGCCTTGAAAGGAAGGACCCAGTCCTGGCAGGATTCATTACTTGCTGACTAAAGATCTCTTGGGCCTTGAATAAACATCAGTGGTTGCCAGAGAGTACTCGCCGCAGGCTTTGGGTGAGACCCAGGGCCGTGCTGATTTCAGGTGTGACCCAGTGCATTCCCAGCTGTGGTGGCCCTGGGGAAAGACTCCTGCTTGAGGAAAGGAGAGGAAAGAGTAAAGGAGACTTTGTCTTGCATCTTGGGCACCAGCTTGGCCACAGTGGGGTAGAGCACCAAGCGGCTGCTGGCATCCCCAGTTGAGGTCTTGGCTGTTGCACAGCATTTCTGGACCTGCCCTGGGCCAGAGGGGAGGCGTCTTCCCTGAAGGAAAAGACCCAGGCCTGGCAGCACTCACCACAAGCTGACTGAAGAGGGCTTGGGCCTTGAGTGAACATCAGCAGTAGCCAGGAAGTACCTGCCATGGGCCCGGAGCAGTGGTGGCCACAGAGAGAGACTCCTGTGTGAGGAAAGGTGAGGGAAGAGTGGTGTATTAGTCTGTTTTCGTGCTGCTGATAAAGACATACCTGAGACTGAGTAATTTATAAAGAAAAAGAGGCTTAATGAACTCTCAGTTCCACGTGGCTGGGGAGGCCTCACAATCATGGCAGAAGTTGAAAGGCACGTCTTTTTTTTTTTTTTTTTTTTTTTTCAGATGGAGTCTTGTTCTGTTGTTCCGTCGCCCAGGCTGGAGTGCAGTGGCACAGTCTCGGCTCACTGCAAGCTCCGCCTCCCGAGTTCACGCCATTCTCCTGCCTCAGCCTCCAGAGTAGCTGGGATTACAGGCACCCACCACCACGCCCGGCTAATTTTTTGTATTTTTTAGTAGAGACGGGGTTTCTTTTTTTTTTTTTTTTTTTTTTGAGACAGAGTCTCGCTCTGTCGCCCAGGCTGGAGTGCAGTGGCGCAATCTCGGCTCACTGCAAGCTCCGCCTCCCGGGTTCACGCCATTCTCCTGCCTCAGCCTCTCCGAGTAGCTGGGACTACAGGCGCCCGCCACCACGCCCGGCTAATTTTTTGTATTTTTAGTAGAGACGGGGTTTCACCGTGGTCTCGATCTCCTGACCTCGTGATCCGCCCGCCTCGGCCTCCCAAAGTGCTAGGATTACAAGCGTGAGCCACCGCGCCCGGCCTAGAGACGGGGTTTCACCGTGTTAGCCAGGATGGTCTCGATCTCCTGACCTCGTGATCCACCCACCTCTGCCTCCCAAAGTGCTGGGATTACAGGCGTGAGCCACCACGCCTGGCCGAAAGGCACGTCTTACATGGTGGCAGGCAAGACAAAATGAGAACCAAGTCAAAGGGGTTTCCCCTTATAAAGCTGTCAGATCCCATGAGACGTACTCACTACCATAAGAACAGTATGGGGGAAACTGCCCCCATGACTCAATTATCTCCACTGGGTCCCTCCCATAACATGTGGGAATTATAGGAGCTACAAATCAAGATGAGATTTGGGTGGGGACACAGCCAAACCATATCAAGTGGGAAAGACTTTTTCTTGTGGCTTGGGTGCCAGCTCAGCCACAGTAGAATAGAGCGCCAGGTAGATTCCTAAGGTTTCTGTCTCCAGGCCCTGGCTCCCAGATGGCATTTCTGGACCTGCCCTGGGCCAGGAGGGAACTCACCACCCTGAAGGGAAGGATACAAGACTGGCTAGCTTCACCACCTGCTGGCCGAAGAGCCCTTGGGCCTTGTGTGAACATTGGCAGAAGCCAGGTAGTGGTTGCCACGGGCCCTGGGTGAGACCCAGTGGTGTGTTGGCTTTGGGTCTGACCCAGTGCAGTCCCAGTGGTGGCCACGAGGGTACTTGTGTCACCCCTCCAGCAGCCCCAGGCAGCTCCGTACACAGAGATAGAGAGACTGCCTTTGTTTGGAGAAAGTAAGGGAAGAGAAGAGTTTCTGCCTGGTAATTTAGGGAATTCTCTTGGATCTTAACCAAGACCACCAAGGCAGTACCTCTAAGATTCCTTTTTTTTTTTTTTTTTTTTGAGACAGGGTCTTACTCTGTCACCCAGGCTGGAATGGAGTGCTGCAATCTTTACTCATTGCAACCTCCACCACCCATGCGCAAGTGATTCTCCCGCCTCAGCCTCCCAAGTAGCTGGGACTACGGGTGCCTGCCCCTACACCCGGCGAATTTTTGTATTTTTTGGTAGAGACAGGGTTTCACCATGTTGGCAAGGCTGGTCTCAAACTCCCAACCTCAGATGATCCGCCCGCCTCGGCTGCCCAGTGTGTTGGGATTACAGGCGTGAGCCACCGCGTCTGGCCAGCGCCTCTAAGATTCTGCAAGAATGACAGCATTACTGAGCCTGGGGTGCCCCCTAATGCAGACACAGCTGCAGTGACCAAAAGTTTAGATCACAACACTCAATTTCCTTTAAATACCTGGAAAGCCTTCCCAAGAAGGATGGGTTCAAATAAGCTCAGACTACAAAGACTACAATAAACACTGAACTCGTCAGTGCCCAGCCATTGACGAACATCCACAAGCGTTGACACCATCCAGGAAAACATGACTTCACCAAGTGAACTAAACAAGGCTCCAGTGACCAACCCCATTGTGACAGAGCTATGTGACCTTTCAGACGGAGAATTCAAAACAGCTGTTTTGAAGAAGCTCAATGAAATTCAAAATAACACAGAGAAGGGATTCAGAATCCTATTGGATAAATTAACCAAAGAGATTGAAATAATTTTTAAAAATTAAGCAGAAAGGGGCCGGGCACGGTGTCTCACACCTGTAATCCCAGCACTTTGAAAGGCTGAAGTGGTAGGATCACCTGAGGTCAGGAGTTTAGACCAGCTTGGCCAACACAATGAAATCCTGTCTCTACTAAAAATACAAAAATTAGCCGGGCGTGGTGGTGCATGCCTGTAATCCCAGCTACTCAGGAGGCTGAGGCACCAGAATTGATTGAACCCAGGACGTGGAGGTTGCAGTGAGCCAAGATTGCACCACTGCACTCCAGCCTGGTCGACAAAGTGAGACTCTGTCTTGAAAAGAGAAGAGAAGAGAAAAGAGATGAGACAGGACAAGACACAGTCAGAGAAGACAAAAGAAAAAATAAAAAAGAATAAGGGCCAGGCGCAGTGGCTCACACCTGTAATCCCATCACTTTGGGAGGCCGAGGCAGGCGGATCACGAGGTCAGGAGTTTGAGACCATCCTGGCCAACATGGTGAAATCCCATCTCTACCAAAATACAAAAAATTAGCCAGGCGTGGTGGCAGGCACCTGTAATCCCAGCTACTCAGGAGGCTGAGGCAGGGGAATTGCTTGAACCTGGGAGGTGGAGGTTGCAGTGAGCCAAGATCGTGCCACTGTGCCCCAGCCTGGCGAAAGAGCAAGACTCCATCTCGAAAAAAAAAAAAAAGAAAAAGAATAAGGCACACCTACAAGAAAATAGCCACAAAAGGGAAAAATCTGAGTTTTATTGGCCCTAAAGAGAAAGTAGAGAGATTGGAATAGAAAGTTTATTAGGCTGGGCGCGGTGGCTCACGCTTGTAATCCCAGCACTTTGGGAGACCGAGGTGGGCGGATCACGAGGTCAGGAGATCGAGACCATGGTGAAACCCCGTCTCTACTAAAAAATACAAGAAATTAGCCGGACGTGGTGGCGGGCGCCTGTAGTCCCAGCTACTCGGAGAGGCTGAGGCAGGAGAATGGCGTGAACCCGGGAGGCAGAGCTTGCAGTGAGCCGAGATTGCGCCACTGCACTCCAGCCTGGGCGACAGAGCAAGACTCCATCTCAAAAAAAAAAAAAAAAAAAAAAAAAGAAAGTTTATTAAGTGGGATAACAGAGAACTTTCCAAACCTAGAAAAAGATATCAATATTCAAATACAAGAAGGTTATAGAACACTAGGCAGATTTAACCCAAAGACTACCTTCAAGGCATTTAATAATCAAACTCCCAAAGATCAGGGATAAACAAAGGGTCCTGAAAGCAGCAAGAGAAAAGTAACAAATAACATACAATAGAGGCCGTGTGCAGTGGCTCATGTCTGTAATCCCCAGCATTTAGGGAGGCTGAGGTGGGTGAGTCACTTGAGGCCAGGAGTTAGAGACCAGTCTGGGCAACATGGTGAAATCCCGTCTCAACTAAAAATACAAAAAAAATTAGCCGGGCATGAGGCCAGGCGCAGTGGCTCACGCCTGTAATCTCAGCTACTCGGGAGGCTGAGGCACGAGAATCGCTTGAACCTGGGAGGTGGAGGTTGCAGTGAGCCGAGATTTCATCACTGCACTCCAGCCTGGGTGACTGAGTGAAACTCTGTCTCAAAAACAAAAACAAAAACAAAAACATACATACAATGGAGCTCCAATACGTCTGGCAGCAGACTTCAGTGGAAACCTCACAGGCTAAGATAGAGTGGCACGACATATTGAAAGTGATGAAGGTGGCCGGGTGCGGTGGCTCATGCCTGTAATCCCAGCACTCTGGGAGGCTGAGACAGGTGGATCACCTGAGATCAGCAGTTCAAGACCAGCCTGGTCAACATGGTGAAACAATGTCTCTACTAAAAATACAAAAAAGTTAGCCGAGCATGGTGGTGGGTGCCTGTAATCCCAGCTACTTGGGAGGCTGAGGCAGGAGAATTGCTTGAACCGGAGGTTGCTGTGAGCCGAGCTTGCACCACTGCACTCCAGAGCCTGGGCAACAGAGCAAGACTCTGAAAACAAAACAAAATAAAATAAAACAACAACAAAAAAAACCCTTCCCCATATGGTTCTGAATTAGAGTTGGCCAAAGGAGAAAATTGCATGAAAACTGGAAGAAAGAAGTTTAGCATGGTATTTTTCTGGGATGGTTGCTCTATTTAGATGTGGGAAGAGACAGATGTAGATGTGTTAGGGGGTTCCCATTTGCTCTCGCTCTGCCCTGCAGTGTGAGACAGATGCGAATGTTCAGGACCTTGTTTCCCCCACACTCCTATTTATCTCTTCTCAATTTTCTGCCCTGCTAACCACCAGTGACCTCGGGCTCAACACCAGATGCAGACGCAACAGCCTTCCATGACTCTGATAGTTGCATATGCCTGACTTCCCAGATTCTCCTGCAAACTCTGACTTGTTCTCCTGTATAGTGCTTCAGGAGGCTGGCTAGAGATTTTCTATGGACTCCCTAACTCTCCTTTCTAGATCTTTTTTTTTTGAGACAGAGTGTCCCTCAGCCACCCAGGCTGGAGTGCAGTGGTGCAATCTTGGGTCACTGCAACCACCGTCTCCCAGGTTCAAGCAATTCTCCTGTTTCAGCCTCCTGAGTAGCTGGGATTACAGGCACCCACCATCATGCCCGGCTAATTTTTGTATTTTATTAGAGATGGGGTTTCATCATGTTGGCCAGGCTGGTCTTCAACTCCTGACCTTAGGTGATCTGCCCGCCTTGGCCTCCCAAAGTGCTAGGATTACAGGGGTGAGCCACCACACCCAGCTTCTAAATCTTTTTTCTTTTCCTTCTTTTTTTTTTTTGGTGGTGGTTGTTGTTGAGACAGAGTCTCACTCCATTGCCCAGGCTGGAGTGCAGTGGCACAATCTCAGCTCACTGCAACCTCCACCTCCCGGGTTCAAGTGATTCTCATGCCTCAGCCTCCCGAGTAGCTGGAATTACAGGCACCTGCCACCACACCCAGCTAATTTTTGTTTACTTTGTAGACACAGGGTTTCGCCATGTTGCCCAGGCTGGTCTTGAACTCCTGAGCTCTAGCAAATCTTCCCACCTTGGTCTCCCAAAGTGCTAGGATTACAGGTGTGAGCCACTGCACCTGGCCTTCTTTTTCTTTTTTTGAGACAAGGTCTCACTGTGTCACCCAGGCTGGAGTACAGTGGCGCGATCATAGCTCACTGCAGCCATAAGGGGGTAAAGGAAAGAAAGCCCCTCGGCTCCCTCCACTCCCAGCATCCCACCCACCTGCTGAGGTCGCACTTGGGTCCCTACGCCCAGGAGACCCCGTGGGCCCCTGTGGGACCATGCCCCCTGCAAGAAGCCATGGCTTCTGAGCACTTCCCCACTCAAACTCTTCTGAGTCACTGATCTCTCTCAGACACCTTCCTGAAATTGATTTTTTTTTTTTTTTTTTTTTTGAGACGGAGTCTTGCTCTGTCGCCCAGGCTGGAGTGCAGCGGCGCAATCTGGGCTCACTACAAGCTCCACCTCCTGGGTTCACACCATTCTCCTGCCTCAGCCTCCAAAGTAGCTGGGACTACAGGCGCCCGCCACCACGCCTGGCTAATTTTTTGTATTTTTAGTAGAGACAGGGTTTCACCATGTTAGCCAGGATGGTCTCGAACTCCTGATCTTGTGATCCACCCACCTCGGCCTCCCAAAGTGCTGGGATTACACGCATGAGCCACCGCACCCGGCTAAGAGTTTTTTCCTTTTCAATTCTCTCACTTACCCAAAGACCCCTGTCTCCTGCTCATCAAATTCACTCCCATCTCCCTAAATTCCCTCAGGAATATTCCCCTAGCACCTCCTCCATGGCAGGCTCAGTGCTGTGGGACACCGAGGACCACCCAGAGAGGTCAGACCTACCCTGACCTCGGACCTGCTAGCTTAGCCTCACCTGGACCATGGACATCATGTTGCATTATATTTGAGACAGTCTCACTATGTCACCCAGGCTAGACTGCACTGGTGCGATCTCAGCTCACTGCAACCTCCATCTCCTGGGCTCAAGCAATTCTCGAGCTTCAGCCACCCAAGTAGCTGGGATCATAGGCATGTGCCACCATGCCTGGGCAACAGAATGAGATCCTGTCTCAAAAAAAAAATTTTTTTTTAAAAAGCAGCACCTAACAGAATTTAAAATGTACTCACCCTTTGACCCATCAACTCCACATCTGGAAATGTGTTTCTTTTCAAGATACCCATACATGTGGGAAATGAATATATGCAAAGATATTCTTTGCAACACCATATGTAGTCACAAACAATAGGGAACACCCTGAATGATCATCAATAGGGGAATGACTAGCAGACGGCTGGGTCACTGTATAAGTAAACAGAATGGCTCAGCTGTTTTTCATTCTGATTAGAATGCTCTCCAAGACGTATGACTACTTGAAAAAGGCAGGCTGGGCACGGTGGCTCACACCTCTAATCCCACCACTTTGGGAGGCCAAGGCGGGTGGATCACCTGAGGTTGGGAGGTCGACACCAGCCTGGCCAACATGGTGAAACCTCGTCTCTACTAAAAAACACAAAAATTAGCCAAGTGTGGTGGTGCACACCTGTAATCCCAGCTACTCCAGAGGCTGAGGCAGGAGAATCACTTGAAGCCAGGAAGCAGAGGTTGCAGTGCACTGAGATCGTGCCATGGCACTCCAGCCTGGCCAACAAGAGAGAAACTCTGAGGAAGGGAGGAAGGAGGAAGGAAGGGAGGGAGGGAGGGAGGGAAGGGGAGGGAGGGAGGGAGGGAAGGGGAGGGAGGGAGGGAGGGAGGGAAGGGGAGGGAGGGAGGGAGGGAAGGGGAGGGAGGGAGGGAGGGAAGGGGAGGGAGGGAGGGAAGGGAAGGGAGGGAGGGAGGGAAGGAAGGGAGGGAAGGGAAGGGAGGGAGGGAAGGAGGGAAGGGGAGGGAGGGAGGGAGGGAAGGGGAGGGAGGGAGGGAGGGAAGGGGAGGGAGGGAGGGAAGGGAAAGGAGGGAGGGAGGGAGGGAAGGGAGGGAGGGAGGGAGGGGAAGGGAGGGAAGGGAGGGAAGGGAGGGAGGGAGGGAAGGGAAGGGAGGGAGGGAGGGAAGGGAAGGGAGGGAGGGGAGGGAAGGGAAGGGAGGGAGGGAGGGAGGGAAGGGAGGGAGGGAGGGAAGGGAAGGGAAGGGAAGGGAGGGAGGGAGGGAAGGGAAGGAAGGGAGGGAGGGAGGGAAGGGAAGGGAGGGAGGGAGGGAGGGAGGGAAGGGAGGGAGGGAGGGAAGGGAAGGGAGGGAGGGAGGGAAGGGAAGGGAGGGAGGGAGGGAAGGGAAGGGAGGGAAGGGAGGGAGGGAGGGAGGGAAGGGGAGGGAGGGAGGGAGGGAAGGGAAGGGAGGGAGGGAGGGAGGGAAGGGAAGGGAGGGAGGGAGGGAGGGAAGGGAAGGGAGGGAGGGAGGGAGGGAAGGGAGGGAGGGAGGGAAGGGAAGGGAGGGAAGGGAGGGAGGGAAGGGGGGGAGGGGGAGGGGGAGGGGTGTGTGCCACCATGCCCGGCTAATTTTTGTATTTTTAGTAGAGACAGGGTTTCACTATGTTGGCCAGGCTGGTCTCAAACTCCTGATCTCAAATGATCCACCCACCTTGGCTGCCCAATCAACATATATATTTAAATACCTATGATTAATATATTCAACATATTAAAAAATCCCAGTTGACAATTTACTCGGTAAGTTGAGGTTTTAAGAATTCGAATTCTAGGGAATTTGGAGTGCCTAGGTAAGGCAGTGGTAACCTTGCCTTCCAAAACTTTGGAGCTGTGCATTTGGATTGGTCTGGTGGTGCCCAAGGGATGGGTGAAGACACTTGCCTTAGTTTAACCATCTCAGCAGAAGTGGCTTCCCCTGGCAGTATACATCAGAAGATTTAAAGAGGCAAGAAAGACACTCCCTGTTCCCCTTTTTGGAGCCAGACGTTAAAAAAAAATCTTTTCCAGGTCACCGGCTGATCACAGAAAAAATGGAATAGGCCAGGCATAGTGGCTCACACGCGTAATACCAACACTTTGGGAGGTCAAGATGGGTGGATCGCTTGAGGGCGGGAGTTCAAGACCAGCCTGGCCAACGCAGTGAAACCCTGTATCTACTAAAAATACAAAAAGTGGCTGGGGATGGTGGTAGGTGCCTGTAATCCCAGGTACAAGGGAGACTGAGGCAGGAGAATTGCTTGAACCCAGGAGGCAGAGGTTACAGTGAGCTGAGATCACACCACTGCACTCCAGCCTGTGGGACAGGGCAAGACTCCATCTCAAAAAAAAACAAAAAACAAAACAAAACAAAAACCACCAGAAAAAATGGAATCGAAACTTCAGTGACCACACAGGAAAAGGAATACACATTTTGCAAAAACAGTTGTAAAAAGTCAAACAGATGGCTCTAGCCCTTGACAAGCAAAACCCAGCAATCTCCAAAGAAAGGGTGAATCCAGTTTCAATAATTAACATATTATAATACTCCAAAAGTCCAATTTTCAACAAAAACATTACAAAACATACAAAGAAATGGGCAAGTACGGCTTATTTATAGCAAAAAAAGTTCTTTTGACAGAGACCATCTCTGAGGAAGCGCAGACGTTGGAATTACTAGTCACAGACCTTATCAACTGTCTTAAATATGCTTTATGAGCTAAAGGAAACCATAGACAAAGAACAAATGGAAATCAGGAAAATGATACATAAACAATATATAAACAACATGAGAAAATCACTAAAGAGATAGCAATTATGAGGAGGCAGGGGAAGATGGCTGAATAGAAGCCTCCAGTAATCATCCCGTCAGAAGAACAACCAACTGAACAACCATCCACACAAAAAAGCACTTCATAAGAACCAAAATCAAGTGAGCGAACACAGTACCTGATTTTAACTTCATATCACTGAAAGAGCCATTGAACGGGGTAGCAAAGACAGTCTCTTTTTTTTTTTTTTTTTTGAGATGGAGTTTTGCTCTCATTGCCCAGGCTGGAGTGCAATGGAGTGATCTCGGCTCACAGCAACCTCCGCCTCCTGGGTTCAAGTGATTCTCCTGCCTCAGCCTCCTGACTAGCTGGGATTACAGGCATGTGTCACAACACCCGGCTAATTTTGTATGTTTAGTAGACATGGGGTTTCACCATGTTGGTCAGGCTGGTCTCGAACTCCTGACCTCAGGTGATCTGCCTGCCTCAGCCTCCCAAAGTGCTGGGATTACAGTGGTAGCCACCGAGCCCGGCCTGAAACGCCTTCCTTACACTGGAGGAGATAAGCGGGAAGAATAAAGAGGTCTTTGTTTTGCATCTTGGATATCAGCTCAGCCACCCTAGGATAGCGCACCAAGCGGGGTCCTGAGGGCCCCATTCCAGGCTCTAGCTTCAAGGCGATTTCCAGAAACATCTGGGCCAGAAAGGAACCTACTGCCTTGAAGGAAAGGGCCCAGTCCAGGCAGGATTCATTACCTGCTGACTAAAGGACCCTTGAATAATCAGCAGCAGTACCCAGGCAGTACTCCGTGTGGGCCTTGAGTGAGACTCAGAGACATACTGACTTCAGATATGACCCAGCATATTCCCTGACATGGTGACTACGGGGGGAGGCTCCTACTGATTGAGGAAGCGGGAGGGAAGAGTAAAGGGGCCTTTGTCTGGCAGCTTAGTTACCAGCTCAGCCACAGTGGAGTAGAGCACCAAGTTGGCTCTTGGGGGTCCCCGATTCCAGGCCTTGGCTCTTGGATGGCATTTCTGGACCTACCTTTGGCCAGAGGGGAGCCCACTGCCCTGAAGGGAGAGACCCAGGCCCGGTAGCCTTCACACAAGCTGACTGAAGAGACCTTGGTCCTTAAATGAACACCGGCAGTAGCCACGCAGTAGCTGCCATGGTCCTGGGGCAGTGGTGGCCATAGGGAGAGGCTCCCCTGTTTGCAGAAAAAAGAGTGGGGAAGATTTTGTCTTGTGGCTTGCGTGCCAGCTCAGCCACAGTAGAACAGAGTACCAGGTAGATTCCCTAAGGTTTCCAACTCCAGGCCCTGGCTCCCAGATGGCATCTCTGGGCGCACCTGTGATGGGGGGCTCGCACCACACTGAAAGGATGAGCACAAGCCTGGCTGGATTTGCCGTCTGCTGCTTATAGAGCCCTAGGGCCTTCAGTGAACATAGGTGGTACCCAGGCAGTGCTGCCCATGGGCCTTGGGGGAGATCCCGTGTTGGGCTGGCTACACGTCTGACCCAGCACAGTCCCAGCACTGGTGGCCACAGCAGTGCTTGTATCGCACTTCCCCCAGCTCCAGGCAGCTCAGCACAGAGAGACTCCATGTGTTTGGGAGAAAAAGAAGAAAAGAATCTCTGCCTGATAATCCAGAGAATTCTTCCAGATCTTATCCAAGACCACCAAAGCAGTGTCTCTACAAGTCTCCAAGGGCCACGGCATTCCTGGGCTTGGGGTGCCCCCTAATGCAGATACAGCTGCAGTGACTAAAGACTTAGATCACAACACACAAGTCTTTTCAAATACCTGGAAAGCCTTCCTAAGAAGGATGAGTACAGACAAGCCCAGACTGTGAAGACTATAATAAATACCTAACTCTTCAATGCCCAGAAATTTATGAACATCCTCAGGTAACAAAACCATCCAGGAAAACATGACCTCACCACAGAAACTAAATAAAGCCGGCTGGGCACAGTGGCTCGTGCCTGTAATCCCAGCACTTTGGGAGGCCGAGGCGGGCGGATCGCGAGGTCAGGAGATCGAGACCATCCTGGCTAACACAGTGAAACCCCGTCTCTACCAAAAAAACAAAAAATTAGCCAAGCGTGGTGGCGGGCGCCTGTGGTCCCAGCTACAGTAGGAGGCTGAGGCAGGAGAATGGCGTGAACCTGGGAGGCGGAGCTTGCAGTGAGCCAAGATTGCGCCACTGCACTCCAGCCTGGGTGACAGAGCAAGACTCTGTCTCAAAAAATAAAATAAAATAAAATAAAAGCATCAGTGACCAGTCGTAGAGAGACAGAGATATGTGATCTTTCAGACAGATAATTTAATAGCTGTTCTGGGGTTGGGTGCAGTGGCTGACACCTGTAATCCCAGCATTTTGGGAGGCTGAGGTGGGCAGATCACTTGAGCTCAAGAGTTCGAGACCAGCCTGGGCAACATGGCAAAACCCCGTCTCTACAAAAAAATACAAAAATTAGCCAGGCATGGTGGTGTGCACCTGTGGTCCCAGCTACTCAGGAGGCTAAGGTGAGAGGATGGTTTGAGCCCAGGAGGTGGAGGTTGCAGTGAGCCAAGACCGTGGCACTGCACTCCAGCCTAGGTGATAGAGCCAGACCTTGTCTCAACAAGAAACAAACAAACAAAAACTATATATATGGCGGGGAGAGAGATAGAGAGAGAGAAGGAGGGCTCTGTTTTGAGGAAACTCAACAAAATTCAAGATAATACAGAGAAGAAATTCAGAATCCTATCAGATAAATTAAACAAAGAGATTGAAATAATTAAAAGAATCAGGCAGAAGTTCTAGAGTTGAAAAATTCAATTGACAAACTGAAGAATGCATCAGAGTCTGTCACCAGCAGAATTAATCAAGCAGAAAAAAAAATTAGTGGCCGGGCATGGTGACTCATGCCTGTAATCCCAGTACTTTGGGAGGCCAAGGCAGGAGGGTCACTGGAGCCTAGGAGTTTGAGACCAGTCCAGGTTACATAGCAAGACCCCCTTCTCTATCTTAAAAAAAGAAAAAAAAAAAGGAAATAATTAGTGAACTTGAAGAAAGGCTATTTGAAAATACACAGAGGAGACAAAAGATAAAAGAATAAAGCATACCTACAAAATCTAGAAAATAGCCTCAAAAGGACAAATCTAAGAATTACTGGACTTAAAGAGGAGGTAGAGAGAGACAGAGGTAGAAGTTTTATCTAAAGGAATAATAACACAGAACTTCCCAAATCTAGAGAAGTATATCAGTATTCAAATGTAAGAAGGTTATAGAACACCAAGCAGATTTAACCCAAAGAAGACTACCTTGCCGGGCGCGGTGGCTCACGCCTGAAATCCCAACACTTTGGGAGGCCAAGGCAGGCGGACAACCTGAGATCAGGAGTTTGAGACCAGCCTGTCCAACACGGAGAAACCCCATCTCTACTAAAAAATATCAAAAAAAAAAAAAAAAAAAAAAAGCCGGGCATGGTGGCACATGCCTATAATCTCAGCTACTCAGGAGGCTTAGGCAAGAGAATCACTTGAACCTGGGAGGTGGAGGTTGTGGTGAGCTGAGATCGCACCATTACACTCCAGCCTGGGCAACAAGAGCGAAACTCCGTCTCAAAAAAAAAAAAAAAAAAAATAGAAGACTACCTCAAGTCCTTTAATAATCAAACTCCCAAAGGTCAAGGATAAAGAAAGAATCTTAAAAGCAGCAAGAGAGAAGTAACAAATAACATTCAATGGCGCTCTGGCTGGGCGCAGTGGCACATACTTGTAATCCCAGCACTTTGGGAGGCCGAGGTGGGTGGATCACTTGAGGTCAGGAGTTTGAGACCAGGCTGGCCAACATGGTGAAACCTTATCTCTATTAAAAATACAAAAATTAGCCAGTGGGGTTGGGGAGGTGGCAGAGGAGGGGATGGATGGTTAATGGGTACCAAAATAATAATTAGAAAGAACAGCCGGGCACAGTGACTCATGCTTGTAATCCCAGAACTTTGGGAGCCCAAGGCGGGAGGATCACCTGAGGTCAGGAGTTTGAGACTAGCCAGGCCAACATGGTGAAACCCCATCTCTACCACAAATACAAAAATTAGCTGGGCAGAGGCAGAGGTTGCAGTGAGCAGAGATCATGCCACTGCACTCCAGCCTGGGCAAAAGAGCAAGACTCTGTCTCAAAATAATAATAATAGGCTGGGAGTGTTGGTTCATGCCTGTAATCCCAGCACCTTGGGAGGCCAAGGTGGGTGGATCAGCTGAGGCCAGGAGTTCGAGACCAGTCTGACCAACGTGGTGAAACCCCGTCTCTACTAAATACAAAAAATAAGCCAGGCATGGTGGCGCATGCCTGTAATCCCAGCTACTTGGGAGGCTGAGGCAGGAGAATTGCTTGAACCTGGGAGTCACAGGTTGCAATAAGCCAAGAATGCACCATCGCACTCCAGCCTGGGCAACAAGAGTGAAACTCTGTCTCAAAAAATAATAATAAATAATAGTAATAATAATTAGAAAGAATGAATAAGATCTACTATTTGACAGCACATCAGGGTGACTAGTTGTACATTTTAAAGTAACTAAAAGAAGCTGGGCGCCGTGGCTCACACCTGTAATCCCAGCACTTTGGGAGGCTGAGATGGGGGACTGCCTGAAGCCAAGAGTTCTATACAAGCCTGGTCAACATGGCAGAGACTATCTCTATTAAAAAGAAAAAAATAATAATGAAAAGGGTGTAACTGGCCGGTTGTGGTGGCTCATGCCTGTAATCCCAGCACTTTGGGAGGCTGAGGCAGGCAGATCACCTGAGGTTGGGAGTTCGAGACCAGCCTAGCCAATATGGTGAAACCTCGACTCTACTAAAAATACAAAAATTAGTCGGACATAGTGGTACACACTTGTAATCCCAGCTACTCAGGAGGCCAAGGCAGGAGAACTGCTTGATCCCAGGAGGCAGAAGTTGCAGTGAGCTGAGATCGCGCTGCTGCACTCCAGCCTGGGCGACAGAGTGAGGCTCTGTCTCAAAAAAAAAAAAAAAAAAAAAAAAAAAAAGTGTAATTGGATTGTAACACAAAGAGTAAATGCTTGAGGGAGTGGATACCCCATTTTCTATGTTGTAATTATTCCATATTGCATGCCTGTATCAAAACATCTTATAATGTACCCCATAAATATATACATCTACTGTGTACCCACACCCACAAAAAATTAAAAAATTAAAATAAAATAAAGTGCACGGGAGGGTATGCATAGGTTATGTGCAAATACTAGGCCATATTGTATTAGGGTCTGGGGCATCAGTGGGGGTCCTGGAAGGAATCCCCCACAGGTACCAAGTGAGGACTTTACCTTGGTATATTATGCGGGTTTTCCAACAGAGGGCAGTAAAGAGTTGGAGGAAGAGGTGCCAGGTGGGCTAGGACTCGGTTTCACTCTGGCGACATTCTCACAGTCGAGCGGCTTCCTCAAGCGTCCCTGCGCATACAGCATGCCACATTGTTCACTGGGCGAGAGGGAACAGGCTGTGTCACCCCAACAGCCCCAAGGAGACCGGATAGGGCCAGATGGAGGGCGATCCCAAAGGGCCCTGGGTCAGTGTGAGATGCCTGCAGCTTGGCGGGGCTCCCCAAGCAGGTATGGGGAAATACCCAGCATCTCAATCTCTAGGCCCTGCAGCTCTGCCTTAATGGCCCCAAAGATCTCCAAGCCTCCAGCGAAGTTGGCCACAATGACCCCTGTGGTCCTGCTTTGAAGCCGCTCTGGAAAGAGAGGTGTTGGGGAGTCAGGCCCTTGACCGAGGTCACCCCCAATCGTGTCCCCTCCCTAGCCCCTGGCCCTGTCCCTCCCATGGCCCCACCCTCCATCCCTGTCCCAGTTCCATCCTAGATTCTGCTCTTGGCTGGACATCAGCTCCAGCCCCTGACCCTGACCCTGACCCCTGTCCCAGTCCCTATCCTGGAATTCTCCCAGCCTGGTCCTCCTGGCCTCCACCCATCTCCTTTGCCTCCTGCTCCAACTAGCTCAGGTTTCTACTGACGAGGATGATGTTCAGACCTCTCCAGTGGAGCTGCAGGGGATTCATTCATTAAGTCAACAAATAGTGACTGCCTGCTGACTGCCTGTTATACAATGCTGCTATAGGCACTGCCCATACAGAGCTGAGTGCAAGAGAAAAACAAAATTGCAAAGGCTCTGTCTGGCAGCTTAGAGGACAGCCCAGAGTCCAGTATTACTCAGTGAAGTGGCCAGTTGTCTATGAGCGCAGCAAGATGGACCCAGGACCAGATCATAGGGCCTCCAATGTCCCAGTAAAGACTGTGGCGTTGAGGCTGGGTGTGGTGGCTCATGCCTGTAATCCTCGCACTTTGTTGTTGTTGTTGAGACGGAGTCTCACTCTGTCACCCAGGCTGGAGTGTAGTTGCATGATCTCTGCTCACTGCAACCTCCACATCCCAGGTTCAAGTGATCATTCTGCCTCAACCTCCTGAGTAGCTGGGATTACAGGTGCGTGCCACCACACCGGGCTAATTTTTGTATTTTTAGTAGAGACAGGGGTTCGCCATGTTGGCCAGGCTGGTTTCGAACTACTGACCTCAGGTGATCTGCCTGCCTCAGCCTCCCAAAGTACTAGGATTACAGGCTGGGCATGGTGGCTCACTTTAGGAGGCCGAGGTAGGAGGATTGCTTGAGCCCAGGAGTTTAAGACCAGCCTGAGCAACATAGTGAGACCCCATCTCTAAAATAATAATAATAATAATAATATGATTGGGCTTTTATTCTCAGTGACAACAAAAGTCCAATAATTCAACTGTTTGTCACTTCCTTCATTCATATCTTTGTTCAAAATGTGTTTACTGAGCACCTGCTCTTTGCTAGTGATGCTGGGGACACAGAGTGACCAGGACAGACCCAGTCTCACCCTCTCCCATGCACCCTCCACTCAGTAGCCAGAGGTTTCTTTTTTTTTTTTTTTTTTAGACAGAGTCTTGCTGTGTTGCCCAGGCTGGAGTGCAGTGGCGCGATCTCGGCTCACTGCAATGTCCGCCTCCCGGGTTTAAGTGATTCTCCTGCCTCAGCCTCCTGAGTAGCTGGAATTACAGGAGCACACCACCATGCCCAGCTAATTTTTGTATTTTCAGTAGAGGGGGGGTTTCACCATGTTGGCCAGGCTGGTCTTGAACTTCTGACCTTAGGTGATCTGTCCGCCTTGGCCTCCAAAGGGCTGGGATTGCAGGCATGAGCCACCACACCTGACCCATCTAGGTATCTCTTGCTAAAACACAAACTCGTCCCTGCCTCTCTCCTGCTTGGAACTTGCCTTGGCTCCCCAGGGCCCTTGGGACAAAGCCCTGCTCCTCATTCTGGCCGTGTGGCCTGGCTCTTGACTGAGTCTTCAGCTCTACCTCCTGCCAAAGGCCCCTCTATAGCAGTCCATGCACAACAGACAATTCATCTCGCCCAAACAAGCACCCCCAGGATTGTCCTGCCTCTGGGTCTTTGCACATGCTATTCTTTGTCTTGAATGCCTTTCCCCTTGAAATGCGGTTAGCAAATATTTGTGGAGTGGGTGTTATCAGCATTTCGGTGCATATCTGAGGGTGATGTGTTATGTGGGACCGAGTGCCCATCACCTTTGGAGGGAGGCTGTGCCTGAACGTCTGAACAGCTCCATGCATCTGAGAGGCTGATGCTGTGTGATGGTGTGAAGGCCATTCATTCATTCAACAAACAATTTGCCTAGTATCTACTCTGTGGTTTTCCTGGGTTAGCTGGCACTGGCCAAGACAGGCTCAGCCCTGTCCTCATGGGGCCAACAGTCCAGTGGGGGTGACAGACCAGTCCCCAGGCAGTGATGACCAGAGTGGTCATCACTACCCAGTGACTTGCAACTAGCCACAAATAGTCTCTCTTACCCCAGTGTTGCCCTTCCCCTTGGGGGCTATCTCCTCCTCCCTTCTTACCTACTGCAGGACAATGGTCTGGCTTTTCTCCCATCTTTCCCCTGTATCATGACTTCTCCCTCTTCTGAAATATTCCCAGCAGCATACAAACATGCCATGACTCCTCCCATCTTCCCCATCTAGGTACTTCCCCAATCCGTCCCTCCTTCCCTCCCTCCCTCCCTTCCCTTTTTTTTTTGAGACGGAGTCTTGCTCTTTCACCCAGGCCAGACTGCAGTGGCGCTATCTCGGCTCACTGCATGCTCCACCTCCGGGGTTCACGCCATTCTCCTGCCTCAGCCTCCCGAGTAGCTTGGACCACAAGCGCCCACCACCGCGCCCAGCTAACTTTTCGTATTTTTAGTAGAAATGGGGTTTCACCATGTTAGCCAGGATGGTCTTGATCTCCTGACCTCGTGATCCACCTGCCTCAGCCTCCCAAACTGCTGGGATTACAGGCGTGAGCCACCGCACCCGGCCCCCTTTCTTTTTTTGAGATAAGGTCTCACTCTGTTGCCCAGGCTCGAGTGCAATGGCACAATCATGGCTCACTGCAGCCTCAACTTCCTGGGCTCAAGCAATTCTTCCATCTCAGCTTCACGAGTAGCTGGGACCACAGGCGCACACCACCACGCTAGGCTAGTTTTTGTATTTTTTGTAGAGATAGGGTCTTGCTATATTGCCCAGGCTGGTCTCAAACACCTGGGCTCAATTGATGCTCTTACCTTGGCCTCCCAAAGTGCTGGGATTACAGGTGTAAGCCACCATGCACTGCCACTTCCCCATTTCTTAACATCCCACCCCTTCACTCAACATTGCAAAGAGGATGTTCTCCTCTGGCTCTCCTTCTACACCCTCTTGTACCCTCTCCTATCAGATTCCCATCCCTGCCAATGCCGAGGTGGGAAGATCCACTGAGGCCAGGAGTTCAAGACCAGCCTGTGCAAAATAGTGAGACCCCCACCGGAAGGAAGGAAGGAAGGAAGGAAGGAAGGAAGGAAGGAAGGAGGGAAAAAGAAAGAAAGGGGCTGAAAGCCAGGCCTGGCTAGTGCGCTGGAGTTTAAGGAGTGAGGGAAGCTCTGTGCTCTAGGGCTGGAAGTCCACCATGAGACCACTAAGCTGCCACTCTCCCAGGCAGCTCCGCTCCTCAGGGACTCTCGCTAAACTCATTGAAAAGGGAAGTCCTGGCCAGGCGTGGTGGCTCACGCCTGTAATCCCAGCACTTTGGGAGGCAGAGGCAGGCAGATCACAAGTTCAGGAGTTTGAGACCAGCCTGGCCAATATGGTGAAACCTCATCTCTACTGAAAAAAAAAAAAAAAAAAAATACAAAAACTAGCTGGGCGTGGTGGCACGTGCCTATAATCCCAGCTACTCAGGCTGAGGCAGGAGAATCGCTTAAACCTGGGAGGCGGAGGTTGCAGTGAGCTGAGATCTCGCCACTGCACTCCATGCACTCCAGCCTGGACAACAGAGCGAGACTCCATCTCAAAAAAAAAGAGGAAAGAAAGAAAAGAAAGAAAGAAAGAGAAAAAGAAAGGGAAGTCCTGGGAGATCATCCTCTTTGAATTGTGATCCACTCGCCCTAGGGGTGGAAGAGGAGCTGGCGGGAGGAGATGCTGATCCACACCTACTTTTTTTTTTTTTTTTTTTTTTTGAGACAGAGTCTTGCTCTGTCTCCCGGGCTGGAGTGCAGTGGCGCAATCTTGGCTCACTGCAACTGCTGCCTCCTGGGTTCAAGCGATTCTCCTGCCTCAGCCTCCCGAGTAGCTGGGATTACAGGCATGCGCCACCATGCCTAATTTTTATATTTTCAGTAGAGACAGGGTTTCACCATGTTGGCCAGGCTGGTCTCGAACTCCTGACTTCAGGTGATCTGCCCGCCTCGACCTCCCAAAGTGCTGGAATTACAGGCGTGAGCCACTGTGCACAGCCAATAATACAATTTTTTTAAAGCTCACCTTTATCTGGCCCCTTCTGGTACTGCACTCAGCATCCCCTGCCCCACAACCACCCCCACACTTCTCCACTCTAGGTAGAGAGCAGAAATCATCTTCTTCTGTTAAATAGGTTATGGTCCCTTTCCCTTCTGCCTCAGGGCCCTTGAATATGCTGTTCTCCCTGTCTGCAACTCTTCACCCTACTTCCATTTCACCTACTTCCACCTTCTGGGCTCAGCTCTAACACCACTCATCACTTCCTCTCTCCCGCCCAGATTAGGTCAGATGGATCCCGCTCCACCTTCCTAAAGCTCCTTTACTTCTTCATGGCTCTAATCATGGTGCCAAGAAAATTGTACCTAAATTATAAATTATGGCTGGGTGCAGTGGCTCCTGCCTGTAATCTTAGCACTTTGGGAGGTCATGACAGGAGAATCCCTTGAGCTCAGAAGTTCAAGATCAACCTGGGCAACATTGTGAGAGCTTGTCTCTATTTTATTTTTTTAAATTAATTATTTTTTATTTATTTTTGAGATGGAGTCTCTCACCCAGGCTGGAGTGCAGTGGTGTGATCTCGGCTCACTGCAACCTCCACCTCCTGGGCTCAAGCAATTCTCCTGCCTCAGCCTCCCGAGTAGCTGGGATTACAGGCATGTGCCACCACACCCGGCTAATGTATTTTTAGTGGAGACAGAGTTTCACCATGTTGGCCAGGCTGGTCTAGAACTCCTGACCTCAGGTGATCTGCCTACCTCAATCTCCCAAAGTGCTGGGATTAAAGACATGCGTAACTGCGCCTGGCCTACTTATTTTTGAGACAGAGTCTTGCTCTGTCGCTCAGGCTGGAGTACAGTGGCACGATCTTGGGTCAACCTCCGCCTCCAGGGTTCAAGCGATTCTCATGCCCCAGCTCCCTGAGTGGCTGGGATTACTAGCACGTGCCTCGGCCTCCCAAAATGCTAGGATTACAGGCGTGAGCCATCACCCATAATTTTTGTATTTTTAGTAACTACGGGGTTTCAGCATGTTGGCCAGGCTATCGTCTCTATTTTTAAAAATTAAACTATAAATTATGATTACTACAACTATCTGTAAGAACATCTTATTACTGTTTCTCCCACTGGACTGTGACCTCTGTGAGGGCAGGGACTGGGTGCTATACCCCTAGCCCCAGCACAGGTCAGGTACCCAAAACGTGTGTGTTGAATTAATAAAATACAAGTAAATACAGAACGAGGGCAAAAATCTAGGGCCCCTTTTTTCCCAACTACAGCTTCACCTTCTGTAAGCCAGGCATGGAGGTCTTGGGACCCCCATTCTCAGAGAAATCAACCAACTCACCCTTAGCTTAGATAGGGAGACAAAAGGAACTAACCATAAGGGTGAATGCTTAAGAGTTTTAATCAGTCCGCCATAAAAACCTCCTCCCCATTCTCCATCTTGGGGGCTCAGATCTTGGCTTCGGGTTGAGATAAGGGACAGGGGTATCAGGCTGGGAGAGGAGAGTAAATATGAATGCGACTGAGGGACCAGAGCTGGAATCGGAAGAAAACACAGGTGAGAAAGAGCAGAAAGAGACTGTTAACCCCAGTCCCTGAGCCAAGTCAGAAATCCAAGTCCTTTTATAGCATCCAGGAGCCAAATGTAGTGAAATCCACACATGTCATATCGTTCTTATCTGCAAAGTGCTGTCATCTGGCACCCAAAGCACCAGGGCAGGGCTGAATTGGGCCCGAAGTGCCTGAGGGTGTCACTTTAGGTCTGGATAGTCAGGAGGAGATGCCACCTTGGCCTAGAGAGTTGAGAGAGAGCATCATCTTGGCCTGGAGGGGTGTGCAGGAAATGCCACCTTGGTCCAGAGGGTTGGGAGGAAGATCCCTGCCTTGGGTTAAGAGGGGCCATCATTTTGGGCCTGCAGAAGGAAGGAAACCATGGGGAGTCCCCAGACCCCAGGATCAGGGACGTGTGAGCAGGATGGAGACAGTAAAAGGAAGCAAAAAAACCTATCCTACGACACAGCTGGACTTGGGAAACAGAAATCAGGCTGAGAGGGCGGGGCTAAGCTCAAGCGGGAGGAGGTGGGAGGCAGAAGATGGGAGAACAAAAAGTAGAACCAGCCCACGGAACCAGGGCCAAGCTTGGGCAGCAGAACAAGGACCCAGCTGGCCAGGTGCAGTGGCCCATGCCTGTAATCCCAGCACTTTGGGAGGTGAGGCGGGTGGATCACCTGAGGCCAGGAGTTCGAGACCAGCCTGGCCAACAAGGTGGAAGCTCATCTCTACTAAAAATATAAAAATTAGCCAGGCATGGTGGTGCATGCCTGTAATCTTAGCTACTCGGGCGGCTGAGGCAGGAGAATCGCTTGAAGTCGGGAGGTGGAGGTGGCAGTGAACCGAGATCATGCCACTGTGCTCCAGCCTGGGCGTCAGAGTGAGACCCTGTCTCTAAAAACAAAACAAGGACCCAGCCTAGGGTGAAGGCAGTTCTGAAAGTGGAGCTAGGATGGGAGGCGTAGCCAACTGAGCGAAAGAAGACGGCAGGGAAGCTGTGCCACATCCTGGGTTCTTGTGGGAAGAACGGGAACAAGCCCCCCCACCATAAGCAGAAATCAAACTCAGAAAGGCAGAGCAGAGCCCAGTGTGGTGGTTCACACCTGTAACCCCAGCACTTTGGGATGCCACGGTGGGAGGATTGCTTGAGCCCGGGAGTTTGAGACAAGCCGGGGCAGCATAGTGAGACCTTCTCCCCTCTTCAAACCGACAGAAAAAAATTAACCGGGCAACTAGGCGTGGTGGTGCAGGTCTGCAGTCCCAGCTACTCTTGAAGGCTGAGCTGGGAGGATCACTTGAGCCCAGGAGGTCGAGGCTGCAATGAGTGGTAATCCTGCCACTGAACTCTAGCCTGGGTGACAGATAAGACACCCTGTCTCAAAAAAAAAAAAAAAAAAAAAAAAACAGGTGAGCCCCAGGGTGGAAACAGATTAAGGAGCAACTATTTATCAAAGGCTGGAGCCAAGCACCAGGGGAAGGCTCAGAACCAGGCGGCAGGGTCAGGATCGGGGGAGGAACCAGATCTAAGGGTAGTGGGACCCTGGTCTCCACAGTAGGGGCTGAACTATATCCAATATAAAGCATTATCCAAGGGGACCGGATTAGCCCCCATGAGTGACAGCAAGATGGGAGCGGGGGTGGGGAGTGATAAGAGACACAGGGGACAGAGTCAGGTCCCAGAGGCAGCAAGCCCTACCCCCAAATTGCAGAGTCAAGCTGGGAAGTAGAATCATGGCTAGGCCCGCGGCCCCGGGTCTTGCTCAGGCTCGGTCCCCGGCACGCCGCGGATGTCCGGCAGCAGACGGCAGCCAGCCACGATGTCCAGACGCTCGGCCAGCGCACAAAGATCCCCGCGCGCCAGGCGCACGCTGTGGGCCGCCGCCAGCCCCGCCGCCTGGGCTGCCGCCAGCCTACTAGCCAGGGCGGCCACGTCGCGGCCCGCACGGCGGTACACACCGCTCACGGCGGCCGCCACGTCGTGGTCCAGCCGCGCCTGGCTCTCAGCCAGCCGAAGTTGCAGGAGCGAGCGCGCGGGGGCGGGCGCCGGGGCCTCCTCCGCACCCCAGGCCTCCTCCGCCGATTCCCGCTGCACCACGAGTGGAGGCAGGTCCCTCGGCGCGGCCGTCGGCTCCGGCTCCGGGTCCGAGTCGGTCTCCGCGGCCTCCCCAGCCACCCGCAGCCCCGTGGGGCGGCCGCGCGTCGGGCCCGAAGGACCCAGGTACAGCTCCTCCTCCTCTGACGAGGACGCAGAAGGCTCGGAATCCGTCTCGGTCGCCTCCCCCGGCACCACCGTCTCCGGCCTCCGCAGGGGCCTCCGCCGACGACCCTGGGACGCCATGGCGCCGAACTAGGGGAGAAGAGCGAAGGGACTGCACGTGAGACCGGCGCCGCGGTGGGTAAAAGGCGCAGGTCCTGGATTCCCAGCCCCTTCGCTGATTGTCTTAACGAGTTGGGGTCAGCTGCTCCCCGTCTGGGCCTCAGTTTCCTCTTCTGTAAACTGGTTGACGATGGGGGTTACTGGACCCCAGGCTCTTCAGCGTACAGACGGGGAAACTGAAGACCAGCTCGATCAAGGATCTGGGGCCCGAGTTCCCGGAGTCCCAAGCCGAGCTCTTTACGAATTTGCCTCCTAGTAGAGGCCACACCCTCCACCTGGTCCACCATGCCAATCTCAGACCCGGAAGCACAGGGGCCCGTGAGCTTCTCGGGACCAGCGCCAGAGTCGCAGAAAGGATGACAGTCCGATTGGACTCTGCTGGGGGCACTCATGGGATAGGAGAAGCGCTAACGCCAAAGACCGTACCCGGCAGCTGACGCTTCGAGCCTGCGAGATCCGCTTCGTAGCCCGAGTGCTGCGTTCTCACCGTGGCAGCTGAAGGGCTGCGTTCTCAACCAATAGGGGAGCGGGTTGGGCGGGCATTAGCGGCCAAGTCACGTGGATTCGCTCGGCTACCAATCAGGAAGCAAGTTCTCAGCATCAGCTTTGAGGGCGTGTGCAGAAGAGTCACATGAATGGAGGAACCGCCAATAGAGAAGCGGCTGGGCCGGCTCTTCCAGGTTGTGCGACGAGGAAAGTCTGGAGTGGACAAATAGGGATTTTAAAAGCCGAGTATGTCACGTGTAACCAGTAATTTGGCCAATAGGAATGCTCGAGAACCCGGAAATAGGGAAGGGACGGCAGTAAGGGCAGAAGATGTTGTCACGCGTGACCAGAGAAGGCGTAGGCCTGCCCCCTAGTGTCCCAGACTCACGCGCACACCACATGAGCCCGAGGCGGGGAGGCGGGGATAGTCTAATACACCAATGGAAGCGGGAATAGGAGGGCTCGCGCCGTGACGCAAGAGGCGTGGCTTACCAACCATGGCCAATGAGAGCGGGAAGCGCTGGGCGCATCTTTAGGCGCGCGAGGGGGGTGCATGGCGGATACTGTGCTGTTCGAGTTTCTTCACACGGAGATGGTGGCGGAGCTGTGGGCTCACGACCCCGATACCGGCCCGGGGGTGAGCGCCGGGCCCCGTGGGGAGGAAGCGGGGGCCACCAAGGTAACGCCTCGGGGAGAACGGAGGGCGCGTCAGGCGTCCGGGTTCGAACCCGGCCCAGCCCCGGCCTTGCAGGGCAACGTCTGGCGCTGGCTTCCTCCTCTGGAAAGTGGCGTTCGCGACGGTGCCGGCTTGGGGTTATTGTTAAATTGAGCGCGATGATTCAGGGTAAAGCGCTTAGCTCAAGGCCTGAGTAAGCGGCTAGTAATCATAATAATGCTGTTATTGGGCGTGTGCTGAGGACTCTCCTCCGCCACTCACTAGGTGTGCGACCCAATGACTTAATCTTTGTGTGTCCTAGTTTTCTCTTTTGTAAATCGAGCATCATAACGTACCTAAGCCTCAGCGTGGGACATTTATTCATTCGACACCTACTTATTGGCGTCTGTTGTATTCCAGGCACCGTTCTAAGACAGAATCCCTGTCCTCGTGAAGCTTACATTTCACTCGAGGAGTCAAATAATAAACTGAAATATGCCGGTTGGGCGCTGTAGCTCACGCCTGTAATCCCAGCACTTAGGGAGGCCGAGGCCGTCGGATCACCTGAGGTCAGGAGTTGAAGACCAGCCTGGCCAACATGGTGAACCCCCCGTGTCTACTAGGCGTGCATGATGGCGGGTACCTGTAATCCTAGCTACTTGGGAGGCTGAGACAGGAGAATGGCTTGAACCTGGGAGGTGGAGGTTGCAGTGAGCCAAGATTGTGCCATTGCACTCCAGCCTAGGCAACAGAGTGAGACTCTTCTCAGGAAAAAAAAAAAAAAGAGGGGGTTTTGCCATGTTGCCCAGGCTGGTCTTGAACCCCTAGGCTCAAGTGATTCTCCCGCCTGGGCCTCCCAAAGTGCTAGGATTACAGGCGTGAACTACCGCGACTGGCCCAGGACTCTGTGTGTGTGCGTTCTTGCGCATGACGGTCCTGCTGGGTCGCCCAGGCTGGCTGGAGTGCACTGATGCAGTCATGGCTCACTGCTGCCTCGACCTCCTGGGCTCAAGCGATCATCCCACTTCTCAGCCTCCCAAGTAGCTTGGACCACAAGCGCTGCTGGCGCCACCACGACTGGCTAATTTTTGTATTTTTAGTAGAAATGGGTTTTTGCCATGTTGGCCAGGCTGGTCTCGGAACACCCGACCCCAGGTGATCCGCATGCCTTGGCCTCCCAAAGTGCTGGGATTATAGGCGTGAGCTAGGGCACCTGGCCTGTTTTTGTTTTTGTTTTCGTTTTTGAGACAGTTTTGCTCTTGTTGCCCAGGCTAGAGTGCAATGGCACAATCTTAGCTCACCGCAGCCTCCACCTCCTGGGTTGAAGTGATTCTCCTGCCTCAGCCTCTGGAGTAGCCGGGATTGAAGGCATGTGCCACCACGCCCGGCCAATTTTGTATGTTTAGTAGAGATGTGATTTCTCCATGTTGGTCAGGCTGGTCTCGAACTCCTGACCTCAGGTGATCTGCCTGCCTTGGCCTCCCAAAGCGCTGGGATTACAGGCATGAGCCACTGTGGCCATCCTTGTTTTTTTTTTGAGATGGGGGTCTCACTCTGTCACCCAGGCTGGAGTGTAGTGTCGCAGTGTTGGCTCCCTGCAACCTCCGCCTCGAAGGCTCACGCCCAGCTAATTTTTTTTTTTCTCTTTTTGAGACAGAGTCTCGCTCTGTCACCCAGGCTGGAGTGCAGTGATGCAATTTCGGCTCACTGCAAGCTCTGCCTCCCTGGTTCACGCCATTCTCCTGCCTCAGCCTCCCGAGTAGCTGGGACTACAGGCGCCCGCCACCATGCCTGGCTAATTTTTTTTTTTTTTTTTTTAAGTAGAGACGGGGTTTCACTGTGTTAGCCAGGATGGTCTCCATCTCCTGACCTCATGATCTGCCCATCTTGGCCTCCCAAAGTGCTAGGGTTACAAGCGTGAGCCACTGCGCCCGGCCAATTTTTTTTTTAATTTTTAGTAGATACGGGGTTTCACCATCTTGGCCAGGCTGGTCTCGAACTCCTGACCTCGTGATCCACCCGCCTCCGCCTCCAAAAGTGCTGGGATTACAGGCGTGAGCCACCGCGCCCGGCCATGTAAGACATTTTTATTGGCTCTGGTTTCCTTCCAGGATTAGAAGCCCCAGGGAGGATGTTGCTTGTTACCATCTCAATATACAGATATAAACCTGTCATAAGTTGATAACATCATAAATCAAAAATGCATTTAGCCAGGTGTGGCGGCTTGTACCTGTAATCCCAGGTACTCAGGAAGCAGAGGTGGGAGGATCACTTGAGGCCCAGCATTCAAGACTAGCCTGGGCAACATAGCAAGACCCCACCTGTAAAAGAAATTTTTATTTTTATTTATTTATTTATTTTTGAGACAGAGTCTTGCTCTGTCGCCCAGACTGGAGTGCAGTGGCACAATCTTGGCCCGCTGCAAGCTCCGCCTCCTGGGTTCATGCCGTTCTCCTGCCGCAGCCTCCCAAGTAGTTGGGACTACAGGTGCCTGCCATCACACCCGGCTAATTTTTTTGTTTTTTTTTTGTATTTTTAGTAGAGAGGGGATTTCACCATGTTAGCCAGGATGGTTTTGATCTGACTTCGTGATCTGCCCGCCTCGGGCTCCCAAAGTGCTGGGATTACAGGTGTGAGCCACTGCGCCCAGCCAAGAAATTTTTAAAATTAGCTGGGCGTGATGACATTTGCCTATACTACCAGCAACTCGAGAGGCTGAGGTGGAAGGATCGCCGGGGCCCAGGAGTTCAAGGCTGCAGTGAGCTATGATCGTGCCACTGCATTCCAGCCTGGGTGACAGAGTGAGACCCTGTCTCTAAAAAAACATGGAGATTACTCAGTGAACCATCAAAAATGTTGCCCTCTTGGAGCTTTGTCATCATTGGAGGAGACAGACAAGTAAATGAGTAAAGTATCTGGTACATTGTGTAACTGCTATGAGGAAGATACAGCATGGCCCACGGAGTATGCATCAGCCTGGGGGCGGGTAATAGTGTCTTAACACTCCACATCCTTCCTGGCTTTCAAACCAGAAACCCTGGAGTCCGGACACCTGCCTTGTCTCCCTCACCTGCAGCCCTCCCCCAGGCTCTGCCCAGTCGGTCTAAATACCTTTCCCACATGGCCCCTCCTCTGCCCTGGTCCAGTACTTTTCGCTCTTCTCCTGTGAAATGAGCCTGCTCCCTTCTCCCAGCCCATTCCACCTGTCACATCTTCACCATGCTAACAACTATTAATCCTTCAGATCTTAGTGTAACAATCCCTTCCTCAGGGATGTCTTCCCTGAGCCCCCAGTCAAATTTGGATCTCCTTTATACATTCTCCTGGTCTCCCTCTCCCACTTTTTTCTTGGTAGGCTTCATCATACTCAATAAGGATGTATTTGATTTTTTTTTTTTTTTGAGACGGAGTCTCGCTCTGTCGCCCAGGCTGGAGTGCAGTGGCGCGATCTCAGCTCACTGCAAGCTCCGCCTCCCGGGTTCACGCCATTCTCCTGCCTCAGCCTCCCGAGTAGCTGGGACTACAGGTGACCACCACCACGCCCGGCTAATTTTTTGTATTTTTAGTAGAGACAGACTTTCACCGTGTTAGCCATGATGGTCTCGATCTCCTGACCTTGTAATCTGCCCACCTCGGCCTCCCAAAGTGCTGGGATTACAGATGTGAGCCACCGCGCCTGGCAATTTTTTTTTTTTTTTTTTAAAGAGAGTCTTGCTCTGTCACCCAAGCTGGAGTACAGTAGCATGATCATAGTTCACTGGAGCCTCACACTCCTGGGCTCAAGTGATCCTCCCACCTCAGCCTCCTGAGTAGCTAGGAGTACAGGTGCACACCACCATGCCCTGCTAATTTTTTAATTTTTTGTAGAGATGGGTTCTCACAATGTTGCCCAGGCTGACCTTGAACTCCTGGGCTCAAGCGATCCTCTGGCCTCAGCCTCCCAAAAACTCACACCTGGGATTACAGGTGTGAGCCACCATGCCCTGCCAGGATGCATCTGAATTGTGTATCCGTGTGATCCTTCGATTCACATGCGTCTCCCCCGGCCAGAGTGTACTTTGTGTGGGATGGGCCTGGGTGTGTATTGACGACCACTGTATGTCCTGGCTCGTAGTGGGTCCTCAGCATGGACGTGTTGAGGAGGTGAATGCAGAGCCTGTGCCGTGGCAGGTGGGGATGGGTGGGGACTGGGATTCATTTGGCTTATGAGCAGTGCTAGCTGTTCCCTCCCTTCCCTCATATGAGTGCTTCCTGTGTGCACTCATGGCTTCTCACTCTTGATTTCATTTGATCTTCTGACGACTCAGAGAGGTTGGCATGGTCCTCCCCGATTTACATGTGAGGCGGCGGAGGCTTTGATGGACGGAGTTCCTTGCTCTCAAGTGGCAGAGTCAGGAGCGTGACCAGGCCTCCCACTTCCAAAGCCTGTGCTGTAAACTCTCACTGGCATTTCCCAGCATTTGCCCTGGGAGGGATTTTAATGGGTTTATGTGGGAAACTGGCTTACTCAGCTCTGCTCACCACCAGCCTTTCAGAGCACACGAATGTGCCTGGGACCTTGGGCAGGGGTTCCCTACCCAGCTGCCACTACATTCCGATGCTGGAGTCCCACACCAGAGACTCCGACGAACTCAGTTGGGGTGAGGCCTGAGTGTCAGGCCTCAGAAAGCTCCCAGGTGGCTCTCGGTGCGCCAGGGGCGAGAACTCCATCGTTTCCCCGCACTCCTTCCTCCTGGGGAGCCCTGTTTTTCAGGGGGCCTGTCATGAGAAACGGCTTCATTTCCTCAGTCCTTTCTCTTTATTGGCCCCACCTCCTCTCTCCATTCCTTCTCTTTGTCCCAAAAGGGTTCCTCTGAACCTCCCGTTTCCTGAGGGCGTCTGTGCAGTACTTGCACAGTGTTGACTGCATTTAGTCCTCCGGACAGCCCTCCTGATTCACAGAGGAGGGACCCTGTGCTTGGGAGAGGAAGGGATTTCCTGAGGCCGTTCAGCAAGACTCAAAGGCAAAATCAGAACTCAGGCTTCTGGCCCCAGGGCTTCTGGGTAGCGCAGGCCACCTTTCCCACCAGCTGCAGAGCTCCCTGAGGACAGGGATGGTGGCTCCTTCATCCCCGTCCCCACAGCACAGGTGCCCAGGAGTCACAGCCAGTGTGTAGGGCTTTTGTGACCTCCTATCCTGCCTGGTACGGTGGTTATTTGTGGCCATTCTCCTGGGCTGTCACAGGTTGTGAACTGGAGGACCAGCCAGAGGGGCCAGGAAGGCCTTTGTTCTCTAAGCAGGAGAAGCCCTTGGAGGAAGCGGCCGTGGCTTTTCTACCTCGGAGGCTTTGAAGACAAGGGAAGCCTTTGGGCAAAGAGAGGATTCCCCTGAGTGCATGTAGTAAAGAACTAAGGCACTGTTACCCACTGTCTGAGACCAGGCCCGAGGCGCCCCGAGAACAGCCCTGCTGGGCCAGGCCTCCATCCACACCACTTGGGCAGCCCCTTATCTGAGGAGGGCGTGGGGTAGGCGGAGCAGCTGTCAGATAGGTCCCTGTCTGGAATGCCGTGCTGAGCATCTGAGGCTGGGAGCTCCAGCGAGGCCCTCCTGGGAACTGGGGCTCCATCCCGAAGGCAGTGGGAGCCATAGCCGGGTTTAAACCGAGGTGCGCCTGGCTCAGATTTACATTCTAGAAATGCCTCCCTGGCCACAGGAATGGACTGGATGGAGACTGGCCTGGCAAGGGCCCCGCTGCTGCAGGAGCTTAGGGCAGAGGCTATGGCAGGCTAAACCTTCCAGGCTGGGCCAGGGGACAGGATGGGGAGTTCTGAGTGGGCAGAGTCAGGATCTGGACTTGCTCAGGACGCCTTGCTGGACGAGGGAGGAGAGTTGAGGGCGACAGCAGGGAAGTCCTGCAGGCTTCTCATACCCACCCCTCACCCGTCGGTGTGCCAGCACTTCTCTCTGTGTGCTTTTCTTAAACAGGGCTGCTCCTTCCCTGGGTTCCCGACCACACCCCTGGGCCTGGCACAGAGTGGCTCAGCAGGTGGGCGTTGAATAGGGTCAGCCTCTGCCCAGGAGCTAGCAGGTGCCTCGAAAACAATCGAGGGGTAGGGCAGACACAAGAGACAGGAAGGGGTGGAGCACACGGCCCCCACCCGCCTCCCTCCTGCTTCAGGGCAGATTGTTCTTTCCACGTTCCCAAATGTCTGAAGGGCTTTGATTTGCGTTTTCCATTCATCCTCCTTGGAGCTCACCCCTTGGCTTCAGTGTGGACGTGTGGATCTTGCTTTAACTCAGGACATTTTTCTCCTGTGATCTCGATGATGATTTCTTCTCCTGCATCGTTCCCTGTATGTCCTGTAGGCACCGCAGGGAATATTAGACTTCCTGCATCTCTTCCAAGCATCTTGTAGCTTTTCTCTCATTTTTTCCTCCCTCCTGTTTTTCTTCTGGGATGTGTTACCTGTCTTACAAGTTTCTCTGTTATTCAGTTCCCTTGTTAAAAAGTGTTGATTTGGCCACCATATTTGTTCATTTCCAGGAACTCTGCTTTGTGTGTGATTGATCCTTCCTGTGTGGTGGATGTCATTAGCATCGACACTGATAAGACTTCCCTTCCGCCTTTCCTTTCATCCAGTCTGTGTATAAACTCAGCAGAGGCAGGCGTGGGGAGCCCCAGAAATGCTCTGGCTCTGGGCTGGGCTCTGGCAGATTCCTATGAATGGGAGCGTCTCTGTCTGGCCAGCCCTTCTGTTTTGTTTCGTTTGGTTTTGTTTGAGACTCAGTCTTCCTCTGTTGCCCAGGCTGGAGTGCAGTGGCGTGATCTCAGCTCACTGAAACCTCTGCCTCCCGGGTTCAGGCGATCCTGGTGGCTCAGCCTCCTGAATAGCTGGGATTACAGGCGTGCGCCACCACGCCCGGCTAATTTTTGTATTTTCAGTAAAGACAGGGTTTTTGGCATGTTGGCCAGGCTGGTCTCAAATTCCTAACCTCAAGTGATCCTCCCGCCTTGGCCTCCCAAAGTGCTGGGATTACAGGCAAGAGCCCCTGCACCCAGCGCCTTCTGTTTTTAAGAAAGATAAACCCCCAACCTCTGAAGAGCTTTTGCAGTGACATGGGCATGGACACCACCAAGTCTCGCTGTGATGAGGTGGGTGGAGGCTTCTCCCTTCCTCCTCCGCCCTTTCTTCCCTGTCTCCTGCTCCTCCTCGGCCCCTCCCTTTTGCCGTGATTCCCCACATCCCTTTTCAGTTCAGCAGGGATCTGAATGGCCCCTGTCCAGGGCTGGGTACAGTGGGGCCAGCAGTCACACAGCCATATATCCAGCTGTCGCCACCTGCCAGTCACACCACCACTGTGAGCAGGTACTGCCATTAGCCCCGTGGCACATGTGGGGAAACTGAGGCATGGGATGGTTGGATAATCTGCCCAAGGTCACAGAGCCAGTGAGTGGCGGGGCCGAGATTCAAACCCAGGCAGTGTGAAGTTCATGAAGGGAAAAGCCGAACTTGCTGGAACCCCTTCAGACTCCACGCTCCTGGCCTGGCTGATGGACCCTGCTGACTCTCTACCCCGACTCACCCTTCCGGGGGCTGCCATCCTGGCTGTGACCTGGGCCTGGTGTGCCTTCATAGCCCACTCCTGCTGTGGAACTCCTCCTCTTCCCTCCGGCTCAGCTCAGTCGGGGTGCTTCCTAGGGGTGGGAGTGCACCCTCACAGCACACCTGCCTCCCTCTTGGCAGTCGCTGTGAGCATAGTGAAGCTGGCCATTACACCTTTGCCCATTCCCTGGGTGAAACGCCAGCTCCAGCAAGGCAGGGACTGAGTCTGTGGCCCACTGTGGCTGGCATTCAGGCAGCGTGGCCTGCGTTGACCCTCGGGTTGGCTGCACTTGCCTGCAGGGGAAAATGCCCCCTCTGCAGCCCACTCTGAGGGCCCCTTACCTTCCCCGCCTCTCACCCCTGCCTTGGCACATGCCCTTTGCTTGGAATACCTCCCACCTCCCGCCCCCTCCTGGAGGGCAGGCTCTGTACTGTACTGCCCGGGCCCCTTGCACTCAAGTCTCCCAGCCCTTCCCAGATTGTCAGTTGGCATCATCTGGGCACCTGTCAACCCCGCCAGGCACGGTAGGTGAGCTCCTGGAGGACACTAGGAAATGTTTGTGGCATGAACGAGGGAGGGACATAAAGGAGCCCTTAACAAGCAGGGACACAGATGTGTTCCATCAGAGTGCAGCCTGGGCCCTGCCTCCAGGAGCTTCGCTGTAGGGGGAGGTGACACAGGAGCTGCAGCCACCAGGCAGCGAGCTCGCACCCTGGCTGTTCTAGGTGCTGGCTACAGGAGCCCACAGAACAGACCCCCTTTCTTCCTGTGGTTTTCCTCCAGCCAAGGGCTTCATCCCTCATTGGCCGGGGCTGTCTCCTTGTTTGACAGATGTGGAGGCTGTGAATGACAATAAGTAAGGCTCTCAGAACTGCCTTGAAGTACTCAGGTTGCCTTTACCAACCCTTACTCCTTGTGAGGATTCCGGAGGTAGCTGCCATTAATATTCCCCTCCTTTGGGCTGGACGCAGTGGCTCACACCTGTAGTCCCAGCTACTTGGGAGGCGGAGGTAGGAGGATCACCTGAACCCAGGAGGTAGAGGCTGCAGTGAGCCGAGATTGTGCCATTGCACTCCAGCCCGGGCGACAGAATGAGACCCTGTCTCAAAAACAAACAAAATTACCCTCTTTTTTACATGAGGAAACTGAGGCAGAGACATTCAGCCATTGGCCCAGGTCCCACACCTGGTAAGTGCTGGGGCAGATCTGGACCCGGGCGGTGGCACTGCACCTGTGCCGCTGGTAGTGCTGCCGTGAAGGACCCACGGGCAGGGGTCTCTTCCCACTCTGTCTCTCACACACACCTGCCCGTCTCCTGCAGTCATTGGCCCCTTCCCTGAGCCTCTGCTGTGTGGCCGGCCCTGCTGTGCCTGAGGACACCAGAGGAAAGTAGATGGTGACACCAGAGGGAGCCAGTGCAACAGGAAGCCGTGTCATCACCCGCGAGGGTGAGGCCTGGCAAGGGGCCAGGCAGAGGAAGGGGCCACCTTGGCTTCAGATATGGGCGACCTCAGCTCAGGCTCCCCCGCCATTCCCAGCGCTCCCCACCTCCGTGAGGCCCTCAACAGCCACAGCTGTCACCCCACCCACCCTCCTATCTGGACCTGCTGGGGTGTGAAAGACAGCTCTGTGCTGAGGGTGCCTTGGACAGGTTCTTCTTAACCTTGGAGCCCCAGTTTCCACCTGGAATTACAGCCTCATGTGAGGCTGGAAAGGTAAAACAAGAGGGCTGTAGAAAACACCTGCCACACACTATGCTGGTCCTGGAATAACATTTTGTTGTGACATTGATGAGGAAAAAATATTGATTCCCAGGACCACTGTCTGGGTGGTGGTTGTGGGTTCCCCCTGTGCTGGTGCAGGTTCCTCTGGGCTCTCCTTTCCTTGTGCATCCTTGGGATGTGTCTGCTGCATGAGCTCCCGGGTCTCTGTGGGCCCAGCATGAGTGAGTGTGGGCCTGTGTGCACCCTGTGATGGGATGGCATCCTGTCCAGGGTCCATTCCTGCTTTTGGCACTGCCAGGACGGGCTCTGGCCACCCAGGACCCTGAGCTGGAGGAAGCGAGTAAATGTCTTACTGGTTTTTTTTTTATTTATTTTTTAAGACAGGGTCTTGCTCTGTTGCCTGGGCTGCAGTGCAGTGGCATGATCATGGCTCACTGTAGTCACGACCTCCTGGGCTCAGACGATCCTCCTGCCTCAGCTTCCCAAGTAGCTAGGTCACGGGTGCATGCCACCACACCTGGCTAACTTTTATATTTTTTGTAGAGAAGGGGTTTTGCCATGTCGTCCAGGCTGGACTCGAACTCCTGGACTCAGCTGGGCGCGGTGGCCCACGCCTGTAATCCCAGCACTTTGGGAGGCCAAGGCAGGCAGATCACCTGAGGTCCGGAGTTCGAGACCAGCCTGACCAAAAGAGAAGAAACCCCGTCTCTACTAAAAATACAGAATTAGCCAGGCGTGGTGGCGCATGCCTGTAATCCCAGCTACTCGGGAGGCTGAGGCAGGAGAATCGCTTGAACCTGGGAGGCGGAGGTTGCGGTGAGCCGAGATTGCACCACTGCACTCCAGCCTGGGCAACAAGAGCGAAACTCTGATCTCCCAAAGTGCTGGGATTACAGGACTGAGCCATTGCGCCCAGCCTAATCTTTCTTAAATGTATGTATGGCTCACATTTATTTCAGTGTTTAATATTTCAAGTGTTTTCATCCCTATTTAGAAGTTTGGTGATGTGTTTGTACCAGAAATATGGCATTGGAACTTCACTCTTGTTTATGTTAATTAACCTGCGTGAGATTGGTTTCATCATATGTCATTTTGCTTAAAGCTGTAGTTCCCAAGAGCCTGTTGACAGCATTAGGTGAGGACTTACCGTGTCCCTTGTTGATGCACGTTGTCTCATCAGCCAGTCTATTAAGCACCACCCACATGCCAAGCTCTGTGTTGGCTGCTGAAGGCCGGATGTGAATTGGTCAGCCTGGGTCCCCACCTTCAGAGAGCTGTGTCCTCATCCAGTGACAGTGCGCAGTGGGCAGGGCTGGGGACGCAAGCTGGGAGGGAGGGAGGGAAGGAAGTCAGTACAAAGGCCCAGAAGTCTGAGCCTTCCTGACCAAGGAAAGCGAATGTCCTTGGGGGCAGAGGAGAGGGTGAGGGAGGGATGGAGGCAGCTGGGCCAGCAGGCTGCAAGAAGCCTTCCTCGGACACCCTCTCCAGGCTGGGAGACCCTCTCCAGGGCTGGAGCCAAGCAGAGAATTCGCATCCCCATTCAGATGGCTGCATTGATGGTGCAGCCCTGGAGGGAGGAGGCGGTAGCTGCCATTCCCGAGGGAAGGTGGGGGTCAAGGGCAGGAGAGGGAGGGCTGCAGGGCTCAGACCCGGTGACTGCAGGCTCCTGAGAGCAGCCAGCGGGAGGGTGAGCTTCCTTCAGCTCAGGGCTCCACACCTGCCACCTCTGTTCCCCCACTTCTGCTCTGCCAGGCTTTCTCTGAGACACCTGGCGCCTCATGCCCAAGCCGTCCTGGGATTTCTGGTGCCCCCCCCAGTCTGGGCCTCCTCCCTTCCTCTGCTTGCAGCAAATCAGCCGAGTTAGAAATTAAAAAAAAAAAATTCCATGGCCAGGTGCAGTGGCTTTCGCCTGTAATCCCAGCACTTTAGGAGGCCAAAACGGGCAGATCACTTGAGGCTAGGAGTTTGAGACCAGCCTGGCCAACATGGTGAAACCCCATCTCTACCAAAAATACAAAAATTAGCCGGTGTGGTGGCACACACACCTGTAATCCCAGCTACTCAGGAGGCTGAGGCAGGAGAATTGTTTGAACCCAGGAGGCGGAGGTTGCACTGAGCCAACATCGCACCACTGCACTCTAGCCTGGGCAACAGAGTGAGACTCTGTCTCCAAAAAAGAAAACTTGCCAGGCGCGGTGGCTCACGCCTGTAATCCCAGCACTTTGGGAGGCCGAGGCGGGCAGATTGCCTGAGCTCAGGAGTTGGAGACCAGCCTGGGCAACACAGTGAAACCTGTCTCTAATGAAATACAAAAAATTAGTCGGGTGTGGTGGCGTATCCCTGTAGTCCCAGCTACTCTGGAGGCTGAGGCAGGAGAATTGCTAGAACCCGGGAGGTGGAGGTTGCAGTGAGTCAGAGATCGGGCCACTGCATTCCAGCCTGGGCAATGAAGCCACACTCGATCTCTTAAAAAAAAAACAAATCCATGAGCATCTCCTCTCCTCCAGCCATGCAATCCCCACACACAGGCACGTGGATAGACATCAAGTGCAGCCCTCCTGCCTGGGGCCTGCCTCTGCCAGCCTAGTCCCCTCCTGTGTGGACCCTGGCCTACCCTCCAGACACTGCATGGCTGCCACTGTCCTTTGCGAGCACCCAAACGAAGATCTGCCCGTCCTGAGCTTCCACATGTTCCCCAGGGATCTTGGCCAATATTATAAGGCATAATGATCATGGTTGACTTCCACAGTCCCCTTTCCTGTGGCCCAGCCTCCACCCCTTGGGCAGGTCACCTGGAGCCTCTTGGTGGAGTTGTGGCGCCCACTTCCCAGGGCATTGTGAGGGTTCATGCTGAAAGCACTTGCAGCCTGTGATGGGTGTTATCGGGAAAAGTCATGCAGGAGGAAGGGAACCTGGGGAAGACCCCCATTGTTCCTGAGGGAAGGGAGAGCTGGTTCTTGGGGGCTGATGATCTGGGGATCCAGAGAGCCTGCGAGGTCTGCAGAGGTGGGTGAGGGAGCCCCAGCACCCTAGAGGCCTGCCCCTGCCCTGGCCAGGCTATGCCAGAGCCCCTGCCTGCTCACCCCTGAACTGACGAGCACCAGCAAGTTGGTCTTCGGGTCCCCTGGCAGGTCCCCCCCGGGTGGCCCCAGGTTCGAGGTGGCTAAGGGCCCCTGAGCATCTCTCCCCTGGCCTTCTAGGGACAGAAGATGAGCCTGTCGGTCCTGGAGGGTATGGGGTTCCGTGTGGGCCAAGCTCTAGGCGAGAGGTGAGCGCGGCCCCTCCTGCTCTCCCCCAGCCTGGCTGGCAGGGCTGGGCAGGCCCCAGGCGGGGAGGGTTGCATTGCTCCATGTGAGAGTCGGGCCTGTCTTCCTCTTCCTGCCTGGCCCCACGGCCTCAGCTTGGCACTGCCCCACCAGGCTGCCCCGGGAGACGCTGGCCTTCAGGGAGGAGCTGGATGTCCTCAAGTTCTTGTGCAAAGACCTGTGGGTGGCCGTGTTCCAGAAGCAGATGGACAGCCTGCGCACCAATCACCAGGTGGGAGCACCCCGGCCTGCCTGTCCAGCTCCCTCCTGAGGGCAAGACCAAGAGAGTGGGAGGGGAAGCCCCGGCGCCAGAGCAGCGGCTGTCGGGACCCGCCCAGAGCTTTCCCACAGGCGGCCGCAGCTCTGCTCTGTCTGATCCTCTAAGGGAAGCCAGGAGGCTGCGCTGGGGCATAGGAGGTGTTTCCGGAACTTCTCCAGCCTACCAGGAGTGAGCCATGCATGGGCAGAAAGCCCCTGGTGGCTGCCTGCCCTACCCGCAGTGGGATGCTGCTTGTCCCAAGCTGGTCTAGTCCCCCAGTGACACCCAGGCTGTACCTACCCTTCTGCAGCTTCCTGGGCCGGGTCCCCAGCTTTTCTGCACAAGCCTGGGAGGCGAGGGCAGGACCCACACTCCCCAGGGCACGGGCACCCACTCCAGGTTTGGAAGCCCTGGGCCCTACCAGAGCACTGGAGGCCAAGGCTGTGACTCCAGTGGTTCACATGAAGGGGGCCTTCCCAACCTCAGCCCAATCTAAGACCTGGGTCGCTGCTTACCCTCCCTGCACTTCAAATGTACAGGCCCCACCCCCGCCCACCAGCCTCTCCTGTCCCCCAGGGGACCTACGTCCTGCAAGACAACAGCTTCCCCCTCCTCCTCCCGATGGCCTCTGGCCTGCAATATCTGGAGGAAGCGCCCAAGGTATGGGGGGAGCTGGGGCCTTGTCCACACCTCCCTTCCTCCTATTTACCCAGCCCCTATCCTACATCAGGCCTTTCCCCAGGCCTAAGGGGTGCCCCAGACCTTGGGTGCCGGCCTCCCCTCTCTTCCCATGCTGGTCTGTGTTCCCTCCCCAGTTCCTGGCCTTCACCTGCGGCCTCCTGCACGGCGCCCTCTGTACCCTGGGCATCGAGAGCGTGGTCACTGCCTCCGTGGTAGCCCTGCCCGTCTGTGAGTCATGGGGGTGGGGGGATTCTTCTCCTCCCTTGAGTTGCTGGGGGCTTCAGAGTTCCAGCCCCACTCCTGTGTGGGTGCCTGCGAGGCAGGCCCAAGTTAAGTCACCTGCTCAGCCACACAGCCAGTGCAGGCCCATCTGTGCCCCTGGCTCCATGACGTCGCCACCCTGCAGAGAGAACTGTGTGGCGGTTTCGAACATCTTTTCCCAGCACAGGAGCCCAGGTGGACGTAATAGAAGTTATCCTTGCTGATGCTTTGATGGGGGGGACGGCAGGCTCCAGGGAACTTGCAGCTTGCCTGACGGGGTGTCCTCTGTCAGACAAGCTGGAGCCCCATTCCTGCCTGGGGACAGCCTGCCCCACCACCTCCCCCACCTTCAGTTATTTTTGCTCTGCTGGTTCCCCAGGCTCACTCATGGGGGCCCCCGTGGGGTAGGACCGAGCAATGCATACCACAGAAGCCCATGCCGGGCGCCTCCCTGGGGCCACATCCGTGGCCCTCATGCCCCTGGTTACTCACACAGCCCAGGGATGTGGCCCCGTGGGCAGGAGGAAACATCCCAACCTAGCCACTGGGGTGTCAGTGCAGGATGGGGGTGAGCGCCTAAGAGTCGTCCAGGTGCCCTCTGCCTCCCCCATCCCATCCTCAAGCCTAAGCCAGGCCTTCTCTTCCAGGTAAGTTCCAGGTGGTGATTCTGAAATCCTAAGCCCACCCCGTGCCCGCTGAGCCGCACTGCTGCCCCGGCCTCAGGAGACGGTGGGGCCGCTGCATTTTGGGGTCACATTTACCCAGGAAGTGGGTATCAAATTGAGGTGGGGGTGTCACAGGAGGCAAAGGGGTCCCAGCTGCGGTCAGGACTGTGGTGGGATTCCCGCCTCGGCAGCGTCACTGCCCAGCAGCTGTTCAATAAAGGCTGTGTGTGTGGAATCTGACTCAGAGCAGCGGGGGAGGATCTGTGGAGCGACTGTCACAGGTCCTGCAGGGGAGTGGGCACCCTCTCTGGCTCCCATGCCCCTCAGACCCTCCCTCTCCTGCCAGGTCCTCCTCCCTCCCTCCCCGTGCTCCTGGCAGAGGGATGCTGGCCTCCAGCACGGGCGGCCTTACTGGCATCTCTGCCAAGTCAACAAGTCTAGGGCTGCCTTCTGCCCGGCGATGTGCACGGAACGGAGCGTCTTCCTGGGGAGCAGGGCTGGGAGTGCCCAGAGTATAGGCCAAGACAGGCTGGGGCTGCCAGGGCTGGGGATGCATGGGGTAGGGGGAGGCCAGACACCCCCATGGACACACGCGGCCCCTACGCACTCCTGCTATCCATCCCTGGGCAGAGTGGCCCTTATGCTGCCCCCTCCCACCCCGCTCGCATCTGTAGCATCTGGGAACTCCTGGGCTTCGCCGCCCGCTGCCTGACATGGGTAAGTGCCCCAGCCTCAGAGCTCCTCACTGAGGCTGGGGGTGAGCCCCAAATGGGATGAGAAAGGGGACCCTTGCTAAAGAAACTCCCCTGTAGAGTGGGGTCCAGTCACCCCGTCAGCCCCTGCCTGGGTCACCCCTTCCTCGTCCACCTGGCTGAGTGTAGTGTCCTGTGTCTGCCTCTGCAATGCTGCCCCTGCCTGGCCCACTCCCCAAATGCCTGCTCCCCCTAGTGTCCAGCAGCCTCCTGGCCGCTATGCTCCCAGCCTGGGGCAACCTCATCCTGCAGAGATGGCTCCTTTATATTGGGCCACACTTCATGTTCGGGCCGGGGGCGTGGGGGGTTGGCACGGAGGTCCACTGCAGATGTACCCACGCTCAGATGCCAGCTCCGCCTCCCTGGTGGGCCAGGGAGGAACCTTCCCAGAGCAACCAGCTTGAAGGGTGGGGGAGGAGACAGAGTGGGTCCCAGGTCGCAGGAAGGGCCCTGGCTCTGGCTGTAGGGAGCAGTGTTTGGTCACCTGGGCACTGTTCTGGGGCTGCCTCCCCCATCCCCATTGGAGCACTCCGTCTGTCAGGGAAGCAACTGTTGACCCCGTTACGCCAGCAGCCACAGGGAGCCAGGGCCCCAGAGAGCCGAGGGGCCTTCAGGGCGTCTCCTGCCCAGCCTTTCCCCGGCCCTCACCCCTCAGAGGGCATCCGTGGGGAGACAGTCACTGAGTGCTGGCCCCGAGGGCAGGAGACAACCTTGGCGAGCCTGGGAGTAGCAACCACTGTCTGCTTCCAAATCCCCGCTCTGCCTCTGTGCGCCCTGGGGCCAAGGACTTCACTTCTCTGGGCCTCAGTGTCCTCATCTGTGAAGTGGGCATCACACCTGGGCCCCTGGGTGGTGGAGGAAGATGGGGCTAGGGTGTAACAAGGCTTGATGTGTGTGCTGTTGCCCTCGTCCTATGGACATCCATTTAGAGCAGCGCCAGGTAAATGGGTCAGCACAGCCTTGGGTCAGGCGCGCCAGGCCCTGAGCTGAGGGGACTCCCACCCAGTGCCTCCCTTGCGACAACCATGAGAGGCAGGTGCCCACTCAGCAATGAGGAAGCCAAGGCTCGGAGAGTGAAGTCACCTGCCCAAGGTCACATACCTGGGCCACGGAGGAGCTGGCATCCCAGCTCCCTGTCCCCCCCACACCAGCAGAAGTGCCTGGGCCTGTGGCTGCCTTAAGGAGACTCAGGCAGTGCTGCGGGATGTATCTCCGTTCCTTACCAGGGATGGGGACACAAGACTGAGTCCAGTCGAGTCCCAGTCCTCGAGAACAGAGAGCACCGGGACAGGCAGGCGCTGGGGAAGGGGCGGGGACAGGCGGGCAAACCGGTCGGGCGGGCGCTGGGCTGGGGCCTCCATCTGGATGGGCCTGCGCTGACAGTCCTGGCTGGTGTGGCAGCAGCTCGTGGGGCAGGCAGCTGGGGCCGTGAGGCCGCCGTCAGGTACGAGTGGGACTGGGACTGGGGGTGGGGAGTGGTGGGCAGGCTACCAACCCTCAGCACCCCAGTTTCCTCTGCCCCTCAGCCTTTCCCCATCCCTGTCCCCCACACAGCATCCTTCCCTGTCCTGCTTTCGGCTCTTCACATTTGAAATGTGGTACACCCATCTTGCCCGAGTTTGCTGAGCCTCTCCCCAAATTGGACCACCGTAATTTCATTGCTCCCTCACAATTTCCCCCTCCACCGTATCATTCAATGCCCACAGGTACCCAGCTCTGATTTTCACTCACCCTGCTTCTCATCTGCCCTCCAGCTCACCTCACTAGCTCCATGTCCTTCCAAAGCGTGCCAGCCTCCCAGAGTGCCCACACTTTAATGACCCCTTGTGTCACTCAGCCACCACACCGGACCGCCTATTTCCCCAGCCCATGTCTGCTCAGCACTCCCCAGTGTCCTAGCCTCTTGGAAACTCCCAGGGGCTTCCCAACACCCAGCCTCAAATTAGTCCCCAGCCACCCCTAGCGGTTCTCCGTTCCTTCCTCTGGCCATCCCTCCTCATCCTGCCCCTCACTGTACCCTGAAGGCCACCTCTACCCCCTCCTCCCAAGTGACCTAGGAGCCCAGCATCTGGGACTTGGCCTTTCCCCTGTTCGAGCTGTCGGGCAGGGCAGGGTCCCTGACCTCAGCTGTCTGCTGTTCGTGCCCCAGAGGCTACACCGAGCCTGTGTGCTCCCTCCTGCCTCAGGAACAGGCCCCCAGCACCCAGCTGCCCGGCTGCCATGCGCAAACATTACAAAGTCCACTTCGCCAAGGATGCCCAGAGCCCCAACGGGCACTACTTCTGGGACCCAGAGTTGGGGCACCAAAAAGGTACGGGTTCAATTTGGGGGCGGGTGATGGCCGACAGAGGCCTGTGAGGGAGGCGGAGTGAATGGAGGAACAGAAGGGGAGCCACCATCCCCAGGAGAGAAAAGCCACTTGCACTCCACCCAGAGGCATCTGCATAGCAGCAGGGCCAGGACCCAGGACTGGGACCACAGGGCCTGGGGGCCCAAAGATAGGAGCCTGGGCTGGAGATGGAAGCAGGGGCCACCTGCTCTGCCCTTCCCCTTCTCCAAACCCCCAGGCCTGTGTGGATGGCCCCCAACCTGGAGGGGAGCAGTGTGCTGGGAGTGAGGGGTAGGAGAGGGAGCCCCCTGCTACTGAACATGTCTGGATGAGGGTGGGTCCAGTTTCTGGTGGTGACCACAGGTGATCTTGTTCAGGGTGGGGAGGGGGTAGTGCCCTCCCACTGGGGCTGACTCAGCCTCCTCCGGGCTAGGGCGAGGGCTGGAGCTTCCCAGGTCACCAACCTTCCTGCCACCCTGGCCTGAGCTGGGGACAAGGTCCGCCCCCCCCCCCATCCAAATCCCTGGCCTACCCCTCGCCACGCCACCACTCATCACTCCGGCCTCCCTGGGCCAGCCAGGGCCAGCTCCCAATGGATCCTCTCAGTTTCCCTGACCCCTGCACTGGGGGCGCCCCCCAGGGATCCAGGAATCTGCTGTGGCAGGCACCAGCCTCCAGTGAAACCCCAGCCTCAGGCGTCCTCTCTCTGCCCCCAGCTGAAGTCCAAGCCTGCACCTTCCCCGCTCCCCCGCCATGGGACAGCACAGACCCCGGGTCCCTCCCCTGCCCATACCTCCCCCGCACATAATCTGACTTTTTGAGGAGTTTCTGGGGCTCCCAAGAATACTCTGGCCCCCAGGTTCTACCTGAAGACTTGGTCTGGCTTGTGCCGGTGCCCCCAGGGGTCGGGGACACAGGCCCAGTCACCCCCACTTCCTTCCTTCCAGGATGCTGTCATCAGTGGCGCCAGGACTCAGCGGCCCTCCGAGCCCATGGGCCCTGTCGGCCTTCCCCCCAGTCACACTGGCAGCTGGCCTACTACAGCCACCAAGTGGGTGGCAGTGGCTGGCGCCAGGGCCTCCTGCCCTCCGTCCTGCAGCAGCAGCGGCAGCCCCAGCCCCAGCCCTCACCTTCCAGCCCCCTGCGGCAGCGGTTCTGCCCCATTCACGAAGCCCAGAAGGGGCTGCCTGCAACCTCCACTGTCCCCAAGGAACCTGCCAGCGCCCCTCAGGCGCCCACCTTACCCACTACCGCACCAGCCATGGCCAGGAGTGGCCCAGCTCTACCCTCCACGGCTGGCGTCCTCCTGAAACCCAGCGAGCCCACTGATGCCCGGCCCCTGCCCGCCCCAGCGGCCTGTGGCTCCTTCACTGCCTACAGCTCCGGTGCTCACCCTGGCCTTCTTGAGGGCCCTGTCCTCGCTCCTGCCGCCTCACTTCCCACCTGCTCCCCTCGCTCCCTGCCTAGCATCTTGCACCAGACCTCTTCATCCACACCCTGCTCCCTATCTAGGAGGGGTGTGTCCCTGGCCCTGGGGCTCAGGCTGGCTGCCTCAGCTTTGCCTGTTGGGGTCCAAGGCTTCCAGGCCAGGCCTGCCCCGGTGCCTCCATCCTGGGCCAGGCAGTGAAGGCCTCCCTCTCCTTTCCCCTTTCCTTCTGCCAACACCCTGGCTCTGCTCGGGTCTCTTCTCAGCCCCCTCCTCTGGCCCAACAGGCTACAGGGTACATGGGGCAGGGATGGTGAGCCCTGGGTTGTTGGCCGGCTCTGGCATTGGGGAGACACAGCTAGGGAGTAGCCTGGGGAACGGAGAGCAAAGGTCAGTAATGGGAGGACCCACTTGCTTGCTCTCTCCCTCCCTCATTCACTCCACGACTAGGTATCCAGCACCCTGAGTGTGCCAGACCCTGTTCTAGGGGCACAGTGGGGAGCAGGATCAACACATCTCTTGTCTTCATGGGGCTCACGTTGCATTGCAGCCAGGGGCAGGTACAGGAAACATGGAAATTTAAAAGTGGCTGGGAGGCCAAGTGCAGTGGCTCATGCCTGTAATCCCAGCACTTTGGGAGGCTGAAGCTGGTGGATCACTTGAGGTCAGGGGTTTGAGACCAGCCTGGCCAACATGGTACGACCCTATCTCTACAAAAATTAGCTGGGCATGGTGGCCAGTGCCTGTAATCCCAGTTACTTAGGAGGCTGAGGCATGAGAATAACTTGAAACCAGGAGGTGGAGGTTGCAATGAGCCAAGATCACACCACTGCACTCCAGCCTCGGCAACAGAGCGAGACTGTCTCAAAAAAAAAAAAAAGTATTGCGGGGCACACTGGCTCATGCCGGTAATCCCAATAGTTTGGAAGGCTGAGGATTGCTTGAGGCCAGGAGTTCCAGACCAGCCTGGGCAGCATAGTAGTTATGCCCTGTATCTACAAAAGATAGGGCCAGCAAGGAGCCAGTACTTCGGCTTTTGCCCTAAAGGAGGCAGGAGCCACAGGAGGCTTTGGAGCCAAAGATGGACGTGAGCTGATGATCCCCAGGAGAATGGGCTATGGGAGGAGGACGGAAGCAGGTGGCTCGAGGAGCAGGAGATGGCAAGAATCCAGGCAAGAGGTGCTGGCAGCCTAGCCGGGGTGGCGGCAGCAGAGGTGGAGACGGCTGGGTTTCTAGGTCTGGATTGAAAGAGCAACAGGGACTTTAGGTCGGGCACAGCCCTGTCACCAGAGCCTCAGGGCTACGATGTCTATTTCACATACAGGGAAATAGACGGTGGATGAGGTGGAGCCACCCAGTGATCTGGCAGAGCTGGAATTAGACCTGCCTGGCCCACACCTCAGTAGACCTACTCCTGAGTCTGCTTCCTGGCCTCCTGGCTCTGCCGCCAGGCATGGCCCATTTCCTACAGCCCACCAGACATCTCTGAAAGTGGCTGTGTTACCCCCACTGCATCACAAGGCTGGCCCCATGTGCCCCCCCAAGACTGAACCCTACCTTTTTGATACCCCATTTCCAGGTCCGAGAAGCAACCCTCACTGGGGGACAGGGTGCCCTCTGCAGAGTGGACGCTGTAGTGCCAGTGTCTGGTCCCCAGGGCCCTAAATGGGCACTGGAGACCAAGACATTGACCAAGGGCCCAGTGCTGGCCAGACCCTTTGGCATTCCTGCTCCCTGGTGTCTCTGCTGCCCCACTCTTCAGAGGGAACTGAGCCTCTCAGAGGTGGCTCTCCCTGAGGTCTGCAGACAAAGGCGGTGGGGTCGGGACTGGAGCTCCAGTCTGGTCATCTCCCAAGCCTGGGCTCAGGTGGGATTAGTGACTTGCCAGCATGATGGACAGGAAGGTGGGAGGAGCCTGCGGTCCAGGGCCTCTCCATGCTCTGGCTGGGCCAGCAGAGCAGGCAGGAGTGGCCTGGAGTCCTGCTGATGATGGAAAGTGGTGTCTTGGCATCCGAGGGCCTTGTATCCCAAAGAAAGGCCTTTGGGATTTTCCCAGGGGAATCATAGGCTAGTGACCAAGCAAGCCTGGTGACCTAGGGCCAGGAAAGCTGACTTCCCGCAGCCTTAGCTTCTGGTGTGTGGCTCGGGGGATTCCAGCCTCCCAGCCTCAGCCTGGTGGGACCCAAAGGGGCACAGCTCGCCCTGGAGGTGGGGGCCACTGATGACCACAGAAACCTCTACTGCAGGGTTTCACCTGAGTCCCCTTTGCACAGGGTGCCAGGGAGGGCAGATGGGAGGAGGGTGGTGCCTGGCCAGTGGCCCTGACTCAAGTGTTCCCACCCCCAACCACCAGACATCCTGACAGAGGATGACGTCTACTGCAGCTGCCTGGCCAAGACACTCTGCCACGTGCCGGTCCCTGTGACCGTAGGTTTCTATGCCCCTTTTGGCTGCCGCCTGCACATGATGCTGGACAAGATCACGGGTGAGGAGCTGTGTGTGTTTGTTGGGGGGAGGATGAGAAACAGGGCCTCTGGTCCCCGCCCAGCTCCAGGCTTCCCCCAGATCCCCCAACCCCTGCAGCCAGCCTGCCCCAGCCCAGGCCTTCCCCAAGCCCATGCCTCTATCCTGGGCTCTGCTTCTCTGGCCTCCTGGCTGCCCCCAAGTTTTACCCTTCCCTGCTTCTGCCACCAAATCCACTCCAAGGACTCTTTCTGAAGGACAGATCTGACCCAGTCCGTCCTGTGCTTGGTGCCTTCCATGCTCCCCAGCACCTGAGGCAGAAAGCCCAGGCTCTTTATTGAGGCTGCAGGCTCCTGCCAAGCCCCTACTGCCTCTGTGCCACCCAGACCCACCTCTTAGGGCTTGGTGGTCAAAAGATACCTGATATATAGATGCCAACTGAAGACATGAACTGGAACCCGCCAGGTTCCCTAGCAGCTTTTTTTTTTTTTTTTTTTTTTTTTTTTGAGACGGAATCTTGCCCTGTCTCCAGGCTGGAATGCAATGGTGTGATCTTGGCTCACTGCAACCTCCGCCTCCCGGGTTCAAGCAACTCTCCTGCCTCAGCCTCCCAAGTAGCTAGGACTACAGGCGCTCGCCACCACGCCCAGCTAATTTTTTGTATTTTTAGTAGAGACGGGGTTTCACCATGTTGGCCAGATGGTCTCGATCTCTTGACCTCATGTGATCCGACTCGGCCTCCCAAAGTGCTGGGATTACACGTGAGCCACTGCACCCAGTCTTTTTTTTTTTTTTTTTTTTTTTTTTTAATGGAGTCTCACTCTGTCGCCCAGGCTGGAGTGCAGTGGCGCAGTCTCAACTCAATGCAGCCTCCACCTCCCAAGTAGCTGGGACTACAGGTGCCCACCACCAAGCCCGGCTAATTTTTGTATTTTTAGTAGCGATGGGGTTTCACCGTGTTGGCCATGCTGGTCTTGAATTCCTGACCTCATGTGATCCGCCCACCTCGGCCTCCCAACAAGTGCTGAGATCACAGGCGTGACTCACCCCGACCAGCCTCCCCAGCAGCTTTGATCTGGATCAAGCCCTGCTGGAGCTCAGACCTCAGCCCCACGTGTGGCCAGAGGGGCTGGGACTGACGTTGCTCCTCCGTGTGTCCAGCCCTGGTGCAGGCCCAACAGCCTTTTGTTCCTGTACTGACTGTCCACTGAGCACTCACTGTCCTGTCCTGTGTTGTCACAGGGTCCCGGGAGGAGAAAAGATGAGGATATAAAGAACGGAGAGTCGGCCGGGCGCGGTGGCTCACGCTTGTAATCCCAGCACTTTGGGAGGCCGAGGCGGGTGGATCACGAGGTCAGGAGATCGAGACCACCGTGAAACCCCATCTCTACTAAAAATACAAAAAATTAGCCAGGCGTGGTGGCGGGCGCCTGTAGTCCCAGCTACTCGGAGAGGCTGAGGCAGGAGAATGGCGTGAACCTGGGTGGCGGAGCTTGCAGTGAGCCGAGACTGCACCATTGCACTTCAGCCTAGGCGACAGAGCGAGACTCCGTCTCAAAAAAAAAAAAAAAAAAAAAAAGAACGGAGAGTCCCTACTCCTGCTGGGTGCTGTAGACACTCCCGCTCATTCACTCTGTGACCTCAGATTTCTCATTATCTATTGTTCAGGCACTCCAGGCACCTTCTGGTGCCCAGGGGACACAGTGGTGACCAAGACAAGCAGGACCCTGCCCTTCCAGCTCACAGTCCAGCAGGGGAGAGAGACTTGTCCTCAGACAGTGATGACCCAGAGTAGGAATGGCTGAGGGCCCCCGACCCAGCCTGGGGATCAGGGAGGGCTTCCTGCAGGAGGAGCAGTAAGTCAGGAAGATAAGACCAAGGCTGTATCCTGCTGCCTAGCATAGCTTGTCCTCAGCATCTTATTCATTCATCCCTTACACCGGCCACTTGTCCCCTGTCCCACTCTCAGAACCTTCCCGGTGCCCTCCACACCCTCGCCCCGCCTCCAGCCCCTTGCCCAGCCCTGGCTCTTCCTCGTATCTGTTTTTGCCCCCTCCCATCGTCTCTCCTCTGCCGGCTCTACCTCTGCCCATCCCGACCCCACAGCCTGGCCTTCAGACCGCTTCCGGTCCAAGCCCGGCTCCAGGGCTCTCCACGCCCCCGCTTCTGCACCGGCTTCCAGCTCTTTAGCCGCCGCGGCTCGCTTCCAGCCCCTCGCCTCTGGAGCGCTCCGCCCTGCCCGTACTAAACCCTGCCCACCCCGGCGGGTCTGCGGCTCACGCGGCTCCCGGGTTCCCTTCCCGCAGCGCTGATGCAGCAGGAGGCGGCGCAGCGCGAGAGCGAGGAGCTGCAGCACGTGCAGTGGCGGCCGCGTGCCGTGAGCGGCTGGCGCGTCCCGCAGCTACTGTGGTACCTGGTGTTCCTGCAGCCCATCATCACCGAGGTGCACCTGCGGCGCAGGAACGTGCAGTTCCTTTTCATCCGCTTCAGCGCCTGGCAGTACGAGGGCACCGACAAGCTGTGGGCCGGCCTGGTGACCACGTTGTGCGAGGGCATCCGCCACCACTATGGCGCACTGCCCTTCAGCGTGTACTCAGTGCTGGGTAACAAGCCGGCCACCAGGCAGGACTGCTGCCAGAGCGAGTGGCATTGTCGGCGCCGCGTGTGCCTGGGGCTGCTGGCGCTGCTGGCGGCGCTGGGCCTGGGCGTGGGGCTGCTCTACTTGTCGCTGGGCGGCCACGCGCTGGGCCACAGCAGCCCGAGCGGCAGCCTGCTCAAGGTGTTTGGCGGCGCGGCCACCACACTGTCGGGTTCGGGGCTGCTCATGGCCGTGTACTCGGTGGGCAAGCACCTGTTCATAAGCCAGCGCAAGAAGATCGAGCGGCTGGTGTCGCGTGAAAAGTTCGGCAGCCAGCTGGGCTTCATGTGCGAGGTGAAGAAGGAGGTGGAGCTGCTCACCGACTTCCTGTGCTTCCTGGAGATCTACCAGCGGCGCAGGCTGCGCGTGGTGCTGGAGGTCACCGGGCTGGACACGTGCTACCCGGAGCGCGTGGTGGGCGTGCTCAACGCCATCAACACACTGCTGTCCGACAGCCACGCACCCTTCATCTTCATCCTGGTCGTGGACCCCAGCATCCTTGCCGCGTGCCTAGAGAGCGCGGGCAACATGAAGGGCACAGCCGACAATGGCTACCTCTTCCTCAACCGCACGGTCACGCTGCCCTTCTCTGTGCCCATTATGGGCCGCCGCACCAAGCTGCAGTTCCTGCACGATGCGGTGCAGAGCCGCGACGACCTCTTGTACCGCGAGATCACGCGCAAGCCGTGGCTGCCGGGGGACGCCGGGGGCGAGAGCACGCAGCTGCTGGCGGTGCAGGCGCAGGCGGGGACGGAGCGCGGGCAGGGCCGCGTCGACGCCGAGGCGGCGCGGCGCATCCAGGAGGCGCTCTTCTGCCTTCACGACGAGCGCGACTGCCTCTACGAGTACGTGCCCGACAACGTGGTGTCCATGCGGCGTATCGTCAACACCGTGCCCATCACCGTGCGCCTGCTGCAGCAGCAGCAGGGGGACTTTGGGGGACCCACGCCGCGCCAGGCGGTGGCGTGGGTGGTGCTCGCCAACCAGTGGCCGTGCCGCTTGAGCTGGGCGCTGCAGTGCTTGGAGGACCGGCAGCAGACCGGGGGCGCGCCCGAGGGCCGCGCGCGCCTCTGGGACGTTTTCCGCGACAACAGCCGCGAGCTGCACACCATGACCAAGGCGTTGCAGAACGTGCTAGACCTGGACGGCGACCCCGAGCTCTTCGAACGCTTCCTGGGCGCCGACTTCCCCTTCACCGTGACAGAGGCGCAGAGCCTGCTGCGCTGCACGGTCAACCTGGACCACTCCATCCGCCGGCGCATGGGTCTCATCCGAGCCGTCAGCAAGCTCAAGCCGCCCAGCCCGCCCAAGTCCCCTGCCCGCGATGCCCCCCACGCTGCCCACCGGGCCAACAGTGCCTCCAGGGCGCCCCCGTCGGGCCGTGCCTCAGGGCAAGCCGGCGAAGGCCACCACGCTGGGGACTTGGCCCACAGGGGCAAGCTATGGCCGGTGACCTGTGCGCTCTTCCGTCCAGAGCAATCCAGCCCAGGTGGGCCTTGAATGGAGGACTTGGCGGGCAGCAGAAGGCAAGGGTTCCTCCATCTGCCCAGATGGGGGAATAGGGGGCTGGACTGGGGCCGCAGCCCAGGGTCCGAATGAGCCCTGTGAGGCCCACACCCCCAGGTGAACCTGAGCCAGAGCTGTGGACATAGCCTCCAAGGAGTGGGGCCACCAGCCGGTGCCAGCATGAGAGCAGGCACAGAAGGACCAGTGAGGAAGTCAGGGTATACATGCAATAAATGGAGGTGTTGAGAGCCCCCAGTTGCTCTCCGCATCCCGATCTGACCAGGGACCAAGCCTGCCCCGTCCTGCTAAGCCCACTTCCTCCTCTGCACCATGCTGGCCTCCTCGTCTGGCATCTCTGTGGCAGGAGAGGCTGTGGGGGTGGTGGGTGAGGCTGCAGAGATGACAGGTGGATGGGCCGGGTTGACTCAGGCAACATGGAGCGCCCAGGCCTCAGGGAATCCCAGTCCTTGTCCCCATGCCCTAGCTTGCCCCTCTGTGAGTAGGGCAGGGGCTGGCATTTCCGAGGGTGACCTCGGTGACCTCAGCAGGCTGCTCCACCCCTAGAGTGGCACCATTCTCAACGTAATGGGTTAATTAGACCTCGCTGGCACCTCAGCCAGCTGAGGTGGATGGCACTAACCTCCCCCAGACAAATAACTGTCCACAGGGTACCTGCCTTACGAGTCACTCCAGGGCCACTGGTTAGTCACTGACACTGAAGCCACTGCATCAGCCCTCTGATGAGGACAGGGAAGTTGGGCAGCGATGGGGACATACAAGGCCCAAGCCACAGCCAGCCAGGAGGGGTTACACTAGGGCTCCCCACCTTCCCTCTGGGCAGAGCCCTGGGCTGGGGGTGGGTGTCACTCCTCTGGGCAGTTCCTGATTCCTCACCGGTCAAATGTTCAGCCACACGCTCAGGCCCTGGGGTGGCTGGCCCAGTTCCAAGTGTGTGCCGGCAGGGGCCACAAGGGCCAACACTGAACATACCCTGGGATGAGGCTGAGGGTGTGGCTTCTGAGCCAGGGCCCTGAGGCTGGTGGAGGGGACAGTCCCCGAGGAAACAGAGCGCTGCAAAGGCACCCACCCTCAGGTCATGGGACTGGGGTCACTGACCTCACAGTTCTTTAGCTCCAAGGCTGGGCATGGCATCCAGGTCTGGCTGCAGCACCGGAGTTCTCTGGCCACAGCAATTGTCACAGGTGCATGCAGGTCAGTGGGAGCCCTCCATGATCTTCCCTGGGGCTGAGCAAGCAGAGGTGCTGTTTCCCATTCCTGGACTGGCTAAGCTGGTAGGATACGCCTGGATCTCCTGGGAGCTGTTTCCCAGCAGTCAGGGAGAGCTGGCCTTAGAGGGAGAACGATGGGGCCTCGTGACACCGTTAAGTCTGTTTCTGTAGATGTGTGGCTGGGGTCAATATATCCCTGTAGCCTCCCTTAAGCCAGTTTCAGTTGGGTTTGTTTCTTACCCCCTGGAATCCAAGCTGAAAATAAATTTTCACTCCTGTTACCAGGAGTGGGGTGCTGTGAGAGATGCTAACGTGTGGACTTGGCTGGAGGTGGGGGCAGGACTGAAGACCCCCATGCCTCAGTAAGAAGCTGCATCAGCCTGGCCAACACGGTGAAACCCTGTCTCTAATAAAAATACAAAAAGATTAGCCGGGCATGGTGGTGCACGCCTGTGATCCCAGCTACTCAGGAGGCTGAGGTGAGAGGATCACTTGAACCCGGGAGATGGTGGCTGGAGTGAGTCAAGATGGTGCCACTGCACTCCAGCCTGGGTGACACAGTGAGACTCTGACTGAAAAAAAAAAAAAAAAAGCCGCAGCCTCTGTTATGTGCTACAAGCTGTGGCCAAACTGTTGGCCACTGTATCTTCACGTGGAGCTGCTATGAGAACTTGCACCTGTGTAAGGCCATGGGACCGGTTGTCACCAACAAAAAGGGAGCACAGCTGACCTGTGCGCCTTTCCCAGCAATGAGTTAGGGAGCAGGTTTCCCTTCTCCACTCCCTTCCCCCATCTGCCCGCTTGATCCGGGACCCTTGAGGCCCTGGGGAGCAACAGAGCCCTAAGAGCTTCAAAGGCGCCTGGGTCCAGGAGTAACTTGGTGAAGAGCTGCCTGCCACTCTGAACATCCACATGTGACAATAAACATCTCCTGTTAGGACACTGAGATCTTGCATGAAACAGACCCCCTATGTCTTCAGCAAAGGCTACCAAAACGTGACAAGCTCGGGCGACACTTGGGTGGCTGAAGGGAAGGGGAAAACGAGATGGCAAGGGGGATCCTCTCAGCCTCCATCCCTCGATCTGGGACCCTTCAGAAAATCAGGAGCGCGGCAGGCTGGGGTGTTGTGATAACGGCTATGGTTTCTAGAGCTGCTGTAACACAGTCTAACAGACCACGTGCCTTTGAAGGACAAATGTATCGTCTTTCGCTTCTGGAGGCTAAAAGTTCCAGATGAAGGGGGGCTCTCTGTGCCTGCTCCCCACTCCTGGTGCATTGCTGGCCATCTCTGCATTCCCTGGCTTGCAAAGGCATCACCCCATCCTCTGTCTTCACGTGGCAGTCTCCCTGTGCCCAAATGCCCCTTTTAATAAGGACACCAATCAGACTGCAGCAGGGCCCACCCGAATGACCTCATTAAAATGAGTTAAAACTTGATTACCTTTGTAAAAACCCTATTTCTAAGTGAGCTCACATTCTGGGGTACTGGAGGTAAGGACTTTAAACATCTTTTTTTGGCCGGGCGCGGTGGCTCACGCCTGTAATCCCAGCACTTTGGGAGGCCGAGGTGGGCGGATCATGAGGTCAAGAGATTGAGACCATTCTGGCCAACACGTTGAAACCCCGTCTCGCTGGGCGCGGTGGCTCACGCTTGTAATCCCAGGACTTTGGGAGGCCGAGGCGGGCGGATCACGAGGTCAGGAGATCGAGACCACGGTGAAACCCCGTCTCTACTAAAAATACAAAAAATTAGCCGGGCGTGGTGGCGGGCGCCTGTAGTCCCAGCTACTCGGAGAGGCTGAGGCAGGAGAATGGCGTGAACCCGGGAGGCGGAGCTTGCAGTGAGCAGAGATCGCGCCACTGCACTCCAGCCTGGGTGACAGAGCGAGACTCCGTCTCAAAAAAAAAAAAAAAAAAAAAGAAGCTCCGTCTCTACTAAAAGTACAAAAATTAGCTGGGCGTGGTGGTGCACGCCTGTACTCGCAGCTACTCAGGAGGCTAAGGCAGGAGAATTGCTTGAACCCGGGAGGCGGAGGTTGCAGTGAGCCGAGATTGCGCCACTGCACTCCAACCTGGCAACAGAGCGAGACTCCATCTCCAAAAATAAATAAATAAATAAATAAACATCTTTTTTTGGGGGAGACACAGTTCAACCCCCAACAGTAGGAAAGGCCCAGTTCCTCACTCCAAGCTCAATTTAGTGAAAGCAAATCAAGGGACAGGCTGGGAAGAGGATCCCTGTCCCTCCCCTCGCCTACCCCACATGGGGTGGGGAGGCAGACGGCCAAGGAGCTGGGTGAGACCCCAATACAGCTGTCTCCACGGAGGCTGAGACCATGAGCAACGGCTAATATTGACCAAGGGCCTCTGAAGATCTTTGGGGCACTGTGCTGACCCAAACCAGGCGAAGGACAGAGGTCTCTCAGTACCATGATGCAAACGCCTCACATGCCCCGGCCTCACCCAGACGGGCTGGATCCACGGTGGCCAGGAGGGGGCCCCTTCTTCCCTTCACCGATGGCCACATCGCACATTAGCAGAGCTGGGGACAAGCTGGCTGTGCAGGGATGGGAAGGGTGCTGCGGGCTGCTGGCGGCTGTTCTGTATAGCTTCCCTAAGTCCCTCGCCCAAATAAGAGTCCTAGCCATGGCTGACCTGGGGAGCAGTTAGGACACTTACAGGTGCAAGGGACCAAACAGTAAACCAGCAGTGGGCTCCTAAGGTGTTCCTCCCAGACGCCAGGGTGGCTGGGGGCAGGGGGGACTCGCTGGTGTGCGCAGGAGCTGAATGACACCAGGGCTCCAGCCTGCGACTGTGGTTCTTGTGATGTCACCACAACACCTCCATCCATGTCAGCCTCCCACACGGGAAAGAAGGGGATGGGTGGCCCAGAAATGCTCGTTCAGTAATTTTTATTTTTTTTATTTTTTGAGACAGGATCTCACTCTGTTGCCCAGGCTGAAGTGCAGTGGTGAAATCACACCTCACTGCAGCCTCCACCTCCTGGGTTCAAGCGATCCTCCCAACTCAGCTTCCTGAGTAGCTGGGACTACAGGCACACGCCACCACACCCAGCTAATTTTTGTATTTTCTATGGAGATGGGGTTTCACCATGTTGCCAAGGCTGGTGTCAAATTCCAGTGTTCAAGCGATCCTCCCACCTCAGCCTCCCAAAGTGCTGGGATTACAGGTGTGGGCCACCACGCCCAGCCTGCTCCCCCCTTTCCTAAAGGGAGAAACAGACCTCTCAGAAATGCGCAACGGCCCCCCCATGGCCACCCAGGCCCCTGCTGGCAAAGGGGAACAAGCCGCCCAACAGGCTCCCGCAGCGCTGGCTGGGCCCGGGGCACACTCCCACCTGCACAACACCGGGGCTGCCAGGGACAGGCTGGGATCTGCTCCTGTTGAGCGATGGGCGACTGGGCAGAGCCACTCCATATCCAGCGTCCTGAGACCCTAGACCTGAGGCCAGGAGGTAGCTGGGGCCTGTCTCTCCCTGCAGAAAGGATGGGTGTAAACTGGCCTGGCTGGGAGGTGGCCGTACGAGACACCAGAGCACGGACGCAGAATAGACGGGACTCTGGGGGAAGACGCAGTAATGCCTGACCAGCCTCCTGAGCCCTGGCAGACGCTCTGTAACCAGGAGCTGTGATGGCCTCCACCCAGCCCACCCCCAGCAACCACCTCCAGGATCCGCACGAAGCAGACATTGGGCAAAGTGAACCCAGCCCCAGTTTATTAGAAAAGGTGTGAACAGAGTTGCACCGACAGGAGTAGCCCCAGCCCTCTGCCCACCCTCACCCACACCCGTGCCACCCGCCCCCAACGGGTTGTAGTGCCTCTCAGGGCGCAGCCTCCAGTGGCCTGGACAGCAGGGTCCCGGAGTGCCGGCTGCTCCTGCCCCAGCTCCCTGATAGATTTATTGCACTTGAGAAAAAGAAAGCTCTGATCCTCTGCTCCCATCCCCCCACCCTGCCCGGCCTGCACTGTCGGGGGCTGTTCTGCGCATCTCAACCACCACCAGCACGCACTGCCCCTCTGGCACCAGGCTGCCTGCCCGGCCCTGTGCCCAGGGCCACAGGGGACCATCCCACCACCACCCAGGACGCCTGCCCTCTGCAGGGCAAGCCTGGCCCCTCCAGAACAGGCGCCTGATGTCCTTGGAGGCCTCCTCCTCCTCCTGCTCCCCCTCCTCCCATTCACCCCCAGAGTCTTCCAGTGGTGGGCTCATAAATAGAAGTGCTTGAGTCGCGTGGGGAGGGCCACTCCCTGTAGCTCCTGCACCCCTTGTAGTGTTGCTGTGGGTGGAGGGGGGCCCCAGAATGGCCCCCACCCCTGACATCCTGGGCCTCAGGAAGGCTGGGGGGGAAGGTCAGCAGATTCTCATGGCTCTGGCCTCAGCTCATCGTAGACCGACCGGAAAAAGGGAACTTGGGGAGGAGAGATTGGGGGAGAGACTGTCAGAGCCAGAGGCTCTCTCAGTTCCTCCCAAGTGCCGTGGGCCCCAGGCCTGGCCTCACCTAAAGTGTCACAGTGTCTCCTGCCCGGATTCCTGACTGGCTTCCAGAAGCAGCTCCTCGAGCTCCTTCTCGTTCTTGGAGCAGCTCAGTTCTGTGTGGGAGGACGGGCCAGCACCCCCATCAGGCGGGTGGGGCAAATACAACGTGTCCCCAGCCCAGCCCCAGCCAGACCCTCAGGGCCTGCAGAGTGCCCAGAGACCGCTGAGATGGTCCGGCTCAAGGCGGCACACCTTACATGCCCCACCCCAGGAAGAGCTCCCAGGACCCAAAGGAAGCAGGGTGGAGATGAGAACTAAGCCCCACTTGTGCTGGCCCCTGAGAGAACCATTTTAAAGAGGGGGAAACTGAGGCCCACAACAGGCAAGGGCTTGCCTGGGGTCACATACAGCACCCAGGGCCCCTCATCACCTGCCCTAGGGCCCCTCTCACCGTGCTCCAGGCCGCAGCTGCCCCCCTTGACCTCAGGCCCCGGGGGCGGCTCAGGGGGCAGTGCCAGGGCGAACTCGGGCTTCAGGCCGTTGGGCAGCGGTGGCCCTGGCTGAGGCAGCTCCGGTGGTGGCTGAGGCTCAGAGGACCCTGTGTCCCGGGTGTCAATGGCCCTGGCTGGTGGTAGGGAAGGTGAGGCGGGTGGGGAGGGAGGGGGTTGGGGAGAGGGAGGGGTGGGGGATGCAGGGGGCTCTGCCCTCTCAGGTGGGCTCTCCACCCGGGTCACCACAAACACCTTGTGGCCGCGGCCCGGGCTGGACACGGAAATCCGCTGCTCAGTGGGTGTGGAGGGGCTGCCTAGGGGACTCCTGTCCCCAGGGCCCAGGGAGTCCGTGGGGGGCACCAGGGCAGGACAGGGGGTCTCGTCCCTCTCCCCTTCCTCTTCCTCCTCATCCTCCCCATCCGAGTCCGAGTCTGAGTCTGAGTCCGGCCTGGGTGCGGGGCTGGGGGCCCCGTTCTGCGCCCCAGCAGCGGGCTCGTCGTCGGGCTGGGGCTCGGTGGCAGTGTTCTCAGGCATGGAGGCCGACAGCTGCGGCGGCTGCTCCTTCTCCTCCCGCTCCCGCGCCAGCACCAAGTTGCGCTTGCAGCCGTTCTGGATCTCGGCCAGCAGCGCCTTCTGCGTCTCGATGAAGCTCTTCACCTGTGGCGGGAGCGCCTGGCTAGGGCTCTCAGGCCGGCCCCACCACCCGGCCTTCCGCCCGCCCGCCCACCCGCCCCAGGGCTGCAGGGCCGTCCCCTGCTCACCGCCTCCTTCTTGGGCTCACGGTCGAGGTCCAGGCGCAGCAGTGAGTGGTTCACCTTGAGGGCCAACGACAGTGCCATGAGCCCGCCTGTCTTGATCTCGTTCTCCCGAAGGTCCAGTCTCAGGAGGCGGGGACTCTCAGCGATGAACTCCGCCACCGCCACCGCGCCTGGGGGGGCAGCGCAGGGGCTGGCCACGGGCCCCACACCCGGCTGGCCGCCCCGCTGAGCCCACCAGCCCGCACCCTGGCCCCGGCCCCGTACCCTACCCTCGCACGTGAGCTTGGTGGAGGCCAGCCCCAGGCGCAGCACGCTGCGGTTGCTGATGAGCCCGTTCTTGAGGTGCCGCACACCCTCGTTCCCGATGGGGTTGTGGCCCAGGTTCAGCGTCTCCAGGCTCTGAGTGTGCGGCTGGAGGGAGGGGGCGTGAGGGTGAGGAGGAGGCCGTGATGGCGGACGAGGGCCCAGGAGGCCAAGTCAGGAAAGAAGCCGGGAAGGCAGCCAGGCCCGGGCGCTCCTTTTCCTTCGCGCGCCGTCCTGCCCTGCCGCAGGCCTGGCCTGAAGTTCCTCCTGTACCTGAAGTCTCCCCAAATGCCAGGTCCCCCGTCCACTCCCAGACCCCCAGGCACCCAGTCAGTCCCTACCCCCCACAGCCTCAGCCCCTGGCCAGGGCCTGGACCTTGAGCGCCCTGAAGCCCCCAAGGAGGGCGACTCTTACCCAGGGTTTGGGCACACGAGTGCTCGCCCTGAGTCTCTGTACCTGCGTGGCTTGCTTTAAGCACCACGTAAAAACTGAAAACCAGGCACGGTGACTCACTCATAATCCCAATACTTTCGGAGGCCAAGGAGGGGGGATCACTTGAGGTCAGGAGTTCAAGACCGGCCTGGCCAACAAGGTGAAACCCCGTCTGTACTAAAAATACAAAAATTAGGCCAGGCGCGGTGGCTCACGCCTGTAATCCCAGCACTTTGGGAGGCCGAGGAGGGTGGATCACAAGATCAGACTGCGACCATCCTGGCTAACACGGTGAAACCCCGTCTCTACTAAAAAAAATACAAAAAAATTAGCTGGGCATGGTGGCGGGTGCCTGTAGTCCCAGCTACTCAGGAGGCTGAGGCAGGCGAATGGTGTGAACCCAGGAGGTGGAGCTTGCAGTGAGCAGAGATCGAGCCACTGCACTCCAGCCTGGGCGACTGAGCGAGACTCCATCTCAAAAAAAAAAAAAAAAAAAAAAAAAAAAAATATATATATATATATATATATATATATACATACACACACAAAAATTAGCTAGGTGGGGTGGCAGGCACCTGTAGTCCCAGCTGCTTGGGAGGCTGAGGCAGAAGAATCGCTTGAACCCAGGAGGCGGGGGCTGAAGTGGCTGCAGTGAGCCTAGATGGCGCCACTGCACTCCAGCCTGGGTGACAGGATGAGACTCAGTCTCAAAAAAAAAAGGAGATAATGAAAGAAGGGCTCCTCCTCAGGGAAAACAGGCACAGAAGGTGAATGAGGAAGCAGGTGGGGCTGAGCTTAAATCGTCTTGAACCTGCAGGATGGGCAGGACAGGAGCCGTCAGCTGGAGGCAACTGTGCTGAGAGCTGGAGTGGGAGGTGGCACCGGGGACCCAGGTGCCTCCCTTCCCTGCCAGCCTGACTCACCAGTGTCATGCCCAGGAAGGCCATGCCTGTGTGCGTGAGCTGGTTGTTCCACAGCACCAGGGTCACCAGCCCCTTCCTCTGCTCCTTGAGGCCCTCGCAGATGTAGGCCAGACCTGGGGGAGGCCAGCAGTCAGAGCCCCGTCTGGGGTCCGGGTGCCTCTTGGGGAGGGGACTGCAGGGTAGGAGCAACCCCCTCTGCTTAGGACCTCCATGGAGGCCCCACAGGCCCAGGCCCTGCCCTGCAGCCCTGCCTCGGCCTGGCATCCCTGGGCACACATCTGTGACCCCTAGGCCTGGGTGCCCGGATGACAGCCTCCCCCAGATGCTTCTGATCTTTGCTCAGATGTGACCACCTCTGGCCCACCTCACCTCACAGCCAGCTCACTCCCACCCACAGTCACTGCTGTCTCCCTCCAATGCAGATCCCACCGTCTGACAGGCTGGAGATTTCACTCATCTTATCTTTGTCTCTCTAGACTGGAGTACAAGCTCCCAAGGGCAGAGCCCTGTGTCTCCCTCCGGGCTGAGCCCAGGGGCCGACAGCCATGGCCCTTGGCAGGTGCTCAGTAGAGTGGGGTCTGGGCCTGCCACCTGGGGACACAGTGACCCACCCCACCCCTCCAGGATGCAACAGGAACGCCTCCTTTGATGGCTCCCCATTCTCTGCTCAACCCCCCAGCATCAAACACCAGAGCTCTTCCCACTGCACTCACTGCTCCCTCGGTCTGGACCCTTTCCCAGGCTTCTCACAGGCTGGTTCTGCTCCCAGCCTCCGGATGGAAGCCCAGAGGTCCCACCCCACGGTGGTCTTCCCTCCTCTACCATCTGAAAGCAGCCTCTAGCTGACCCTGTTATCGCAGCAACACTGCTTTCTTTTCAGATTGTAATTATTCACTTCGCCTCATCCTGCGGCTGTCAGCTGAGCTGTCTCCTCCTCCTGGAAGCCCTCCCTGGCCCCCAGACTGATCGGATCCCACCTCTGGGCTCCATCAGCCCAGTCCTGCCCACTCGAGGTTGTCACTGTCTAGGGCGGGTCTGTCTTCCTCCTGGGAGCCCCAGCAGGACAGCATTGGGGTGGTCTTGGCCACGTCTGTCCCCAGCACCACCTAGCGCAGGGCCGGGCAGAGTGGGTGCCGGGTGACGGGAGTGGGTGCCGGGTGACGGGAGTGGGTGCCGGGTGACGGGTGTGGGTGCCGGGTGACGGGTGTGGGTGCCGGGTGACGGGAGTGGGTGCCGGGTGACGGGTGCGGGTGCCGGGTGACGGGAGTGGGTGCCGGGTGACGGGTGTGGGTGCCGGGTGACGGGAGTGGGTGCCGGGTGACGGGTGTGGGTGCCGGGTGACGGGAGTGGGTGCCGGGTGACGGGTGTGGGTGCCGGGTGACGGGAGTGGGTGCCGGGTGACGGGTGTGGGTGCCGGGTGACGGGAGTGGGTGCCGGGTGACGGGTGTGGGTGCCGGGTGACGGGAGTGGGTGCCGGGTGACGGGTGTGGGTGCCGGGTGACGGGAGTGGGTGCCGGGTGACGGGAGTGGGTGCCGGGTGACGGGAGTGGGTGCTGGGTGACGGGTGTGGGTGGGGTGGGCCACTGCACCCACCCGAGTCCAGCACGTGGTTGTTCCGGAGGTCCAGGATCTGCAAGGAGCAGTTGAACTTGAGCAGGTTACCCAGCTGGGCCGAGTCCTGCAGGCCGTTGAGCTTGTTGTCCGCCAGGTACAGCTCCCGCAGGTTCATGTTCATCTTCAGGGCTGTGGCTGGGGACCAGGAGTGGGCACAGTGACTGGGCAGGCCCCTGCCCCCCGCAGGCTGCACATCCTGCTCACCCTCCCGGGCTTGGGGCTCACCGAGCAGCATGAGGGGCCGCCCCGACAGGCTGGCATTCTCCAGGTGCAGCACTGCCAGGCTGCTGCGGATGCGCAGGGCACGGGCCACGAAGGGTGCCGAGTGGTCCAGCAGGGGCGTGTTGCGGGCGTCCAGGTACTGCAGGCAGCTCGTCTGCAGGGGCAAGAGGACAGGGGTGAGCCACTGGCTCAGGCCTGCCGCAACACTCCCTGGCCCCAGGACCTGCGGCCCCACGTCTCAATGAGCAACGAAGCCACAGCTGTCATCTAGCTACGTCGCCTTGTTTTACAATGGGGGTAACTGTGGCTGGGGAGGGAAGGCTCAGCCTGGGGTCCTGTGGGTGAGCGAGGCAGGGCTGGTGGCAGCCAGGATCCCCAACTCCTGTGTGGCTGGAAGGTTCCCAGATAGCCCCGTCCCTTCCCTCCACCCAGCCTTCACACAGGAGTGACGTGGGGATGGGAACCATGGCCACCTCCAAGGGGATGACATTACGGGAGAAGTTGGAGGTCATGAAACGCCTCGCAAGGAGAGAAGGGGCCAGGGGTCCTGGGGGCCAGGCCCAGCATCCCCACAACAGCCCACACTCAAGAGCTCATGCAGTCAGAGCCTATGGGTCGTGCCCTGAGAAAGTGCCTCCCCGTGCCGGGAGCCTGAGCTGCCTCTTCCTGGAAGCCAAGGCGCCCACCTTGCGCATCATGTGGGCGGCCGCCTGCCAGCCCCGGGTGCCGATGTGCTTGTTGAAGGAGATGTTGAGGTGGGTGGCCGACTCGTAGTACTCAATCATGTCGAAGAGGGCCGAGGCACCCTGCGCATAGAGATTCGGGGACTCAGCCTCAGCTCTGGGCTGCCCTGGAGGAGAGGCGTGGGCCCTGACACCGGGCCCCACCGAGAGACGAGGGGTCCAGGGTCTGGAGAGAGCCACACCGGAGAGGAGGACAAGCACAGACAGGGCCGTGAGCCACGGGGACAAACCCTTTCCTTCTCTGCTGTAGTCAGTTTTGTTTTCTGTCACTTGCCCTCCAGAGTCCTTGACTGATGTGCTGAGTCACCAGGACAGGCCTTGGTGTTCCTGAGCCTGGGCCTCAGTTCTCCAGGTCCCCTGCCCCTGGATCCCGACACCTGGGGTGCCTGGGGACTCCCAAGGCTGAGGAGGTGAGGGCCCTTGGGCCTCGATGGGAGGCTGCTCTCAGAATGCTTCCCAAGCCCACCCTGTAGGAGCTGGACCCTCCAGCGTGGTTCCTGAAAGGGCTCCTGGGGGCCACACGCCTGCCCCTCAGCCCAGCTCCCCAAGGCTCTCCTTGCTTATGAGGGTGGGCCATAGGGGCCCCAACGCACCCTCCACATCCACTCTGGTCATATTGGATGTCTTCCTCTTGCCCTGCAAGAGGCCCCGCCCTTGCGCCACCCCTCAGCCTTTGTCTAGGGGACCCCCTCCTCCTGCAGTGTCCTCTCCCCACCCAAACCTCGAAGGGGCCCCGGAGCTCAGGGAGCCGAGTGGGCGGTGGCAGGGCCGCTCACATCTTCATCCAGGTTTGTCTGCTCCAGATCCACGACCTTGAACTGCAGCCTCTTGAAGACCTCTTCCAGGGCCTCGCAGGTCTTGTAGTCAAGCTTCTCACCTGGGGGGAGACAGCAGCCGTGCGCATATCTAAGACAGTGCACCTTTGCATGGCTGGAAGGGCCCTCTGCCCCCAGTCTCCCACCCCCCATCAGGCCCAGCCCCTGCCCTGGCCGAGCTCAGCTCCAGAAGCCGCTAACCCCAGGCAGGTCCTCAGACCCACCTCTAAGGAGCCCCCGACCTGCCCACGACCCAAGGACTCCCAGCCCCTGGCCAGACACATACCTTTCAGGTCCAGACAGTCGAGGCGGTGCCCGAGGTCTGTGAATTCCTGAGAAAGTAGAGTGGATGGGGGTTAAGGCAGGAAGACACTTGAACAGGGGGGCAGCCGAGGCCCTGAATGGCTGCTATGCCTGAGGTCGGGCAGGGTTCTGGGGTGGGGTTTGGGCAAAGGCACTGAACAGAGGCTCAGAGGCCGCCCACCAGCTGGAACCTGGGGTACAGGGCCTTAGACAGCGAGAGAACTCTGCACCCACATGACTGAGGACCGGCCAGCACTGCAGCCAGGCAGGCCTGGGCGAAGCCCCCTGCCCCAGCAGGAGCGAGTGAGGGAGTGGGCCCAGCATCTCTGGGGATGTCCCAGCAGAGGAGGCAGTCTGTGCGAAGGCTGTGAGGCAGGAAATGAGCCTGGGAAGACGGCAAGGCTGGGCACAGGAGGCCTCTTGGTGAAGGCAGGGCCTGGGGCCCAGCACCCAGTCAGAGCCCACCGCCCTGCAGACGCCAGCGCCCGTGCTCTGAACTTACACACATCACCTGCAGGGTGGGTGCGGCAGGGCTGGTCTGAACCAAGCCGACGGGCTCCAAGGACCCACTCTCTCAGCCGCCACACTGCGCAGCCACCCTTCCTGGGACCTGGCAAGCCCCTCTTCTGGAATGTTCCAGAGAACCTACCCTAACCCCAGTGAACAGTGATGGACAAGCAGCCTGGTTGCTTCCAGCACAGCTGAGGGTACAACAGCCCGAGGACAGGCAACCCTGGAACCCTCAGGACGAGCGGTGCTTCACTGACTAGGCGCCAGGCAGGGGCCCACAGGAGAGGTGCCGAGGGAGGGGACTGGGGGACCGGCAGGGTGGGAGAGCGACCTATGTGGAAATGGAAAACCAACAGGTACCTCTCAATAGCCACCTTGCCAACGCACAGAAAAGGCCAGGAAATGCCGAGTGGCCAACAACGGGGGTTCCTGAGGAGGGGGCCTTGGGGCAGGAGATAAGAGGTAGATTTGGCTTTTCAGATCTGTAGTATTTTTATTTTTTTTTAATCTCAGGATATGTGTTATTTCTGTAATTCTGACTTTTATGAATATGCTGGGCATGGCCCAGCATTTTAGGAGGCCGAGGTGGGCAGATCACCTGAGGTCAGAAGTTCGAGACCAGCCTGGCCAACAGGGCGAAACCCTGTCTCCACTAAAAATACAAAAAAAATTAGCTGGGCATGGTGGCACACACATGTAATCCCAGCTACTCGGGAGGCTGAGGCTGCAGTGAGTCAAGATCGTGCCACTGTACTCCAGCCTGGGAGACAAAAGCAAGACTCCATCTCAAAAAAAAAAAAAAAAAAAGAATACATAAATTTTGTAATTCAGACTTACAAGAATCATAGATATGCCTCTTTTTTTTTTTTTTGAGACAGAGTCTCGCTCTGTCGCCCAGGCTGGAGTGCAGTGGCGTGATCTCGGCTCACTGCAAGCTCCGCCTCCCGGGGTTCACGCCATTCTCCTGCCTCAGCCTCTCCGAGTAGCTGGGACTACAGGCGCCCGCCACCACGCCCGGCTAATTTTTTGTATTTTTAGTAGAGACGGGGTTTCACCGTGGTCTCGATCTCCTGACCTCGTGATCCGCCCGCCTCGGCCTCCCAAAGTGCTGGGATTACAAGCGTGAGCCACCGCGCCCGGCCCATAGATATGCCTCTTAACCAGGGAACAGCGTTTCTTTTGGGGCTGACAGATACCTGAATGTCTTACTTTATAGAATTCTGTGCTCTTCATATTTATGAAGAAACTGATTCGTTCTCTAGCTGGGCAGCAGGCTTTCAAAGATGTATTCATGAACACCTGGGGCTGGGGACTGGGAGGCCCTCTCCTGCTGGGGTGGTTCCACCCTAGGGCCCCTCCTTGACACCCACACCGGACACACCCACCCTGCCCCGCCCGTACCTGCAGCTGCCTGAGGAGCTTGGGGATCTGCCTGCAGTTCAGCTTCTGGCAGGCCTGCTTGTAGGCGCCGATGACCTCGTCCACGGTCACATTCTGGGCTGCAGGCACAGAGGACCCAGGCCTGTGACTGTCCACACCCCGAGTCCTTCATGGGGCTCCACCCACTCCCGCCCTAAGGCCTCTGCCCATACTGCCCTCTTCAGCCCTCCCCCAACAACAGGCTGCCTGAGCTCTGTCCTCCCTTTCAGGCCCCCCGCTGGCCACTGCCCGAGGTAAGGTGCCCTTGGGCACCTGCACCCCAAGTCAGCACCGTCCTCTACACCTCACCTCGGCTCCAAGCACCTTCACACAAATACACAATGAACAGCACACAATCTTTCTACACATCAGCCACCTCCCCTACTAGCCCGGGAGCCCAGGAGGACGGGACTGCGGCTGTCTTGGTCACCACCATGTCTCCAACACTGTCTCGGCGTTTTGTTTGTTTTTGAGACAGGGTCTCACTCTGTCACTCAGGCTGGAGTAAGTGGTGAGAACACGGCTCACTGCAGCCTTGACCTCCCAGGCTCAAGCATCCTCCCGAGCTGCAGAGACCAAAGGCTTGCACTGTCACGCCCAGGTCATTTTTATTTCTGGTGGAGATGGGGTCTCACTATGTTGCCCAGGCTGGTCTCAAACTCCTGGGCTTCAGCAATCCTTCTGCCTCAGCCTCCCAAAGTGCTGGGATTACAGGTATGAGACACTGTACTTGGTCCTTGGTTTTTGGGGGTTTTTTTTTTGGATTTTTGGGTGAAAGAATGAATCCTCGCTTCAACCCTATGAGGAAACCAAGCTCAGAGAAACAACCTTGCCCGAGATCACACAGCAGGTATATATGCGAGCCGGGCTTTGAACTCAGCTCTCAACTACAATGCCACGTGCCTCTCCGAATCGCCACTCCCAAAACACTCTCAATAGCTAAACATCGCCGTACACTATTCAGGGCCCAGCCCCTTGACGCAGGACACAGCAGCAGTTGGAAGACACAGGCCTGGTCCCGGGTGTTCCCAGGCTAACAGGCAGTGGCTCCCAGCATGAAGGGATGTAGCCCAAACCCAACAGCTGCAGCCCCGGTCCCTGGAGGGCCATAGCCGCCACCACTCGGAAGGGAGGGCTGGGCTTTCCATCTGCACAGATTTGCCTTTTCTGGACATTTCATTAAAATGGAATTGAAACTGTGTGGCCTTCTGCGGTTGGCTTCCCTTACTGAGCATAATGAGCGCGAGTTTCAGTCCCTTTATACCGCTGAAGAGTAATTATAGGATGTGCTGCGTTGTGTTTGCCCATTCACCAGCTGAGAGGAATTTGTACTGTTTCCAGTTTTTGGCTACTAGAGCTTGGATTTACCCCAGGGTGACCAGGGGAGCAGGAAGGAAAGGCTAGGAGCAGAAGAGGGAGAGGTCAGGCCTGGCCGTTAGATCTTCTTTGGGCCAGCAGATATTGGGCATGGAGATGACACGACGGGCAGGGAAGGGGGCCAGGAAGAGGGCTTGCTGGCAGCTTCTTGGGGGGGCCCCCTCGCCCTGCTGCCATTCCCCTGCTGCTGGACTCAGTGGGAGTCCCCGAGAGAGCTCCCAGTCCAGTAATATCTCCGTGTGGACTCCTCCTCCTGCCACCCTGCTAGGCCAGGGTCTCTGTACCGCTGGTCTCATCAAGCACTGCCCCATTTTCTAGGGGAAGAAACTGAGGTCCAGGTAAAGTATGGTGTCTCCCTGGGACCAGGTGGCTGGTCCAGGGCAGAGTCTAACATCAGACCCTGGGACTCCTCTCTGGCCACTGTGCTGGGTGGCGGTGGCTTGCTGAACTGCGGTGCTGGAGCAAAGAAGCCGACAGAGGCCAGCCGCCAGCCTCCCCAGAGGTCAGGCCTGGTCCCTGCCTGGGCACTTCCTCCTCCTTGGGGGTGGAGGCCTGGGAGGAGCTGCAGGGGATCAGCAGATGGCAGGTGCCCCTCTTGCAGACAGAGAGGGAGCTGTCTGACAAAGGCCCATGTGCTTGGTGACCCTGGAGCTCTAGTGGGGACTGGAACTGGCCCTGCCTGGGAAGGCAGCCCCCAGGACTGCAGCAGCTACCCCGAGCCATGGACAAGCCCATGCATGCCCCGGTCTTAACCATTTGACCCCCAAAGGGTCCATGAACTTGAGGGGAGACACTTATCTCTTTATTTTCATGAATGGAACTGAAATTTAGCATTTCCTTCTTATTAACAGAGGCCAAAAGAGAGAGAGAAAAAAAACAGTGTTTAGCAGACCTTGAAACTGACATGAAAAGAAACGACAGATATTTTCCCGTTGCAGCAAGTTATTGCAGATTCTGAATGCCCATCGCTACTCTGAGACTGAAGGCCTTATTACAGCTGCTGCTACATCCTGTCACTTCACATGTCAATGAGGAAGAGCATTTAGCTAATGATATTCCCACTGGCATCCTTTGCAATCCTATTTAATGTTTTGCCTTAAAAATCATCATTCCAGACCGGGCATGGTGGCTCACGTCTGTAATCCCAGCACTTTGGAAGGCTGAGGTGGACGGATCACTTGAGGTCAGGATTTCAAGACCAGCCAGGGCAACATGGCGAAACTCAGCCTCTACTACAAATACAAAAATTAGCTGGGTATGGTGGCGCGCTCCTGTAGTCTCAGTTACTCGGGAGGCTGAGGCAGGAGAATCACTTGAACCTGGGAGGCAGAGGTTGCAGTGAGCCAAGATCGCGCCATTGCACTCCAGCCTGGGTGACAAGAGCCATCCCAAAAAAAAAAAAAAAAGGAAATGCAAAATTGGAGGAACTATCAGAAGCGTAAGAAGAATTCACATGACACACAGAGCAGCGCTGCCCACGGACTTCATGCCAGGCGCTTCATCCAGGAGCACATCAACTCTGTGAAGCAGGGAGCCAGGCCAGGCCCACCCTAAGCTGTCCTGTGTGGCGGCTGAAGACAGGGTTCAAGTCCTAGCCCCTGGCTCAGGAGCTCTGGAGCCACTCTCAACTCTCCACATTTCAGCTTCCTCAAAGCCTTAAACGGGGAACAGAAGCGTAGCTGTTTTACAGGGTGGGTGAACTAACGGAACTAAATCGTTTCGGCCCGGGCCTGGCACTGCAAACGCTTAGCAGCAGCTCATGTCACAGCATCGCCAGGGTCCAGGATCAGGCTGGGGGTGGGCACCGCTGGGGCAAGGAGGCTGGCCCAGAGCTGGCTGTGGCATCAGGGTGGATACCACCATAACCCCTGACACAATGGCAGCCGGTCTCATGCACATAAAGTGCTTGGGATGGCGCCTCTTCTTTTTTTTGAGGCAGAGTTTCACTCTGTCGCCCAGGCTGGAGTGCAGTGGCACGATCTCAGCCCACTGCAACCTCTGCCTCCCTGGTTCAAGCGATTCTCCTGCCTCAGCCTCCTGAGTAGCTGGGATTACAGGCACGCGCCACCACACCTGGCTAATTTTTACATTTTTAGTAGAGATGTGGTTTCATCATGTTGGTCAGGCTGGTCTCGAACTCCTGACCTCGTGATCCACCCACCTTGGCCTCCCAAAGTGTTGGGATTACAGGCGTGAGCCACCACGCCCAGCCAAGATGGTGCCTCTTCTTTGTTCCAAGAGCCTCTGCGTGAGCATGAGGCCCAGTTCCTAGGCTGGCAACCTTCACTCCCCACACAGCGATCAGACCACACCTTCAGCTGGGTACCTATAGGGTCTGGAACCAGGCCTGGCCTTGAGGGAGTCACCACCAGAGCCAGAGACCGAGGAGGTCACATCCGCCCAAGTGCTTACAGAAGCGCAGTAGAAATGCACTTCTACTAAAGATACAAAAATTAGCCGGGCGTGGTGGTGGGTTCCTGTAGTTCCACATACTCAGGAGGCTGAGGCACGCTCAAGTAGAACCATTTGAGCCTGGGAAGTGAAGGATGCAGTGAGCCGAGATCGTGCCACTGTACTCCAGCCTGGGCGACAGTGACTCTGTCTCAAGAAAAAAAAAAAAAAGGAATGAGCACACCAAAACTAAGATTTTACAAATACTATTGCTTAGAAATGAGGCTAAATGTATTCAAATAAAAAAGAAACCAATCTATTAATAAGAAAAAAGAAAGAGCAGCATGGGCAGATCAGAGAAGAAGTTCGCACTGACAGCATTCCCACCCGCCAGGCCCATCACCAGCACTTCCAATGCAAATAAACACAGCTTCAATTCCCTGATCACTTCCATCACGGGAGTATTAGTATTCTCCCACTTTAGAGAGGAGACTGGGCGCATGGCTCATGCCTGCAATCCCAGCACTATGTGAGGCCAAGACAGGAGGATTGCTTGAGGCCAAGAGTTTGAGACCAGCCCAACAAAGCCAGTATCTACAAAAAAATTTCAGAAAAAAAGAAAAAAAAAAAAAAAAAAACAGAGGAGAAAACTGCAGCATGGGGCAGAGGTGCGATAACTTGTCCAAAGTTGCAGGGAGAGCAGCTAGCTGGCCCAGGACGAGCCCCTACACACACCTGTCCATTTAAAATAGTGTGAGGAGGTGGCTGAGTAAGAAGAAAATGGCAGTGTGAAACAGTTCATGAGCAGGTGTGGGTCAAAATAACTGACTCTGGCGTACTGAGCACTAACCACATGAGAGCTGCTACCCGAGGCATTTCACACCCAGTTCCTCAGTATCTGCACTCAATGCGGACTCAAGAGGGGAGGTGATGGGTCCACCAAGTCTGACCACAGGGCCAGCTTGGACCCACCTGACTACGCCATGTCACAGCCCACATGACGCCATGATGGACATGGAAAAGGTCATGTCATGCCCAGTGTCTCATTTAAGGCGGCAGGAAGCAGGTGATCTTTGTCAGTCACGGTTTCCAGGCAAAATGACTGAAGTCTCATAAAGGGGTGGGTCCCCAGGATCCAGGGGAGCATAGCCACAGGACCCCCATTCCACAGGCAGGGCCAAACTGCCATGGCAGGACTGCAGTTCATTCAAAGGCTTTGGTGTAGGGCCCAGGCTGGAGCTCAGAGCCAGGTTCCAAAGGGAAGGGCTGCACAGTGGTTAGGGCACAGCTGTGGCCCTCAGGGATGGGGCTGGGATCTTTGCTGTCTCTCTCACACACTCAGTGACCTTAGGCGGGCTTCACAGCATCTCACAGGTCCCACCTGAGATACAGGGTGTTGCAATATGGTTGAGAACATGAATTCTGGGCCGGGCGCGGTAGCTCACGCCTGTAATCCCAGCACTTTGGGAGGCCGAGGAAGGCAGATCATCTGAGGCCAGGAGTTCGAGACAGGCCCGGCCAACATGGTGAAACCCCGTCTCTACTAAAAATACAAAAATTAGCCGGGTGTCGTGGCACGCACCTGTAACTCCAGCTACTCAGGAGGCTGAGGCAGGAGAATCACTTGAACCCAGGAGGTGGAGGTGGAGGTGGAGGTTGTGGTGAGCTGAGATCGCACCACTGCACTCCAGCCTGGGCAACAAGAGCGAAACTCCTTCTCACAGACACACAAAAAGAACATGAGTTCTGGGGCAAGACTGCCTGGAGTCAAATCCTAGCACCCAACTCAAACTCTTGAGCAAAGCAATGTGACCCCTGTGCCTCAACTGTTTTATCCCTAAAATGGGGATGAGTGTAACTAACTCCCAGGGTCATGTGGCGAGTGTGTGACTTAGTAGGGTCCCTCCCTGGAACCAGTGCTTAGCACACACATATACATGCTCACTTGGTCCAGGGGTAGTGGCTCATGCCTGCAATCCCAACACTTTGGGAAGCCAAGGCAGGAAGTCCCTTTGAGCCCAGGAATTTGAGACCAGCCTGGGCAACATAGGGAGACCTTGTCTCTACAAAAAACTAAAAAATCAGTTGGGCATGGTGGTGTGTGCCTGTAGTCCCAGCTACTTGGGAGGCTGAGGCAAGAGGATCACTTGAGGCCAGGAGTTCGAGACCAGCCTAGGCAACATGGTGATACCATCTCTGCCAAAAATTTAAAAATTAGCCAGGCGTGGTAGTGTGTGCCTGTAATCCCAGCTACTTGGGAGGCTGAGGCGAGAGGATGACTTGAAACCAGGAGTTCAAGACCAGCCTGAGCAACAAAGTGAGACCTTGTCTCTACAAAACAAACAAAAAATACAAAAATTAGCACATGCCTGTGGTTGCAGTGACTTGGGAGGCTGAGATGGGAGGATAGCTTGAGCCTGGGAGTTTGAGGCTGCAGTGAGCTGTGACTGCGTCGCTGTACTCCAGCCTGGGCAATAGAGTGAGACTCTCTTAAAAAAAAAAAAAAAGAAAGAAAGAAAAATAAAAAATACATAACTGCTCCTTAGCTTTTACATTCCTGCTGTTTTTCCAGCATGCAGTAAATCCACCGTGTGCACACGTGTATGTGGGGTGGGCATGTGTGTGAGTGTGGATCTCAAGGTCAGGGCTCAGATGCATTTGCTCAAGTCCAAGGCTCTGAAGGCCCGTTAAGCACGGACCAGAATTCAAGTGGCTGTCAGGGAGGAGGAGAGGTATGTTCAGAACACATGTGTTTGGGTGTGTGTGTATTTTCTACAAAGCAGACGTGTGTCGGGGATGGATCTGCAGAGGTAATGGCTTGGAATAAGAAGACCTGAGTTCCATCCCTGGCCTGCCGAGACTGTGATAAATGATCACAGCAACCTCTTTCCCTCCCTGAAAGGGACACCTGGGGGGTCGCAGGCAACAAGGGACGTGAGAGTACCCATGAAGTAGCTGGCGCCAATGTCACAGTGCTGGCTTAGTCAGCAGGAGACACAAATGGAGAAAAAGATGATGATGGTGGTGGTGATGGTGGCAGCCACTTCCCGGTATCAGAAACGTACTCTGTGTAATGCATAGTGCTAAGCACTTTCTTAAAAAAAAAAAAAAAAAGAGTCAAGGTGTTGCTATATTGCCCAGGCTGGTCTTGAACTCCCAGGTTCCAGCAATCCTCCCGCCTCAGCCTCCCAAAGTGCTGGAATTACAGGCGTGAGCCGCCTCACCCAGCTCCTAAGTACTTTCCATGCGCAATTTCACTTGGCCAGCTCAGCACTCCTATGATGCTGGCATAACTAGACCTCCATCTTATCAGGGAAGCAATCTGGGAGAAGAAAAGACACCTGCCCAAGTCATGGCGCCTGGAAGTGACAGGACTGGAACACACCCCAGGACTGTCTTGACCTGAAAGCAGAGCACAGCTTAACTCTCGGCTCCCTTGTCTGGCCTGAGGAGGGGGAAGGGTTGGGGCAGAGGCAGGGTGTGGGGAGCCCTGGGTGGGATGGTGAAAGGCATGAGCTCCAAGGAGAGATGCTGCTGTGCAGGGCCTTGCTGCTGCAGGGATGGGGCTCTGCCGCTCGCCCAGCAGGTGGCAGCCAGCTCCCCAGGGAGAGGATGAAGGGCAAACAGAGCTTGCCTCCCACTCCCGCCGGCTGTGGCCCTCACAAAGGGACAGAGAGAAACCTGATGCCGGGCATCAGGTGACAGGCAGAGAGATGTCTGTCTGGCATTTGCACACAGGTGCAGTAGTACCCACGAGATGCAAGGACAGGTTGGGCATCAGGGGGTGGTGATGACTCACACCATCCGTGCCAGCCTGGAGCAGGGCGGGGGAAACAGACACAGTCATCCAAGTGGGAGTCAAAACACCAGGAAGCAACACTGTGTGGGCTGGGGGACACAGTGGGAGGGTGTCAGCTCTCAGAGGAGGGACAGGGAGGGAGGATGTCCAGACAAGCCTGGAGCAGGAATATTTAGGGCTGCTCCGTAACAACCATGCTACCTCTGGCTGGAGACGACCTTCCCATGCCCCAGTGTCCACGACATGAAATCGGGACATCTGCGAGCCAGGTTCACAGAGCACCAGAGTCAGGAGGTCCTAGCAAGGGACCAGGGGCCCAGATTTTAACAGGCCCCCATATGACTGTGATGGCAACCAGGCTCAGAATAACCACGCTCTGCAATGCAGGTGTTATTTTGTTATTTTGGAATGAACAGAAAGGAGCCAGGGTGAGCTGGCCTTGAAAGGAGTGTTCTCAGAGGCCCCACTGGGCTCAGGTCTGGGTCTTCATTCAGGAGGCCCACTGTGCAGTCCCTGTGCAAACCCCGCGGCAGGGAGCAACCACTGGGGTGGGCTTAAGTGTGACGGTGGGAGCAGGCCCAGCGCCAATGCACATCGGGAGGGGAGCACTGGGGATGATGTGGGATGGCGACCTGGTGGACCCTCGTGAGGACTTCACTCTCATTCTGCAGGAGACCGGAGCCACTGGGGGCGGGGGGCAGAGCAGCGACAGGATGGATTCAGGCTCATGGGAGGATTGTATTCGGCAGGAGTGGGGTCCCCTGTAGTACTCACGGGGAGGGGACCTGATTGTGCAGGTGGGCAGTCAGGAATGGCACACCAGATTGCCTGTAAGTGCTCTTCCATCTTGGATGGTGACAGCCTCACCTGTCCCTGGGTTTTGGCAGCTGAGCCCCGGCTAGTGCTCCAGCTCCAAGAGGGGTTGTGGGACACAGGCGAGTCAATGCCTGCAGCCCAGGCATCCCCCTGCTTGGCACCCTGCTGGTTAGGTCCTGTGCTGCCTGGACCCCACAGAAGCCCCCCAGCCACCCTAAGAGACATCATTTTACTATCCCCTTTTCAGAGTCAAGGCTCACAGAGGCAAGAGTACAGACCAAAAGGCCCAGGTCTGCCTCGACTTTATTATTGTTTTTTTCCATATTAAACTTGTAGTTTTATTCAGGTTTGATTTTAACAAATGTGTTGGGGAAAGAGACTGCAGGGAAGGGTAAAGCCCATGGGGGCAGGACCCCTCCCCTCTCCTCCTCTTCCCTCCCCATCTAAAGGGGTTTGGGGAGAGGCACAGGTAGGGCAGGGGGCTGGCCTTAGTCTGTGGGGGTGGTGCTTAGGGTATAGGGCCATGGGGAACAGGGGACCAGACCAGGGGTGAGTGGGGAGGGCACAAGGACCATGTGCCAGAATCCACCGCTTTCTGATTCCAGATTGAATTAAAATAAATAAATAAGGCCGGGCTCAGTGGCTCAATCTGTAATCCCAGCACTTTGGGAGGCCGAGGCGGGCAGATCACGAGGTCAGGAGTTCAACACCAGCCTGGCCAACATAGTGAAACCCTGTCTCTACTAAAAATACAAAAATTAGCCTGGCATGGTGGCATGTGCCTATAATCCCAGCTTCTCGGGAGGCTGAGGCAGGAGAACTGCCTGAACCCAAGAGGTGGAGGTTGCAGTGAGCCAAGATGGTGCCCCTGCACTCCAGCTTGGGCAACAGAGTGAGACTCTGTCTCAAATAAACCACAAGCATCACCCACCCTCTCCCCCCAACCAGGGCTGTAGTGCGAGGAGGGAAAAGGATGGCAGCTTCACCAAGGCCGTGGCTTTGCTTGTTCCTGGCCAAGGGAGCTAGGTGAAGGGCAGGGGCTCCCTGACAGATTGAGGGGGTGGGGAAAAAACAAAATAAAACGTCAAATACATTGTGTAGGAGGAGTCCAGCCTACAGAAGGCCAGGGGAGGGGGCCTCTGCAGGCTCAGAGGATCACTGCTGCCACCACCGCCACCCTGGGAGCCAGTTCTTTTGCCATGGTCTTGACTACAACAGCTGCCTCCTCTGTCATGGCAGACAGCACGGTGATCAGGGTCCCTTCTCCACAGCCGTACTTTTGCTCATCTCCTTGCCAAGGTCTCTTCAGGCAGACGAAGGTCCTCTCGCACCTCCCTGCTGTCCTGGAGCAGTGAGGGGTACCTTCCTGGATGCCAATCAGCTGGGAGTCATTCCTTTTGATGTTGGGGACACCCACATTATAAGGTGACAGGCGGTTATCTTTCCATTTCTTCCCAGTAAAGATGTCAATACCACCCAGGTGGACCTTGGTGCGGCCGTGCTTGCCAGTCTTCCAAGTAGACATCTCGAAGATCTTACAGGGCCAGCCTTTGAGCACCACGAAGCCATTGTTACATAATGCTGAGCACTGCACTGGGAAGGAGGCCGAGGCCCCTGCATCTCTTGTCTCGAAGTCCAAATCATCTGCCATTTTAAGAGGCTTCGATTCCAACTCTCGCAGACACACTGACTCAACCTTCTCTTCCCGCTGCAAACCCAACCGCTGCCTCTGGGCCTGCTGCTGCTGCTGCTGCTGCCTCTACCACCCTGCCTTGACTTTAAACACACACAGCTGCAGGCATCACAATATTTTTGCTTAAATGATCAGACTAGGCTCTGCAGCAACTACTCAACTCGGCCTTGTAGCATGAAAAGAGTAATAGATAGTATATAAACAAATGAGCCTGGACATGTGCAAATAAAACTTTATTTACAAACTCTGTCGGCTGGCCTGGGCTGTGGCTGCTGTGGATTGTCATTAGCTAAGCTCCATCAGAGATCCTTCCGGAAGGACATACAATAAACTAGGTGGCTGCTTTTAGGAAGGTGAGCTGGCAAAGCTGAAGGAGGACAGGGAGAGAAACTTACTTCTCTCTATATACCTTTTTAAAAATGTTTAATTTTATTGATACATAATTATTACACATATTTATGGGGTACATGTGGTATTTCAATAAATGCATACAAGGATTGAGTCCGGGTAATTAGCATATCACCTCAAACATTTATCTTTTTTTTTTTTTTTTTGAGATGGAGTCTCGCTCTGTTGCCCAGGCTGGAGTGTAGTGGCACGATCTCGGCTCACTGCAACCTCTGCCTCCCGGGTTCCAGGGATTCTCCTGCCTCAGCCTCCCTAGTAGATGGAACCACAGGCATGTGCCACCACACCTGGCTAATTTTTGTATTTTTAGTAGAGACAGGGTTTCACTGTGTTAGCCAGGATGGTCTCTATCTCCTGACCTCGTATCCGCCCGCCTCGGCCTCCCACAGTGCTGGGATTACAAGTGTGAGCTGCCGCGCCCGGCTCAAACATTTATCATTTCTTTACATTGAATCTCTGTCCACCTTTTTACATCTTTTGAATACTGAGGCACATACAGGTCTAGTCATAAGCCACATAAAGCCATTTCAGTCAATGATGGACTGCATATGCAGCTGGTGGTCCCATAAGATTTCCCACTATATTTTTACTGTCCCTTGTCTATGTTCATATACACAAATACCTACCACTGTGTTACACTTGCCGAGGGTACTCAGCACAGCCACATGCTGTGCAGCAGTGGAGCCCAGGAGCACTAGACTATTCCAGGTAGCCCAGGTGTGCAGTAGGCATGCCACCTAGGTGTTTTGTTTTGTTTTGTTTTTGAGACAGAGTTTCGCTCTTCTTGCCCAGGCTGGAGTGTAATAGCATGATCTCAGCTTACTGCAACCTCCGCCTCCCAGGTTCAAGAGATTCTCCTCCTGCCTCAGCCGTCCGAGTAGCTGGGATTACAGGCGCACGCCACCACGCCAGGCTAATTTCGTATTTTTATTAGAGACGGGGTTTCACCAGGTTGGTCAGGCTGGTCTCAAACTCCTGACCTCAGGTGATCCGCCCGTCTAGAACTCCCAAAGTGGCTGGGATTACAGGTGTGAGCCACCAGGATTACAGGTGTGAGCCACCAGGATTACAGGTGTGAGCCACCAGGCCTGGCCTATGCCACCTAGGTTTGTGTAAGTCCACTAGGATGTTCACACGACCATGAAATCATCTAACGACGCAGTTCTCAGAATGTGTCATCATTAAGTGATATAGGACCGTATTACTACACAACTCACACATTAAGGTGAAAGAAACCAACATCACCAGCCCCTGAGCAGCCTGGCCACAGGCCGTGCTCCTGGTGACTGTGCTAACTCAGAAGGCTCCCATTCCTGAGGCTTCTGGCAGATAATCAGATAATCAATAGGACTTGGTCACTGCTACATGCACAAGGATAGGCAGGGTGGAGACAGAAGCTGGGAAGAACCTGGCTTCCAGCCTGGGTGACTGGAGAGCTGGTGGGGTCCCAAGCCAGGAAACACTGCAACACATGGAAATAGAGATGTCATTTTCTTCTGAGAGCATGGAGGCAAGTATTATTGACATAATTTCAAAAGAGAGAAGAAACACTTATTGTGGTATTTTCCAGAATTCTCAAGCTGGGGAGGTAGGGCGAGGGTGCAATAAAGTCACACCTGGAAACCAGGCCTGAGCTCTTGTTCACGACAATAAATAACCACCTACATGGCAGAGCTCCATTCCCCCACAGCATGGGGGCCTCGAAGCCAGGCGCCTGGGTTCCAATCCCTGCTCCGTTGCCAACAGCACAGAGCAGTGACCGCCCTGGGCCTCCTGCTGCATCAACAGCACCTTCCCAGGGAGGGCTTGGTGAGCTCACCCAGCCTGGCCCTCAGCACCGCAGGGCACACAGGAAGGGTTCCTGTCCCCGCCCTCCAGAACCCTATGTTACAGTTGCTGCCACCACTCTGTGCCTGCCACATGCACCTACCCCACAAGGGGGCACCATCACCATCGTTCCACCTCACAGGCTCCGAGGGAAGGTTCCAGTTGGGAGTCTCATGGCAGGTGGGTGACCGGCCCATGTGGGACAGCGTCTCCAGGAGCAACCTGGGAATCCGGTGCTGGGCCTCTCTGCAGGACTCTCCATGCTTGTCTGAGCCCCCATGACTTGGGCACCATCCACCTCTATCCGGATGGTTGGGCTGCACACCCTCGGGCAGGAGCCTGGGGCGCAGGGGGTGTGGTCCACCTTTCCTGAAGCCTGTGCACTTGCAGCAGCCCCACAGGTAGAGATTTCAGGTCAAGTGAGAAACTCATCCCACAGGGAGCTCTGCCTTGGCGTGGGGTCTGGGAAAGGACGAAGTGGTCTGAGGCCAGAATGGCCCACTTCTCTTCCTGTCTTCCCCTGGGTGGACCAGCCTTGGTCACCCAATCTCTCTCACCCCAGGACCCTGGATAGGCCTCTTCACATTACCTTGACTCCCCGCTGTCCTCCCCAAAGGTTCTAGGAGTAGATAGGTGCCCCGTCCCACAACCTCTGTTACAGTGATTGGTCAGTGACAGGAAGGTTACAGAGCCAGCCACAGCCGGTCCTCAGCCCTGAGATGCAACTCTCAGGAAAGAGGAGCTCTCTTCCCACTAGGGTGGTTAAGACGGCATCCCATTTCTAGAAGCACTGGCAGCCATTCCTGCACCCGTCAGGAGGGAACAGCCTCCCGAGAATGAAGCCAGCTCAGAGGAAAGCCAAGCTCAGATATTTTATTTTTTAGACGGAGTCTTGCTGTCGCCAGGCTGCAGTGCAGTGGTGTGATCTTGGCTCATTGCAACCTTTGCCTCCCAGGTTCAAGCAATTCTCCTGCCTCAGCCTCCTGAGTAGCTGGGACTACAGGCGCCCACCACCACACCCGGCTAATTTTTATATTTTTAGTAGAGACAGGGTTACACAATGTTGGCCAGGATGGTCTCCATCTCTTGACCTCATGATCCGCCTGCCTCAGCCTCCCAAAGTGCTGGGATTACAGACGTGAGCCACTGTGCCCGGCCAAGCTCAGAGATTAAAGAGATATTGTTTGATAAAGAGATATTGTGCCTGACACCACACTATTCAGGACCCTTCAGATCCATAAGACAACAAATCTCCTCTTTTTGCTTCAACCATTCTGCCTCAGGCTTCGAATTTAGGAGAATTCCGTCTTGCCTCTCATCTGATAAACATTTCCCAAAACCTATTTTTTGGGGGGTCCCCATCTGTCGCCCAGGCTGGAGTTCAGCGGCTCAATCATAGCTCACTGCAGCCTTGCACTCCTGGGCTCAAGTGATCCTCCCACCTCAACCTCCCAAGTAGCTGGGACTACAGGCACGCCCTACCATGCTTGGCTAATTTTCTTTTTTCTTTTTTTTATGTAGAGACCAGGTCTCACTATGTTGTACAGGTTGGTCTTGAACTCCTGGGCTCAGGTGATCCTCCTGCCCCAGCCTCCCAAAATGTTGGGATTACAGGTGTGAGCCACCAAGCCCAGTCCCCAAAACCTACTCAGGCCAAGCTCCGTGCTGGCACTGGGGAGACAGGGATGACTCTGAACTGGTCCCTGCCCTCCAGGGGTTCTTGTCTGGTGGGGAAGCAGCACACAGATGATGCTTGAGAGCGAGGAGGGGGCCATGCACGCACTGGACTGAGCAAAGGCCAGGCAGACAGGTAGAGTCAGGTCTCAGGGGCCGCCTTTCAGCCTTGTCAAAAAATTTGGACCTCTCTTGGGAGGATTTCTAGGATCATTGCGGGAAAAGAAAGAAAAGAAAAATAGAAAAATCTGGACCTCTCCACTCATGGGGCATTATGCTCTGGCAACATCCCAAATTCTTCCCTTCCCCAGAAGGGCCTGGTGCTTCCCAGCACCTCACATTCTCCCTCCCCTTTATACATTACATGGTACATGCTCTCACTGCTTACTACTTCTTCAATTCTCAGCTTAGGAATGCCTTCTCCAGGAAGCCTTCCCTGATCCCCACGGTAGGTCAGGCCCCACCCTCTGGGCTCCCCATCTCAGCCCTGTCCCCTCTGAGTTGTCACCATCTGGAGACCTGTGTGTCTCCCCCACTGGACTATGAGCCCTAGGAAGACAGCATGGGGTGGTCTGTGGTCCACACTGTTTCCCCAACATTGCCCCACATGGCGCCAGGCACAGATAAGGGGCCAAGACAGGCACAGAAAAGGTGAGTGAGCGGACAGAGGAGAAGCTCACATCTGGCCACTGCAGTAGACCCTGAAGGTAGATGGGGACGTTCTGGCCAGGAAGGGCCCGGTCTGCTCCATGCTTAGGAAGATTACTGCGGGGACCTGGCCCAGTGAACAAGGAAGCCTGCAGGCAGGGGAGAGGGATGCCAGGGCCTCGAAGCTGCAAGAAGCTACTCATGTAGTGAAACACGCTCTAAAATTCTAAAACATGCCCTAAAGCATTCCTTGCACAGAATGGTGCGAGCAGCTCTTTATTGAACCCCTTCCCTACCAGGCACTCTGCCAAACACTTGATTACTGCATTCAATCCGCATCATAATCCTGCAGAGTAGAATTTCCAGCCTCTACCACACTACAGAGGGAATGGTCTTCTGAGGCCACACCTGTGGGAGTGGACAGAGGGAGGCTTGAAGCAGAGCTGTCTCTGTCCTGCATCAGTACCCTGAAGCCCTCAGGCCCCTGGCTTCAAACCGGACAGACAGGTTGTGGGGGCCTAGAAATGCAGCCTTCTCGAACTTCAAGACAGGGAGGCTGCCAGAGAGACTGTCTTTCTCTGTTGGGTTTCCAGGATGTGGAGAGCGGGTACTGCCTTCAGCAAGGATGCCGTCGTAGGTTTCTTCCTGGTGCCTGCAGGAAGACCCAGCCTCCAGAGGCCCTTCACAGGTGCCAGTGCTGGGCGAGAGAGGTGTGGGCACCTGGTCCAGCCTGGGGTGTACTCACCCCTGGGACAGCCCCCAAATGCCCCCAATAGGCAGTGGCCCAATCCCCCACAAGCCAGCTCTGTCCCAGAGCCTTCTGCACAATCAGTGAGACAAATCCAGGGGCACTGGCAGAACAGCATCAAGGCTATGATGGAGGGAGGGAGGGAAGGAGGGGACATGGAGGAGGGGAGGATGGCCAGGCTGGGATCAGCTGCGGAGGGTGGCATCTGCAAAAGTCTCAAGATATGGCAAAGATGCAAAAGGCGTCTCTGGCAGAGGGAACTTTGTGAAGAAAGTGCAGGTGCAGGAGGCTGCCTGATGCATCTAGCAGTGATGCCGCACAGATCGGGACCTGGAGTGTGAGACGAGCGGGGTCAGCGAGGAGGCTGGAGGGGTCAAGGTCCTGCTTATGGAGCACGGGAGGCAAAGCGTGCACATGGGAGAGCTGCATGGCCAGACCTCACTCGGGGGTGCTGGGGAGGGGCTGCTACAGTCATTGACGTCCTGATCCTTGCCAGTGGCAGAGCCATCTGGACACAGTGCCTCAGGGTCTTTGCACCTGTTACCCCCTTCCCAGAGCACCCCTCTTCCTCACATCCCAACAGTTCCTTCCCTCCCTGCCTGCAGGTCTTCACTCCCAAGTCACCTCCTCAAAGGCCTTCCCTGGCCACCCTCTGAAAAGTCAGCCCCTTTATCACTATGAATCCCTGCTTCCTTCTCTAGGTGGCACTTCTCATGACCTAGCAGGAAGCGTACTAATCTATGCATTTATGCTGTAATGAGGGGAGAACTCTTACCCCTTTTGTTCACTGAAATATCCCCAGAAAGGTCTTTACTGGGCACACAGTAAGTGCTCAATAAATATGTGTTGACTGAAGGAACACGAAGATGGGGCTGGGGTGGGGCTCTGGAGTCAGCACAGGTGTGAGTCCCCAACTCAGACAGAGCCAGCTGGGTGAACTCAGGGAAGGTCCCTTCTTGTCTATGGCAGGCTTTTGGGTGCCCTGCACTCAGGCAGCGAAGGTGTGCACGTGATGAGGTCACCAACGGGTGTGCTCAGCCCAGAGCTAGCCTGGGGCAAATGCCTTCTACGCGCCTTCACTGGGTGTCCAGTTCCGTCCTCTGCTCCCACAATGCCACGGCCTCGGTTGGGAAGCAGGGAAGGGACAGAACCACACAAGGCCTCCTGGGGCCTGAAATAGGGAGGAGGAGGCAGAAGAGCACCCACAGAGCTTTCTGTGGGAACCCCACACCCCCAAGCCCTCGCTACCTCTGCGGATGCGCTGCTGCATGGTCTCTACCCCTGCAAAACCACACGTCTACACTGCCCACGTGGAGACAATCCTCACTCCCGCCTCCAAGCCCTTCCCCAGGCTGCTCCACACAGAATCAGAGTCTGATCAGTCATGTAAGCCCAATGCAGGGGGCTTCCCAAGGGCAGGTATTTCTCAGGGGAGTATCTTTACTGAAGGGGGCCCCAGGGCAGCCTGATGTGTAGTCAAACCCAGATCTCTAAGTCCAGTCCTGGAGCAACCACAGAATGACGCCCGTGGAGGCCGCAGCACCCCACCGCGGGCACCCAGAGGCCCCTCAAGAGCAGGGCTCACACCAGCCCCTGGACTCCCTGCATACACTGCACGCAGCTGCCTACACACCTCTCAGGTCCTTGCGTGAGGACCCTGTATATTCACTGTGTGGCACTGGTCAGGTTTCCTGGGTGGAGAAGGCTCTTCCTGCCTCTAACCTCCTTCCTGTATTTGGGGAGCTCCCTACCTAGGGAATCCAGTGACCTCAATCCCGCCCATCCGAGGGCCCAGGTGTCCTCCTGCCTGGTGACATCCTCCCCACACATTCCTTTGCTACAAATACTGCAGGGGTCTGTTTCTGGGCTTACAGCCGAGGGCCATGGCTGACACACGCACTGCCTCCCATGGCAGGGAGACAGACGCCCTGAGGAGGAAAGTCCTCATCCCAGAGTGTGAGTGTGCATGCAGGTCTGTGCTTCTGACCCCCTCTTGAAGCCACTGCCCTGCATTTCCCAACAGTAATCATCCCCACCCTCTCCCACCACCCCTACAATCCCCAGTGGCACTCAGCAGAGAGGGATGGGGGAAGAGAACAAATACTGCTTGGGGCCCTTCTACCGCGCTTTACCAGTGGAGCCGTAACTTTGCGCCTACTCCCAAAACTAAGCGATTGGCAAACTAGATCTCGTTTCCACTTCCTAACAGCCCTGAGAAATAGAAATTATCTCCCCAACTTTCCAGAAGAGGCTTAGAGATGAGAAAGGACCTGACCAAGGACATGGTTCCCTCTCAAAGGCAATTTGGCAAGACCAGTCAAAAGTACAAATGTGCGGGGCACAGTGGGTCACGCCTGTAATCCCAACACTTTGAGAGGCCAAGGCTGAGGCAGGCAGATTGCCTGAGGTCAGGCGTTCAAGACCAGCCTGGCCAACATGGTGAAACCCTGTCTCTACTAAAAATACAACAATTAGCCAGGTGTGGTAGCGGGTGCCTATAATCCCAGCTACTTGGGAGGAGAATTGCTTGAACCTGGGAGGCGGATGTTGCAATGAGACAGCACCACTGCACTCCAGCCTGGGCAACAGAGCGAGACTCCATCTCAAAAAAAAAAAAAAAAAAAAGGCCGGGCGCGGTGGCTCACGCCTGTAATCCCAGCACTTAGGGAGGCCGAGGCGGGCGGATCACAAGGTCAGGAGATCAAGACCATCCTGGCTAACACAGTGAAGCCCCGTCTCTCTACTAAAAAATACAAAAAATTAGCCGGGCATGGTGGTGGGCACCTGTAGTCCCAGCTACGCGGGAGGCTGAGGCAGGAGAATGGCGTGAACCTGGGAGGCGGAGCTTGCAGTGAGCCGAGATCGCGCCACTGCACTCCAGCCTGGGCAACAGAGCAAGACTCCATCTCAAAAGAAAAAAAAAAAAAAAGTACATACGCATATACCCTTTGATTAGCAATTACACACTTGGAGATTAATCCTACAGACATACTTGCAAAGATGGAAAATCATACATGTAAGGACAGTCACTGCAGCAGCTTGCGAATGCAGAACCAGAACCAACCACAATATCTACCAGCAGGGACCGGCCAGTTCCCCAGAGTTCATCCACGCAGTGGAGCCCTGCCGCCACAGAGAATGAGTGTGTGCTCTCTTAGCCAACAGGGAACAGTTTTCAAGACACAAATGAAAAAAGCAAGGTGCAGAACGGTGTGCTCATGAATGCTACCCTTTATGCAAGAAGGGGAGAAAACCGGGCACGGTGGCTCACGCCTCTAATCCCAGCACTTTGGGAGGCTGAGGCACGCGGATCACAAGGTCAGGAGATCGAGACCATCCTGGCTAACACGGTGAAACCTCGTCTCTACTAAAAATACAAAACATTAATTGGGCATGGTGGCAGGCGCCTGCAGTCCCAGCTACTCAGGAGGCTGAGGCAGGAGAATGGCGTGAACCCGCGAGGAGGAGCTTGCAGTGAGCGGAGAGAGCGCCACTACACTCCAGCCTGGGCGACAGAGCAAGACTCCGTCTCTATTAAAAAAAAAAAAAAAAAAAAAAAAGGGGGGGAAAATAAAAAATCTGTGCTCATCATTTAAAAGCAAATGAACACAGAGATGGAGTAGCCAGTGAAGCAGCTGGGAACCAGGAACAAAGAGGGACCCCAGGCCCTTCTCCGGGCTTCCTGGCAGCTCCTAAAGCCCCTCCTGGGGCGGCGGCCTCCTTCAAACAGGAAGGCTGTGTGGGGTGCTGGGGGTAGAGCTGGCTCTTCTCTGAGCACCACACCCAGCCACCTCTCATGTGTGCAGAGCCACAAGAGAGTACAGCCCTACCTGGCCACTTTCCCAGTGGTCTGATCCTGGGCCTGGGGCAGATGACAGTGGAGGACAGAGGATGCTGGCTTGGGGCTGAGTGTTCCCACTGTTTCACAAGCAACGTATAGGTAAAATGATAGCTATCTTAGAGCTGCTGCAAAATAATGCAGGTGAGAGTGGCATGGAGATAGGCAGGAACAGACTGGCCATGTAGTCATCAATTCTGAAGCCAGAAAGTGGGTCGGTCCATCAGACTCATTATACTCCTACTACTTTCTTGTGTCTGAAAATGTCCATCAAAAAACAGTTAAATGGGCCAGGCGCCATGGCTCATGCCTGTGATCCCAGCACTTTAGGAGGCCAAGGCGGGCAGATCATCTGAGGTCAGGAGTTCGACACCAGCCAGGCCAACAGGGCAAAACCCCATCTCTACAAAATACAAAAATTAGCCGGGTATGGTGACACATGCCTGTAATCCCAGCCACTCAGGAGGCTGAGGCAGGAGAATCGCTTGAACCTGGGAAGCAGAGGCTGCAGTGAGCCGAGATCACGCCACTGCACTCCAGCCTGGGTGACAGAGAGCAAGACTCTGTCTCAAAAAAAAAAAAAAAAAAAAAAATTAGACGGGTGTTGTGGCATGTGCCTGTAATCCCAGCTACTCGGGAGGCTGGGGCAGGAGAATCGCTTGAACCCAGGAGGTAGAGGCTGCAGTGAGTGAGATCACACCACTGCACTCTAGCATGAGTGACAGAGAATGAGACTCCATCTCAAAAACCAAAAAACAAAACAAAAAGTTAAATGAGAAAAAAAAAAAAGCAGCAGCTGCTCAGAGGTGGTGGCCTACAAGGAGCCCAGAGGTGGCAGGTGGGCCGGGAGGGAGGTCTGGCACCAAGGCCAGTCTCTCATGACAGAATTAGTTATAAAGCCCAGCCCGGCTGTGGAGGCAGCCACTTGGATGGCTCCCTGGGGCCCGGCCAGCAGGTGCTCAGTGAATGTGGGCTAAAGGAAGGAAGGAACTTGGGCCTCATGCCCACCCCTGAGGGACAGGACAGCCAGATGGAGGGTTGTCAAAGGAGAACTCTGAGGCACACGGTGAGGGGTGGCAGGAAGCTGGGGCTCCTGGCACAAGTCCATAACTGTGGTGTCCCAACGATCGGCAGGGAGTCCGCCAACAGCTGTCATTTACTACGCAGTTATCTCAGGCAACCCCTTTATGTACCCGAGCTCACTGAAACCTTAGTACATCCCTGGGAAGGGGATACGGCCAGGACCCCCAACCCAAGACAAAGAAGAGGAGGGTCAGAGAGGTCACATCCCTGAGTGACCACAGGGGGGATCCTCCTCTTTCACTGCTGAGCCACTATGACCTTCAGAGTCAGCCTCCTAAATGAGAGCCCAAAGTTAGCTCCACGGCCACGCAGTTGCCTTCCAGGGGCAACATCCTCAGATGCTCTGTGACACAGGTCACAGGCCCTGGGCTTCCCACCCACTCTGCACTGGGGAACCCTCTCCCCCTGCTAAACTGGGAGCTCCCCTGGGCACTCATGGGGACAGTTGCTGGGTGCTGGGAGGCCTGGACATAGAATAGGGCAGTTACACAGGCCAGCCTGAGAGGAGGGCTGCAGCTGCCTCTCTAGGCAGTTGGAAGCCCAGGCGGGACTTCTGGCTGCTGAGCCTGTTCCGAAAAACCTCTGCCTGTGACTCCTTGGGAAAAATGAAGGGACGCTGGTGGTGAGTTCTTCCCAGTGAACAACAGCCGGGCACCTCCACCCCCACCAGCCTCTCAGTAACCCAGAGGCCTGAGAAACGCGGATCACGCGGGGGCTGGAGCTGTAAGGCTGAGGAGGACACCTTCCCCAGCAGCCTCGGGCTCATCAGCTGAGCCACTGAGTCAACAATGCCAAGGACGGGCACTGGCTTACGAAGCCAGCCTCCTGCCAGGTGCTGCTCTAAGACTAACTCCACGGCCTCACTCTTGTAGCCCGGTCTACCAGCTGCCCTAAGCCTTTGCTCAGGTGGCCCCACTGGCCTGTCCCTACCTTGGGTGGGACGGCTGGGACAATCTCCAGGCTGGGTTTCCCACCACCAGTCAGCGCTTCAGAACTGCATGCCCATGGCAGGCACACAGAAGACCTGGTGGGGACCTGCAGGCAGACTCCCTGAGGAAGGAAAACCCACGTCCTGTGCAGTCCTCGCCATTCAGACCCAAAGCAGGTGCACAATTCGCTTAGCAGACCGTGCCGAGGAGCAGGCTGATTGCTGCCACAGGCTTTCACTCGGCACCGCCTGTCCCTGCACTGAGAGTAAAACCTCAACTCCTCAGCCCAGGACAAGGCCCCCTGATGCCAGCCCTCCGCCTGGGCTCGCCCTCGGCTCGGCTCGCGCACCCCTCCTCAGCCACTCCGCAGGCTTTGTGGTTTGTTCCTGCCTCCCGGTCTGCAACTGCTCTTCCCTCCCTCTGACAGCTTCCCTCCCCTCCTGCAGCTTAACCCACAGCTGACTTGCCATTCAGATCTCAACTCAAAAGTCACCTCCTGGCCAGGCACGATGGCTCACACCTGTAATCCCAGCACTTTGGGAGGCCGAGGCGGGTGCATCACTTGAGGTCAGGAGTTCGAGACCAGCCTGACCAATATGGTGAAACCCCACCTCTACTAAAAATACAAAAATTAGCCAGGTATGGTGGCACATGCCTGTAGTCCCAGGTACTTGGGAAGCTGAGACAGGACAATCGCTTGAGCTGGGAGATGGAGGTTGCAGTGAGCCGAGATCGTGCCACTGCACTCCAGCCTGGGCAAAAAGAGTGAAACTCGGTCTCAAAAAAAAAAAAAAAAAAAAAAAGTCACCTCCTCTGAGAAACCTCTCCTGACCCCTTTCTGTAGCAGCACCCCCATCCCCCACACCACACCCAGGCAACACTCTGCCACCTCACTGGACACATCCCAATCTCTAAGGATCTACTTGCTCGTTTTCTGTCCTAGACCAAGGGCTCCCTGAGTCTAAGGACGTCACTGTGGTGTCTGTCACTGTGAGTCTATGAATGAATGAATGCACTGACTCACTCTGGGAAATGAAGACAACGTCCACCCTTCCCTTCTCCCCAGAGAACCACGGGCTGGAGGGAAGGGAGCCCGCAATGCATCCCGGAAAGTTAGCTTGCTCAAGGGAGGCTGGGATGGCCGGTCCTTCCCTCTCAGACCCCCATGCCCTCCTCAGGCCTGCTGAGGGGCCATGAGTCCTGCAGTTTCCTGGGTGAGAGGAGCTGTTCTTTGCCCTTCCCGGCAGGGAGGCACCACCATTCAGCCAGCGGGTACCATGGCCACGTGCTGCAGGATGGCCAGCTGCAGGGGGCGGGCTGGGCTTACATAACCAACAAGAAGCCAGGCCTCTAGACCCCAGGCCACAGGCAGCGATGTGGGCAAGGCCTGCCCACTCCAGTGAAGGGCGCAGATGGCAGGTGCCACAGGCCTGCCTTCCCTTCCCCTCGTCCTGACCTTCCCAGCTGCCTGCCGCAGCTGAAGATCCTGTTACAGAAACAGATGCAGTCAGAACACACTCATGGCTTTCCAAGTCTCTTGGGACGGAAGGAACAAGGCAGATTGGGTGCACCTTCCCTCATGCCACAGCGCCTCACACACAGCAGCTGCATGTAAGGCCAATGGCAGGCTTGGATGAAAGGGGAAGTCAAGACCTTAATCCCTGGGTCCCCAGTCAAACAGTGTGCTATGCACCCGAGTCCCCCCATGTGACGCGCAACTTTTTTTTTTTTTTTTTTGAGACAGAGTCTCACTCTTGTCACCCAGGCTGGAGTGCAGTGGCACAATCTCAGCTCACTGCAACTTCCGCTTCCTTGGTTCACGCAATTCTCCTCCCTCAGCCTCCCGAGTAGCTGGGATTATAGGCACCTGCCACCACGCCAGGCTAATTTTGTATTTTTAGCAGAGACGGGGTTTCACCATGTTGGCCAGGCTGGTCTCAAACTCCTGACCTCAGATGATCCACCCGCCTCGGCCTCCTAAAGTGCTGGGATTATAGGTGTGAGCCACTGCACCTGGCCGCAACTTTTAATGATAAATAATTATTACGAGCAATGGCAAGCACTTACATATACTACCTCATTTACTCCCTTCAACAACCCTAAGATAGGTAGGGTTTATTATCCCCATTTCAAACGGGGAAACTGAGGCCACAGAATCAGTAAAAGTCAGAGCTGGGATTCGAGCCTGAGCAGTCTATGGCTCCACAATCCTCACTCTTAGCCAGACCCTTGACCTTTCTGTTCATGCCACGGTTTGGGGTACAGCTATCCCTCCCCCACCCTTTCCAAAGGACGAAATTGAGGCGCAGGGAGATGGAGCACGTGCCAAGGACACACAGCACAGGCAGGCCTGACTTCAAAGCCCACTTCATCTGGCTGGTGGACCCCATGCCTCACCCAAGAGTTTAAGGCGTTCAATATCCTGACCCAAGCCAGGTACCTACCCACCAGCCTCGCCACTGTCTCCTCTGTTCCAGCCTTGGTTTATTTCCTTCCAGACCCTTCTCTCAATCTGCAGTGGTGCTGTCTGCTGGTTGGCCAACCTGTTTCCCACACCTCCCTCTCTCTGGACAGTAAGCCTGGAAGGCAGGGCCAGGTTTGCGTTGCCACTGCTGTGTCCCCAGTACAGGACTGGGCACTGAGCTCAATACTCGCTGAATGCATGCCTGAACCACTAAGAAAACAACCAATCCTGTGGTGGAGACTAATAACACCCTCAGCACACAAGTGCCCAAGACTGTCCCCTAGCCCAGGGCTTTCTGCTGGGGTGTGTAGGGGGAGTTACGGGGTTCCTTTATGGCCTCCACAAGCCCCCCAGCTGGAAGGAGCTTCCCAAAGGGAGGTACACATCTGAGCACACTAGTGACTTTCTGCCTTGTGATGTGAATGCACCTTTTGAAAATTTAATTTTTTATATTTTGTGGAGATGGGGGGTCTCACTTGTTGCCCAGGGTGGTCCTGAACTCCGGGCCTCAGGCGATCCTCCTGCCTCGGCCTCCCAAAGTGCTCGAATTATAGGTGTGAGCCACTATGCCCAGCCTGTGAATGCACCTTCTAAACACATGTAACAGCAACCTAGTGAGGGCATGGCCTTTGCAGTCAGACCTTATACTTGGGGGTGCCTATTTGGGGTGTCTGCAGAGCCTCCTTCTCTAAAAACTGCCCTCCACCCCAACAAGTGTGGGCTGGCCCTCTACCGCCCATTTGACAGGGAGGATGTGGGGTCCTAGCTAAGCCTGCATGAGCTGCCCGGGTCAGGAGGCTGGACTGGGTGGTCCTGTTCCAGACACCAGGAGGGCTGGGCTTGCATGGCCCACGGCCAGCCTAGTGGAAGAAGTTCTAAAGAGAGAAAGAGGAGCAAGGAGTGCACGTGTTCCAGAGAGCAGGTGGCAGACCTGGTTCCTGCCAGCTTTCAGGACCCCTGGGAACAGGCAGAGCCTGGCCTCCATCCAATGAACACCCTCATTCACCTCCTGTGGCCCCAAGTGGATTCTGGCCCTGATAACAGACCCCAGTTGACACAGGCAATGGCTCTCGACCCTTCATGGCTGAGTCTCCTCATCTGCAAAATGGAGCTAATGAGACTGAGACTGACACACAAAGACTTCTAAAAACAGCCACTGAACTCTCTTGTGTAAAGTGTCCAGCGTGGGGCTGGCGCGTGGCAAATGGAAGCCCCTGTTATTGCAGAGGCCAACGCCTCAGCAGCGCCCGGGAGAGTGGATGCTGGATGAGCAAAGAGCAAGCAGAGCTGCCAGCTCCAGCCAGGGGCCCCCAATCACTGCCCCACCTGCTGCCTCCACCGGCTGCCTCCACCTGCCCCCGGGCTCCGAAATGCTGACCACACCCACGCCTGTCTGCCCTGAGACAAATATTTACCCAGGGCTGGGCACCTGACGATGCTGAAGTGAAGACTTGGGGACAAATCATCACCAAGAGTGGTGAGGGGGAGGAGAGAACTCTCTGAGGGAGCTCGCGGGGTGGAGGGGAACGCAGGCTCAGGGACAAAGGTAGCGACGGCCCAGGGCTGACCCTGCCTCCTCAAATCAGAGGCAGCACTGGGGCTAAGTAACTATGTTCCTCAGTCTACCCACTTCCAGCTTTGCCATGAAGAGTCAAGAGGACAGGAGCCAAAGCTCTCTGAATGCACGGTGCCTGCAGACAGGCTCTGCTACCATCGTGCAGGGCAGGGGCTGGGCTCTGGCTGCCAGGAGTGAAGTTCGGATTTGCCACTGACTAGCTGTGAGGAGCTGGATCTCTCCTTCACTGGTAAAACGGGGCAGCAATTCCACCTACCTCGTGGGATATGGACGGGATAAAACCAGCTGATGCACGGAGGGCTCAAGGCCATGCATGGTACCCAGTGGGTGTTCCACCAACGCTAGCTATTATGATTCCTGTTATGGATCTACAGGCCCACGGTGGCCCCCATACAGCCCTAACTGCTCTGGCACTGCATGAGAAGGCTGGCCTTTTCTACTTTTTTTGTAAGGGTAATGCACATCTTCCTGCCCTCACCCTCTTCAGAAAAGACACGCCAACACTTGAGCTCCCAGAGGGCCCGGTGGGCCTCATGTTTCTCTGTGAGGACCCTGCTGGCCGCACATCCCCAGCCCTGCACACTATGGAAGGGGTGTGTAGTTAGGCACTGACTCTTCTCTAAGCTGTCGAGCTGTTGTGACCCCTCCCTCTGCCACAGAGCCCAGCACAGGTAAAGGAATCTTGGACACTCAGGCATTAGGGAAAGTATGAGGCTTTGGGCTCACATGGCCTTAGGGTCCAGGTCCTACTCCAGAAAGTCCTGGATACTGGAATCCATTTCTTCCTCTTGACCCCAACTGCCTCAAGCTCAACAGCACCTGCTTCACCCAGCACCTGCACTGTGTGCCCTGGGCAGGGTCATGCTGGAAACAGTGTCCAAGACAACCCCTAACCCTGGTCTCTGTCCACACAGGAGTCCTAGTCCAGTCGGGAAGGCAGACCCATCCCCAGACAGTGACAAGCCAGAGTAGGTAGAGCTGGGGCAAAGGAAACCCCTAACCCAGACTTGGGGTTGGGGGCGTCCTCAAAGAGGGACCATCTAACACCACTGGCCACTGGAGGGCAGGGACTGAGTCTTGTTTGCATTGCCCCCCAGAACATAACTACACCAGGCACACAGCTGGCACTCCCCTAAGTAGGTGCTGAAGGAAAGACAGCCAGGAAGGAGACTCTTGGAGAACAAGCAGGAGTCAGTCAGGCAAAAGGTGGCGAGAGCCACTTCAGAAAGATTCACATTACCTTGAGAAGCCAAACGTACTCATCAACTATGACCAGCAATTCTGCTCCTAGCTCCAGACTCTATCGAAAGTCTTGCTCATGCCCCAGGTGAAATGTATCAGAAGCTAATCCCACGCCTGTAATCCCAGCACCCCAGGTGAAATGTATCAGAAGGAATCCATGCCTGTAATCCCAGCACTTTGGGAGGCCGAGGAGGGCGGATCACTTGAGGTCAGGAGTTTGAGACCAGCCTGACCAACATGGTGAAACCCTGTCTCTACTAAAAATACAAAAAAGTTAGCCAGGCGTGGTGGCAGGTGCCTATAATCCCAGCTATTCGGGAGGCTGAGGCAGGAGAATCGCCTGAATTCAGGATGCAGAGGTTGTAGTGAGCTGAGATTATGCCACTGCACTCCAGCCTGGATGACAGAGCGAGACTGTCTCAAAAGAAAAAAAAAAAAAGAAAAAAAAGAAAAACCAAGACCCAGGAATTTACTCACAATACCATGTTTATGAAACTCAAAAACAGGCAGAACTAAACACCATGCTTTTCAGCATGCAGACATGGTTAATAAAACTTTTAAAAAGGCCACCTGATGACCCTTTCCCTTTTTACTGAACCTGACACACCTGTCCCTCACCCCCACCCCCATCCCCCTCCCCCCGAAAAAAATAAAAAACACAGAATGACAATGACAACAGTCAGGACAGTGGGCTCCCTCCACCCACCCACAGGCAGAGGTGAGTTAATGGCAATGTTCTCACTCTGAAATTAGGAGGGAGGCTCACGAGTCTTCAACATATTACACTTCAACAACTTACATGTACATTACATACATATTCCATATGCCAAGAAGATAAATGGGCCGGGCAAGGTGGCCCATGCCTGTAATCCCAGTACTTTGGGTGACTGAGGCAGGCGGATCACCTGAGGTCAGGATTTGAGACCAGCCTGGCCAACAAGGCAAAACCCCGTCCCTACTAAAAAAATACAGAAGTTAGCTGGGCATGGTGGTGCGCACTTGTAATCCCAGCTACTCAGGAGGCTGTGGCAGGAGAATCGCTTGAACCCAGGAGTCAGAAGTTGTGGTGAGCCGAGATTGCACCACTGCACTCCAGTCTGGGTGACAGAGTGAGACTGTCTCAATTTAAAAAAGTTAATAATAATAATTAAAAAGCAGAAGGGAGGGAGAAGAGTGTTGCAACAGAGAGAACAGCATGTGCAAAGGCTCAGAGAAGACAGAGCTCTCGGAGCCTTGGGGAACTGAAGATCACTGTCAGGGTCAAATGAAGCACACAGGCAAGACAATCCAGCAGAGGACTCAGCAGAGCTGGGGGCACCAAGGTGCTTGACAAGGGTTTGCTGAGTCATTTAGTGGCTCAGTGCTTCCTAGCACTGCCACCCACCCAAGTCCTCAGTAGGTGACAGGGCCAGGCTCGGAAAAGGGGGCCTCTGAGGAAAGCCCAGCGCTCATTGGGAGACATTCAGTCCTGCCAGAACCAGGCAGGCTATTTCGGGCCACCTGCCTCAGGCTTCTGGTCATGGGTACCAGATGGCCATCTGAATTCAGAGGCTTTGGGAGTGCTTTAGTTTGGAATTTTAGAAACTGTAAGCTGTTTACTGGTCCAGCAAAGGCTCCAGTGATGGAAACCAGGTGCTTGGAATTTCTTACTGCCCACCCTCACCTTCCTCATCCATAACAAGAGGGTAATGCCACCAACCCTCAGAGGTCTGTTTGGGAACTAATGAACATATTTTCATTCATTCATTCATTACGCGACAACCTGGGCTAGGCAGACAGCCGTGAACAAAACAGGGCTGGTCCCTGCCCTCAAGGACTAACTGTGAGGAAGGCAAACAAATCACCCAAAAATTTACCAGTTATAAGAAGAAAATGTATATTATAGGGAAAAACAGAGGGGATACAAATTCAGATTTGGAGGAATAGTTAGAAAAGACCCATAAGAGAAAAGAACATTTCAACTGAGACCTAAAAGATGAGTAAAAGTAAGAAATGTGGCCAGGTGCAATGGCTCATGGCTGTAATCCCAGCACTCTGGGAGGCCAAGGCAGGAGTATCACTTGAGCCCAGGAATTTGAGACTAGCCTGGGCAACACAGGGAAACCCCATCTCTACAAAAAATCCAAAAATTAGCCAGGTGTGGTGGTACGTGCCTGTGGTCCCAGCTACTCAGAAGGCTGAGGCGGGAGGATCACTTGGGCCCAGGAGATCTAGACTGCAGTGAGCCATGACCACGCCACAGCACTGCAACCTGGGAGACAGAGCAAGACTCTGTCTCAACAAAAAAAAAAAAAAAAAAAAGAAAAAGGGAATTCATTAATTCCTTCAAATATTTATTGGTGTCTATTCTATGCCAGGCACTATTCTAGGTGCCAGGCTACACAAGTGAACAAAACAGCCAGACATCCCATCTCAAGAAGCTTACACTGGAGGGGGACAGGAGGCCATAAGCCAACAGGAGCCACACAAAAGTCCAGGCCATCCTTCCAGACAGAGGGAAGAGTCGGTTCTGAGGACCCTCCAACAGGGCAGAGGGGCAGCAGAGCTGAGGCTGCAGATGCAGGTGGGCGACAGATCCTCAGGGCAAAGAACAGTATTCCTAAAGAGTCAGGAAGCTACTGGAAGGAAACAGCACATGACATAGAGGACCCTCATAGAGAGGGTGCTGACGATGTGGTGGCCATGGCTGTGGGAGACTGGAACAGGGAGTCTGGGCTCCTGCTGAAACATGAGGCTCCTGGGACTTGCTGAGCCTCCACAACTGTGGTGGGCTGGATGTGTCCAGGGACCCAGGCAGGGCTGCCCTCGCTTCTGCCATCTTCAGCAAGTGACCAATGACCCCAAGTAGCAGTTTTCTTATCTACAAAAATGTGGGACACCAACAGGTTCACCGGGTCCCTCAGCCTGGTGCTCAGCAAACAGGGCTGGAGTTGTGGTGACAGTGGACCCTCTGTAATCTGCTAACCCTTTTCTCAGGCCGGGCCTCCACTAAAGCACCCTCTCTCCTACACTGCAGGGCCTCCAAGGCCTGGGCTGCCACTGACTCCTCTGCCCTCTCTGAGGGCCCCAGCCCTGTGTTCCTCCATCCCAAGCTGTTCACACTGAGATAGGGCTTTGCTATGATGACTCAGTGAAATAGCAGAAGAGAAAGTGCTTCTTTTTAGTGTCCTGCTCCCCTTTCCCCCACCTTTCCTGCAAGGCAAATGATAAATGAAGACAAATACATCTGCACAATAAAATTACATCTATCTTCAATAGAGGAGTCTTTATAAAAGGTCCCAAAATAAAAACAGGCAAAGGGCATGAAGAACCAATTCCCAGAACCATGTAACATGTTAACAATAAACAGGTTAGGTCGGGCGCAGTGGCTCATGCCTGTAATCCCAGCACTTTGGGAGGCCAAGACAGGAGGATCACTTGAGGCCAGGAGCTTGAGACCATCCTGGGCAACATAGCGAGACCTCATCTCTACAAAAAACAAAAAAGGCCAGGCACGGTGGTTCACGCCTGTCATCCCAGACTTTGGGAGGCCAAGGTGGGTGGATCACCTGAGGTCGGGAGTTCGAGACCAACCTGACCAACATGGAGAAATCCTGTCTCTACAAAACATACAAAATTAGCCGGGCGTGGTGGTGCATGCCTGTAATCCCAGCTACTCGGGAGGCTGTGGCAGGAGAATCGCTTGAACCTGGGAGGCGGAGGTTGTGATAAGCTGAGATCACGCCATTGCACTCCAGCCTGGGCAACAAGAGTGAAAGTCCATTAAAAAAAAAAAAAAAACCACAAAAATACAAAACAAACAAAACCGAAGTTAACTAGTAGTCAAAAGAACGCTCGCTAAAACAAGACACCATCTTAACATCAAGGCACCCACATGCAAATAGTATTCATTCAATCATTAAAAAAAATTCTGGCCAGGCGCAGTGACTCACACCTGCAATTCCAGCACTTTGGGAGGCTGAGGCAGGCAGATCACCTGAGGTCAGGAGTTTGAGACCAGCCTGGCCAACAGTGAAACCCCATCTCTACTAAAAATATGAAAATTGGCCGGGTGCGGTGGCTCACGCCTGTAATCCCTGCACTTTGGGAGGCCGAGGCGGGCGGATCACGAGGTCAGGAGATCGAGACCATCCTGGCTAACACGGTGAAACCCCGTCTCTACTAAAAAATACAAAAAATTAGCTGGGCACGGTGGTGGGCGCCTGTAGTCCCAGCTACTCGGGAGGCTGAGACAGGAGAATGGCATGAACCCGGGAGGCAGAGCTTGCAGTGAGCCGAGATCGCACCACTGCACTCTGGCCTGGGTGAAAGAGCAAGACTCCGTCTCAAAAAAAAAAAAAAAAAAAAAAAATGAAAATTAGCCGGGTGTGGTGGTGCACGCCTACAATCCCAGCTACTCAGGAGGTTGAGGCAGGAGAATGGCTTGAGCCTAGGAGGTGGAGTTTGCAGTCAGCCAAGACCGAGTCACTGCACTCCAGCCTGAGGGACAGATTGAGACCCTGTCTCTGGCCATGGTTTAAACCTCAAAAGCAGAAAAAAAGAGACAGACCCTCTCTCAGAAAAAAATCTAAAGCTACAGTGGTGACTATGACGACAGAACCCTAGCCCTCAACACTCACTGTCCAATGTGGGCACAGCCAGTATCTGAGACTTCCAATGTTCCTTCCCTTTGACCTGGTAAAATCACCTTCTAAGAATTTTTTCTAAGAAGGCTACCCATGTGATGAGCATGAAGATTTATGGACAAGGACGAACATCTCTGCATTATTTATGCAACTGAAAACTGGAAAGGATCTAAATGCTCAGCAATGCGGAAATGGCTAGAATGAATTACAATAGCCCAATGATGTACTTTAAATCATGCTTTCTAAAAAAAAAAACGGAAAAATGAAGTGCAGAAGCAGGATATTCAACTGTATCTACAGTATCCTCACAGCTTTATTTTTATCTAGCTGTGGCTGTGAATCTAGCCAGAGAGAAGAGACGGGAAGGAAATGCACTGGCATTACACACTGAAAACATCCCAGGTGGTGCACATCGCTCAGCTGAGAAGTACTGCATCTGGGATACATGTATATAGAACTCTCACAACTCAATAATGAAGGGACAAACAATTCATTCATTTATTTATTTATTTATTTATTTATTTATTTTTGAGACAGGGTCTCTCTCTGTCACCTAGGCTGGAGTCCAATGGCAAGACCACAGCTCATTGCAGCCTCGACCTCCTGGGCTCAAGCAATCCTCCCACATTAGCCTCCCAGGTAGCTGGGACTAAAGGCATGAGCCACCAAACCTGGCTAATTTTTTACATTTTTTTATAGAGATGGGGTCTCACCATGTTGTCCAGGCTGGTCTCGAACTCCTGGGCTCAAATGATCTGCCCACCTTGGCCTCCCAAAGTGCTGGGATTACAATTGTGAGCCACCGCGCCTAGCCCCCCCTTTTTTTAATAGAGACTGGGTCTTGCTATGTTGCCCAGGCTGGTCTCGAACTCTTCAGCCTCCCAAAGTGCTGGGATTATAGGCATGAATCACTGTGCCAGGCAGGCTCAATTTAAAAATGGGCAAAAGAACTAAAAAGACATTTCTCCAAAGAAGATACACAAGTGTTCGGCAAGCACATAAAAAGATGCTCAACATCGGCTGGGCGCAGTGACTCACGCCTAGTAATCCCAGCACTTTCGGAGGCCAAGGTGGGCAGATCACGAGGTCAGGAGATTGAGACCATCCTGGCTAACATAGTGAAACTCCGTCTCTACTAAAAATACAAAAAATTAGCCGGGCGTGGTGGCGCATGCCTGTAGTCCTAGCTACTCGGGAGCCTGAGGCAGGAGAATCACTTGAACCTGGGAGGCGGAGCTTGCAGTGAGCCGAGATCGCGCCACTGCACTCCAGCCTGGGTGACAGAGCGAGACTCCATCTCAAAAAAAAAAACAGATGCTCAACATCATCAGCCATAAGGAAATGCAAATCAAAAGCACAACGAAGCCTGAGCAACACAGTGCAACCCCATCTCTACAAAACAATTAAAAATAAGAAAATCAGCCAAGCATGGTGGCTTGTGCCTGTGGTTCTAGCTAATCTGGAGGCTGAGGCAAGAGGATCACTTGAGCCTGGGAGGTGGAGGCTGCAGTGAGCTAGGATTGCACTACTGCACTCCAGCCTGGGCGACAGAGCAAGACCTCATCTCAAAACAAATAGGCCAGGCGCGGTGGCTCACGCCTGTAATCCCAGAGCTTTGGGAGGCCGAGGCGGGTGGATCATTTGAGGTCAGGAGTTCGAGATCAGCCCAGCCAACATGGTGAAACCCTGTCTCTACTAAAAATACAAAAAATTTAGCTGGGCATGGTGGCACATGCCTGTAATCCCAGCTACTTGGGAGGCTGAGGCAGAAGAATCGCTTAAACTTGGGAGGCAAAGGTTTCAGTAAGCCAAGATCCTGCCACTGTACTCCAGCCTGGGCAACAAGAGCGAAACTCCGTCTCAAAAAAAAAAAAAAAAAAAGGCTGGGTGCGGTGGCTCACGCTTGTAATCCCAGCACTTTGGGAGGCCGAGGCGGGCGGATCACGAGGTCAGGAGATCGAGACTACGGTGAAACCCCGTCTCTACTAAAAATACAAAATATAAAAAAATTAGCCGGGCGTGGCGGCGGGCGCCTGTAGTCCCAGCTACTCGGAGAGGCTGAGGCAGGAGAATGGCGTGAACCCGGGAGGCGGAGCTTGCAGTGAGCCGAGATTGCGCCACTGCACTCCAGCCTGGGCGACAGAGCGAGACTCTGTCTCAAAAAAAAAAAAAAAAAAAAAAAACAGCTGGAGGGGTGGCCGAGGAGAGCAGCTGGACCCAAGTGCCAGGGTATCCTTGGGTAAGTGCCGCCCCTCTCTGGTTACCCCTCCACCCCTGAGATGAGGAAGGGGCTGGTGCCAGCCCTGGATTCTTTTAACAGTGCTGGAAGGCAGTAAGCACAAGCACCTGGACCTAACAGCTGGTGGGAGGACATTCAGTCAGAGGGCCCCGCCTGCTAGTGCCTGCTCCACCCCAGGACCAGACAGGATCAGGCCACTGTCAGACTTGGACACTCTAAGCTGGGCTCCATGAGGGCGCTGTCCCTGGGCTCTGCCAGTACCAGCCCCAACTCCATTTTAATGGAACAACATTCACTGAACACCTGCTCTGTGCCTGGAGCTGTGCAGGAGACACAGCAGGGACCGAGAAAGCCCTGGCCCTGACCCCCTGGGACTTGTTGTCCAGTGGGGAACGCAGGTCCAGGCACAGCAAGGAAGGCGGCCCTCCAGGGAAACGGAGCACTGACTGCTCATCGTAATCACAGTAGGCAGAACTGGGCCCAGAAGCAAGGATCCCAAGCCGGAGACAGAAGGGGATTGCAGAACACAGGGTGAGAACGGAGTCATGGAGGCTTGGCTGGGTGGCCAGTCGCCCCTGACACCTGTGACATGTGGGTCACAGGGAATGGGGAATTAGGTCACCTGCCACAAAGGTACAAGGCAGATCAATTACCAGAACCTTGCCTGCCACCCCGTGACAGGGAGGAGGCCCTGGGATCCAATCACTCCCTAAATGGTGCAGTGTCCTACATGGAGAGACAGGAAACACTGACACGCAGTAGGGACCCCAGGCACCATCTTGCCGCACAGAGAGGGCAAGCATCCTAGCCTATGACCCCCAGGAAGTCAACAGGCCTGTCTGCTAGTCCTGCACTGTTTGCCAGTCCTGCACTGCCTGTTTGCAAAGACGGGCCTGTTTGCCAGTCCTGCACTGCCATTCCCACCAGGCTAGCGGGGGGGGACACCAGAGGCAGGCTTGGTACTCCCCTCCCTGAAGCTCCTCCTCCTCTCTGCCCACTTCCTTTTCTGGACCAGGGACTATGTGAGGGTAGGGACTGTCTGAGCTGCTCATGGCAAGGACTAAGACCCAGCATTGCATGCCACTTCCTTCTCCACCTGCCATATTGCGCTCCTGCCCAGAGCCAGGCCCAGTGCCACGTGGTCTGGGGCACTGGGGAATACAGTGGCACCAAACCCAACCCACCACTGCCTGGTGATGCTTCCAGTCCGGGGCCGAGAGTCTCGGCAGATAAGCAGATCGCTGGCCACCTGACGGGGAGCCCATTAGGAGGGCCAGGAAGGAAGGGTTTGCTGGCACCTGAAAGATTAGCAAGAACCACCTGTGTGGGTGGGGCCGGCCTTCCAGGACAGGATGTGGGGAGCTGCCTGCATGTTCTAGGACTGAAAGAAGCCATGATGGCTTGAACCCAGCAAGTGCATGGCAAGGTGATCTTGGTCATGGCCGGCGATGGTGGCAGGAGCCAGGTTATACCTGGGCTTCCTAACCTGTTGCAGGGACACTAGATCAGAGGGAAAGGCAGCAGGGAGGTCACAAAGTGTGATGTGAAACAGGAATAGCAAAGTCTGCTTTTTCAAGAATGCTGTGGCTGCTAGGTGGGGAGCGGGTTGGAGAGGGAGCAGGAGAGCCATCGGGAGACCCCTCCACCTGGCATGGCGGGGACAGCAAAGTGGAGGCAAAATAGATGCTGGCTGGCAAGGAATGAAGGAATGAATGCAGGAAAAAAGGACTCAGTGAACGAAATCTTCCTTCCCCACACCCCATGCTCCCTGACTGTCCTGAGCCCCAGTGCCTGGGTTACAAAGGCTTTGCGGCACCCGGCCTGGGTGCTCATAAGCAGCCCCACTTTGCCCGGAGTCCCTAAGGTTCCTGGAGGTGTTCAGTGGTTCCACCCCTCCCAGGAGCCAGATGGACAGGATGCAGCCCTCTGCAGCACTGGTCCAGGGAGGGGAGATGGGCCCAAACAAATAACAACAGAGCGAGGAGGTGCCATGGGAACCCAGACAGAGCTTTGTCCGGGGATTAGAGAAGGCCTTGCCCAGAAGGCAGCGAGGGAGGGGTAACGGGAGTTGGTCAGGTGGTCAGGAAGGGCAGAGGACTAGCGAGGGGCGTGCTGGGCAGAGGCGCCTATGTCTAGGAGGCTGGGCGTTCTTTGGGAAAGGCCTCCCACACCAGGCCCATGGGTGCGGACTTTGTCCTGTAGTTACAGTGGAGCCCTGGGAGCTTTCTGAAACAGGACAGAGGATCAGAACCATTCAAGCTGCCGGGCTAGAACCCAGCTCCTCCTCTACTATCTGTGTGGCCTTGGCACCTCTGTGAGCCTGTTTCCTCCTCCAAGATTAACAATTCGTGTAAAGAGCTTAGCCCTGGTAAGCGCTGCATAAATGGGAGCTTTGAGTACCATCACCTCCATCACCACCACCAGGAGGCATGAACTCTGCAGTCACTTCCTTGCGGCTCGCTTTCACCTTTTGGCAGCCCCACTCTCCCACCCTCCCTCCCTGTTGTCCTGGGGAACCAAGCGAGTTCAGCTGTGACAGTGCTTTGCTTTGCAAAAGGGAAGGCTGCACAGGACGCGAGCAGTTCTCCACTATATCGCTGATGGCAGCTGGTGAGAGCCTCGGAGACCGTGGAGAGAGGGAGGGGTGGGTGTGAAGGTGGCACACGAGTCCGACCCCGGTGGGTCCCAAGCGCCAGCTTGCTAGAGGAGTCCACCCACCTAACCAGGGAACACATTCCCAGCTGGAACCCAACCAGCCCTGAGGGGAGCATCCGACTGCAGGGCTCCCGACCCAGGCTTCCTCGCTGCGAAGGGAGATGGGCGCTGGGCAAGTCACATGAGCTGTGCAGATGTCAGCAGACACTTCCAAACCTCCACCCCCCACCTTGAGGCAACCGCTCAGTGCCAGCTGCTTAGAGGAAGGGAAGGGATGAGAACAACTTCTGAGTGCCTACTGTGTACCTCCATCCACCACCAATTCATCCAGTGTGAGACACTGCGGAGGGCCAGGCACCAGGGAGGGTGCTGGGGACACAGGTGAGCCAAGACAAAGATGGGTCCTGCCTTCATGGACCTTCCTACTTAATGTACAAAACATTGCCAAGCATGATGGATCTCTCGAATTCCTTTTGGCACCCAGCCTCTGAACCACCTTCTTGCAATTAGGAAGCCCCTCCACATCTCCCACCTCCTCTTAGCTGAAACAGCAGACCCCAGCCCAGGAGCCTGACGTGGGCTCAGCCCTGGAGGAGCTGCGGTGGCTATGTAACAGGAGCGGCATCAGCTCCACACTGGATGCAGGGTGTGCTCCTGCTGGCATGGGCCCCAGGCCTAGCTCTCTGGTCTTCCCAGAGAGTCTAAAAACTTTGAAAGAGAGTCCTCATCTGGCAAAATGGCTTCACAAATGGGGAAAGTGGTCCAGGGAGGTCAAGGGACTTGCCCAAGGCCACACAGCCCAAGTGTGGAGGAGCCGAAATCACACTCAGGCAGATGATCCTACCCGCTGGTCATCTGGCCCCACCTGCCTAATCTTTACAGCCCGGGGAGGCAGGAACCAGTCAAGTTCAAGGCAGTGACCACCTCACTCAACTTTCCCATGTCCTCATGAGCGCCTGCAACAGCCAGCTTCTGTTCCAGCTGCCTTCCAAATAGAGGCTAATTTAATCCTCAATCCCCATACAAATGGGGACACTGAGGCAAAGAAGCTGGGTGATTCGCCCAAGGGCAGAGCTGGGACTGGCACCCAGGGGGCTCCCGTGCTGCCTCTCAGCTTACTACCATTTCACAAACATGGAACGAGGCCCGCTGCGGGCTCCAGAGTCTCCTCCTGGAACCCTCGGGCCAGATGTGTTTTAGAATCAGAATTTTCCGGATTTTATAAGACTGATCGGACACCGATATGGCACTAAGCCACCAGAGGGGTCTGGGATGGTCTGTAGAGTTTTCTGGATCTGGGTACTGTGAGACCTGAAGGGACTGTGGAGGTGAAGTCACTGGAGAGGTCACCGGACTTCACAGCCCACACGCCTCCCACAGCCCATGCAGGGGCAGGATGTCCCAAGCAGGCCAAGGACACACTGGCTGGGGGAGCACGAGGGAAGGGACTCAGAGATCCAAGGAGAGAAGGGAAGGGGAATAACAGTCATCTCGGAGGTGCTATGGGAAACAGTGGCATCGGCAAACCTACTGGTGGAGGGAGGGCTCAGAGGAATCTGATGAAGAAGTCAGTGAGGTCAAGTGTCAGCTATTAGCCAATATGAGGCTACGCCAAGCCTACAGCCTCTGGGCTCCTGGCTCACGGCCCCTCCCTGGCCTCCCTGTCTCAGTCTCACCCCATTCATGTCACCCCCACCCAGGGTTCTGTTAAAAACACCCACCCTGCCCCTCCTTTTTTCTTTTGAGACAGGGTCTCGCTCTGTCATATAGGCTGGAGGGCAGTGGTGTAATCGCAGCTCACTAAAGCCTCGACCTCCTGGGCTCAAGTGATCCTCCCACCTCAGCCTCCTGAGTAGCTGGGACTATAGGCACATGCCACCATGCCCGGCTGATTTTTGTATTTTTTGTAGAGACAAGGTCTCGTCATGTTGCCCAGGCTGGTCTTAAACTCCTGGGCTTGAGCGATCTTCCCGCCTGGAGCTCCCAAAGTGCTGGGATGACAGGTGTGGGCCCCCCACGCCCAGCCCAGGCCCCTTCTTAAGCCCTCTGGGGCTCCCTGCTAGCACAGCCCATAAGGCCCCACACAGCAGTCTCTCCTGCCTCCTCCAGCCTCACCTCTGACCCACCTGCCTCTACCTCAACTAAGTCTGGCTTTTTTCTGTTCTTCAGATGTACCAGGCTGGTTCTCTCTGCCTTCCACTCCTGGTGCACTCCTCCCACTGCTCCTCACCTGGCTAACTGCTGGATTTCCTTGTTGACGTCCCTTCTAGAAAGCTGCCTCTGCCCTGCCCTCCTGCACACCCTGTGAACCCTCCCTAATCTGAGTCCTCAGCAGCCTGGTTTGCTGAGAATTCTTTACTGTGTGTCTCCCTCACTTGACTGTGACCCCCACAGAAGCATGGACTGGGCCTGTCTTCTGCCCTGACTCGTAACACGTGGCACGGCCACACCGTGCTGAATGCATGACTGGTTACGGGGTCACCAAGTCACTCACGCAGCAAGAATATATTGAGCGCCTACCACATACCAGACACTGCGTAGCACAGGAAGAACACGTCCCAGAAGCCAAGGGTCAGAACAGCAGGCAATGCTGAGGACAGAGGAGCAGCACAAATCTCCAGGGACTCAAGCTGTCCACGAACCACAATGACCCCCTCCTGCGTGCCCACCAGGCTGGGCCCTTACCCCACCTGTTCCTGTTTCTTATCCCTGCCACAACACCGCAAAGCCAGCACTGTCACCTCCATTTTGTAAACGATTCTGGGTTATAGATGAAGAGACTGTATGGCACGTTGCACCGAATGCGGCCACTTGCCTCCAAGCACTCAGCCACCACACAGGGGTTACTGCGTAGGCTTCGGCGCCAGGCTGGCTGCCTGGATTTGAATCCCAGCTCCACCACTTACCGGCTGTGTGACCTCAGGAAAATTACTTTACCTCTATGGGCCCCATTTCCTCATCTACAAATTGGGGCAAACGGCACCTACCTCCTGGGGTGGCTGTGATATCTAAATACGATAATAGACAAAAGGCACTGACACCAGTGCCTGGTACAGGCACATGGAAGGCAATGACTGGTGACGACTAAGGTCAGCCAGAAGGCAAGAATTTAACCCACCCTGCCCCCATGCCCCACTGCAGCAGGCGGCCTGCCCAGCTTGAATTTCTGCAGTTAGCTTAAGGCAGGCATTTCAATGCTCACCTATTAATTTGCTCCAAAAAAGGCTTTGAGGTCAATGCCAGCCACCCCTGAACTGAGGTCTGAAGGCAGGCTTGGGACTGAGTGATGGATGGCGGAGCAAAGCACACAGACAGCCAAGCGAGGTTGTCAGAACCACCTGGGGAGCCTTTGTAAAAACAGGTTTCTGGCCTCCGTGCTCAGTGACTGCTCCAGCTGCAGCCCGTCCAACACAGGGCATTTGGCCCCACGGTTCTTAATCCTCTTGGAGCCGGATGCCTGTGAAGGTTCGCAGAGCCCCAGTACTCGCTCCCAGAAACACGCGCACACCCACTCCCGCTGACGCACTCAAGGCTGGTTACCCGAGTGCCAGCTGGGGGCCAGCTTCGCATGCTCTTCCGGGAGTCAGAATGGGTGCTAAAGCCTGTCTGTAGGTCCCTGAGGAAGAGCCCTTGTCCTGGCACCATCTGGATTAACTACCACAAAAAAGTTTCCTGTAAATCCCACCATGGGGTGTTTGATTGCAGGAAAACACCCCATTCCTTCGGACATGTGTCCCGTGCCCGAGCCCTCCTGTGTGCTAGACTAGGGTCACAGAGGTGACTCATACACAGTCTTTGCCCTTGAAAGGGGAAATAGATGCAAGCACAGATAATCACAGGCACAAAGAATCAGGCAGCCCAACTGCATGTGCAGGCACAGAGAGCGGCGAGTCACTGGTGCAGAGGACAGGCACCAGCACAATAGCACCACTAACCTGATCGTGCTCCAACAGGGCAGGGGGCTGGGGTGGTGGAGCCCCCCCTCCAGAGGAGACTCAGGCTCAGGGAGGACCTGCAACTTGTCCAAAGTCATCAGCCAATGTAGGCAGAGGCTGGAACTCACATGGCCAGTGTGGAATCTTGGTACCCCTGCTGCCTGTCCTGCTAGTGGGCTGAGACATGCTGATTTAGTTTTAGCTCAGAGAGGTTGGGCAAATTGTCCATGGTCACACAGCTTGGCAGGGACAGAGTCAGGCCTGGAGGTCAGGGACTGCTGGGGCACCCAGCCTGGAGGAGTGGGCCTCCGAGGGAAAGCAGGGACGCTGACGTGGGACACTATAGGGGAAAGAGGAGTACGAACACACAACACAGGCAGGAAACAGAAACGAAATGTTAGGGCTATAGGTGGGGGCAGAGGAGTGGTGATGACAGGAATAACAAGGGAGGCATTTGCGGAGCATTTACTATGGATCAGGCACTGTGTTATCTCACTTAATCCTCCCAATCACCCTATGAGGACATACTTCTGTCAGCTGCATTTTAGACACAGAAAAATCGAGGCAGAGAGAACAATCGCCAAAGTCACGTGGCTGCTCAGTGGCAGGGTCTACTTGCCAACTCCAGCAGCAGGAGGTGGAGCTGGGCCCAGATGGAAATCTGAGCAGATGCATCAAAGCACCCCCCTCGACCCTGTTCCCTACTCCCCAGCAGCTCCACCACGAATGCTAAAGCAAGCCGATTCTCTAACTTAGGGCCTCTTTCCACCACTGTCAGATGCATGTCTACCTGTCCAGCCTGCTTTTAGGACTAAATCTGCAGCACGGGTTTCAATAGCCAACAGTATGGCATTTCCAAGCCCTAGGATCCACGTTTAAGAACACTCTGCCCCCACCGCTCCCGCCGCCCTCCAAAGCTCAGGTGGCCAGAGACGGCAGCATGCTTGGGCCCCCTCACCCTGCCCTGCAGACACCTTGACTTCATGCAAGTAGCTTCCTAGTGGGCAAACCCCCAATGCACACACACTGGAGGACTGATGGTCAGGGAGCAGGGAGTGAGTCACCGGCAGGACTGGAGGAGGGGAGACAAGTCTCCCGGACTGTGGCTGGTGTCATGTGCTCTCATCACAAGTCCCTCTCACACGCCTATCTTTCCAACCCCAGAGTTCAGCTGGGACTGAGGAGACCAGCCGAGCCGCAGGTCATTCCTGCAGTTTGGCCTGATGGGTTCCCTGTGTAAGTCTGGCCTTGGCCTTCAGAAGAGCTGAAGGGTCTGCCACAACATGATGGGGTGCAGTGCAGCCGGCTAGCCCTGCTCCCCATGGGCACCCACGCGCCCAGCCTGGCAGTGCTGCAGCGGCCTCTTTCGCTCACGATTCCCAGCCTGCCTCCTCCCCGAGCTTCCCTGCCCATCTACACACACCTGGCTGTGGCTTGCTGAGGACACCTGCCCCCAGCAGGCTCACCCTATCCTCTGACATCCTGGTGGTCTGCAGGGCAGGGATCACTGGCCCTGTTTTACAGGTGAGGAAACACAATGCTCTGCAAGAACCCGTGCTTGCCAGAGGCCACAGAGCACACTGCTGCCCCGCTGGCATCCCCATGCCAGGCTGCTCGGGCCCCTGACATTCAGCTACATGTCACTCTGCTAGGTGGCTCTCAGACACCACCAGGCCTCAGGCCCACAGGCGCTCATTCAACAACGGAGTGTCCTTGAGGAAAGCGGAGAAGAGGATGGACTTGGCCTCTGCTCTCCCATTCCAGCGCAGGGGAGAGACCACCACCAAGAAAACGAGCACGCAACAGAACATCAGATGGCCACTCCTGTAATGACGAAACAGTAGCCCCAGCAGGCGGAACCCCACTGCGGGAGATGGGAATCCGGAAAGCATGAGCCTGCGCAGGCTCGAGACGCTCCCTCACAATGCCCCTCCTCCAGATCACCTCATCTCCAGGAATCCCCAAACCCTGGGCCCCTGCAGGGCCTGAGGGAGTGCTCACCCTCAGGGAGACACCTCCCACAGCTCCCACCCGGCTGGGCCACCACTCTAGCCCCAGGGCCGAGGCTCTGCTGAAGGAGACCCCTGCACTGGGGCACCCCCAGTGCTGCTTTCTCCTCACCCAGGGGCGCTCCTGGACACCCTGGCCTAGGCAGCGCCCATCTCTAGCACGGCACAACAGCTTCCGGGTAACTGAGTCTCCCCCATTCAGACCCGTCAGCTCTTCTGTCACCCCTTGGCCTTGGGGTCACACCACCCTTCCACTAGGTCCACAGCTCAAATGACACCCCCGTCCCTCCCCACAGCTTATGAGATTGATGCCAACAAATCTCCCACCTCTGTTCCAAGACCAAGCAACCCCTCCCTGCAGTCCCCCAGCCCCAGACCCTCTGGGCCTCTCACTTGGGCCTCCCCTTAGACCCACTTTCTGTACCACGATTCCTCTTCACCCTGGCGAACGCTCCACCTCCCACAGCCCCATGGCCAGCGAACCACTCTACTGTCCTCCCCAGCACGGAGCCTATCCCCTGCTCCTTGCTGTTCCCAGGCGCTTGGGTTTTCTGTCCTGCAAATCCCTTTGTCCAAACTCACCAACTTCACCAATGACCCCTCCCCTGCCCAGGCCCAAGATCATCCAACTCCTCACTGCCAAGCCAACTCCTCAAGCCCTCCTCCCAACCAGGATGGACCAATTCTTCCAGTCCAGTCCATGTCATCACCTCTGCAGCTCAGACGCACGGACTCCTCTGGAGTGTGAGTCCCAACCAGGCCTTACTGCCCCTCTCTCAACCACTGGAATGAGAGACTCCCCCAGCCTGGAGAGTGTTACCCACTCTACCCCTTACCCAGGACAGACCAACCCGCACCCCTCCTCTAAACTCCTCCCAGCCAGGCTCCAACTGCCCCTCTTTTCTTGACAGACAGCCTTCTATTTCTCCAATTCTTTCACTGCCTCTTTAAGACTGCACGTGAAAACAAACAAACAAACAAACAAACAAAAAACAAATCTGCCTGGAGGACAGCTGCTATTTATGTGGCAGAAATTTATGAGGACTATCTTACTTCATCTTCACAACTACCCTATGGTAAAAATTAGCACCTCCATTTACATAGAAAGAAACAGAGGCTTGGGGAGGAAAAGTGGCTCACTGAATGAAAGCCACACCTGTTCTGAGAATCTGCGCATCAGAAACTTTACCCCTCAACGCCCAGTCTGTGCCAGACTCTCTTGCTGCCCTCACTCCTGACCCTTCAGCCCACAAACTGACCATCTTCCCCCTCGCACCTCACTCCAGGCCCACGCATTGACTGCCATCTCTCCCCTCTCCTGGAAGCCTCTGAAGCAGCCACATCCAGGCCCCACCCCATGCATGAACTCCTCCACACCAGCCCAAGATGACCAACACTGTCTTAATAACAATGACTGCCATCAAGAACACTCACCCTAGCAGATTCCTTTCCATATGTGACTTCATCCAGTCCTCTTCTAAATTCCGTGGCAAGAGTATTGCCACCTACTTCACAGACGGGAAGACTGAGGCTCAGGAGTTAGGTAACCAGCCCGAGGTCTCGAAGGATCTGACCTGGAGCCTCCGCTCTTGAGACACCCCGCTCTGCCTCTCCAGGTCTTTCCCCTTCCTGCTCTGGACTAGATACCATGCAATAGCCAGGGGGCATTCTGACTGTGCCCCGGTCCCAAACTAACCACCTATCCCTGGGGCCTAGAGCCCAAGGACTTGGCTGGCTCCCAGTGCCGAAAGTCTTTTTTTTTTTTTTTTTTTTTTAAGACAGGGTCTCTGTTACCCAAGCTGGAATTCAGTGGTGCAATCACAGTTCACTGCACTATCGACTTCCTGGGCTCAAATGATCCTCCCACTTCAGCCTCCTGAGTAGCTGGGACTACAGGTGTGCATCACCACACCTGGCTAATTTTCGTATATTTGTAGAGACACGTTTTCACCTTGTTGCCCAAGCTGGTCTTGAACTCCTGGGCTCAGGTGATCTGCCCACCTTGGCCTGACAAAATGCTGGGGTTACAGGCATGAACCATGGCATCTGGCCCAAAAGTCTTAATTTAACCACTGCCTCTTTAAGAATAACTAGCCAGCCAGGCACCGTGGCTCATGCCGGTAATCCCAGCACTTTGGAAGGCTTAAGTGGGCAGATCACCTGAGGTCAGGAGTTCGAGACCAGCCTGGCCAACATGGTGAAACTCCAACTCTACTAAAAATACATTTTTAGCCAGGTGTGATGACAGGTGCCTGTAATCCCAGATACTCAGGAGGCTGAGGCAGGATAATTGGCCTTGGCGACAGAGGGAGACTCCATCTAAAAAATAATAATAAGTAGCCAAACTGTCATTCATGATGGACTTCCTTGTGTGTTCAGTTTCCAGTTACCATGTTTCCCACCCTCACATCAAAGCCACAAATTCCTCCAGTGTCCACAGACGGGCAACAGTTTCTCCCCTTGCCCAGGGCTGGCAGATCAGCTTCTACAGAACCACGGCCAGTCTGATCCCTCATTTCATGTGCTCCACCCCAGGAGGACTGAGACTTCTCCAGCACAAAATGGACTCAACACTGCCCTGCATGTCCCAAGCGACTTTCCACCTTCCCAGCCCTATGGCTCCAACACACTCCTTTCAGCTCCAACACTGACCTGACCCTCTCCAGTGGGCTGGCCCTCTCTCCCAACACTTCAAGTCGCCAAACTTCTTCAGTTCTCTCACCTGCTACTGGCCAGCAACTCCAATTCCTGACTTGATAACATCCCCCAATTCTTTTTTTTTTTTTTTCTTTGAGCTGGAGTTTTGCTCTTGGCACCCAGGCTGGAGTACAATGTCGTGATCTTAGCTCACTGCACCTCCACCTCCCGGGTTCAAGCGATTCTCCCTGCCTCAGCCTCTTGAGTAGATGGGATTACAGGCGTGCACCACCACGCCCGGCCAATTTTTGTATTTTTAGTAGAGACGGGGTTTCCCCATGTTGGCCAGGCTGGTTTTAAACTCCTGACCTCAGGTGATCCACCCACCTCGGCCTCCCAAAGTGCTGGGATTACACGCATGAGCCAATGCACCCGGCCATCCCCCAATTCTTTCTCAGGAAGGAACAAGAGGACCCTTCCGTAGACATGTCCCAAACATCCTCTGCTCCTGAATGACTGACAACCTTCCCTCTGCTTCTCTTTTTTTTGGAGGAGGAGGCGGCGGTAGACGTTGGCTTTTCTTTTTAATACCACATTGCAGCCGCGGGCGGTGGCTCACGCCTGTAATCCCAACACTCTGGGAGGCCAAAGAGGGAGGACAGCTTGAACTCAGAAGTTCGAGACCAGCCGGGGCAATGTAGTGAGACCTTGTCTCAATAAAAAAGAAAACATAAAAACCACACTGCCTCTGACTCCCTCACCCAACCACAAATTCACCACCACCTCTGCTCCTCTTCTGGGACCTTACCTTGACTCCTTTTTACCAAGTCCTCTATAGCTACAGTCCAAGTTTATATTCTCCCTCTTTCCAGCCAAGAAAGTGGCCAACACGACCACTCCTTGCCCCGAAGCTTGCAGACCAGCAACTTAACCTCTTTTTACCCCCATAGACCCATCAAACTCTTTCAACTGCCCTTTCACGGCCAGTGTTGACCCGCTCCTCCTCCCGACTGCTCCTTCTCTTCTTCTCTGGTGGAACTACGAACGCAAAGGCTGCCACACTCTACATCTGACAAACCACCAAACTTTAATTGCTCATCGTTTTAAACCCTAAAACGATCACCACCTTTGTCTCGGGTGGGTGGGGTGCGGCAGAAACCAGATACTTTTCACCTTCCCAACTCCAAAGCCACCCCCTCTCTAACAGACTCCGGTTCTAAACTGACGACTGTCCCTTTATTCACCATTAGGTGCAATCTATTGAACGCCACCTCGAGCCGGGCCCTGCACCGATCCCTCCCGACTCCCGGGTCCCCCTCGAGCCCGCCCCCGCTTCACCCGCGGTAGCTACCATGTCTCCAGGGGTCTTTGGGCTCCACTGCTCCAGACACGATATCCTCGTCGGAAGGGAATGTGACGCGCTTGGCTGCAGCCTTGAGGCGCCCATCGGCGGGGGGCGATGCGGGGCTGGGAGACCCGGCCTCAGCGGGGGCCTCTTCAGCGTCGCCGTCCGCGCCCGGCACGGGCGGCGCCTCCTGCGGCGGGATCTCCATAGCCGCCGCCGCCTCCTCACGGGGGCCCCGGGGACATGCCCCGGGCCCCGGATTTGTCTCTCCGGGCCCGCCCGCCGTCCCGGGGCATGGGCTCCGCCGCCGCTTCAGGCGCCGCCTCCGTCCGCTCTCCTAGTGGTCGTAGTCGTCGCCGCCGGGAGCCCAAGCGCGCCTCCGCCGAGCCCCGCGCGCGCCTGCCCGTTCGTAGTCACACTTTCGCTCGAGGCTGGCGAGCCCGCCGCTTACTACAAGGAGCAGAAAATCGATTTCAGCGACTTGCAGGTAGAGTTGCCCCGCGGGTGACATGAAGAGAGAAACAAAGGGCAGGAAGGGCCACGGAAAAAAGAAACGTGAGCAGCGAATCTGCAGAGCCGGAACTGCAGACTATGAGGGGCGGGGCGAGGTAGACGCCGTCTCTAATAGCAGCGCGCAAGCGCGAAGCTGAGCCCACGCCTCCCCGCCGGAGTCCAGATAACGAATATTCAGCTCCCGCACATTCGTCAAGAGCCCAGGGAATGGAGTGCATAGAACTGAGAACACCTGGAGGGGGGCGGTGGCTCACGCCTATAATCCCAGCGCTTTGGAAGGCTGAGGCAGGAAGATCGCTTGAGTCCAGGAGTTCGAGACCAGCCTGGGCAACATAGCAAGGCCCCGTCTCTACAAAAAATTTTAAAATTAGCAGGGTCTGGTTACGGGAGCCTGTAGTTCCAGCTACCTGGGAGGTGGGAAGATCACTTGAGCCTGGTAGGTTGAGGCTGCACTGAGCTATGATCGCGCCCCTGCACTCCGACCTGGTAGACATAGCGAGACCCCGTCTCAGTGAAAGGAAAGAAATGGGCCGGGCGCGGTGGCTCACGCCTGTAATCCCATCACTTTGGGAGGCTTACACGTGCAGATCATGAGGTTAGGAGATTGAGATCATCCTGGCTAACACGGTGAAACCCCTTCTCTACTAAAAATACAAAAAATTAGCCGGGCGTGGTGGCGGGCGCCTGTAGTCCCAGCTACTCGGCAGCCTGAGGCAGGAGAATGGCGTGAACCTGGGAGGCGGAGCTTGCAGTGAGCCGAGATCGTGCCACTGCACTCCAGTCTGGGCGACAGATCAAGACTCCGTCCCCCCCCCCCCCCCAAAAAAGAAAGAAATGAAAACATTGAGGCTAGACTAACTGATGAAGAGTGGTAACGGCATGAAGAAGTCGAAAAGAAAGGCGGATAGGAGCTGCATTCAGTATATGAGTGCAGTTGATGGATGCTGACAGAGAGGGATCCTCTGGAGACGAAGCCTCGGCCCCTTCGCTAGTCTCTAGTCTTCCATTTGCTCGCTGCAGTTACATCAACAGCTCTCTGTATCGGGGTAGAGTTGCATAAAATACAACTTAAATTACAATGCTAAAATAAATATGAGCCCATGAGCGGTATCATAGGCCTGATTTTAAAAAACAAAACCTAGGAGAAGGTAGAAATTCCAAAGGCGAGAGACGAATCTGCCAACCTAAATCCTGGGTGACAACGCTTGTGGGTCACCGAGGCAAGAAAGAACCAGCACGAGCTCAAGCCACACCCCTAGGCTCAGACCCAACGCTTGACATTCGCCGCCGCACTTTCGCCACGCTTCCGAAGCTCACCCGGCAAACTAAAGGAGGCGGGGCTGAAACCATAAAAGGGAACTGGGGCGGAGCGAGCCGCGTCGTCGCCAAGGCAACTCGAGAGCTAGGTCCGGGCCTCTGCGGAGCCGGCGTTGAGAACGGACTGATGGCCGCTGAGGCTGCTGCTGGCGCGGTTCATCATCGGCCGCCGCACTTTCGCGACTGAGAAGAAACGACACTCATCTTTACTTAATGGAAGGGTTCGCTTACATCCTGAACTTAAAGGAACTACAGAAGGGGACAGAAACTGCTTTCTTTTTAAACAATGCGCTGAAAGGTTACTAGTGACAGGGGGCTTAGTGAAGCGCGTGTTGTGAACGGCCACGCTACAAGGCTGGAGAGAAAAGAGGAGGGGGTGAATGCACCCTGATCGCGAATCCTCGGCCTTTTATCAGGGGGCGCCACCACTCGGGGTCCGACCATTCGCCTCCAACGAGGGGACAGCGAATCTGCTGTCGTGTGCAGTCCGCAGCAACCACAGGTGGGGCAACAGGAGGAGCGCTTGGGCACGACCACGTGACCCAGCACGAGCCACCGCCCGCCCCAAAATAAAATCAAATCCTAATCTCCCAATCCCGGCATTCCGGTCACTCCAGCCTTTCCAGACTTGCGGCCGTGCAGCCGCTACACCTTTATCTGGACTCCTGTCCTACTTGGCCCAGCTCCACTGGATTCAGCCCTTGGATAACCACCCTACTAGCCCCTAAAGATGACTCCATCCCCGTCGGTATACTTAATTAAAGAAAAACAGGAGTCGAATTTTCCTGGGGTAACTGGTTCTTTAGCAGGAGGGGAGCACTGGGGAGTATCTTCAGGGTGGCTGAACTTTGCAGTCTCTTTAATAACTTCCGCCTGTGCAGGTTGTCTCCTTTATCACCCCACTCCGATGCCCCGGTCTTCAGGAAATGGCAGCAGGCCCATATTTCTGTAGGGTTCAGAGTTCTGTGAGGTAGAGCATTCCTTCCAATGGGATCTTAGAATTCCTAGAGTTGCAGAATTTTACTGACTAGACCCAGGAGGTCTCAGGAGTCCAGACTTGCTTAAAGCTTGGCTCAAAATTCCAAGGGAGCTCCTAACTCCATGGGGCCCAGAGTTCCTGGCTTGGGAACATTGGGAGGCCTGGGATACAGTGGCTTAGCCTCAAGCAGAAAAGTGAACACAGTATCTTTATGGCTTGAAGGTATATGAAATAATGTCACTACATCGGAGCAGCGCCTCTGCTTGCACACCTATGGGAGTCTGCAGCTGTGACACGTAGAAGTTGGCCACATCCAGGTCGGTGGCTCCAAAGTGGGCGGCCACACGCACACCCTCGTGCAACGTGAAGCTCACCTGATGACCCACCATGGCCAGCAGGCTGCGGAGGTAACGCTCCCGAAGGGCGGCTCGGGCCCGCTGCTCCTGGGATTCCAGGGATTCTTGAGCTATGGGACACTCCTGGATTTCAGGAATCTCTGGCCTCAAGGGGGCTCTGCGTCCATCCGGGGCAAAGCCACGGCTGAAGCCATCAGGGCCCCGGGGCAGCCGGAGCACAGGCACGGGAATGGTCACTGGAGTTTGCATTGTCTTGGCTGTTGAGTGAAGAAAAAGAGCAGGAAGTCATTACATGGTAAGCATGGGGCTAATGGAGGAGGGAGGAGTGGAAGCAGAGGCTGGTCTACCAGGCAGCTCCACTTCACCTGTCCCAAACCGATCCACCCTCCTAAAATCTGTGCCATCGTCCCCCAGTGGCTTGGATCAGAAACAAAGTGTCACATGCACAAAAACATGAGCCCCATGAAGGCAAGGACCTTTGTCTGCTTTTATAATGGCTTTATCTCAACTTACAGGCAATAAATATTTGCCAAAAGATGAACCCGGCCAGGCATGGTGGCTCATGCCTGTAATCCCAGCACTTTGGGAGGCCAAGTCAGGAGGATCACTTTGAAGCCGGGAGTTTGAGACCAGCCTGGGCAATATAGCAAGACCCCATTTCTACAAAAATATATATGTTTTACATTAGCTGGGCTACTCAGGAGGCTGAGGGAGAAGGATTAGTTGAGCCCAGGAGATGGAGGCTGCAGTGAGCTGTAATCGTGCAACTGCACTCCAGCTTGGTGACAGAGTGAGACACTGTCTCTAAAAAAAAGAATAAACCCCAGCTTTCTCTCACACACAACCCATCCAATCCATCAGGAAATTCTATCTTCTAGATAGATTCCCACTCACACACGAGCTAGCTTGAAAGGGCTCCCAGTGGCCAAATCTGCAATTATTTGAACAATACAATAATGATAATTACAGATTATAACCCACTGGATAAAACAGAAATCCAGAATCCATACTGATAATAAATAAATGAATAAATAAGGAAGAGAAGGAAAATATAATCCTTACTGTAGACTGACAAGTAAATAAATATAAAAGGAATAGATGCAAAAATGTGTGGATAGGGCTGGGTGCGGTGGCTCACACCTGTAATCCCAGCACTTCGGGAGGCCAAGGTGGGCGAATCACTTGAGGTCAGGAATTCAAGACCAGCCTGGCCAACATGGCGAAACCCTGCCTCTACCAAAAATACAAAAATTAGCCAGGTGTGGTGTCACGCGCCTGTAGTCCCAGCTACTCGAGAGGTTAAGGCAGGAGAATCATTTGAACCCAAAAGGCGGAGGCTGCAGTGAGCGGAGATCGCGCCACAGCACTCCAGCCTGGGCAACAGAGGAGACTCTGTGTCAAAAAAAGAAAAAAAGAAAAGTGTGGATGGGAGTTTGATGAAGTATTAGGTATCTACATAGTCTTAACAGACTCATAAGATATTCATTCACTGTAAAGGGCAAACACAAATTTATATTGGAGGAACGTGGTATGCACCCCCTTAACTTAGTGATCAAAGCCAACATCTCCAGGAATGGGACACTGAGAAGGCAGGGCACCACTTCTGTGCTATTCCTTTTTTTCTTTTTTTTAAATTTTAAGGAGACAGGGTCTCCCTATGTTGCCGAGGCTGGCTGGTCTTGAACTCCTGGCCTCAAGGGATCTTCCAGCCTCTGGGCCAAACAAGGACAACAGGGACAGACATGGCGGCTCACGCCTATAATCCCAGCACCTCAGAAGGCCAAGGCGAGAGGATTGCTTGCTTTCAGGAGTTCAAGAGCAGCCTGGGCAACATGGTAAGACCTCGTCTCTACTAAAAATAAAAAACATTAGCCAGGCATGACAATGTACTCATGTAAGTCCCAGCTACTCAGAAGACTGAGGTAAGAGAATCACTGGAGCCCTGGAAGGTTGAAGCTGCAGTGAGCTATGATCGCACCACTGCACTCCAGCCTGGGCAAGAGTGAGACTTTGTCTTAGAAAAAACAAAAACAAAAACAGCACAACTAACCTGGGCTCTTCAAAAATATTAAAGTCATAAAAGACAAAGAAAGGCTGAGAAAAAAACCGTAGAAGGCTGGGAGCAGTGGCTCACACCTGTAATCCCAGCACTTTGGGAGGCCAAGGTGGGCAGATCACTTGAGGTCAGGAGTTTGAGACCAGCCTGGCCATCATGGTGAAACCCCGTCACTACGAAAAATACAAAAATTAGCCAAGCATGGTGGCGGGCACCTATAATCCCAGCTACTCAGGAGGCCGAGGCAGGAGAATCACTTGAACTTGGGAGGCAGAGGTTGCAGTGAGCCAAGATTGTGCCACTGTACTCCAGCCTGGGCAACAGAGCAAGACTGTGTCTCAAAAAAAAAAAAAAATATATATATATATATATATATGCGCACACACACACACACACACACACACTTATTTATTCACAACCTAACACTTCTCACCTCCTCCACTGCCAGCATCCTGCTGCAGCCACAGACACTTCCTACCTGGAGTACTGTAGTCAACTCCTCACTGCGTCCCTGGCTTCCACCTTCACCCCGCGCCCCCGTCTGCACCCCAATACCCTGTTAATGCCTGAGTCAGATCACATCCCTCCTCTGCTCGGAGCCCTCTTGTGGCTTGTCTTAGCTCTGGATCCTGCCGGCACCCTCGTGGGGTACCAGGCTTGCTCTCCCCACCCCAGCCTCACAGGCCTCCTCGCTGATCCTCAGGCTCGATGCCTGGCAGTCCCTTCTTGGGCCCTTGCACTTTCGGTTCCCTGTATCTGCCTGTATCTCCTTTCCCTCCGTGAGCTTCAAGGTGGCCACCTTGCTTTTCCCACTGCTGGATCTCCAGCCCCCAGAAAACTGCCTGCCATAGAGACCAATGAGAATTCATGAATGGGCTGGGCTTGGTAGCTCATGCCTGCAATCCCAGCACTTTAGGGGCTGAGGCTGGAGGATCACTAGAGGTCAGGAGTTCGAGAGCAGCCTGGCCAACATAGTAAAACCCTGTCTCTACCAAAATACAAAAATTAGCCAGACGTGGTGGCACGTGCCTGTAATCCCAGCTACTTGGGGAGCCTGAGGCATCAGAATCACTTGAACCCGGGAGGCAGAGGTTGCAGTGAGCAGAGATTGTGCTGCTGTACTCCAGCCTGGGCAACAGAGCAACACTCTGTCTCAAAAACAAACAAACATTGGCTGGGCGCGGTGGCTCACGCCTGTAATCCCAGCACTTTGGGAGGCCAAAGCAGGTGGATCACAAGATCAAGAGTTCAAGACCAGCCTGATCAACATGGTGAAACCCCGTCTCTACTAAGAATACAAAAATTAGCTGGGCATGGTGGCACGTGCCTGTAATCCCAGCTACTCAGGAGGTTGAGGCAGGAGAATCGCTTGAACCCGGGAGGCAGTGGTTGCAGTGAGCGGAGATCTCGCCACTGCACTCCAGCCTGGGCGACAGAGCAAGACTCATCTCGAAAAAAACAAGCAAACAAACAAACAAAAAACAAAATGAATGAAGAGTGGAGATCCCAGGCCGGTTTAGCTGTGTGACCTCAGTAAGACAGTTTTCTCTTCCATTGTATGCAAAAATAGCCCGAATTGCTGCCTATGCTGTTATCAGGATTCAACAGGCTCCTGCCAGACAGGGCCTGGCACATACTAGGTTCTCCATAATAGTGAACTGCTCTTATTGTTAGTATTGCTGTGTGACCTGGGGTAAATGGCTTGACTAGTCTGTGCCTCTGTTTCCCCATCTGTAAAACAGAGCCCTAACTCACAGGGCGGGCATGGGGACTAAATGACCTAACTAACCTACGATGTTTGGCACATGTCTGGGACATATGAAGCGCTATGCTATGATGTTGAATGTATATAGGGAAATGCCTGCCTTGTGGGTGCAGACCTGAGAGAGGAGGACCTAGGTTTCAGCAGCTGCACCACTCCCTGTGGCTTGGTCCTCTCTCTAAAGCCTAGTGAGGACTAATTGAGCTGAGTGACAAATGTTGGGTACCCAAGACCCTGGGGCCAGGCACAGAAGGGAGGTAATTGAAATTGTCCTGTTTCTTTTTTTTCTTTTTTTTTGGAGACAGAGTCTCACTCTGTAGCCCAGGCTGTAGTGCAGTGGTGCCACCTCGGCTCACTGCAACCTCCGCCTCCCAGGTTCAAGAGATTCTTGTGCCTCAGTCTTCCGAGAAGCTGGGACTACAGACACACACCACCATGCCCAGCTACTTTTTGTATTTTTAGTAGAGACGGGGTTTCACCATGTTGGTCAGGCTGGTCTCAAACTCCTGACCTCAGGTGATCCCCCCCACCACCTCAGCCTCCCAAAGTGGTGGGATTACAGGCGTGAGCCACTGCACCTGGACTAACTTGTCCTTTTTCTTATTAGGCTCTTCCTGTCTCTGCACCTGAACTGTGAGCTCCTTGCAAGACAGGACCCTGCAGATAGACCAAGGATGTGAACCAGGGCTACTCAGTCTGGACACTGTTGACATTTGGGACTGGATAATTATCTGCTGTGTTATGGGGGCTGTCCAACGCATAGGTGTAGGGTTTGAGCAGCATCCTAGCCTCTGCCTCCTATTAATAGATGCCAGTAGCATCCCCTCTTCAAGTTGTGACAGCCAAAAATGTCACCACTGGTGAACAGTGAATTGGTGAATGTGAATTGCATCTCAATACAGTTTTTTTTAAAGTCTCCATGAATTGCCAAACGTCTCCTGATAGCCCCTAAATGAAACACTGATGCAGACAAACAGGTCACAAAGAGGGAGGAAGGAATAAAGATGGCTATAGAAGACATGAACATAGGCTGGGCACAGTGGCTCCCGCCTGTAAACCCAGCACTTTGGGAGGCCAAGGCAGGCGGATCACCTGAGGTCAGGAGTTCGAGACCAGCCTGGTCAACACAGTGAAACCCCGTCTCTACTAAAAAATACAAAAATTAGCCGGGTGTTGGCCGGGCACTGTGGCTCACGCCTGTAATTCCAGCACTTTGGGAGGCGGAGGTGGGCGGATCACCTGAGGTCGGGAGTTCGAGACCAGCCTGACCAACATGGAGAAACTCCGTCTCTACTAAAAATACAAAATTAGCCTGATGGTGCATTCCTGTAATTAGTGGTGGTGCATGCCTGTAATCCCAGCTACTCGGGAGGCTGAAGCAGGAGAATCACTTGAACTCGGGAGGTGGAGATTGCGGTGAGCTGAGATTGCGCCATTGAACGCCAGCCTAGGCAACAAGAGTGAAACTCTGTCTCAAAAAATAAATAAATAAATAAAATTAGCTGGGCCGGGCATGGTGGTGGGCTCCTGTAATCCCGCCTACTCAGGAGGCTGAGGCAGGAGACTCTCTTGAACCAAGGAGGCAGAGGTTGCAGTGAGCTGACATGTTGCGCAACTGCACTCCAGTCTGGGTGGCAGACTGGGACTCCATCTCAAAAACAAACACCCCAAAAATTAGCCAGGCATGGTGGCACACGCCTGTAATCCCAACTACTCAAGAGGCTGAGGCATAAGAATCGTTTGAACCTGTGAGCCAGAGGCTGCAGTGAGCTGAGGTCATGCCACTGCACTCCAGCCTGGACAACAGAGCGAGACTCTGTCTCAAAAGAAAGAAAGAAAGAAAGAGAAGAAAAGAAAGAAAGAAAGAAAGAGAGAAAATTTTTAATTAATTAATTTTACTTTATTTTATAGAGATGAAGTCACACTATATTGCCCAGGCTGGTCTCCAACCTGGGCTCAAGTGATCCTCTTGCCTCAGCCTCCCAAAGTACTGGGATTACAGGTCTAAGCCACCACGCCTGGCCACTAAATTTTAATTTCAGAAAGCAAGAAGCAGCTGGGCATGAGGTGGCTCACACCTGTAATTCCAGCACTGTGGGAGGCTAAGGCAGGTGGATCACTTGAGCCCAGGAATTTGAGACCAGCCTGGGCAACATAGCAAAATCCCGTCTCTAGAAAAATAGAAAAATTAGCCGGGCAAAGGGTGCGCTCCTGTAGTCCCAGCTACTCAGGAGGCTGAGGTAGGAGGATCTAGGGAGCCCGAAGAGGCTGAGGCTGCAGTGAGATGTGATTGCACCACTGCACTCCAGCCTGGGAAGAGTGAGACCCTGTCTCAAACAAACAAAAAAAAGAAGAATTCGAAAAGAAAATGTTAAAAAGAGCTCTCCCTGTGAGGCATCTAAACCTCATCACCCACTCTGCATGATTAGCTGCCAAATCTTACTGATCTCACATGCCCATAGGTGGCCCAAATAGAATCCTCCTTGGCAAAATTTTTTTGGGGATGGAATCTCACTCTATCCCCCAGGCTGGAGTGCAGTGGCGCAATCTTGGCTCATTGCAACCTCTGCCTCCCGGGTTCAAGCGATTCTCCTGCCTCAGCCTCCCGAGTAGCTGGGATTACAGGTGCCCACCACCACGCCTGGATAATTTTTGTATTTTAGTAGAGACGGGGTTTCACCATGTTGGCCAGGCTGATCTACAGCTCCTTGTCTCAGGTGACATCTTGGCCTCCCAAAGTGCCGGGATTACAGGCGTGAGCTACCGCGCCCAGCGGGCAAAATTTTTTTAATTTTAACTTTATTTTTCTTCTTGGCAAAATATGTAGCAGAGGTCTGCGAACCTTCTCTGTAAAGTATTTTACTGTCACCACTCAACTCTGCCACAGTAGCACAATAGCACCCATAGACAATATGGAAACGAACATGGCTGTTCTCCAACAAAACCTTACTTACTGGGACACTGAAATTTGAATTTTATATCATTTTTATGCACCAAAGAAAAGTTTTCTAGTCAGGTGCGGTGGCCCACAACTATAATCCCAGCACCTTGGGAGACGGAGGCTGGAGAATTGCTTTAGCGCAGGAGTTCAAGACCAGCCTGGGCAATACAGCAAAACCCCATCTCTAAAAAAAAAAAAAAAAGAAAAGGCCGGACGCGGTGGCTCAAGCCTGTAATCCCAGCACTTTGGGAGGCCGAGGCGGGCGGATCACGAGGTCAGGAGATCGAGACCATCCTGGCTAACAGGGTGAAACCCCGTCTCTACTGAAAATACAAAAAATTAGCCGGGCGTGTTGGCGGGCGCCTGTAGTCCCAGCTACTCGGGAGGCTGAGGCAGGAGAATGGCGTGAACCCCGGGAGGCGGAGCTTGCAGTGAGCCGAGATCGCGCCACTGCACTCCAGCCTGGGGGACAGAGCAAGACTCCGTCTCAAAAAAAAAAAAAAAAAAAAAATTAGCTGGGCATGGGTGGTGTGCTACTGGAGTCCCACCTACTAAGGTGGGACTGAGGTGAGGGGATTGCTTGAGCCTGGTAGGTGGAGGCTGCAGTGAGCCATAACTGTGCCACTGCACTCCAGCCTGGGTGAGAGAGTGTGAGACCCTGTCTCAAAAAAAAAAAAAAAAAAAAAAAAAAAAAAAAAAATTCATTCATCCACATTATCCAGCATTATCAGCACATTATCTGAGTGCCTGCTCTGTGCATGACCCATGTTGGGCAGTCCTGGAAACACATCTAGGACTGAGACAGCCCAGTTCCGCCCTTGTGGGCTCACAGTCCAATAGGGGACACAGACCTGTCCTCAGGCAGTGATGACCCAGAGTGAGCAGGGCTGGAATGAAGGAGTCCAGAGGAGACACCTGACCCAGCCTGGGGGACAGAGGGTAGTTTCAAGGGAACCCAGGAAAGATCCCTATGATAAGATTACATTTGAGCATAGACCTGAATGAAATTAGGAATGGAGCCATGTGGAGATTCCAGTCAGAGGGAAGAGCAAAATGCAAAGATCATGGAAAGGGTGGCTTTGGGGCGTAGCAAGGCCAGTGTGGAAGAGGTGGGGGCAGGGACAGAGAGAGCGTCTTGTGGGCTGTGATGACAATTTGGGTCTCTACTCTGAGACTGAAGCCGCTGAACAGTTCTGAGTGAAGGACGGACAGGATCTGGCTTAGGGTCCTCAGGATCCTCTGCCTGCTGCATGGACAATAAACAAGGAGATTGAAGGGAGACACTAGGAGCGCAATGAGGAGGTCACTGCAGTGGCCCAGGTGGAAGAAGATGGTGTCTAGTACGGGCTGGGGACAGTGGGAATGGGGAGAAGTGGTCAGATTAGGCTATGTTTGAAAGGTCGAGGCTGGGCGCAGTGGGTCACGCCTGTAATCCCAGCACTTTTGGAGGCTGAGGTGGGTGGATTGCCTGAGGTCAGGATGAGACCAGCCTGGTCAACATGGTGAAACCTCTCTCTACTAAAAATACAAAAGTTAGCTGGGCGTGGTGGCGCATGCCTGTAGTCCCAGCTACTCAGGAGGCTGAGGCAGAAGAATCGCTTGAACCCAGGAGGCAGAGAAGTTGAAGTGAGCGGAGATCATGCCATTGCACTCCAGCATGGATGACAGAGTGAGACTCCATCTCAAAACAACAAAAACAAACAAAAGAAAGGTCAAGAGCCTTCGGTGATGGACAGGATAAGGGATATATAATTTGAGGGAAAGAGCAGCCAAGGAAGACTCCAAGGGTTTTTTTTTTTTTTTTTTTCCTGACAGGGAAGAACACGTGAATGGAATTAACGGATATTTGCATTTTATTTTTATTTATTTATTTTTTCTTAAGACGGAGTCTTGCTCTTGTCGCCCAGGCTGGAGTGCAGTGGCATGATCTCGACTCACTGCAACCTCCGCCTCCGAGGTTCAAGCAATTCTCCTGCCTCAGCCTCCCACGTAACCAGGACTACAGGTGCGCACTACCACACCTGGCTAATTTTGTATTTTTAGTAGAGACGGGGTTTGGCTGTGTTGGCCAGGCTGGTCTCAAACTCCTGATCCGTTTGTCAGCCTCCCAAAGTGCTGGGATTACAGGCATGAGCCACCGTGCCCGGCCTTGCATTTTCTAATTTTTTAAAAAGCACATTTACTTACTTACTTTGAGGTGAGGTCTCACTATATTGCCGACGCTAATCTCGAACTCCTGGACTCAAGATATCCTCCCACCTCAGCCTTCCGAGAAGCTGGGATTACAGGCCCACGCCACCTCGCCCTACTTGCATTTTTTATTTTCTCTGACCACTGTCACTCCAATTTAGTCAGCCCTCACCAGCCCCCAGGGTCTTTCCTGAGCCTAGATTAACACTTGAGTTTCAAGAGAAACACCCTAGTCTCTAGGGTGAGTACTTACTGAATGACTTAGATAGGATTACAGTGGCCAAAGAATTCTGGATAAATGAAATCCCTGGATAAAATGAAATTAAAGGAGGGCCAGTATAGGGCCTTGTTTTCTCCATCAGGAAAAAAAAAAAAAAAAAAAAACAAGGCTGGGCACGGTGGCTCAAGCCTGTAATCCCAGCACTTTGGGAGGCCGAGGCAGGAGGATCACGAGGTCAGGAGATCAAGACTAACACAGTGAACCCCCGTCTCTACTAAATATACAAAAAAAAATTAGCCGGTCGTGGTGGTGGGCACTTGTATTCCCAGCTACTTGGGAAGCTGAGGCAGGAGAATGGTGTGAACCCAGGGGGCGGAGCTTGCAGTGAGCCGAGATCGCACCACTGCACTCCAGCCTGGGCGACAGAGCGAGACTCCGTCTCAAAAAAAAAAACAAAAAAACAAAAAAACAAGGGAGATTTGGTCATATTGATGCAATCCCCATTTTTGTGAAGTGGCCAGTGAAGTTCCTTGGTGCAAGCTGGAGGGTGGAGGAAGAGGGAGCAAACTCAGGCCCTCACCCATGCCCCATGCAGAAAGACAGACTGTGGAGCCAAGGTGTGACCTGATAAGAAACTGGTTTAAGAAAGGTCACACAGGGTGTGCCCAGGAGGGCAGAGGCAGGCGTTATCCATTCTCCCTGGTGACCTGGCCCCAGAGGCCTTTATCCTTTCAGTCTCCAAGGCAAGGATTTCCGAAGGTTTCAGGGAAAAATGCCCAAGCCCATCCCCCACGACTTGAAAAACTAGTCTGTTAGATTCAAGAGCCCAACACTTAGGTCAATGGCAGGGGCTGGGGTTTCACAGACCTCCCTCCTGGGGGCCTCGGTGCTCCAGAGAAGAGATCAGCTCAGTGAACAAACATTTGGCCAACTCTTCACAATTGCCAGGGTGGGGAACCAGCTGAGTTGTCAACAGAGAAGCCGCCAGACCTGATTAATTAATCAAGGTGCTGACGTGTCCACAGACACACACACACATACACACATCATCGGCTGCTGAATCTTGATGCAAATTAGCTAAATGGGGCCACCCGAGAGGGTCAGAACCCCAAGCACAGAATCTCTCCCCTCCGCTTCTCCCCTGGGGCCGGTCAGTTTCCTTTCAATTCCGCCCTGACCACCCATTGCTCTCCTTTTCTTATACTAAGTAGGTCCTCCCGGCCCCCAGGCGTCCACTCCACACAACGCCCTGGGATTTCGGACTGGACCTTCCTCCCACCTCTAGGCTCAGACTGAGCGAGCGATTCCGCTCCAGGTAAAGCGGGATGACTGCCACCGATGCTGCTGTTATCGTGGCCATTTATTATTTTCCGGAGGGGAAGTTTTTCTCCTTCTCCCTTCTCACCCCACCCGCGTGGGGCATTCCCGCTGCCGGCGATCGGGACCAAACAGTCCCTGATAGTGGCGTCTGGGGACCAGAACGTCCCTCCAGCCGGTGCTGCAGGCACGGTCCTGCCTCTTTCCGTCACTGAGGGCGTTGCACTGGGGTGGGCGTCCAGAGCTGGGGCCGGGGAGAGAGAACCTGCTGGCGACCCCCCACCACCTTGTACTCACCGAGGTCCGCGGCTACTGGCGCCCCCACTTCCGCCGGCGCCCCAGCTGCAGAGGCCCGGGCAGGCCGCGAGCCGCGGAGCCAGGGTTCCGCCCGCGCCGCCGCCACTGCCCCACGTGGTCGCGGGCTGGCTCGCAGGCTTGGAAGCCAGCACAGCCCGGGTCGCCACCTGGCCCGCGGCTTTGCGGGGCACTTTGGACCGATCTTCCTGCCTACGAGTTGGGGGCGTCTGGGATGCCCATTTTCGGCAGGAAGAAACTGAGGTTCAGAGAGGGGAAGACCTCCCGGCTGGGTTAAGGGCAGAGCTCGGTCTTTGCATCCCCATCCCGCTCCTAACCCTCGCTTCCAGTGGGAACCCCCGCTCCTCTACAGGAAACCTGGAGATCATGGTTTCAGATGCCGCATACCAAGAAAGTAGCTGGGCTGGATCAGAGGCGGTCATTTTGTCCTCCAGCTCTCCCTGCAGTCCCATTTTACAAAGGGGGAAACTGAGGCCTTGAGTGGGGAATATGAACCTCCCTATTCCAGGCCCAGTCAGAATTCACTTTCTCCTTGCGGGGTCCTATTTATGCAGGGATCCTGTGGGCCTTTGCTTTCCACTAGATCACCAAGGCCTAGTGCCAGGTACACAATTTGGTGCTCTGCAAATATCTGTTGAAAGAATATCATCAGGCACATAGTAGGTGCTCAATAAATATTTGTTGACTTAACTATGAATGAGTAGGGGGTTGTATTTATGAGCAAGACAGACTCCCATCCTGCCTCCTAGAACCTACGTTCTAGTGGAGGTAGAAGGGACAGAATAGGGTAAAACGAGCAAATATGTAAACAAGATCCTTCAGAGTTTGATCAAAGTGATGTATAAAGAATAAAATAGGCCGGGCACGGTGGCTCATGCCTGTAATTCCAGCACTTTGGGAGGCTGAGGTGGGTGGATCACCTGAGGTCAGGAGTTCAAGACCAGCCTGGCCAACATGGTGAAACCCTGTCTCTACTAAAAATAGAAAAATTAGCCAGGCACCTGTAATCCCAGCTACTCCGGAGGCTCAGGCAGGAGAATCACTTGAACCCGGGAGGCAGAGGTTGCAATGAGCTGAGATCGTGCCATTGCACTCCAGCCTGGGCAACAAGAGTGAAACTCCATCTCAAAAAAAAAAAAAAAAAAAAAAAGTAAAATAAGGGCAATGGGATAGTGGGTGGCTGGGTTGCCATGGAGCTTAAAATTGGGTGGTCTGAGGCTGAGTGCAGTGTCTCACACTTGTAATCTCAGCACTTTGGGATGCTGAAGCAGGAGGAGCGCTTCAAGCCAAGAATTTCAGACCAACCAGGGCAACAAAGCAAGTCCCTGTCTCTATTTAAAAAAAAATTTTTTTTGAAAAATTAAAAATTACTTTAAAAAAAAGGGTGATCAGAGGAGGCGGCATTGAAGAAGAAACCACCTCAGATAACCCTCTAGTTCCAACCTGCCCTACCTCCTTTGACAGATGGAGAAAGCGAGATCCAAGAGGGAACTGGGGACAGATGGAGGTCATGGAGTGTAATTTGCAAGGCCTTCAGCAGGGTGGGGCTACTTTAGATACTGTTGGTCAGGGCCCTCTGCTCTCAGGAGGACAATGGAACCCAGACCTGAATAACAATGTGCAGAACTCCAAGAGATCAGCATCTGAAATCAGCATCTGGGCTGAGGACAGCTGGGGGAGGACAGGTTCTGGCCCTGACCTCAGGGGGCTTGCATTGGGTGGGGGAGAGGACAGTCCACAAGCAGTTCTATACTGTCATGCAGTCGGTGCCAGGAAGAAAAGAATACTTGTCAGGGATTGAGGGTGGGGCAGGGTGTCGATGCCACTTCAAACAGTGAGCAGAGAGAACTGCTTAGGGGAGAGAAGTTCAAGGAGGCAGAGTGGAGGCAGGTGAGCTGCTTGGCTGTTTGGTTTTAAAGGCAACTTCTGGTCTAGGAACTGAGTCGATGTGTATGATTACAGTCCTCCTCTGCTCAAAACCCTCCTAAGGCTCCGGTCTCAGGAAAACCAAAAGACCTTAAAGCAATCAAAAGATTGCTTGGATCTGCCCCCATTTTTTTCACTGAACTCAATCCCCAACCCGTATTGCCCCTCCCTTTCCTTGTAATTCCTCAATGCCCAGGCCCACTGGCTGGCTTCCTTCCCTCCAGCCTCAGCTCCACCATGCCCTTTCCCATCATAGGGGAGAAAATTGAATCCCTCAACCCCAGTAACCCTCTCCGCCTTTCCAGCTTTCTTTTGCTCCATGGCACTGGTCATCATGACGGGCCATCTATATTTTACGTAATTATGTTTATAGTGTCTTCCCCCACCGTCTAAACTCCGTGCAAACAAAGATTATCGTCTGTTTATTCCCTCCTGTATTCTCAGTGCTTCAAACAGAGCCTGGCGCACAGGAGGCACTCAGTGAATGCTTGCAAAATGAATTTTTATTGTAATGCATTTAATGAAATAGCCCAGATTACTATCAGGCACCTAATAAGAAACGTGGCCGACTATCTTCTCGCTTGGGGGTGTGTGTGGGCATCCCGTGCCTCAGTTTCACCCGCCCTAAAATGGGATCAAGGATAGCTGTCTCAATGCCTTGTGGGAACTCGCTGTGATTAAATTTGGTCACTAAGCCAAACGCACGGGTCACTGCCTAGATTGAGTTAGGCCGCCGTCAGGGCCCCAGCAGGGCGGCCCGGTCGCCTCCCATCAGCCCCGCCCTTGTAGGCGGAGCCACGGGCCCGGCCAGCACGTGTAAGAGTTCGCGGCGGGTCGCCGCAGTCACTCACCTGAGCGCGCACGGTCCGCGCGTCCTCTGCTCGTGCGTCCTCTGCCCGCCTGCCCGCTCGCCCGGCCCGCGACTCATGTCCCGCCGCAAGGCCGGCAGCGCTCCCCGCCGAGTAGAGCCCGCGCCCGCCGCCAACCCAGACGACGAGATGGAAATGCAGGACCTCGTCATCGAACTCAAGCCCGAGCCAGACGCGCAGCCCCAACAGGCCCCAAGGCTGGGGCCCTTCTCCCCGAAGGAGGTGTCCGCGGCGGGGCGGTTCGGCGGCGAACCCCACCACTCTCCTGGCCCCATGCCCGCCGGGGCCGCCCTCCTAGCTCTCGGCGCGCGGAACCCGTGGACCCTGTGGACGCCGTTGACCCCGAACCTTCCCGGTGAGCGCCCCGGGCCCTGGGCCCAGCCTCCCTTACCTTTGACCCTCGGGTGGGACCCTTCCCTTTGGGTATGGGCCCCTCGCCCTGCCTTATCTCCTTCGCCCCGTCCTGCCCCCCAGGCCCCCTTCTGACCTTCGGTTTCCCCTCTCCTTCAGCACCCTCAGCCCCCATCCTGGCCCCACCCCACGCTCACCACCCGCTTCCTCCCTGCAGACCGCCAGCCCTGGACCGACAAACACCCAGATCTGTTGACCTGCGGCCGCTGCCTGCAGACCTTCCCGTTGGAGGCCATCACTGCTTTCATGGACCACAAGAAGCTGGGCTGTCAGCTCTTCAGAGGCCCCAGCCGCGGCCAGGGCTCAGGTGAGTAAAGCCGGGTGCAGGCCCTCTCAAGTTCAAGGGCTGGGCTTCCTGCTGGAAAGGGGCTGGGCTGGACGGCAGGGCACTGAGCACTACTTCCCTTTTCTCGCTCCCCATCGGGTGCAGCCTAGGCGTGGCCAGGGCCTGCCCGTCCTAGAGCAGGGACTAGTGGTGGCGGTGGGGGGGCGGTTGCTGGGCAGAGAAGGAGGGCCGCCTACAGGGTGTGGCCAGCCCCAGAAGACTAGCCCGGGATTTTGCCCCCCACACACACACCCCAACCTGGTTTCACTTCTCCTTCCCCTTGGCCAGAAATAACTGGCCAGGTGGCTGGACCAGGGCGGCAGTAGGGGGGGACCTCTAGGGAGGGCAGCGGTGGGGGGGAGGGGGAGTGGAGGCCAGCTGGAATGGGGAGGTTACCACCTCCCCCTGTCTCTGTCAAAATACTGATTGAGGTGCTAGTACAGCTGAGTGTTCACAGCCAAGGAAGAGGCTTCTGGCTTCCCTTGGTGATGGAATCTCCCAGCCCTGCGTGCTGGGAAGCCCCTGGTTTGAGCGAGTTCCCGGGTGCTGGACACCTGGGTTCCTCCTCTTGGGAGGGAATTAAAATCCTTCACATGGCCCTTGACCCTCGGTGAGCTTTTGGTCAGTGTTGGCTGCAGGGCTTAATCCAAACCTAAATTCCAGCCCCCTGGCCCTTGCCCTCCTGAGACTTTTGAGAAGTGCAATTATTTAGGGTTGGGCCAGGGAGGGTCTGGTGGTGGGAAAGAGGGAGGGGCTTGTGACTGATTGAATCGGCTTTAGAGCTGGAGCATGGAGAGTGGCCTGGAGGAACGAGGGGCTGTGATGGAATCGCTGGAACAAAACACTGCAGGGCTTGGAGAATCGTGGGCACCTTGGTTTCACAGTCTCTGCTGTTTGAGCACTTATGTGGACCAAAGCTCTCAACCATTCCCCAAGCGAGGTCACAACCACCCTTGAAAGGGAGGGGATCTCTAGGGTCCCTGAATTCTAGCAACTGAGGCACACAGAGAGAGGACTATGTCTCGCCCAAGGTCACACAACTAGGGAGCAGAGAAGTCTGAATCTGAATGCAGGTCTGTGCTCTTGACCTGGGACTGGTTGTATCACAAAGGCTGTCCCATCCAAAACTCTAGAATTTGAAAAATGGAAAGTCTAGTTCACCTAGGAAGTATCCGCTGAGAGTACCCCGAAGGTCCAGATAAAAATCCAAATTCAGGTTTGGGGGCTCTCAATTTGAGATCCATGCAGAGGGTGGCGGACCCAGGTCATTACCACCTCTTTACTAGGTGGACGCTAAGCTTTCTCTGTAGCTACCCCATTATTATTATTTTGAGGTGGAATCTCACTCTGTCACCCAGGCTGGAGTGCTGTGGTGCAATCTCAGCTCACTGCAACCTCCGCCTCCCAGGTTCAAGTGATTCTCCTGCCTCAGCCCTCCAAGTAGCTGGGACTAGGCGTGCACCACCATGGCCGGCTAATTTTTGTATTTTTGGTGGAAACAGGGTTTCACCATGTTGACCAGGGGGGTGTCTCAAAATCCTGACCTCAGGTGATCCGCCTGCCTTGGCCTCCTAAAGTGCTGGGATTACAGGCATAAGCCACCATGCCCAGATATCTCAATTACTTTAAAAATTATTTTTATTAAACCAAAAAAAAAAATTTTTTTTTTTTGAGGCAGAGTCTCGCTTTTGTCACCCAGGCTGGAGTGCAGTGGTGGGATCTCGGCTCACTGCAACCTCCGCCTCCTGGGTTCAAGCACTCCTGCCTTAACCTCCCAAGTGGCCAGGATCACAGGCGTGCACCACCACACCCGGCTATTTTGTATTTTTACTAGAGACAGGGTTTCATCACGTTGGCCAGGCTGGTCTCAAATCTCTGACCTCAAGAGATCAACCCGCCTCAGCCTCCCAAAGTGCTAGGATTACAGGTGTGAGCCACCGCACCCAGCTATATCTGCCTTTTTTTTTTTTTTTTTTTGAGATGGGGTCTTGCTCTGTCACCCAGGCCTAAACCAAAAATCTTATTCAAAAGCCTCTGCTCCCAGCTGGATATGGTGGCTCACACCTATAATCCCAGCACTTTGAGGGGCTGAGGTGGAAGGATTACTTGAGGCCATTAAGTTAAAGAATAGCCTGGGCAGCCGGGTGCGGTGGCTCAAGCCTGTAATCCCAGCACTTTGGGAGGCCAAGGCGGGCGGATCATGAGGTCAGGAGATCGCGACCATCCTGGCTAACACAGTGAAACCCCGTGGCGTGGTGGCGGGCGCCTGTAGTCTCAGCTACTCAGGAGGCTGAGGCAGGAGAATGACGTGAACCCCGGAGGCGGAGGTTGCAGTGAGCCGAGATCGCGCCACTGCACTGCAGCCTTGGCGACAGAACAAGGCTCCGTCTCAAAAAAAAAAAAAAAAAAAGAATAGCCTGGGCAACATAGCAGGACCCCATCTCTTTAAAAAATACGAAATTAAAAATTTAAAGCGAAGAAAGCAAGCCTCTGTTCTGCCCTCTCCTCCTGCCCCAGTAGTCTGGATTGAAATCCCAGTTTCACCCCTTCCAAGCTGTGCGACCCTGGGGAAATGCCTCTCTGTGCCTCAGTTCTCCTGTCTGGAAAATGGAGATCTTATTTTCCTGTCCTGAGGGAAAGCCGGGCTATGAGCCATGGCTCAGCACCTAGCATGTAGGAAGTGCTCACTGAGTTAACATAACTTTTTTAAAGATTTTCAAACACATGGCCCAGCGCAGTGGCTCATGCCTGTAATCCCAGCACTTTGGGAGGCCGAGGTGGGCAGATCACTTGAGGCCAAGAGTTCGAGACCAGCCTGGCCAACACAGTGAAACCCCATCTCTACTAATTAGCCAGGCATGGTGGCGGGCACCTGTAATCCCAGCTACTTGAGAGGCTGAGGCATGAGAATAGCTTGAATCCGGGAGGTGGAGGTTGCAGTGAGCTGAGATCGCGCCACTGCACCCCAGCCTGGGCAACAGAGTGAGACTGTCTAAAAAAAAACGGTTTTCAAACACAAAACCTCAGGTACTTAGCACCCACTCTACAGATTTTTCGTGTCCACCCCTCCTCTGAGCATCAGCTTCCTGGTCCTTCCAGGGTGTGTGTGTCTTGTTACTGCCAAGTCCTTGGCCCCTGCAGGAGTGCCTGTCCCACAGAAGGTGTCCAGCTGGCAGCTGTGAACTGCAACCCCCGTGACTCCTTCCCTCTCCGCACTAACACTCTGCCTCTTTTTCTTACCAGAACAAGAAGAGCTGAAGGCCTTGAGCTGCCTGCGCTGTGGCAAACAGTTCACAGTGGCTTGGAAGCTGCTGCGTCACGCCCAGTGGGACCACGGACTGTCCATCTACCAGACAGAATCAGAGGCCCCGGAGGCCCCGCTCCTGGGCCTGGCCGAGGTGGCCGCAGCCGTGTCGGCAGTGGTGGGGCCAGCAGCTGAGGCCAAGAGCCCCCGTGTAAGTGGCAGTGGCCTCACCCGGCGGAGCCCCACCTGTCCTGTGTGCAAGAAGACCCTCAGCTCCTTCAGCAATCTCAAAGTGCACATGCGCTCGCACACAGGCGAGCGGCCCTATGCTTGCGACCAGTGTCCCTACGCCTGCGCCCAGAGCAGCAAGCTCAACCGCCACCGCCGCATGCACGGCATGACGCCTGGCAGCACCCGCTTCGAGTGCCCCCACTGCCATGTGCCTTTCGGCCTGCGAGCCACCCTGGACAAACACCTGCGGCAGAAGCACCCTGAGGTAGCCGGCGAGGCCTGAGCCCAGGAAAGCCCCCCTCACTGTCCCTGGTACCGCTGCCAACACCCATTGACCTCCTTGTTTTTGTCCCCCTTCTCCAAGTAAATTTCCCCTTTTATTTACACCCGTCTGGACTCTGGCTTTCTTGGGATACATGAGGTGGGGCAGGAGGCTTCCCCTCCGTGGGGTGGACGGCTGGACAGACCGGTTTGGAGTGAGGGGGTGAGGGAATGGCCAGCCCCCAGTGCCTGGGGCGCAGGATTGGCACAGAAAGCCGCGCTCCCAGTTCCTGGTGCGGGCGAGGCCAGGGCAGGGGCCGAGGCGAGGGCGGGGAGAGGCCCAGACCTGTTGCCAGAGGCCCCGGGCAAAGGGGCCCATGTGGGACATGCTGGGCCGACACCCTATGTCCACACCTGCGGGCAGGTCTGGGCCCTCTCCCTTGGGACTGTGCCCTCTCCCTTGGGACTGTGCCCTGGCCTCCTGAGCAGGCCTCACTGAGCCATGGCAGGTTCTGATGAACAGGGGCCTGCCACTTAGCCATCAGATGTGGGCAAGATGTCCCACACAGGCAGCACTGGCACCTGGCCTGTAAACCCAAGCGCCCTCCCAGCTGGCTCTGCTGGCCCATGGGCCCTGGGGTGGGAGAGCCCTGCACCAACCACACAGATGACACTGAGGCAGGTGACGGGAATTAAATAACTCTTGACTTTATTTCACTAGAGATAAAACCAGCAGCATCACAGCTTGAGCCCCTTACCCCACCCCCTTGTCCTCCCCACCCCCCACTCTTCTGCCTAATGTCGGTAATGGGGACTTCGGGATCGGGACCTTGAGCGCCTGGAAAGAGAAAGGGAGGGGCCATGAGGACGGGGCGTACACACATCAACACACCTGGGGCCATGGATGCTTCAGTGATCGGGGCACTTGTCTGTGGAGGGAAGGATGTTCCCCAAGGGATGAGACCAGCCCCTCCAACTGGAGGTGGGTACAGGGTGAGGCTGGAGGAATGAGAGCCAGGACCTCCCATCAAAGGACAAGTGTCACTTCCCAGAAAGTGGAGGGTCATGGGCTTCCTTACCTTCGAGAAGAGCTGTATTCTCGACCTGGAAAGAAAAGAACAGGTGAAGAGCGAGCAAACATCCAGGGCAGGGCCTCTTCCTTGACCTGGGGTGAGGTCCTCAAAACTGAACTTCAGGGGTTGTCTCCAAATCAGGGGACATTTCCAGAGAGTCCAGTGGCTGCCATCTGTGCCCCTCACCAGCCCACGCCGGAATGAGCACTTCTAATTCCTGCGATCACCTTGTGACTAAAGCAATCTGTGTGTGTGTGTGTGTACGTGTGTCACGTTGGTCAGGCTGGTCTCGAACTCCTGACCTCAGGTGATTGATCCACCCACCTCAGCCTCCCAAAGTGCTGGGATTACAGGCATGAGCCACCGCGCCCAGCTGTACTATGGTTTTTTTGGTAACCCTGCTTGACACTTTTCTTTAAAGCCCCAGAGCCCTGCAGCCTGGTGGGGACACTCACTGTATCGGGGGGAGGGTGAACGGCTCTGCCGGCTGTACTGGCGTTCCCACTCTTCTCTCTCCTTCTCTCGGCGTTCCCGCTCCCTGCAAAGGCATGGCGTAAGCATCTGGCCAGGAACACTGGACACACTGAACTCAGGGAAGACAGGTGCTTCCGACACCCTACTCCGAGGAAGACAGTAAACCAAGGGGGCCGGTACTGCCACCAATCTCCACTTGGAAAGGGAGCCCTAGGTTCAGAGGGACCCCAGCTGGTGGGGCTGACTGGAATCCCAGCCCCTTCCTAGGAGAGCCTCGGGAGCAGAGGGAGGCAGGATAGTCCCATCATTTCCTGCCGCACTGGGGCACCTGCACACAGTGAGTGTTGAAATGGTCTCTGCCACAGTGGCCAGGCTTGGCAACCCAATGGCTACGTCTACTGGGTGCCTTCTCCGTGCCTGGCCTTGATCTTGTCAAATCCTCCCAACAGCCTGTGAGGTGGGACAATGACTCTATCTCCATTTAGGAGACGAGCAAACTGAGGCTGGGACAGGAGAAAGACCCATGGCAGTGGGTGAGTGGGGAAGGGGTATCAGGAACAGTTTGCCAGGCCAAAAGAACAGCAAAGGTGACTGGCACTTGGAGGCTGGAAGAGCTGGGAGAAGGTCGCGGTGGCCAGAGGCAGGTTGAAATGGAGGGAGGAAATTCAGGGAGAGGAGCAAGAGACGTGGCTGGGCACAGCCCCGAGGGCCAGGCAGGACTCTCTGCCTTTCATCCACCCACAGGGAGCTGGGCAGGGCTTGAGCCAGCAGCCCGTGGTGGGAAGGCCAGGCAGGCCAGGAGGTGTGGCCATGGGACAGGGAGGGGCAAGGTCTTACTTCATCCGGATCTTGCGGGCCATGGCTCGAAGCTCATCTTCCCGCTCCTGCAGCAGACAGGGCTATGAGGACTTGGCCAGGCCAGCACCCACCCGCCACCCCAGCCTTCCCTTCCCCACTTCACCTGCCGCTCATGCTCCTGCTGGATCATCTTCTCCTGTGCCGCCTTCTTATCCGCCTTGACTGTAGGGAGAAAGAAACAGGGTGGCTGAGGGGTTCCCTTAAGAGCCCCACTCTCTTTTTTCTTTTTTTGAGACGGAGTCTCGCTCTGTCGCCCAGGTTGGAGTGCAGTGGCGCGATCTCGGCTCACTGCAGGCTCCGCCTCCCAGGTTCGCGACATCTCCTGCCTCAGCCTCCCGAGTAGCTGGGATTACAGGCACCTACCAACACGCCCAGCTAATTTTTTGTATTTTTAGTAGAGACAGGGTTTCACCGTGTTAGCCAGGATGGCCTCGATCTCCTGACCTCATGATCCACCCGCCTCGGCCTCCCAAAGTGCTGGGATTACAGGTGTGAGCCACCGCGCCCGCTAAGAGCCCCACTCTCTCAAACGAGGAAGCTGAGCTCAGACAGGTCAACCTGACTGCAGAGGCCCCAGCAGAGCGGCAGCGGAGCTGATGCAAACCCATTCCTCCCCAGAGCAGCTCCGCGCCTGCGCAGCCTCTCTAGGGAAGGGCCAGGCCTCCCAAAGTGGTGCTGGGTCTCCTTGCTCCCACTGCCAAGGGGAAGAAGAGCTGTGAAACCCTGGAGGGACGGGGCAGAACATACACTGCCTGTTCAGCGCCTTCTGCATCCTCAGTTTCAGCTTCTCCTGAGGCGTCAGCTTGGGCTGGGGAGGGGGGAGAAGAGGCGGGAGAGGAGGTGGGTGTCCCAGAGCTCCCACAACCCACCTCAGCCAAGAGCCTGGGGCTTTGTGCGGGGGGCGGGGAACGACGTGGGGAAGAGGGGCGGGGTGTCGACAGCCCTGAGGCTCCCAGAGGTTCAGTGACAGGTGGAGCCCCAGCGTACAGTGAGGAGGGGAGGGGGACATGGTTCTCACGGGGGCAGACCCTTCCCCTCCCTTCCCAGTCCCTGGGGCTGGATCTCCCAGCCCACCCGGGCCCCCCTGCAGGCCCACCGGGCCCAGCTCTTGGGCACTGCTGCTGACGGGAATTAGACGGGCGAGTTCCAAATTCTTACTGACTTTGGCAGCTCCTGTCTCTTTACCAGCGGCAGGTTCGGTCCTGGGTGGGGGCAGGGCCAGAGGACATGGTTGGGAGGGGGAAAGGGCAGCTGCCACCTCTGACCCCAACCTCAGCACTGCCCTCAGACCAGGTAGCCAAGGCATGGGCCTCAGATGCCCCAGGGTGCGACCATGTCCCTCTCAGACCCCACAGAACCTGTAAGACAGGGACCTGTCCCCACCGACCCTCACCCAGGACAAGGTTCTAACTGTGCAGCTCCTCCAGGATTTGGTGTGTCCTCCTCAGACCCCCCAGGCCAGGGCTGTGTCCCCCTGAAATCTACCCTCCCAGGCCAGAGCCATACACCACCCTCCAGACCTCCCGGGGTAGGACTAAGTTCCCCTCAAAAAGAAAACAGTGATGTTCACCCTCCCCACCCGAGGTTGGCAGCCCTCTTCCTCCAGACCCGCCCTGCTCACTTTTTCAGCTTCTCGCCCACAGCAGGGGACGCGGCCGGCCTGGTCAGCTTCTCTCTTGCGGGTGATGGCGAGGGGCTCTGGCTGCGGCTGCGGCTGCGGCTGCGGCTCTGGCTGGGGCTGGGGCTATGGCTGCGGCTGCGAGTCAGGCTGCGACTGCGGGACGGGCTGAGGGACCAGCTGCTGCGGCTGCGGCTACTGCTGTGGTGCCTGAGGCCCCGGCCGCCCCGCCTGTAGCGGTCCCCTGAATGGGAGCGGCTCCTGGGGATGCATGAGGGCGGGAGGAGGACTGTGAGGCTCCAGGGACCCCAACCGCACCCCACCCTGGCTCCAGATCCACAGTCCTCCTTCCTGCAAGGCCTGGGGTGACAGGCTCAACTCTCCCCTCCTGCTGCTCTCCCTCCAAAATGTCCCAGATCGGCATTCTGGCCTCCCTCCGGCTACAGAGATGGCGCTCTAGATACACTCAGCCTAAGGGCAGTCCCGCCATCACGAGCCCTGCCTGGCCCGCGTCACCTCTCCCTCACTAGACACCCGCTTGCCAACTTCCTGGGAGGTGAGCTCTGGGAGGGATAGCTGGCTCCCCCTTTATGAGCCATGTCCAGCTCAGGCACAACAGTGCTCCATGGTGACCTCATCTACACCCTCACCCACCTCCTCATCCTGCTTGTGTCCAGGGTCTTGACAACAGTGGGGACCACCCCTTGTCCTCCACCAGTCTCAGCACAGACCCACAAGTTCCAGTCTGGGGATGCGGAACCCCATCCTATCCCTTCCTATCCCTGCTCAGGACACTGGTGGGACTCTCCACTCAACGCCCACTCTCAGGCTGGCATGCAAGATGTGCCCAGGTCCCACCTGTCCCCTAAGCCTTTCTCCTGTCATTGCTCTGGGTAAGCTACAAGGAATATATGACCTGGAAGCCAATTCTGGGCCACACACTGACTCTGCTTGGGCTCTCGTTTTTTTTGTTTTTTGTTTTGAGACAGAGTCTCTCTCTGTCGCCCAGGCTGGAGTGCAGTGGTGCAATAGCTTGGCTCACTGCAACCTCTGCATCCTGGGTTCAGGCAATTCTCCTGCCTCAGCCTCCTGAGTAGCTGGGATTACAGATGTGCACCACCACACCCAGCTAATTTTTGAATTGAGTTTTTATAAAATAAAAATTTGTTGTCATTATTAAGAAAACAAGGGCCAGGTGCAGTGGTTCACACCTGTAATCCCAGCACTTTGGGAGGCCAAGGTGGGTGGATCACAAGGTCAGGAGTTCAAGACCAGTCTGGCCAACATAGTGAAACCCCGTCTCTACTAGAAATACAAAAATTAGCCAGGCGTGGTGGCGCACGCCTGTAATCCCAGCTATTTGGGAGGCTGCAGCAAGAGAAATCACTTGAACCCAGGAGGAGGAGATTGCAGTGAGCTGAGATTGCACCACTGCACTCCAGCCTGGGTGACACAGTGAGACTCTGTCTCAAAAAAAAGTAAAGGAAACAAGAGCTATCCTCTAAAAATCCAGACCCTCAACTTCTCCTGAGAACTAGAAAGACTGGGTGATGCTAGACCTGCTGCTGAGCAGTCAACGCCCCCACTGGAGGGAACATGTGCTTGCCAGGTGAGCAGGATCTCTACCTGGCCCCTCTACTTTACCTGCCAGACCCTGAAGGCAGCTGACATGGTGATCAGTGCTACAATAACGCAGGTAATGATGCTGACGATATTAACGGCACTTAGCCAGCACCAGCCCTGTCCTATAAGCACCTTACGTGGGTTTACCTGTTACACCTCTAACAGCCCAGAGAAGCGGATGCTATTACTGCGATTTTACAGAATTAGAGGCCCAGGGACTCTACACTCGGGCAGGTGCCCTGCAGTCTATGCTCCTACCAACCCAGTGTCACTGCCCTTCCCAGGGCAGCCCTGACCCCAACAGGCAAGGGGACCGGAAGGGGGTGGACCAGTCCCCAGGTGACTTTATTTTCTAAACCATCCCTAGAGCTAGCCTCTCACCATGTCTTCTCCAAAATGAAATGTCTTTTTTTTTTTTTTCTTGAGACGCAGTCTCACTCTGTAGGCCAAGCTGGGGTGCAGTGGCGCAATCTCGGCTCACTGCAACCTCTGCCTGCGGGGTTCAAGCGATTCTTGTGCCTCAGCCTCCTGCATAGCTGGGACTACATGCGCGTGCCACCGCGCCCAGCTAATTTTTTTTTTTGAGATGGAGTGTCACTGTCGCCAGGCTAGAGTGCAGTGGCATGATTTCAGCTAATTGTAACCTCCGCTTCCTGGTTTCAAGCGATTCTCCTGCCTCAGCCTCTCAAGTAGCTGGGACTACAGGCGTGTGCCACCACATCCAGCTAATTTTTTTTTCAGTAGAGACGGGGTTTCACCATGTTGCCCAGGGTGGTCTCGAACTCCTGAGCTCAGGAGATCCGCCCGCCTCAGCCTCCCAAAGTGCTGGGATTACAAGTGTGAGCCACCACGCCAGGCCAATGAGCTGTCTTGATTTTTTTCCACCCGCTTCGCTTCCCCATCAGCTCCTGGCCACACAGGAACGCGCCCCTCCCCCCCGCCCCACGCCCTGCAAGGGGTTTCCCAGCCCTCAAGGCCCGGGCCCGTCCCTTCAAGCTATAGAATACCCTGGAGCGTCCATGCGCTTCTACTCCCCTCGACCTGGAACCCTTGACAGCAAAAACAGTCTCCTGAGGAGAGAGAGATGCAGAGTCTCCTCTCCACACCCTGTCGTGGAAAACAGCGGCTGGGATCCACCTCCACTGCCACCAGAACGCGCACGCAAACACCCATGCCTTGCCCTTTCCAACCAAGGGCTTCCTGCGTTAGAGCAGTGGCCTGTGCCTGTCCCCTCAGATGGGGTGTTCTCTGAGCTGGATGGCCAGGTTTCCTCCCTCTGAGCACCTTCTCCTCAAGATCGGACACCGCGCCCCCCCAGCCCCTCCCGCCTCCACGCCCAGCCGCACACACCTGCTTCTGCGCCGGGGCCCGTAACCACCACGCCGGGCAGGCGAGCGGGAGTAGCGGTGTCCGTCTCGGGAGCCCCCACCTGAGTGCCGCCGGCCACGGCTACGGGACCGCGAATAGCGCCGGGAGCGGGAGCGGGAGCGGGACCAGGAGCGGGACCGGGAGCGGGCATGGCGGCCGGAACGGTAGTAGCCCCCGCCGCGGCGCGAGCGGGAGCTGGAGCGAGAGCTGGAGCGGGAGCTGGAGGTCCTCGAGGCAGAAGAGGAGGAGGAGGAGGAGGAGGAGCGGCGGCTGCAGGCGGGGCACGGAGGGCCGGTCAGCGCAGGCCTGAGCCGCGGCCCCCGTCTGCCCCGGGTACCCCCCATGGTGACCGGGGCGTAGGGCGGGCGGCGTGAGCGTTACCGACCGGGCGCTGGCATTACGTCCCGGGGCGGGGCCGCCAGGCTGGGGAGGTGCGGGGGGCTTCCCTGTGGTGACCCCTGATGCTGCTGCGGCAGCAGCGGCTGCGGCTGCCTCCTCATCGCTGCCCCCAAAACTGGTGATGAACGTGATCTTCTCCTCGCGGCCCGGGGTCGGGGAGCGGGAGCGGGAGCGGGACTCCGAGCTGGACTCCGAGGGTGACCTGCGGGTAGGAAGGAAGAGGCTCACTAGCTCAGGCTCCCGGAGCCTCTTCGGGAACAGCACACACAGCAGAGCAACAGCAGCGCCAGCGCGGGCCACAGCGACCGGGGAAGCCAGGCGGGTGGATAGAGCCTGGAAGGCAGTGGAGACCCAGCTCTGGGCAAGGACTTGACTCACAACCATGCAGCCTTTGCTAAATAACCAGAAGGACAATGACAGACAACTGCTCTGATTTTATGTGGCTATGAAAAATGGATGAGCAGGCCGGGCGTGGTGGCTCACACCTGTAATCCCAGCACTGTGGGAGGCCGAGGCAGGCCGATCACTTGAGACCAGGAGTTTGAGACCAGCCTGGCCAACAAGGCAAAACCTCGTCTCTACAAAAAATACAAAGAAATTAGCCAGGCATGGTGGCGCGCACCTGTAATTCCAGCTACTCAGGAGGCTGAGGGCACGAGAACTGCTTGAACCTGGGAGGCAGAGGTTGCAGTGAGTCCAGGTCGCGCCACTGCACACCAGCCTGGGAAACAGAGCGAGACTCCGTCTCAAAAAAAAAAGATAAGCAGATCTCTGTACAAAACACAGAAAAGTTTTACTCAAAAGATACATGGATAATCTGGGAGGAAAAAGCAAGTTCTAAAACACTGAGTGTGGTGCAATTCCATTTTAGTAAAATAAGAACAAAGTGGCCAGGTGTGGTGGCTCATGCCTATAATCCCAGCACTTTGGGAGGTCCAGGTGGGAGGACTGCTTGAGACCAGAAGTTCAAAACCAGCCTGGTCAACATAGTGAGCCCCTATCAATTTTTTTATAGAAAAAAAAAAAAACTGTCTTTTAATATATAAAATTTTAAAAATAAAAAGAAGGTACCTGATATCCCTGACACTCCCATGTATGGAACACTAACCTACACCTTTTATTTCCCCAGAAGCCATTCACACCTTATCTCACCTCGACCCACAGCCCCATGAGGAAGATCCCATTCCCACCCCCATTCCAAAGAGGGAACTGGGCTTCAGAGAGCTATGGAGCTTGGATGAGGGGGACTGGGATCAGACTGAGCTTGGTCCCTCTCAAAATCCCTTCTCCAACCACTCTTTCATCCACGAGACAAGCACCTGTGCCCAGCGGTGTTACTGAGTGCCCGTTATTTCCCACTGGCCACTTCTGGAAATTGAGATTAAAGTGACTTGATTTCTCAGTCACACTGTCTTGCCATATTTGGTCATTTTTACCACAAGGCTGCACTGTATTTAAATCAGAAAAATAAAATAAAGAAGCTTCAAATATAAAGAAAGTTTTATTGGCCAGGCGTGGTAGCTCACGCCTGTAATCCCAGCACTTTGGGAGACTGAGGTGGGTGAATCACGAGGTCAGGAGATCAAGATCATCCTGGCTAACACGGTGAAACCCCGTCTCTACTTAAAACGCAAAAAAGTAGCCAGGCCTGGTGGCAGGCACCTGTAGTCCCAGCTACTTGGGAGGCTGAGGCAGGAGAATGGCATGAACCCGGGAGGCGGAGCTTGCAGTGTGCCGAGATCGTGCCACTGCACTCCAGCCTGGGCGAAAGAGCAAGACTCCGTCTCAAAAAAAAATTTATTTAAAACTGGGAAAACAAGACAATGATCTGGAAAACACAAAAATGATTCAGACCCAGAACATATCATGCAGTCTGCGATCTTGGGGTGGCCTAGCAGGATGAACCTCCCATCCCCTCCTCGCGCCCCTGTCCCCAGCAGGAGGCTCCCTGTCTGCTACTCCCTGGTCCTCCAGAGCAACTTACCGCTTATAGGGGTCATAGGTGGGGCTGTCTCGGCGGGCATAGCTACAGAGAAAAGAATGGGGTGGGACAAGTTAGGGCTTAAGATCTCAGCGGGCATGAATTTGGGATAAGCCCACCAACCTGAGGACCCAAAGCTAGGTACCTGGCACAGTCAGGGGGCTGCTGACCAGGTTGGGGGCCTTCCCTTGATTCCTCCACCCACCCCCACCTCAGATCTGTCCAAAGCATGAACTTAAGCCCCACCCCACAATGTCCTAGACCCATCATGACTCTGAGGAACTTGGACTTCAGCAGCCCTGGTTCTGCTTGGCCTCCTGACCCTAGAATGAAAGCATCCCTCCTCCCAATCCTTGTCTCCGGCTCTCACTGGGTCCGGGCTTACTAATGATGATGATGATGATGATGATGATGATGATAAGATTAAAATAGGCTGGGTGGAGTGGCTCACGCCTGTAATCCCAGCACTTTTGGAGGCTGAGGTGGGAGGATCACTTGAGCCCAGGAGTTTGAGACCAGCCTGGGCAACACGGCAAAACCCCGTTTTTATTTTAATTAGCTGGGCGTGGTGATGCATACCAGTAATCTCAGCTAAGAAGACTGAGGTAGGAGGATTGCCTGAGCCTAGGAATTTGAGGCTGCAGTGAGTCGTGATTGCACCACTGCACTCCAGCCTGGGTGACAGAACAAGACCCTATCTCTGGGAGGGGAAAAAAAAAAGAGACAGACTATCACAGCTGAGGAAACAGGCCCAGAGAGATGAAGTCACTTGTCCAGCATTACGCAGCTCATACAGGAGGAAACTGGGATCCAAACCCAGGCCCTACGGCCACCCAGCCTGGGCTTTCCTGCACTACCCTCTGTGTGCCTCTGTGCCACCACTGACAGCAGTGACAATTGGTGCTATTCTTTAAGGAATGTTTCCCATACCAACAGCTGAACCTATAAGTTGTTTAAGCCTTACAGGAACTCTCAATCACTCTCCTTTAAGAGACGTGGCAAAAAGAGGCATGGGTTTGCACGGGGCCTCTCCTCAAGGCCTCCTGACCCAGGCTGGGCTCTCCGCTCCAAGCCAGCCTGCCTCATCCAAACCTGTCCCAAGACCTCCCTGTGGGGACTGCCCAGCCCTCTCTCCGGGTAGGTGATAATGCCTCGTTTTCCAAAGGAAGAAACTGAAGCTCATAGAGTTCGGGAAGTCACTTGTCCAAACTCCGACACAGGAAGAGGCCAAGCAGCAGAACTGGGTGAGAGTCCAGGGCAAAGCCTGTGCCCTCTCTGCTGCCTTGGTGAGAGCCTTATGCCGCCTGTGCATGGGCTCCTGGGAGTCTGGCAAGGGCCCCCAGTCCAGTAGAGTGAGGGGAGGGGCTGGCAAGGAAAGGAGTCCACATGGCCCTCAAGGCCGTTCCTACCTCTAAACCTTCACGAGGGCCATGCATCGCCCCACTAGAAAGACTCCTTCCTCAAGTCAAATGCCTGCCTCCAAAGAGCTTTCTCAGGCCCTAAGCCCCTGCTCCCCTCCCCCAGATGCCAGCAGGGTGGGGGTTCAGGGAGAAGCCCTACCTGGGTGGGCTGATCTTGCGACCCCTCAGCCGCTTCTCTCGAAACTCTCTCCGCTGGCGTCGAGAGCGGCGTCCCTGGAGTAGGGTGGGTGCCAGGTTGGTGAGGGGGTGCCCTCCCTGCGACACACCCCTGTCCCCTTCCACTCCAGCCCAGACCTCACCGAGTACATGGCCTTCTCCTCCTCAAGAGCCTTGGCATGCTTGATGGCCTCTGCCTCCTCCTTGTCTTTCCGGAGCATCCTATAGAGGTGGGTGAGAATTAGGGTGGAGGACAGGGCAGGCCACAGGGTAAGGAGGACACAGCCTGAGCTATCAGAGAAAGTGAGGGACCCGAGTCACCCCACGCCAGCCTGAGGTATCTTTCATCCAATGCCACTTATCAAGCACCCTCTGTGTGCCAGATGCTCTCTTAGGTATCAAGAACTCAGCACTGAAAAAAAAAACAGAAATCCTCACCTGCACGGGCTTACACTCTAAGGGAGAAGACAATGAGCAAGGGAATAAAATGCGTGGTCCATTAGATGGTAGAGCAAACGCAGAGGAAGCTGCAGTTTTCAAGAGGGAGCTCAGGGAAGCCACACAGAATGGGGTATCTAGAGAGAAACCTGGGGGAGCAAGCTGCAGACGCCCGAAGCGAATAGCAGACAGAGTGGCCCAGGGGCTGGCCCAGGCCTCTGCACTTGAGGAGCAAGGAGACCATGCCGGCTGGGCAGTGGGGGATGGTGGCGGTCAAGAGGACCAGATGGGTAAGACCTTTCAGCCGTGGTGAGGACACTGGATGTTCCTGAGGGAGGTGGGAGCCACAAAGGGATCTGGGCAGAGGGTGCTGTGCTCAGGCTCCATTTCTGGTTCACTGCCCAGTGAGCTGGGACCATTCTGTGTGGTCTTGCGAGCTCAGCAGGGGGTGTGACTCAGGGTAAAGGTACAACCAGCAACTGCCAGGATAAATAACCAGGGAACGAAGCCTCTCCACTAGAGGGCGCTGTCCCCCCAGCCTAGGAATGCCCAGAGCTTCAAAGAGTCAGATTCGCCCCAGGTCACACTAAGTAGCGCAGGCTGGGTGATTTGGGTGCAGCCTGTTTCTGCACAGATGAAGTGGGGCCACGACCCCCATAGGCTCAGGGACCTGCATGTGTAAAGTCCTGGGCCCAGGGCCAGGCACACAAATGCTCACAAACAGGATGGCTGTCAGTACCGGGAGTAACAGTGAGATGCCAGGGTGGGGCCCACAGAATGGGTAGGGGTCAGCAGGCAGGCCTCACCTGACAAAGTCGCCATCGGCCATGCCATAAGTCGTGGCCTGTTTGTTGAGATCTGCCACCTGCTCCTGGTTCAATTCATCCACGTCCACCTCCACGTCTGCACCAAGAGAAAGGCTGTCAGGAGCCACGGCCGAGCGAGAGGACAGGGGAGAAAGGGCAGTGCTCCAGGAGGCGGGGATGATGGGGCGCCTGCCAGACTGAAGGACTCTTCAGGAAGGGATGACATCAAGTCTGGCTCATCTTGGCATCCCCTAGGCTGGCACAGGGCTTGGCCAGAGGTGAGCACAATACACGGTGGACAGAGGCAGCTCGGGGACAGGGCTTGAAGGGGCAGATGAATGCAGGAAGGGAAAGAGAAGGGAGAGATGAACGGATGGTTGGAGGGACGGATGAAGGGATGCAGGGATGGATGGAGGGATGAATGGAATGGAGGCAAGGAAGGAAGGAGGGATGGGTGGGTGGAGGGAGGGAGGAATGGATGAGTGAGACGTGTGGTGGGGTTGACGTGAGACGGAAGACTGAATAGGGGTGGAAAGATGGCGGCTGAAGATCACGGTGGGCGGCAGGCAGGGTGTGGGTCACAGGTGTTTGGAAGCAGCGCGTGTGATAAGCCAGTGGAAGGAGGTCTGAGCAGAGGTCAATGTGTGGCTCTACAGAGTGTGAATAAAGAGCCGGCTGCTGGGCTGAGCGCGGTGGCTCACGTCCCAGCACTTTGGGAGGCCGAGACAAGTGGATCATGAGGTCAGGAGTTCAAGACCAGCCTGACCAATATGGTGAAACCCTGTCTCTACTAAAAGTATAAAAATTAGCTGGGCATGGTGGCGTGTGCCTTTAGTCTCAGCTACTTGGGAACCTGAGGCAGGAGAATCACTTGAACCCAGGAGGTGGAGGTTGCAGTGAGCCGAGATCATGCCACTACACTCCAGCCTGGTAACGGAGCAAGACTCCATCTCAAAATAAATAAATAAATAAATAAAAAAGAGCTGGCTGCTGGAGTAAGAATCAGGATGAGAAAAACAGAGAGACTCGGGGGCGATTTGATCACTGGGAATCCAGAGGGGAGGTGAATGGCAGAGAGGAGGAGGGTGAACAGATGCCTGGGGGATGGGGGCTGACTCTGTAAGAGGATGAACACCTGTTTTCCAGAGGAGGGAAGAGAGCAGGAGAGAGGGGCAGAGGCAGAGAGAGGCCGGCCCAAGTGGAGGAGAATGGAGCCAACACCTAGGAGGGGAGAAGATCATAGAAATAGCACCCTAGAAATGAGAGATGAGTGAGGCAGAGGAAGGCCAGAACAGAGGACAGGAGTGAGACAGGGGCAGCAGGAGGCTGGCGTGCCCTGGGGTGGGGGAGGGAGAGAGACACAGTTTGTAAGCACGGGGTGCCCCACAGAGGGTGAGGGACGAGACACAGAAACGATGCCCAGGGACTGCAAGTGGGGAGGGCAGAGAGGGGACCCCACCGATGTCGGGGATGACCTCATCTTCGTCCGAGTTACTCTCCTCCTCGGCCGCTGACTCCTCCTCCTCTGGCTTCTCTGCCGCCTTCTCCACCTCGGCCACCGTGCTGTCCTCATAGGTATAACCGATGGAAGCCTTCTTCTCTGCCAGCCTGGGAAAGGGAAGCCGGTGAGCCAGGGCCATGCCCAGCGGAGATGAGGGCCCCAGGCTGGCCCCACACGCCAGCCTCGAGTGCCATGGCCCCCTCCCCTCAGGCTCTCCCTCAGCCTAGGACCCTCTGCTCCTGCCCACACCCAGCTCCTCCCTCTTCCTCCACATCTGAGCTCCAGGGCCCCACCTGCCAAGAAGTCCTTGACTGGCACCCTAGGGTGGGTCGGCACTGTCCTGAGCTCCCCAGCCCTGCCTTTGTTGGGTCATCTCTGTTGGGGAAGGTCTGTCTCCCGCCTAGACCATGAGTCCCACAAGGGCGCAGCCCAGAGTCCTCCTGAGCAGCCAGGTGCCCCAGCTTTGCCCTGAACAGAGCAGGGCCTGAGGGGCCTGAGCAGGATCTGAGGCTGGGGCCGTGGACGAGGGGTGAAGTCTCCAAGAAGCTCCCAGTACAGTCCCATGGGACCTCTCCCAGTGGAGGAAGGCGGCAAGCAGTCAGGGGGAGCAGGAGGGAAGGTGTCACTGAGGGAGCTGCCCAGCCCCGAGCCAGGGCTCCAGGCTACCGTGCACCAGGGAAACAGCAGCTGGCCTGTAGGACAGCTAAGCCCTGCAGAGGGAACAGTGTGTGTGATGGCAGGAGGCCTGTGCTCATCAGACTGAGGTGGAGAAGAGAGAAGTGAGACTGCTCGGCCACTGCTCCTCAGAGGCAGCTGCTCCAAGATAAGCCCCGGGTCTCCCCAGCTACTCCTTGAGGGACGCGGCTTTAAGAAGCCTCTCTCCAGAGTGACATCAGCTAGGGCTGATTGCAAGCTCACTACACGGCAGGTGCTGGAACAGGTACTTCACAAGCTCCGTCTCCTGCATGCCTCCCAACTCCAGGCAGCAGGGCCCCCTGCCAGCCCCATTTTACAGGGAAGCACAGCAAGGCTCAGAGAATTCCCACTCAGGGCCTCACAGCCAGGACTCAAACCCAGGGCTGTCTCACCACAGGACCTGCACCTCCCACCACTCCCCAAGCTGAAAATGCAACGCAGAGCCCTCGGCAAGCCCTGGCTCCCTGACAGGGCTTCTTCCTCTACACAGTTATTAATTGAGCACTGACTGTGTGCTGAACACCATCCTTGGTTTCGGGGAGACCCTGGTGGACAGGATGGAAGAGGCCATGCCTGGCTGGGGCTCCCAGCCCTCCTGCCTCCTCAACCCCCTGCACCCCAGACCCCAACTCACTTCTTCTTCTCATCTTCGCTGGGTCTCTGGAGGCCTCCGTACAACTCGTCAATGTAGATCTGGTACAGGCACTGCTCCTCTGAGACTGCAGCAAACAAGAGACCCCAGGTCAGAGTGGGTTGGAGACACTAGGAATTCCGTGGGGGAACACAAGGGTGCGGTGGGGCAGGAAGACAGGTGCAACCCCAGTGCACCTTGGGGGACAGTCACCACTTCCAGATAATCAAACTATGTCTGGTGGGACACAAGGAACTGCAGCAGAGCCTTGGACACACCACTCACTGGACATACGACCTTGGTCAAGGGACTTAACACATCTGTGCCTCAGTTTCCTTTTCTGTAAAATGGGACCATGGGCAGAGTGAGTGCCTGGCCTGGTACTTGGGCACTCTACCACCATTCTCACTGTTTCTGGAGGCCTCTGGCTGGACCCTTCAAAACCATAACCTGCTCCTGAGTGCCACATGCCATTCTGACTGCACAGGTCACTCCACTGCATGCCTCTCTGTGGCTCATTTTAAGTTAGGTGTGGGCTGGGATGACCTGGGCTCTCCTGCACCCCCAACACCCAGCTTGGGGGGCTCAACAATGTACCAGAGCCTTCCTGATCTTCCTTGCAGTGAGACACGTGTCCCTGACTCGCTGTGGGACCGTGGGTTGTGAGTCCCCTTCCTTCCTTCCCTCCCTAGGCCTCAGTTTTTCTTTTTCTTATTTTTTTTTTTAAGACAGTTTCACTCTTGTTGCACAGGCTAGAGTGCAATGGCGCGATCTTGGCTCACCGCAACCTCCGCCTCCCAGGTTCAAGCGATTCTCCTGCCTCAGCCTCCCAAGTAGCTGGGATTACAGGCATGCGCCACCATGCCCGGCTAATTTTGTACTTTTAGTACAGACAGGGTTTCTCCATGTTGGTCAGGCTGGTCTCGAACTCCCGACCTCAGGTGATCCACCGCCTCAACCTCCCAAAGTGCTGGGATTATAGGCATGAGCCACCGTGCCCGGCTGGCCTCAGCTTTTCTATCTGGAACAAGAGGTGGACAGGCTGGCGGGCCAGAAGGGGATGTAGCACGGCCCTTCCTTGCTCTAGCAGATACCCCAATTTCTACTTGTTGTCTCCAAAGCCCAAGAGAGGCCCTGCTGACCCTGTCTTGCACAAGCTCCCTCGCTCTCCCTGCTCTGGCCACACGGGCCTTCTCTCTGCCCCTCCACTGTGCCCACAGTCCTGGCTGACACAGGGCTTTGCACAGGCTGCTCTCGGCTGGAATCCTGTGGCCTATCTGTGCCTCCCAGGGAGCTTCTATCAGGACTTCTGTCCTATTTTTCTCAGAGAATGGCACACTGTCTGTCACATCACCTTGGTTTGCAATTGGCATCACTGACATTGAGTATGGAGCTGCTGCCCTCTCCCCTACCATTGCCACACCGCAGGTGTTCGATGTCTGTTTGTGGAAATGAATGAATAAATGCAGAGTGAGGCGAAACTAAGGGAACCCTGGCTCTACCACCAGGAATCCATGTGGCCTGGAATGATGGCAAAAACAGTATCAATTATAACACATGTCCCTGATTCTAAGGCCTCAGTGATCACTAGAATTTTGGCAGCCTCTGATTTTAGAAAATCAAAAAAGCATCTATTCTTAGAAATAAACAAATACTGGACTAGCAAACCCACATGGAGGGCTGACTGTGCCAGGCTCAGTGCTGGGGTTTTATACACATCATCTCACTCAACTCTCACAACCACCCCATGCAACAAAATCATCACCACCACCCTTCTCAAGGAGGAAGCCGAGACCTGCCAGGTGGTAAGGGACAAACCCAGCAGAGAACTCCATCCTTCCCTTAACTCCACAGGGAACCCCAAGAAAGGGAATCTCAAGTCCTTCTTGGTAGGTGAGTTAGGAGCTTTCCATCAGCAGGGAGCAGTGGTTAAGGACATGTGGAGAATCCCAGCTCCTTGGACAGGGTGTTCCCCCTCGACATTCTTGTCTGTAAAACGGGGTGATGGCCAGGCGCGGTGGCTCACGCCTGTAATCCCAGCACTTTGGGAGGGTGAGGCAGGTGGATCACGAGGTCAGGAGTTCAAGACCAGCCTGGCCAAGATGGTGAAACCCCCATCTCTACTAAAACTACAAAACTTAGCCGGGCGTGGTGGCACGCGCCGGTAATCCCAGCTACTTGGGAGGCTTAGGCAGGAGAATCACTTGAACCCAGGAGGCGGAGGTTGCAGTGAGCTGAGATTGCGCCATTGCACGCCAGCCTGGGCAACAGAGTAAGACTCAATCTCAAAAAACAAAAACAAAAAAAAACCCAAAACTGGGTGTCACCCCTACCTTGCTAGGTGGTTGTGCAGATGTAATGATAATACAGACAAAAAAGCCCAAGTCTGTCGGGGTCCAAACCTCCCTGGGCAAGCCCAGAGCAGCGAGAAGTTTCCCTGAGCCTCTGTTTCCTCATTTGGAAAATGACAATGGTGATAAGGCTGGGCTGGGAGAAAATTCCTGGACATACATGAACACTTGGCAAATTGTCAAATGCTGGAAAATATTCGTTTAAATGGAGAAATTTCCTCTTCAGAGCTGACAATCTGATCTGTGTGGGCACAGTAAAATACACAGAGGTAAAAAATCTGTTCCTGGCTGGGCATAGTGGTTCATGTCTATAATCCCAGCACTTTGGGAGGCCAAGGCAGGAGGATCACTCGAGCCCAGGAGTTCCAGACCAGCCTGGACAACACAGTGAGACCCCATCTTTCTAAATGCTTTTAAAAACGTATTCTTGGCTGGGCGTGGTGGCTCACACCTGTAAGCCAGCACTTTGGGAGGCCGAGGTGAGCGGATCACCTGAGGTCAAGAGTTCGAGACCAGCCTGGCCAATATGGTGAAACCCCGTCTCTACTAAAAATACAAAAAATTAACTGGGGGTGTTGGCGGGCACCTGTAATCCCAGCTACTCAGGAGGCTGAGGCAGGATAATCACTTGAACCCAGGAGGCAGAGGTTGCAGTGAGCTGAGATCACGCCATTGCACTCCAGCCTGGGCAATAAGAACGAAACTCCGCCTCAAATAAATACATAAATAAATAAATAAAAATAAAAAATAAAAATAAAAACATATTCTTGCTATTTTCTCTATTTTTTAAAGAAAAAAGGACCACAGAGTCAGAAGGCATGGTATATGGACGTGACCCTGCTGGGAACAACCAATTCGGCAGACATCCCCTATACCAAATCCAGAGACGGAGGCCCCGAAGGGGAAAGAGATGCAGGCAAAGTGAGTCTATTGTAGAGCTGGAGCCGGAACCCAAGGCCCTTTAGTAGAAAGTATGTGGATAAAACTTTTCTTCCCAAACTTATCTAGGTCTTCCAGGCTCCAGGGCCCTCAAATCCCACACCCCATGTCCCCCCACAGATCACTCACTGCCGGCAAAGTCGTTCTGCACCAGGCCTCTGTAGCGCTCGTAGTTACACTTCCGTTCGTCTGACTCCTGTTCTGGGGAGCTTTAGGGGAGGGTGAGACCTTGAAATCAGAAAGAAGGGGTGGATCCCACCCCAAGCCAGCAGGAAGGGAAATGAGGCATCCCCCTCAGGATCAGGGCGGTACCAAATAGGAGCGGCTCCTAGGAAGGTGACAGGCAGGCTGGGAAAAGAACAGGGGCTCCTGGGTATGACGCTGTGCCTGGCAACCCCCTAGGAGGTGGCTTACATGGTGGTGAGCAGAGGGGGGGTGTAGTCGGGGATGTGGTCCAGGTGGGCACGGACATCGAATCGGTCAATCATGTTGTTGGTGTCCCCCTGCCAGGGCATCCTGAAGTGGGAGGGGAGCAAGAAAGCAAGAACCTCAGGGTCCATACTGCCCAGGACACAAAGCACCTGCTCCCTGCCAGCTGAGACTTGGAAGCCTGGCCCTCAGCCTGCTTCGGTCCCCATGCCATGACCGTCACCTCAACCCCCAGCTCTCAGTCCCTTCTGTTGCAAGCCTCCCTGAATCCACATTCAGGCTCCTGGGACCTGAAACAGGCCAGTCATCTGACTGCCCCTGGGGACACCAGGGCCCCATTTCTCAGAACCAAGCAATACTGGGGAACTTGAACCACGTCCTAGTGGGTATTTGAAGGGCGGGCCCCAGGCACCCTGAGACAGCTCTGGTCTGGCAACCTACTCTCTGCTTCCTCTGGGCCTCTGGCCCTGGCTCCACCCATTTCTAAGTCCTCCAACCATGACTGCTACTCTGGGGCCTCCACCCCAATCCCTGCTCATTGTTCTTACACCCTGTGACTATCACCTTCATATGCGCGTCACGCCTTCCCTGCCTCTGAGTCCCCAAAGGTCTGTCCATACTTCAGTCTCTGCTCCAGACTCTACAACACCCCAGGTCCGTTTTGACTCCCAGACTTCAGACACTCCCCTGCCTCCCGTATTAGTCTTACATATTAACAGGGCTCTCAGCGGCCAGGGCGACTGCAGAATCCAGGTGCACCTTGCAAGCTCGGCCATGTACCTGCAGGAACTGGGCTGGGTCCTTCTTCTGCAGGGGTAAACAAACAGGACTGAGGTCACCACCCTTTCTTTTTTTTCAGATGGAGTCTCGCTCTGTCGCCCAGGCTGGAGTGCAGTGGCGCGGATCTCGGCTCACTGCAAGCTCCGCCTCCAGGTTCACTCCATTCTCCTGCCTCAGTCTTTAGAGTAGCTGGGACTACAGGCGCCCGCCACCACGCCCGGCTAATTTTTTGTATTTTTAGTAGAGACGGGGTTTCACCCTGTTAGCCAGGATGGTCTGGATCTCCTGATCTCGTGATCCGCCCGCCTTGGCCTCCCAAAGTGCTGGGATTACAGGCATGAGCCACCGTGCCCGGCCTGCAACAAGCTCACTTCTAAGGTCAAGTGGGGCATACCTCAGAGGTGAACCAACCTGCTAACCTTTAGAAATAAGGGAATTGGCTAGGCATGGTGGCTCACGCCTGTAATCTCAACACTTTGGGAGGCCAAGGCAGGCAGGTCATCTGAAGTCAGGAGTTCCAGACCAACATGGCGAAACCCAGGCTCTGCTAAAAATACAAAAAATTAGCTGGGCATGGTGACACATGCCTGTAATCCCAGCTACTTGGGAGCCTGAGGCAGGAGAATTGCTTGAACTTGGGAGGCATAAGTTGCAGTGAGCTGAGATTGTGTCACCGCACTCTAGCCTGGGCAACAGAGCAAGACTCCATCTCAAAAAAAGAAAAAAAAAAAGAAATTAAAGAAATAAGTTATTGGTTCCTCTCGAGGTGGTGGCCCAATCTTCTGCATAGCCAGTACGAAGACCTCGCTCTCTAAAATATCAGCCCCCTTAACTCTTCACCTCCCATCCTCAGGGCCATTCATTTAGAGACTGGTGTGGACACTTCAGCCTGGACCAGACTGCATCCGCACACGGAAAGATGACCAACATCATTAGCCATCAGGGAAATGCCAATCAGAACCACAAGATACCACTTCACCCACACTAGGCTGGCTGACATGGAAAGGACAGACTATAACAAGCAGTGGGCCGGGCACAGTGGCTCACGCCGGTAATCCCAGCACTTTGGGAGGCCGAGGCAGGCGGATCACCTGAGGTCAGGAGTTCAAGACCAGCCTGGCCAACATGGTGAAACCCTGTCTCTACTAAAAATACAAAAAAATTAGCCAGCCATGGTGGCAGGCGCCTATAATCCCAGCTACTTGGGAGGCTGAGGCAGGAGAATCGCTTGAACCCAGGAGGCGGAGGTAGGCTGTAGTAAGCAGAGATCACGCCATTGCACTCCAGCCTGGGGGACAAGAGTGAGACTCCATCTCAAAAAACAAAAAACAAAACAAAAAAAAGTAGTGACAAGAATGTAGAGAAATCAGGTTCTTCAACTGGAGTGCAATGGCTTGATCTCAGCTCACTGCAACCTCCACCTCCCAGGTTCTAGTGATTCTCCTGCCTCAGCCTCCTGAGTAGCTGGGATTACAGGCATGCACCACCACGCCCAGCTAATTTTGTATTTTTAGTAGAGACGGGGTTTCTCCATGTTGGTCCGGCTGGTCTCGAACTCTTGACCTCAGGTGATCCGCCCGCCTCGGCCTCCCAAAGTGCTGGGATTACAGGCATAAGCCACTATGCCTGGCCTACTACTTGTTATAGTCTGTCCTTTCCATGTCAGCCAGCCTAGTGTGGGTGAAGTGGTATCTTGTGGTTTTGACTGGCATTTCCCTGATGGCTAATGATGTTGGTCATCTTTCAACGTGCGGACACAGTCTGGTCCAGGCTGGGCTCTGCCTCCAGGGGATTTGCTGACATTTGCTGGGCCGCACCCCGCCCGCCACCCCCCACCCCGCTCCCGACCGCTCAGCCCTCACAGGCGCTGGCCTGTCCCTCTCTTGACTTCTTCCCTCCCCTACTCTGCTCCAGGCACACAGGCCCTCACCTCACGCCATTCCTTGGGCATTCCAGACATGCCCTGTGCTTCTGCTTGGACCTCTGCACTTGCTGCTCCCCTGTTTATTCCAGATCTCCTCCTAAAAGCCGGCCTCAGTGACCCTATCTAAATAGCTCCCCACTTATCTACCCCAGCTCCTTCACTCTATGGCTTTATTGAGAAGTAATTCACATACCACACAATTCACTCACTTAACTCCACTTGTTTTCTTTTGAGCACCCGCTACCACCTATCACTGGACCTAATATTCATTCATCACCTTTCTCCCATGCTAGAACGTAACTCCCAGGAGGCAGGACTCTGTTTTGGCTGCTATATCCCTAAAGCCTAGAACAGGGCCTGGCCCACAGCAGGCGCTTGAGAACACCCAATGATGGAAAGAGAGAATAATCCTTACTAACAGATGAAGACTCTGAGCCCCTTCAGGAAAAAAACGCCAGCTCCAAGTTTCCAAGCTCCTGCACCTCCTCACTCTGTCTCCATCTCAGCCCTCAGCTGGCAGATGAGAAGGTGGAGTCCGGGCTGGAAGGAGCTGAGTCACTCACCAGGGACCACAGCTAATACCTGGCTAGTTGCAACCCCGCACTCACTATGTGCCAGGTGCTGGGCTGCTGTGACTCTCATTTCACACCTAAAGAAATTGAGTCTAAGGAACACTCAAGACCACAGGCCCAGCGAGGTGGCGCTGCTGGAGTCCAGCTACTCATGCTGCACCTCGCCTGCCTCCCTCGATTCCTTAGCTGATTCCTCAGCTGGGGCCACACAGCGCACCCAGCTCCCTCTGCCCTGGGACAAGCCAGCCAAGTCTAAGGCCAAGATCTCGTCATACTCCTGAGGCTGCTCCAGGCCAAATGCCCAGTTCCCACAGCCAGGACTCATGGGACACTGTTTGCAGGACAGAATTTGGCAGGTACAGGGAAGCTACTGGCTCGGTCAGCTTTACAGAAAGGAATAAGCGCTGAGCCGGGAGTAAACACCTGGAGTCCAGAGCCTGGTTCTGTTGGGAGATTCTGGAAAAGTCAATGAACCCTACTAAAAACCAGGCGCTGTTTGATGTGCACTGTCTCACTCGAATGTCCCAACCATGGGAGAAACATACTATTCTTTTTTTCTTTTTTTTTTTTTTTTTGAGACAGAGTCTCACTCTGTCACCCAGGCTGGAGTACAATGGCGCAATCTCGGCTCACTGCAACCTCCGCCTCCCAAGTTCAAGGGATTCTCCTGCCTCAGCCTCCTGAGTAGCTGGGATTACAGGTGCCCGCCACCACGCTTGGCTAATTTTGGTATTTTTAGTAGAGACGGGGTTTCACCATGTTGGCCAGGCTGGTCTCGAACTCCTGACCTCGTGATCCGCCCGCCTCGGCCCCCCAAAGTGCTGGGATTACAGGCATAAGCCACCACGCCCAGCTGGTAGTATTCTTATGCCCATGTTACAGATGAGCAAACTGAGGCTCAAAGCCATGGGGTCCACCTGCCTAACATTAGGAATAAGCAGAACTAGGATTTGAACCCAGATGGGCCTGACTACAAAATCTACTTCTTTTTATTTATTTGCTTTTTAAAAGTAATTTTTTGTTTGTTTGTTTTGAGACAAGAGTTTCACTCTTGTTGCCCAGGCTGGAGTGCAACGGCATGATCTTGGCTCACTGCAACCTCCGCCTCCCGGGTTCAAGCGATTCTCCTGCCTCAGCCTCCCGAGTACAGGCATGCACCAACATGCCTGGCTAATTTTTTTGTATTTTTAGTAGAGACGGGATTTCACCATGTTGGCCAGGCTGGTCTTCAACTCCTCACCTCAGGTGATCCGCCTGCCTCAGCCACCCAAAATCCTGGGATTACAGGTGTGGGCCACCACACCTGGCCAAGAATAATTCTTTTATTGTGGTAAAAAACATTTACCATCTTAACATTTTTAAGTGTACAGTACAGTAGTAGTAACTACATGCACCCTGTGGTGCAACAGAGCTTTAGAACTTTTTAAATCTTACAAAACTGAAACAAAACTGAACTTCCCCTTTCCTCCTCCCCCCATCCCTGTCAACCTCCACTGTATTTTCTTTTTCTGAGGGTTTGACTTTTCTTTTAGGTTTCTTTTTCTTTACCAAAAATACGGAAAGTTTCACGAATTTTTGTGTCATCCGTGCACAGCGGCCATGCTAATCTCTGTATCGTTCCAATTTTAGTATATGTGCTGCCGAAGTGAGCTCCCTTCCTCCCTTCCTCTCTCTGTCTGTTTTTTTGAGATGGAGTCTCGCTCTGTCACCCAGGCTGGAGTACAGTGGTGTGATCACAGTTCACTGCAGCCTGGAACTCCTGCGCTCAAGCAAGGTTTAACTATTTTAGATACTTATGAGTGGATCATACAATACTGTCTTTTTGCGACTGGCTTATTTCACTTAGCATAACATCTTCAGGGCTCACTGATATTGTAGCATAGGACAGGATTTCTTTCTTTTTTAAGATTGAATAATATTGCATTATGTGTAGAGACCACATTTTCTTTCTCGATGTATCCCTCAATGGACATTTAGCTTGCGTCCACCTCTTGGCTATTGCTAATAACGCTGTAATGAACATAAGTGTATAAGTACCTCTTCAAGATCCAAAATCCACTTTTTTTTTTTTTGAGACGGAATCTCGCTCTGTCACCCAGGCCGGAGTGCTGGAGTGCAGTGGCGCGATCTCAGCTCATTGCAAGCTCCACCTCCCGGGTTCACGCCATTCTCCTGCCTCAGCCGTGCTGGGATTACAAGCGTGAGCCACCACGCCCGGCCTTTTTTTTTTTTTTTTTTTTTTTTGAGACAGAGTTTCACTCTTGTTGCCCAGGCTGGGCTGCAATGGCACGATCTAGGCTAACCACAATCTCTGCCTCCCGGGTTCAAGTGATTCTCCTGCCTCAGCCTCCCAGGTAGCTGGAACTACAGGCATGCACCACAATGCCCAGCTAATTTTGTATTTTTAGTAGAGATGAGGTTTCTCCATGTTGGTCAGGCTGGTCTTGAACTCCTGACCTCAGGTGATCCGCTCGCCTCGGCCTCCCAAAGTGTTGGGATTACAGGCATGAGCCACCGCTCCCAGCCCAAAACCAACTCTTAACCACTGGATTATCCTGTCTCTAGGATCAGATTGTGTCAGAGGAGTTCATAAAGTTGCTCATTGATTCCTTCATTCAACTGTTAAGCCGGCCTTGTGCTAGGGTATGGCAGTAACTGAGATAGCCCTGGCCCTGCCCTCATGGGCTCACAGTCCAGTGTGGGACAAAGACTTGTCCCCACACAAGGACAACCTAAAGTGGACAGCGCTGAGATGGGGGCCCACAGGGGGAACACCTGACCCGGACTTGCGGGTCAGTCTGGAGCTTCCTGGAAGAGGCGACACCTGAGCTGCCACCTGTTTACTTCTCATTTCCGTATCAACAGAGGATTGTTTCTTTTCCAAACCACTGATTAAAAAGGAAAGTTGACAAGGACAGAAGCAATGACAGAACCGGAGTCTGCCTGGGACTGAAGACAGGGAGAGAAAGCAGGCTCTAACGACAAATCAAGAAGAGAGAAACCAACTGCATCTGGACACACTCATTCAGCCTACCACAATCTACCGCAGCTTCACTGACACTCGCTCCACAGCCTCCGCTCTCGGCCCAAGACTGAGATGAGAGTCCCCTCCTCAAAGCAGCCATCAGCCACGGCCCAGCCATACTCCACAGCTTGGCAGCCCAGATCGGAATGCAGGTCACGTTCGCATACAGGGACAATGGCCGCTTGTACAGGCCTGCACCACAAAGCACCCACAGCCATTGGTTCTTTGAGCTCTTCCCCATTATCCAGTGAGAGGGGTTGGTCGTCACCACTGTCCTGAGGGGGAATACAATGCAGCAAGCTCCCCTGCTAACAGGGAGGGGGCCTGGAGTCCCAGCTCCAGCCTTCTTTCCTCTGCACCATCCCTCCACCTGGATCCAAACTCCAGCTCTATCAGGAACAGTAACGTCAATAACAAGAGCTAATATTTACTGAGCGATAGCGATGCTGGCCAGGCCTCTCTCAGTGGTCCGTGTGTCCAACACTGCGACAACATCGACGGACATGCTCTTGTCTCCGCTGTTTGTGGCAAACCATTAATTGGCAACCAACATCTATTCCCTTTCCTACAACAGTAATAGAACTCCAAATATATCTGGTCAGGGCGACCCAAAATAAAGTCTACACCTCTTAGCCTTCCTCACTGCTGTTCATGAGACTACTTCCTGGTCAGCAGGGGAGGAGTGGAAATGTTACAGGAAAACATCCAGAAACTTTTTTTTTAAAGACAGGGTCTTATTCTCCCACTCAGGCTGGAGTGCAGTGGTACAGTCACAGCTCACTGCAGCCTCCACCTCCCGGGTTCAAGAGATCCTCCCACCTCACCCTCTTCAGGAGCTGGGACCGCAGATGCACGTCATCATACCTGGCTAATTTTTGTATATTTTGGTATAGAAGGGGTTTCACCATGTTGTCCAGGCTGGTCTCGAACTCCTGGGCCCAAGCAACCCCCCTGCCTCGGCCTCCCAAAGTGCTAGGATTACAGGCGTGCGCGACCGCACCTGGCCTAGAAACTTTCTCAACAAATGGCATGAGCGCTTTGCCCCTTTTCCTCTTTTTCCTCGCTGCTGGATAGAATGAAGACACGATGGCCAGAGCCTCTTAGACCTTGTTGCAACACTGGGAAGAGAAGCTGTGCCCAGGAGAACAAAACAGAAGCGGCTTAGGTCCCCGAGCTAACTGGCTACCTCTTGGCTTTTCAGTGACTAAGAAATAAACATCTATCTTGTTTAAGCCACTGATAGATGCTCTAGGTTTGTTAGAGCCAAAGCTGATTGTCCATGTGACATCATTTCGCATGTGGAAGAGGAAATGGGCTCAGGGAGGCAGTCACTTGCCCATGTCACACTATAGGTAAGTGGGATCGCTAGAATTTGAACCGAGAGCCCCATGACTCCCAAATTCTAAGGACTAACCATGATGGGATCTCACCTCCTGGCTGTGTCACCTTGGGCAAGTCGCTTCACCTTTCTTTTTTGAGACAGGGTCTCACTCTGTCACCCAGGTTCCAGTGCAGTGGTGCAATCACAGCTCACTGTAGCCCCACCCTCCCAGGTCTCATCTTGCCTCAGCCTCCCAAGTAGCTGGGACCACAGGCGCATGCCACCAAACCTGGCTAATTTTTTTTTTATTATTTTTTGCAGAGATGGGGTCTTGCTACGCCTCACCTTTTTGAACCTCTATTTCTGCATGATAAGGCGCAGGTGAAAAGCTTAGAGAGGTTAAGGGTCAGAGACTGGGTTACAGTGCCAGCTCTGCCCTCATGCTATGTGACTGTAAGCCACGTATCTCCGTGCTCCAGTTTTGTCCTCTGTAAAATGGAAATAGTAAGAACCACCTCCTAGTCTTGGGTGTGGCTTTGATGAAGCGGAGACACGAGCCAAGTAGTCAGCACAGTGGTTACCAGAGAACTGCTCAACAGCATTAGCTGTTATCGTGGCATCACCTTTAACACAGGCATGATCAATACCCACCTCGCAGGCCTGTTAAAAGGACTACTATGCCAAGCTGGTGAGCACTGGGTCTGGCACACCATGGGCCCTTAATAAATGGCAGCTAGGCCGGGTGTGGTGGCTCACACCTATAATCCCAGCGCTTTGGGAAGCTGAGGCGGGCGGATCACTTGCGGTCAGGAGTTTGAGACCAGCCTGGCCAATATGGTGAAACCCTGTCTCTACTAAAAATACAAAAATTAGCCGGGCATGGTGGTGGGCACCTGTAGTCCCAGCTGCTTGGGAGGCTAAGGCAGGAGAATTGCTTGAACCTGGAAGGCGGAAGTTGCAATGAGCTGAGATCGTGCCACTGCATTCCAGCCTGGGCGACAGAGCGAGACTCTATCTCAAAAAAAAAAAAAAAAGGTAGCTATTCATTCCTGAGTGCTGTGTTCCTAGGCCACTGCTGGGGCCTCAGCTATGACCAACAGAGACCCAGGCCTTGCCTTCATGGTCACATCATTCTGACACTATCAGAGATGAGTTCTCCCTTTAGCCCCGTGGTTCCTTCCTGGTGGCAGAGGCAAGCAAGGAGCTCTCAGAGCTTCCTCTTCTCTGCTGAGTGGAAGTAAGAGCAGTCTCTGTCTCACGGGTGACTGTGGGGATTCAAAAAAAATCCTGCATCTCTCACATGGCCTAGTGGTGCCTGCGAAGGATCAATTAAATGGTTAATTGCTATTGTTAATATTTCTTTTTTTTTTTTTGAGACGGAGTCTCGCTCTGTCGCCCAGGCTGGAGTGCAGTGGCGCGACCTCGGCTCACTGCAAGCTCCACCTCCAGGGTTCACGCCATTCTCCTGCCTCAGCCTCCCGAGTAGCTGGGACTATAGGCGCCTGCCACCGCGCCCGGCTAATTTTTTGTATTTTTAGTAGAGACGGGGTTTCACCGTGTTAGCCAGGATGGTCTCGATCTCCTGACCTCGTGATCCGCCTGTCTCGGCCTCCCAAAGTGCTGGGATTATAGGTGTGAGCCACCGCGCCTGGCCTACTATTGTTAATATTGTTTTATTCATCTATTCTTTCAAACCATATTTGATGGACCCAACCCTAGGGTACAAATGTGACCCAAATATAACTAGTCCCCAGGCTCACAGAGCTGGGTATGTGCATATACGTATGAATGGATAAACATTTTTTTTTTTTTTTTGAGACGGAGTCTCGCTCACTGCAAGCTCCGTCTCCTGGGTTCATGCCATTCTCCTGCCTCAGCCTCCCAAGTAGGTGGGACTACAGGCACCCGCCACCACGCCTGGCTAATTTTTTGTATTTTTAGTAAAGACGGGGTTTTTATACACATACACTCACACATACACACACACACACACACACACACACACACACACACGGTAAGTATTCCTTATCTGATGTGCTTGGGATCAGAAGTGTTTCGGATTTTTTCAGATTTTGGAATATTTGCCTATTCATAATGATATCTTAGGGATGGCACCCAAGTCCAAAGACCAAATTCATTTATCCTTTATAAGCGCAGCCTGAAGGTAATTGTATACAATATTTTAAATAATTTTGTGCATGAAACAAAGTTTGTGTTAAGTACTTACTTGTGAAACTTTCCACTTGTAGCGGGGCATCATGTCAGTATGCAGAAAGTTTCAGATTTTGGAGCTAGCCGGGCGTGGTGGCTCATGTCTGTAATCCCGGCACTTTGGGAGGCCGAGGCAAGCAAATCACATGAGGTCGGGAGTTCAAGACTAGCCTGACCAACATGGTGAAACCCTGTCTCTACCAAAAGTGCAAAAATTAGCCAGGCATAGTGGCACACGTCCGTAATTCTAGCTACTCAGGAGGTTGAGTGAGGCAGGAGAATAGCTTGAACCTGGCGGGTGGAGGTTACAGTGAGCTGAGATCATGCCACTGCACTCCAGCCTGGGCGACTGAGCAAGACTCTGTCTTAAAAAAAAAGAGATTTTGGAGCATTTCAGATTTTGAATTAGGGATGTTCAACCTGTGTGTGCGTGTGCGTGTGTGTGTGTATATATATATATATATATACAAAAAAAAATTTTTTTTTGAGATGGAGTCTCGCTCTGTTGCCCAGGCTGGATAGCAATGCAACCTATGCCTCCCGGGTTCAGGCAATTCTCCTGCTTCAGCCTCCCGAGTAGCTGAGATTACCATTTACTCCTGTATTACTGCCCCAGCCTCCTCCCTGGTCTGCTGGCCTCCAGTCCTGGCTCCTCCAGTCTGTCCTCCCTAGAAGAGTCCAAGAGGCCTTTCTAAAGCACAAAACTGACCCTGTCCCTTCGTTGCTCGGAGCACCTCTATGGCTCCTAAGTGCCCTTGAGAGAAAGCCCAGGCTCCTCACCACCTCCAGCTAATTTTTGTATTTTTAGTAGAGACGAGGTTTCATCATGTTAGCCAGGCTGGTCTCAAACTCTTGACCTGAGGTGATCCACCTGCCCTGGCCCCCAAAATGCTGGGATTACAGGCGTGAGCCACCACACCAGGCCCACGAATGTGTATCTTAAGTGTGTTAAATTCCACAAAGGGGAAGGAAAGGGAGCTATGATTAGGGCATTTTTAGAGGACACCTGACTGAGCTTGGGAAACAAGACTTCTCTGAGGACTGAGATCTGACAGATGAGCAGTAGTTAACCAGGTATGGGAAGAGCTCATACAAAGGTCCCGTGGCCAGGGAGCGCTTGGGTCAGTGGAGGAATAGCAAGGAGGCCAAAATGACTTGTGCAAAGGAACAAGGCAGAGTGTGAGGTGGTGTGAGTCTGGAGGAAGGGCAAAGGCCAGGCCATGCAGGACCCTAAAGGCCACAGTGAGGAGCCTGGGCTTTCTCTCAAGGGCACTTAGGAGCCATAGAGGTGCTCCGAGCAATGAAGGGACAGGGTCAGTTTTGTGCTTTAGAAAGGCCTGTTGGACTCTTCTAGGGAGGACAGACTGGAGGAGCCAGGACTGGAGGCCAGCAGACCAGGGAGGAGGCTGGGGCAGTAATACAAGAGTAAACGGGAAAGTTCTATATAAATGTCATCTGACAGGAAAACTAAACCTAGTAAACAGGTGCCATTTCAAGCTGGGATCCCAAGGATACACAGGAGTTAAACAGGCGAGGAGGGACTAATACAGGCCAAAGCCCTGTGGTGGCAGAAACAGAAGGCCAGTGGAGCTGTCCAAGGATGAAGCTGAGTGGTCAGACCACAAGGGTCTTTTAGGCCAGGGATAGTTTGGTCTTCCCTGCAAAAACAACTGAAGCATCACAGGAGAGGGAAGTGGTCAGGTTCCACTTAATATTCACTCCTTTTTTTTGAGACAGTCTCGCTGTTGCCCAGGCTGGAGTGCAGTGGCGCTATCTCCGCCCACTGCAGGCTCCGCCCCCCGGGTTCACACCATTCTCCTGCCTCAGCCTCCCGAGTAGCTGAGACTACAGGCACCCGCCACCTTGCCCGGCTAATTTTTTGTATTTTTAGTAGAGATGGGGTTTCACCGTGTTAGCCAGGACAGTCGCGATCTCCTGACCTCGTGATCCGCCCACCTTGACCTCCCAAAGTGCTGGGATTACAGGCGTGAGTCTTGCTCTGTCACCCAGGCTGGAGTTCAGTGGCACAATCTCCATGCACTGCAGCCTCCTCTTCCCGGGCTCAAGCAATTCTCGTGCCTCAGCCTCCCGAGTAGCTGGGACTACATGCACACACCACTAAGCCTGGCTAATTTTTGTATCTTTAGTAGTGATGGGGTTTCACCCTTTTGGCCAGGCTGGTCTCGAACTCGTGACCTCAGGTGATCCACCTGGGATTACAGGCGTGATCCACCATGCCAGGCCAACTTAATACTCACTGCTATTGTGTGCCAAGCCAAACCTCAAGAGTGGCTGAGCTCTTCTGGGAACGGGTAACCCAGCAGTAAGCGAAACAGACGACATTCTGGAGGTGGCCAGTATAACGTCAGGACTGCTCTGAGGGTTACAGAGACTTCCCTCTTTCTTGCTAACACCAGATCGGCACTGGGAGGCCACACCAAATGACACAGTATGCTACAACAAACAGAAGCCCTTGGGATCCTACCAATGATTATGCTCAAGAAAAGATTAATGAATATACTCCTGAGGAAATGAGCCTCTTGTCTGGACATACTTCCAAGCCCAGATTTTACCAGGATGACCAGCTGTGCCCCCCAACCCAGGGTCCCTCACCCCAGACAAAAGGCCAGTTACTCACGATCTTTTCATAATACTCCCGTCTCCGCTCCGCCCTCTTCTTGTAGTCGACCATCATGCCTCGAAGCTTCCGCTCATGCTTCCGAGCCTCGTGCCACATTGTGGTGAGGCCAAGCCTGGGGCCTCAACCTGAGGGATGAAGGGACCAAGAAAGTCAGATGGTCTGTGAAAACCGTATGGGCAGAATCAAAGTCATCTAACAAGTTGGTGACAGAGTCGATCCCAAACAACACATCTCTTAGCTTCAGGGAGCAGAAGTGAAGCTGCAGAACAGTATGCCAGATGTTCAAGTCTATCCCTAACAACTTCGATCTGGCAGCTTGGGCATTCTGAAAAACGCTTAGGTGATTCTGAGGTGAGCATCCCTGGGAAAGGGGTGTCCTAGATTCCACGCACTGGAGTCGGGGATGAAAGGTTTTGAAACATCAATAGTGTTTGAAGTAGGGTCAGAAGGCAAACCCTGAGCACTTAAGGCTGGAGCTCAAGGGAAAGAGAAGAGCTGAAAAGGCTCCCACTAGGGGCCATGCGTGGGGTTGGGTATGAGTCTGGGTGGTAGAGGGATAAGGAGGATAAGGATGAAGGCAGGTGGAGGAAATCGGAGAAAGCCTTTAAGGGAACAGTGCAGTTGTATGAAGGTGGAGGTCGAGGACAGGTGAAGGGCGTGGCAGAAGATGAAGATGCTAGAGGGAGTGGGAACACGGGGAGGGAGTGTTGCAAGGAGACCAGAGTGAAGCTGAGGTCTAAAGATGAGATCTAGATGGCGGGGTGGGGAGAGTATCCAAGGAAAAAAGCGTAGAGCCTGAGAGAGGCGGAGCTGGCTGACGGGAGGGCGTGGGCTGAGCTTGGGGGCAGGGCTTGTGGGAAAGGGCGGAGACCGAAGGTTTGGACAGGGCTTGCGGGTCGCGTCGCGGCCTGAGGATTTGGGCTGGGTTTTGTTTTTTGTTTTTTTTTTTTGACAAGGGGGCGGGGCCTGTGATAAGCTGCTGGGCCGAAGGCCGAGTCCGATGCGGCAACTTCTGGCCCACAGCCGGGGCACGGGCGCGGCCTGAGGCCCGTCAGGCCGAATGGGGTGAGGGACGAGCGATCCTCGGGGCCGGGACGCAGCAGAAGCCCACAGCAGCATGGGGAGAGCCTGAGGAAAGGGAGAAGCTGGGCTGACGCCTGCCTGAAAACCGGGAGGTCGAGCCCGCCGCCTGCACTCACCGGCTGGTCGCCGCCTCCCACCGCTGCGCTCGCGCGCGGCCCGCACCGGAAGCGGAAATGAAGGACTGCGCCGGGGGAGGGGGCGGAGCACGGTGGAGCGCCGTGCAGCGCACTTCCGCCGACGTGAGAGGCGGGTCCTAGAGTCCAGAGAGGCGGGATCCGGAGGAAGAAGTGGGAGAGCGGACAAGGGAAGAACTTCGATGCTTTATCTTTTTATCGTTTTAAATTTTATTTATTTAATTTTATTTTTTTGAGACGGAGTCTCTCTTTGTCTCCCAGGCTAGAAGGCAGTGGCGCGATCTAGGCTCACTGCAACCTTTGCCTCCTGGGTTTCAGCTATTCTCCCATCTCAGCCTCCCGGCTATTCTCCCACCTCAGCTGGGACTACAGGCGCGCACCACCAAGCCCGGCTAATTTTTGTATTTTTAGTGGAGACAGGGTTTCACCATTTTGATCAGGCTGGTCTCAAACTCCTGACCTCATGTGATCCACCTGCCTTGGCCTCCCAAAGTGCTGGGATTACAGCCATGAGCCACCATGCCCGGTCTTATTTTTTACTTTTATTTTTATATTTTTTTGAGACACAGCCTCGCGCTGTCGCCCAAGCTGGAGTGCAGTGGTGCGGTCTTGGCTCACTGCAACGTCCACCTCCTGGGCTCAAGCGATCCTCCCACCTCAGCCTCCGGAGTAGCTGGGATTACAGGCGCGCAGCACCACGCCCGACTAATTTTTGTATTTTTTGTAGAGACTAGGTTTCGTCATGTTGCCCAGGCTGGTCTCAAACTCGTGAGTTCAAGCGATCCTCCTGCCTTGGCCTCCCAAAGTGCTGGGATGACAGATCTGAGCCCCCAGCCTGGAGGCTTTCTTTGTTACTAAGGGACTAGGGCATTTCCCAAGCGCAGAACAGACGAAACACCCGGGGCTCAAAAACTCATCTTTATTGGGAAGACTCTGAACAACCAACCTACCCCCCACCTTCAAGTCTGGGGAGGGAGGGCCGGGAATCTGCCCCCTCCTCCCATATGTACAATCTTTTCCGAATCCTACTGGAGAATGTGCCCCCACATGTGGGGACAGAGGCAGCTGTAACAAGCTACTGCACGGGAGCCGTGTCCCTTTTCTTCTCCGGACTCAGTTTCCTCATCTGTAAAATGGGCTCAAGGGGAAACCCGTGCAACGGAGCTTCTCGCCAAGGCTGAATATGTCCACTTCAGAAGCATGAGGAAGGGCCAAGGGGATGGGGGTGCTAGACATCCTGGTTGGGATTGCACGGCTCCTCCACCTCCCTCCCCACCCAGTGCCCCTCCTCTGGCATCGCGGGGCTACGTGGCTTCAGGCCCCGGGGATAGGAGGCCACCCCCAAAGGCCGCCTCGCGGTACTGATTGGGGAACATGTTGCTGCCCACGAGGCTGGCGGTGCCTCCATCCCCGGGACCCGGGGCCTGGTACGAGTCCAGCGTCAGTGGTTCAGGGCCGGGGGTCTCCCCAACCACGGCCCCGGCACCTCCGCTGCACACAACAGCGCTAGCGTGTGGCGGTGCCGGGGGCAGCAGGTCCAGCATAGTGAAGAGTGTGGGGGCCGTAGGGTCGTAGGCAAAGCCATCGTCCAGGAGGTCAGGCCCGCCAGGGGGCTCCAGGCCGGGCAGGGACACGGTGCCAGAGAAGAAGTCGGGGTCTGGCAGCAGGGCTGACGGCGGGAGGAACGGGCCTACGGGGATGAAGACAGAGAAGTGTAGTGTGATTCAGGGCCAACTTCTGATCAGGCCCTAAATCAAATGCCCCACTCCCTGCAAAATGTGATATCAAGGTGGCCTTTTTTTTTTTTTTTTTTTTTTTTTTGAGATGGAGTCTCATTCTGTCACCCCGGCTGGAGTGCAGTGACTTGCTCTTGGCTCACTGCAACCTCTGCCTCCCCGGTTCAAGTTGATTCCCCTGCCTCAGTCTCCCGAGTAGCTGGAACTACAGGCCAGGCACGTGCTACACCCAGCTAATTCTTGTCTTTTTAGTAGAGATGGGGTTTCACCATGTTTGCCAGACTGGTCTGGAACTCCTGACCTCAGGTGATCCACCTGCCTCGGCCTCCCAAAGTGCTGGGATTACAGGTGTGAGCCACCAAGCCTGGCCTTAGGTGCCCTCTTAATCCCAAGGAGAATCCATGTGGGACTATCACCATTCTCAGATAATAAGTAAATTGAAGGCCAAGCGTGGTGGTTCACACCTGTAATCCCAACACAACATAGCGAGACCCTGTCTCTACAAAAAATTTATTTAAAAGCTAGCTGGGTGTGGTGGTGCTCGCCTGTAGTCTCAGCTACTTGGCAGGCTGAGGCAGGAGGATTGCTTGAGCCCAGTTTGAGGCTGCAGCGAAGTATGATCACACCACTGCACTCGAGCCTGGGCAACAGAGCAAGACCTTCTCTCTCAAAATAATGATAATAATAAGTAAACTAACGCACTGAGGGAAAGTAAGTGGAAGGCTCACACAGCTGTTGTGGAACTAGGGTTGAAACCATGCTGCTACACAGCTGTGGAGAGTTTTCCCTGAGAGTGAGAAAGGAGAAGAGGTTCCAAAGCCCCCCAACATACAGAGATAACCCAAAAAGTAAAATCTTCAGACCTTGGGAGACACAAGTTGGGAAGTCACCAGTCCCAAAATTGTCACAAAAAATAAATGTCATTCTCAGGCATAATGGGGACTTAAGAAAAAATAACAATCAAATAAAAAAGTTTCATTATAAGAGGGATTCTCAGGCCAGGCATGGTGGCTCACGCCTGTAATCCCAGCACTTTGGCAGGCCAAGGCGGGCAGATTACCTGAGGTCAGGAGTTCAAGACCAGCCTGGCCAACATGGCGAAACCCCGTCTCTCCCAAAAATACAAAAATTAGCCGGGCGTGGTGGTGGGCGCCTGTAATCCCAGCTACTTGGGAGGCTGAGGCAGGAGAATCACTTGAACCTGGGAGGTGGACGTTACAGTGAGCCGAGATCGTGCCACTGCACTCCAACCTAGGCAACAGAGCAAGACTATCTCAAAAAAAAAAAAAAAAAGGGACTCTCTTTTTGGAACAAGACAAACCTTAGAGACACAAGGCTATTGGGACTATTTTCTAGCTTTCCTTGCAGCCTGATGTGATCATGTGACTAAGGTCTGCTAACTGGAATGTGGGCATAATGGCTGGAGCTACAGCAGCCACCTTGCACCATGAGATGGTGAACTGAAAATGACAGAAGCCTCGGTCTCTTGATGATCCTGCAGTCACCAGACCATCCCTGGAACACCTACCTATGGACTGTTTTTTGTTTCTTGTTTTTGAGACGGAGTCTTGCTCTGTTGGCCAGGCTGGAACACAGTGGCACCATCTTGGCTCACTGCAGCCTCCACCTTTTGGGTTCAAATGATTCTCCTGCCTCAGCCTCCCAAGTAGCTGGGACTACAGGCATGTGCCACCACATCCAGCTAATTTTTGTATTTTTAGTAGAGATGGAGTTTCACCATGTTGGCCAGGATGGTCTCTCTCTCTTGACCTCGTGATCTACCTGCCTTGGCCTCCCAAAGTGCTGGGATTACAGGCGTGAGCCACAGTGCCAGTCCTGTTTCTTGTTGTTGTTGTTTTGAGAAGGGTCTCATTCTGTTGCTCAGGCTAAAGTGCAGTGGTGCAATCTTGGCTCACCGCAACCTCCACCTCCTGGGTTCAAGTGATTCTTCTGCCTCAGCCTCTAAGTAGCTGGGACTACAGGCGTGCACCACCACACTCGGCTAATTTTTGTATTTTTAGTAGAAACAGGGTTTTGCCATGTTGGCCAGGCTGGTCTCAAACTCCTGGACTGAAGCAGTCCACCCGCCTCAGCCTCCCAAAGTGTTGAGATTACAGTCATGAGCCACTTTCAGTCCCTACGGACTACGTATGTGAGACAAGAAATAACGTTCCATCCTGTTGAAGCCCCTGTTATTTTGAGTTTTGCTCTAAATGCAGTTAAATGTGATCATAGGTGGGGCTCAGTGGCTCATGCCTGTAATCCCAGCACTTTGGGAGGCTGAGGCAAGCAGATCACTTGAGGTCAAGAGTTCAGGACCAGCCTGGCCAATGTGGTGAAACCCCGTCTCTACTAAAAAATACAAAAATTAGCCAGGCGTGGTGGTGCATGCCTTTAGTCCCAGCTACTTGGGAGCCTGAAGCAGGAGAATTGCTTGAACTCAGGAGGCAGAGGTTGTAGTGAGCTGAGATCATGCCACTGCACTGCAGTCTGGGCAACAGAGCAAGACTCCATCTCCAAAAAAAAAAGAAATAGATTAAATTTTAAAACACCACTGAGCTAAGTATGTACTGGGCCTTTTCAAAGGAGTCCCTGAGGCTCTGAGAGGTAGAGCAACTTAACGAAGGTCACATAGCAAGGAAATGGCCCAGGAGAGATCAGAACTTCCATTCTGTCTCCAGAGCCCTCATTCTTTCCACTCTATGTTGCTGGCTAAGTGCTGAGTGACTCGCCTTGTGGCTGCTCTTGGAGGGCGTGAAGAGGCCAGAAAAGCAAGGGTGCCACTTACCCTCTGCCCACCCAGGGGACAGGGGCTTATGTGTAGCTGGGACCCACCTGAGCCGTGGTTGGGCAGGAAGTGGTCCAGGATGGCCGGCTTTTTCTTCCGCCGTTTGCTCTCGATGCCATGGGGGTCTGAGGGAAGGCAGAGATGAGGACCCCTGTTCCCCAACAGCCCTTCCTCCCCAGCCTGGGGTGGGACAGGGCAGTGGGGTCAGCTGTCCCCTCCCCAGAACCTGGGGATGGGGGTGGAAAGGGGCAGAGGGCACACACCAGAGCTGTTCAGCTCCCCAAGGACGTCAGGCATCCCCCGTTTCCGCTTCTTGTCCACGCCGTAGCTGTCTGTTGAGGAGATATCAGGGACACACACTAAATACTAAAATTAGCCGGGCATGGTGGTGGGTGCCTATAGTGAGTCTTGCTCTTTAGCCCAGGCTGAAGTGCAATGGCACAATCTTGGCTCACTGCAACCTCTGCCTCCCGGGTTCAAGCAATTCCGCCTCAGCCTCCCGAGTAGCTGGGACTACAGGCGCCCACCACTACAACCAGCTAATTTTTGCATTTTTAGTGGAGACAGGGTTTCACCGTGCTGGTCAGGCTGGTCTCGAACTCCTAACTTCAGGTGATCCGCCTGCCTCGGCCTCCCAAATTGCTGTGATTACAGGCATGAGCCACCGCACCCGGCCTACACACTGGCCTCTTTGTTGTTCCTGGAGCACCCCAGGCACAATCCGGCCTCAGGACTTTTGCACCTGCTGTTCCAGCTGTTTAAAACACTCTTCCTCCACTCTCACTACTTCCCTAGAAAACTTCCCTGCTTAGTCATCCTCCTGTCCTCAGCTCCACTGTCCCCTCCTCCAAGAAGCCTTCCCTGATGCCCACAGCTGGGTCAGGTGCCCCCTTTGGGCAACGCAAGCCCTTGAGCACTTCATTCCAGTCCTGCCCACTGGTCATCACTGTAGGGACAGGCTGTCCCCTATCCTCAGGACTATAAGCCTCATGAGGACACAGCTAGGGGCTGTGTTGGTCACTGCTGTGTGTCTAGCAATACCGAGCACAGGCCCGGGCATGTGCAGGATGCTGAGGGGAGGAAAGATTAAATACTCTCCAAATGTCACAGGACAGCTACTGTTATTTCCATTTTGCACAGAAGAATGAGGCTCAGAGAGGCCAAGGTCACACAACCAGTAAGCAGCAGAGCCAGGATCTGAACACTGTCTTTGTAGCTCTGAGCCTGCATTCTAGTTCTGCCTCTTTCCCATCCCCACTGGGGTCTCCTCAAGGCCGAAGACCTAGTCTCCGAGGTGGTGGGTCACCCTGGGTTGCTGTAGTTACCATGGTCACGAGGCAGGTACGTGAAAGGCAATGGCTCGCTGCAGACCCCGTCGGTGAGCCGCTGCAGGAAGACGTTGACTGTCACGGGCTCGACAATCTCCAGGTCCTCGTAGGGCGGCGTCTTGAACACAATGGCAATCTGGCGGTGCACGTCGGCCTGGGAGAAGTCAGCCCGACCTTCCCAGGAGGCCCTGCTGAACACCACTGATATGTCCTCTGGCAGGAAACGGGGGACATCAGCTAAGCCAGGACATCTGGGCCACTGTGCTCCCAACTTGCCCAGCCTCCCCCAAAATCAAGACTAATATTCCTCTTTTTTTTTTTTTTTTTTTTTGAGAGTCTTGCTCTGTTGCCCAGGCTGGAGTGCAATGGCGCAATCTCGGCTCACTGCAACCTCCGCCTCCCAGGTTCAAGCGATTCTCCTGCCTCAGCCTCCTGAGTAGCTGGGATTACAGGCACTCACCACCACGTCTGGCTAATTTTTTGTTGTTTTTTTTTTTTTGAGACGGAGTCTCACTCTGTCACCCAGGCTGGAGTGCAGTGGTGCGATCTCGGCTCAGTGTAGGCTCCACCTCCCGGGTTCACGCCATTCTCCTGCCTCAGCCTCCTGAGTAGCTGAGACTACAGGCACCTGCCACCACGCCTGGCTAATTTTTTGTATTTTTAGTAGAGATGGGGTTTCACCATGTTAGACAGGATGGTCTCGATCTCCTGACCTCGTGATCTGCCTGCCTTGGCCTCCCAAAGTGCTGGGATTACAGGCATGAGCCACTGCGCCCAGCCTTGTTTTTTTTTTTTTGAGACAGGGTATCGCTCTGTTACCCAGGCTGGAGTGAAATGCCATGATCTTGGCTCACTGCAACCTCTGCCTCTGGGCATTGAAATCTTCCTACCTCAGCCTCCCAAGTAGCTAGGATTACAGGCATGCACCACCACACACCCGGCTGATTTTTTTGTATTTTTTGTAGAGAAGGGGTTTCGCCGTGTTGCCCAGGCTGGTCTCAAAGTCCTGGATACAAGCAATCCTCCCACTTTGGCCTCCCAAAGTGCTGTGATAACAGGCGTGAGCCACCATGCCCAGCCTCTAATATTCCTAAAAATAAAACTAATCACCAGGCATGGTGGCTCACACCTGTAATCCCAGCGCTTTAGAAGGCTGAGGTAGGTGGATCACTTGAGGTCAGGAGTTCGAGACTAGCCTGACCAACATGGTGAAACCCCGTCTCTACTAAGAATACAAAATTAGGCCGGGCATGGTGGCTCACGCCTGTAATCCCAGCACTTTGGGAGGCCAAGGAGGGTGGATCACCAGAGGTCAGGAGTTCAAGGCCAGGCTGACCAACATGGTGAAACCCCGTGTCTACTAAAAATACAAAAATTAGCATGGTGTGGTGGTGTGTGCCTGTAATACCAGCTACTCAGGAGGCTGAGGCAGGAGAATCACTTGAACCCAGGAAGCAGAGGTTTCAGTGAACCGAGATCGTGCCACTGCATTCCAGCCTGGGTGACAGAGTGAGACTCCATCTAAAAAAAAAAAAAAAATTAGCCGGGTGTGGTGGCACACACCTGTAGTCCCAGCTACTTGGGAGGCTAAGGCAGGAGAATCACTTGAACCAAGGAGGGAGAGGTCGCAGTGAGCTGAGATTATGCCATTGCACTCCAGCCTGGGCCACAAGAGCAAAACTCCGTCTCAAAAAAAAAAACGAATCATAGTGGCTCATAGTGGCAGCTAGCTTTCTGTTGAGCACCTATTATGTGCCAGTCACTAAGTGTTTTATGTATATATGTGTATATATGTATATATGTGTATATATATATATATATTTTTTTTTTTTTTTTTTTGAGATGGAGTCTTGCTCTGTGGCCCAGGCTGGAGTGTAATGGCATGATCTCGGCTCACTGCAACCTCTGCCTCCCAGGTTCAAGTGATTCTCGTGTCTCAGCCTCCCAAGTAGCTGGAATTACAGGTGTGCGCCACCACACCCAGCTAATTTTTGTAGTTTTAGTAGGGACAGGGTTTCACCATGTTGGCCATGCTGGTTTTGAACTCCTGACCATAAGTGATCTGCACACTTTGGCCTCCCAAAGTATTGGGATTACAGGTGTGAGCCACCACACCCGGCCTAATGCCTGGCTATTTTTTAATTTAAAAGAATTTTTTTTTGTAGAGGTGGGGGCTTAGTATGTTGCCCAGACTGGACTCAAACTCCTGGGCTCAAGTGATCCTCCCACCTCAGCCTCCCAAAGTGCTAGGATTACAGGCATGAGCCACCGGCCCAGTCGGTTTGTTTTTGGTTTTGATTTTTTGAGACAGGGTCTGTCTCTGTCGCCCTGGCAGGAGAGCAGTGGTACAATCTTGGCTCACTGCAGCCTCTGCCTCCCAGGTTCAAGCGATTCTCCTGCCTCAGCCTCCCAAGTAGCTGGGATTACAGGTGTGTGCCACCACACCCAGCTCATTTTTGTGTTTTTTAGTAGAGATGGGGTTTCACCATGTCGGCCAGGCTGGTGTTGAACTCCTGACCTCAGGTGATCCGCCCACCTTGGCCTCCCAAAGTGCTGGGATTGCAGGCATAAGCCACTGCACCCAGCCCTAATTTTCGTATTTTTAGTAGATACGGGTTTTCACCACGTTGCCCAGGCTGGTCTCGAACTCCTGAGCTCAAGTGATCCACCCGCCTCAGCCTCCCAAATTGCTGGGATTACAGGCTTGAGCCACGGTGACCAACTGTCTTTTTTTTTAAAAGCCTGTTTGAGGAAGGGCCATTTGAACAGAGGTGAATGAAATGGAGTTGCTTCTCCTGTCCTGTTTGCTTTACCCATAGCCCTTATTCAGAACCACCATAAACCGCTCATTTATGCAACCCCACCCTTAACATCAGAGTCCTCTGGACGTGTCGTGAGCTCTGTAATGGCACCGCCTAGCACGCAGCATGGGTCACCACAGACGAGCCTCCGTCATCCTACGGAGACGGGTGAGCAAGCGACTCAGGGAGTGAATGAACCCATCAGCTGTGTCTGACTGTGAAGACAGCGTTCTGGACCCTTGCACTCTGGTGTCCTGGTTAACCAGCTCTTTCTCATCCTTTCATCCTCCTGGGCTCCCTGGCTACCCCTCCAAGTTGCCAGACCCCGCTCTGCCCAAGCTTGCTGCCCCAGGCCCCTCACCTTTCTGCACCTTGTCGCAGAGCAAGTAGAGCTCCTCACCACCCGTGCACGGCCCACTTTCCTTGTTAATTCGGCAAATCCGCAGCTCTGACGTGTTTGTGGATTCTGCGAAGGAGCGAGAGGAAGAAGTGTATAAAAAAAAAATCCAGGCCGGGCGCGGTGGCTCACACCTGTAATCCCAGCACTTTGGGAGGCCGAGGCAGGCGGATCACGAGGTCAGGAGATCGAGACCATCCTGGCTAACACGGTGAAACCCCGTCTCTGCTAAAAATACAAAAAAATTAGCCAGGCGTGGTGGCGGGCGCCTGTAGTCCCAGCTACTCGGGAGGCTGAGGCAGGAGAATGGCGTGAACCCGAGAGGTGGAGCTTGCAGTGAGCAGAGATTGCGCCACTGCTCTCCAGCTTGGGTGACAGAGTGACACTCCATCTCAAAAAAAAAAAAAAAAATCCAGAGAATTCAGTCACCAAACCCTTACTGGGCACACAATGGGTGCCATCCCCGGGGCTGGAGAGGTGGGGAATTGAAAAGGCAGGGCATCTGATCCTCATGGAACCCTAGTCCAGGTGGAGAAAAGTCACTCGGACAGGAGGGGTTAATGGACAATCGTCAGCCCTCACGCTGAGGTCCGGTGAGTGTCTGTCCAAAACGAAGATCTTTTGTCTGGCATGGTGGCTCACGCCTGTAATCCCAGCTCTTTGGGAGGCCGAGGCAGGTGGATCACTTGAGGTCAGGAGTTCGAGACCAGCATGGCCAACATGATGAAACCCTGACTCTACTGAAAATACAAAAATTAGCTGGGTGTGGTCCCAGTTACTCAGGAGGCTGAGGCAGAAGAATCGCTTGAACCCAGGAGGCAGGGGTTGCAGGGAGCTGAGACTGCACCACTGCACTCCATCGGGGGTGACAGAGGAAGACTCTGTCTCAAAACAAAAAACAAACAAACAAAAAAATAAAACAAAAGAAGATCCTTTGCTAGGCAAGGTAGCTAGCTCACACCTGTAATCCGAGCACTTTTGGGGGCCCAGCCAGGAAGATCACATGAGGCCAGAAGTTCAAGACCAGCCTGGGCAACATAGCAGACCCCATCTCTCTCAAAAAAGAAAAAAAAAAATTAGTCAGGCATGATGGCTCACACCTGTAATGCCAGCACTTGAGGGGCCGAGGAGGGAGGATCGTTTGAGCCCAGGAGTTCCGTACCAGCCTGGGTAACATGGTGAGACTCTAGCTCTACAAAAAGTTTTAAAAATAAAACTTAGCCAGGTGTGGTGGCACATGCCTGTAGTCTCAGCTACTTGTGAGGCTGAACTGGGAGGATCACTTGAGCCCAGGAGTTCAGGCTGCAGTAAGCTATGACTGCACCACTGCATGACTGCCTAGGCAACAGAGTGAGACCCTATCTCTAAAAAAAAATAATAAGAATAATTTTTTAAAAATGTTTAAGGGAGATCCTCAGACCTCAGGGAGAGTTGATGGGGTCCCAGGTGAGAGAAGGTTCCTTGAGGAGAGTTTGATAGACTGTAATCTTGTAGTGGACACCTGTTGTTTTCTCCATCTAGTAGTCCTGGCCCCTTTTCTTTTAACAGCCTCCAATTTTCCCTCAAGGGACCACCCCTCATCTTAGTAACTGGGATTGGGCAGGGCTGAGCCCACTTCCTAGCTCAGCAGTAATTGATCACGTGCCCCAGACTTGGCCAATTAGAGCAGTGCATCCCTCTGGCCAAAGCTGATTGGTCAAAAAGGAGCAAATGACCAAAACCAGGCCAATGAGAGATAGACCTGAGACTTTAAGCAAAGCTATTAGGTAAGAGAAGCTAAAAGCAGCTTTGGGAGTAGGGGAAAGGTGCCAGGCAGGTAGGATATAAGCATGGATTCTAACATGGAGGAAGAACAGCTGAGAGACAGAAAGAGACAGATCTCTAATGACATCACTGAGGTCCTGGATGCAGCCAGACCTGAAGCACTATGCTACATCTGCATTTTTCTCGTTAATAGAACAAATAGAACAAATTATTCTCTTTTTTCCCCCTTAAGCCTATTTAAGTAAGGATTCTTTTTTTTTTTTTTTTTTGAGAAGGAGTCTCGCTCTGTTGCCCAGGCTGGAGTGCAGTGGTGTGATCTCGGCTCACTACAAGCTCCGCCTCCAGAGTTCACGCCATTCTCCTGCCTCAGCCTCCCGAGTAGCTGGGACTACAGGTGCCCGCCAGGACACCCGGCTAATTTTTTTTTTGGATTTTTAGTAGAGATGGGGTTTCGCCATGTTAGCCAGGATGGTCTCGATCTCCTGACCTTGTGATCCGCCCGCCTCGGCCTCCCAAAGTGCTGGGATTACAGGCGTGAGCCACCGCGCCTGTCTAAGTTGGGATTCTATCACTTGCATCCATAAATGCCCTGACTGAATTAATACCCCATTTTGATGCTCACAGCAGTCACTATGGGTTGGCTAAAACCTACCAGTTATTCCCAATCCCCTCTTCTATGCCTGTACCCCTCTATAGAGGTTGAAAAATCTAAGCACTTGCTTTCCCAGACCACCCTGCAACTAGCAGTGGCCATGGGACCAAGGTCTGGCCACTGAGAAATAAGCAGAAGTCTACCAGGGTGATTCTGTGGAATATAATGCGCTCTCTCAGAAAGGGAGAGAGATTATTACTTATGCTGCCTCTTCCCTTGGGCTGCCTGGTATAGTACAGAGTGTTCATTCTACAACACTAGAAGATTCCATTTTGCATTTGATTTTTTTTTTCTTGTTTTTTGAGACGGAGTCCTTCTCCATTGCCCAGGCTAGAGTGCAGTGGTGCAATCTCAGCTCACTGCAACCTCCGCCTCCCAGGTAGCTGGGATTACAGGTGTGTGCCACCATGCCCAGCTAATTTTTGCATTTTTAGTAGAGACAGGATTTCACCACTTGCTCTGTTGCCCAGGCTGGACTGCAGTGGCATGATCACAGCTCACTGCAGCCTCAACCTCCTGGGCTCAAGCAATCTTCCCACCTCAGCCTCCAAAGTAGCTGGGACTACAGGTGCATGTCACCATGCCCAACTAATTTTTTTTCTTTTTTTGAGATGGAATCTCACTCCGTTGCACAGGCTGGAGCGCAGTGATGCGATCGCGGCTCACTGCAACCTCCGCCTCCCGGGTTCAAGGAATTCTTCTGCCTCAGCCTCCTGAGTAGCTGGGATTATAGTTGCCTGCCACTGCGCCCAGCTAATTTTTGTATTTTTAGTAGAGACAGCGTTTTGGCATGTTGGCCAGGCTGGCCTCAAACTCCTGACTTCTCAGGTGACCTGCCCGCCTTGGCCTCCCAAAGTGCTGGGATTACCGGCATGAGCCACCGTTCCTGGCCACCCAGCTAATTTTTAAATTTTTTATAGAGACAGGGTTTTGCCAAGTTGCCCAGGCTGGTCTTGAACTCCTGGGCTCAAGCAATCCTCCGACCTCGACCTCCCAAAGTGTTGGGATCACAGGCATGAGCCACAGCACCTGAGCCATTCATGCCTCTGTAAGTGGGACATTCTGACACCTGCAGCCGAGGGTAATCCTAACGGCCACAGCACTCTCAACTCACTCTTGTCGTAGACGGGCTCGGAAAGCACAGGATCCATCCGGCGCATCTGTCCCTGCTGGTCCCGATATGAGGCCTGGAAGCAGATCCTCACAACATTCATGTCTACTTCCTGATGGTTCTTCAGGGACCCAGCTGTCGGGGGAGACATGGGGAGGCTGAGGGTGGGAAGTGGAGACCCTCTCTGGGGTACAGGGGAAAGGGGAAGGGATGGGGCTGGAGGAGACGGTGCGGCCTGGAGTGGTGAGGGGACCAGGGTGAGCACAGAAGGCAAGGGGTTTGGGAGGACGTGATGGTCAGGTCAGGCAGGGGGTGCTCACCGTTGTAGGGGTCAATGCCCAGTTGAATCTTCCGCTCAATGGCAGCCTCAATCTCCTTCTTCCTCACACACTGGATGCCCAGGTTGTTAAAACTGAGGGGGTGACAGGGGAGGGAGAGGAGTGCTCGTGAGCAGGCAAGTGTGGCCCTAACCTGCAGGAGGGCTCTGGCAGATGCTGCTGTGGGGCTCAGGCTCTCAGGGGCTGACATCCCAGGCCCAGGGGTCCCAGCATTAGAAACGGTCTGGGGTTTAAACCTCTCAGAAGGCCAGCGCAGTGGCTCACACCTGTAATCCCAGCACTTTGGGAGGCCGAGGCAGGAGGATCACTTGAGGTCAGTAGTTCAAGACCAGCATGGCCAACATGGTGAAACCCTGTCTCTACTAAAAATACAAAAATTAGTGGGCATAGTAGTGCATGACTGTAATCCCAGCTACTCGGGAGGCTGAGGCAAAAGAATCACTTGAACCCGGGAGGCAGAGGTTTCAGTGAGCCGAGATCACGCCACTGCACTCCAGCCTGGGCAACAGAGTTAGACTCCATCTCAAACAATAAAAAATAAAATAAACCTTTTGGCCAGATGCGGTGGCTCACATCTGTAGAATCCCAGCACTTTGGGAGGCCAAGGTGGGCAGATTACGAGGTCAAGAGATTGACACCATCCTGGCCAGCATGGTGAAACCCTGTCTCTACTAAAAATACAAAAATTAGCTGGGTGTGGTGGCGCACACCTGTAATCCCAGCTACTCAGGAGGCTGAGGCAGGAGAATTGCTTGAGCCTGGGAGGTGGAGGTTGCAGTGAGCTGAGATCATGCCACTGCACTCCAGCCTGGTGACAGAGCAAGAATCTGTCTCAAAAAATAAAAATAAGCATGTCAAGGATTCTTGAGAAGATCCGGAACATGCCTTATCTTGACCACGTGAGAACACTGGCCAACTTCATCTTTAATAAGAAAACTTCAGGCCGGGCACGGTGGCTCATGCCTGTAATCCCATCACTTTGGGAGGCCGACACGGGCGGATCACGAGGTCAGGAGATCGAGACCATCCTGGCTAACACGATGAAACCTCGTCTCTACTAAAAATACAAAAAAATTAGCGGGGCATGGTGGTGGGCACCCGTAGTCCCAGCTACTCGGGAGGCTGAGGCAGGAGAATGGCATGAACCTGGAAGGCAGAGCTTGCAGTGAGCCGAGATCGCGCCACTGCACTCCAGCCTGGGCGACAAAGCAAGACTCCGTCTCAAAATAAATAAATAAATAAATAAATAAATAAATAAATAAATAAATAAAATAAGAAAACTTCAGGGCCGGATTCGGTGGCTCACGCCTGTAATCCCAGTACTTTGGGAGGCCGAGGCGGGCGGATCACAATGTCAGAAGCTTGAAATCAGTCTGACCAACGTGGTGAAACCCCGTCTCTACCAAAAATACAAAAATTAGCCGGGTGCGGTGGTGGGCGCCTGTAATCCCAGCTACTTGGGAGGCTGAGGCAGGAGAATCGCTTGAACCCAGGAGGCAGAGATTGCAGTGAGCCGAGATCAAGCCATTGCACTCCAGCCTGGGTGACAGAGTGAGACTTGGTCTCAAAAAAAAAAAAAAAAAAAAAAAAAAGTGGCTGGGCACAGTGGCTCACGCCTGTAATCCCAGCACTTTGGGAGGCCGAGGCGGGCAGATCACAAGGTCAGGAGATGGTGACCATCCTGGCTAACACGGTGAAACCCTGTCTGTACTAAAAATACAAAAAAAAATAGCCAGGAGTGGTGGCAGGCACCTGTAGTCCCAGCTACTTGCGAGGCTGAGGCAGGAGAATCAGTTGAACCCAGGAGGCAGAGCTTGCAGTGAGCCGAGATCATGCCACTGCATTCCAGCCTGGGCAACAGAGTGAGGAGGGAAGGAAGGAGGGAAGGAAGGAAGGAAGGAAGGGAGGAAGGAAGGAAGGAAGGAAGGAAGGAAGGAAGGAAGGAAGGAATAGAGGGAGGGAGGAAGGGAAGGAAGGAAGGAAGGAAGAAAGACTGCAAATTAAACAACAAATGAAGATGCCTTTGTTTTGGGGCACTCATCAAAATAGCAAAAATCAAAATGTTTCATAATATCCGGTGCTGGTGAGGTTGTGGAGAATCAGGTGCTCTCACCCATTACTGATGGGTCTGCAATTGCATAACATGGCAGTATTCATTCATTCCACAAGTATTTCCTGAGCACCTACTATGTGCAAGTTACTGTGCCAGACACTCGGAATACAGCAGGGAACGTAAGAGACATGATCTCTGCTCTTGGAACTGACATTTTCACTAAGTTTAAAAATTCCTAAAATTAAATCTTCAGAACCTGAGTGTGAGCAATACTCAGCCCTACCTCTGAAGTGCGTGCTGCCTTTAGGGCTCTCCCCAAAGTCCGTGTAACACAGTGAAGTGTGTCACTACCTTTCTGTCTCTTTGCACCATGAAAAAATGCTCAAAGTTTTAGATGTAGCCACTGTATGTTGTGTAAGCATTTGTGGACATATGCAAAATAAAAGTTATACAGTGCTTGTGTTTTAAAAAAGAAAGAAAAGGCCAGCACAGTGGCTCATGCCTGTAATCCCAGCACTTTGGGAGGCCGAACTGGGAGGGTCACCTAAGGTCAGCAGTTGGAGACCAGCCTGGCCAACATGGTGAAACCCCATTTCTAATAAAAATCCAAAAAAATTAGCTGGGTGTAGTGTCACGTGCCTGTAATCTCAGCTACTCAGGAGTCTGGGGCAGGAGAATCACTTGAATCCGGGAGGCGGAGGTTGGAGTGAGCTGAGATCCCACCATTGCACTCCAGCTTGGGCAACAAGAGCAAAACTCTGTCCCCCCAAAAAAAAAAAAGAGATAAATTGTAAAGTAAGAGAAAGAACAGACCTTGCAGTTAAGTCAGGTCTGCAGTCAAATCCCAGCTCTGTCATCAATTATCTGTGTTCCTTACCCTCTCTGAGCCTCAGCCTCAGTTTCTTCCTCTACAAAATAGGGATACAATGTATGAGAATATCTGTGCGGCAAGGCTGCAGGCCTAAGTGAGGCCCTCCACTGTCCCCAGGCCTGTTTCCCTACCTAGGAGAGGCAGTGGGGAAGGTTTACCCAAGCTGCCCTCTGCTCTAAGGTTTCATGGGTGATCTCCATTCGCTTAGAATCTCTATGATCAAGGATGAGAGGTCGGAGGTCAGGGGGTGGGTACCTGTGCCGGGGGCTGACGTGAGGCCGGAGCCGCACCCTGCAGACGCCGTCAGTGCAGTCTTTCCCCACGAGGCTGTGGGGGTGGACTCGGTGAGGCCAGTCCTTCCACACCAGGCAGGCAGTCACCTCCACCTCCCGCAGCCCTCCACAATCCTGGAGCTGCGGGCAGAGAAGTCCTCTTTGGGGGTCCCATCACAGATGCCTGCATCCATCCAAACTCCTTGGGGCCTCCCTTGGCAGCTCCCCAACCCTCTCCCCACTGGGGGGCCTCTGTTGGGAGCTCCCCAACCTTCTCCCACGACCAGGAGGATGGAATGTGTTTGCTTAAGACCACTTTGGGCGGGGCAAGGTGGCTCATGCCTGTAATCCCAGCACGTTGGAAGGCTGAGGCGGGCGGATCACCTGAGGTCGGGAGTTCCAGACCAGCCTGGCTAACATGGTGAAACCCCGTCTCTACTGAAAATACAAAAATTAGCCCGGCATGGTGGCGCATGCCTGTAATCCCACCTGCTCGGGAGGCTGAGGCAGGAGAATCGCCTGAACCTGGGAGGCGGAGGATGCAGTGAGCTGAGTTCTTGACACTGCGCTCCACTCCAGCCTGGGTGACAGAGTAAGACGGTCTCAAAAAAAAAAAAAAAAAAAAAAAAAAAAAAAAAAAAAAAGGCCACTTTGATATCCTAAACTAGAAGCTTCCAACTGATGAAATGGGGGGCCTCATATAATATCTGCCCTACAGGCTGCTTTTTTAGGCCACCCAGGCTTTTTTTTTTTTTTTTTTTTTTGAGATGGAGTCTCGTTCTGTCGCCCAGGCTGGATCTGCTCACTGCAAGCTCTGCCTGCGGGTTCACGCCGTTCTCCTGCCTCAGCCTCCCGAGTAGCTGAGACTACAAGCTCCCGCCACCATGCCCAGCTAATTTTTTTGTATTTTCAGTAGAGACGGGGTTTCACTGTGTTGGCCAGGATGGTCTTGATCTCCTGACCTCGTGATCCGCCCGCCTCGGCGTCCCACAGTGCTGGGATTACAGGTGTGAGCCACCGCGCCCGGCCTTTTTAAAATGTTTTTGAGACAGGGTCTCGCCGTATCACCTAAGCTACAGTGCAGTGGCGGGAGATCTCGGCTCACTGCAACCTCCGCCTCCGGGCTCCAGGGATTCTCCTGCTGCAGCCTCCTGAGTAGCTGGGAATACAGGCGCACACTACCATGCCTGGCTAATTTTTGTGTTTTCAGTAGAGACGGGGTTTGGCTACATTGCCCAAGCTGGTCTCAAACTCCTGAACTCAAGCGATCTGCCTGCCTTGGCCTCCTGAAGCGCTGGGATGACAGGTATGAGCCACCACGTGAAAATTTCAGTGTCATGGAAGACTATAAAGATGGGTGCCATGGCCGGGCGCGGTGGCTCACGCCTGTAATCCCAGCACTTTGGGAGGCCGAGATGGGTGGGCAGATCATGAGGTCAGGAGATCGAGACCATCCTGGCTAACATGGTGAAACCCCGTCTCTACTAAAAATACAAAAAATTAGCCAGGCGTGGTGGCGGGCACCTGTAGTCCCAGCTACTTGGGAGGCTGAGGTAGGAGAATGGCGTGAACCCGGGAGGCAGAGCTTGCAGTGAGCCGAGATCGCGCCACTGCACTCCAGCCTGGGTGACAGAGCGAGACTCCGTCTCAAAAAAAAAAAAGATGGGTGCCACATTTGAGGTTAAAAGACAACATGATGGATCAGGCACAGTGGCTCACGCCTGTAATCCCAGTACTTTGGGAGGTTGAGGTGGGAGGACTGCTTGAGACCAGGAGTTCAAGACCAGCCTGGGCAACATAGTGAAACCCCGTCTCTATAAAAAATACAAAAATTAGCCAGGTGTGGTGACAGGCGTCTATAATCCCAGCTACTCTGGAAGCTGAGGTGGGAGGATCGCTTGAGCCTGAGACGTGGAGGTTGCAATGAGCCCAGATTGCATCACTGCACTCCAGCCTGGGTGACAAAGAACCTGTCTCAAAAAAGAAAAAAAAAAAAAAAGAGAGAGAGAGAAAGAGAATAAATTATGTATTGTGACCTGGGTGCCTGGGTGGTAGGTAGTTACACTGTGTAAACTACATATGTATACATTATATGTAAAAATTCAGAGCTTTAATCTTAACTATATATGATCAATTATATCTTAATTTTTTTAAAAAAAGGAGAGAAGGGCTGGGCGCAGTGGCTCATGCTTGTAATCCCGGCACTTTGGGAGGCCGAGGTGGGTGGATCACCTGAGGTCAGGAGTTCGAGACCAGCCTGACCAACATGGAGAAACACTGTCTCTACTAAAAATACAAAATTAGCCGGGCGTGGTGGCGCATGCCTGTAGTCCCAGCTACTCGGGAGGCTGAGGCAGGAGAATCACTTGAACCCTGGAGACGGAGGTTGCGGTGGGCCCAGATCGTGCCATTGTACTCCAGCCTGGGTGACAAAGCAAGACTCCTTCTCAAAAAATAAATAAATACATAAAGAGAGAAGGAGAGAGAGACTAATGAGATAGGACAACCAAATGCAACATGATCCTTGGTTAGATCCTGGATTGAGGAGGAGGAAACAACTATAAAACACATTCTGGAAACAATTGGGAAATTGAAATATGGACTGTATATTACATGATTTGATGGGATTACTAATTTTCCTAGAGGTGATTAATGAGATTGTAGCTACAGAGGAGCTTATTATTAGGAGATACATACTGAAGTATTTAGGGGTGAAGTAGCATGATGGCTACAATTCATTTGTAAATGCTTCATCAAAAAAACAATGTGTCGGCCAGGCATGGTGGCTCACACCTGTAATCCCAGCACTTTGGGAGGCTGAGGCGGGTGGATCACCTGAGGTCGGGAATTCGAGACCAGCCTGACCAACATGGAGAAACCCTGTCTCTACTAAAAATACAGAATTAGCAGGGCATGGTGGGCAACAACAGCGAAACTCCGTCTCAAAAAAAAATTAAAAAAAAAAAAAAGGCACTCACCTTTCTTTTTTTTTTTTTTTTGAGACGGAGTCTTGCTCTGTCCCCCAGGCTGGAGTGCAGTGGCGCGATCTCGGCTCACTGCAAGCTCTGCCTCCCAGGTTCATGCCATTCTCCTGCCTCAGCCTCCCAAGTAGCTGGGACTACAGGCGCCTGCCAACACGCCCGGCTAATTTTTTGTATTTTTAGTAGAGACGGGGTTTCACCATGTTAGCCAGGATGGTCTCGATCTCCTGACCTCGTGATCCGCCCGCCTCGGCCTCCCAAAGTGCTGGGATTACAGGCTTGAGCCACCGCACCCGGCAAGGCACTCACCTTTCAAAGATACTCAGTGTATTATTTTTAACTTTTCTATAGGTTTAAATTCTTTTTTTATTTTTTTTGAGATGGAGTCTTGCTCTGTTGCCCAGGCTGGAGTGCAATGGCACAATCTCAGCTCACTGCAACCTCTGCCTCCCAGGCTCAAGCCATTCTCCTGTCTCTACCTTCCAAGTAGCTAAGATTACAGATGCCTGCCACCATGCCTGGCTAATTTTTGTATTTTTATTTTATTTTACTTTTTTGAGATGGAGTCTCGCCCTGTTGTCCAGGCTAGAGTGCAGTGGCGCGATCTCGGCTCACTGCAAGCTCCACCTCCTGGGTTCATGCCATTCTCCTGCCTCAGCCTCTCGAGTAGCCAGGACTATAGGCGCCCGCCACCATGCCCGGCTAATTTTTTGTATTTTTAGTAGAGACGAGGTTTCACCATGTTAGCCAGGATGGTCTCCATCTCCTGACCTCGTGATCCACCCGCCTTAGTCTCCCAAAGTGCTGGGATTACAGGCGTGAGCTACCGCGCCCGGCCAAGAATTTTTGTGTTTTTAGTATAGATGGGGTTTCTCCATGTTGGCCAGGCTGGTCTCGAACTCCTGACCTCAGGTGATCTGCCTGCCTCGGCCTCCCAAAGTGCTGGGATTACAGGCATGAGCCACTGCGCCTGGTCTCTAGGTTTGGATTCTTTTATCATCCTAACTAATCAAAATGGCTGGGCACGGTGGTTCGCACCTGCAATCCCAGCACTTTGGGAGGCTGAGGCAGGTGGATCACCTGAGGCCAGGAGTTCGAGACCAGCCTGGGCAACACGGCAAAACCCCCTCTCTACTAAAAATACAAAATTAGCCAGGCACGATGGTACAGGCCTGTAATCCTAGCAACTCAGGAGGCTGAGGCAAGAGAATCGCTTGAACCCGAGAGGCAGAGATCGCACCATTGCACTCCAGCCTGGGCAACGAGAGCGAAACTCCATCTCAAAAAAAAAAAAAGGAATAATAACAAATTTATCAAAATGTATACAGTAAGTATGTGCAATTTTTCTTACATCAATTATACCTCAATAAAACTTAAAAAAAAAACTAGACAGGAAAAAAACTAAAACTTCTTTTCCAACTAAAAGATTAGGAAAAACTTGGAGCCCACAATTAAAATTATAAGACATCACATTATTTCAGATTTCCAGAATTCTTTTTTTTTTTTTAGACAGATTCTCTCTCTGTTGCCCAGGCTGGAGTGCAGTGGTGCGATCCCAGCCTCCAGGGCCTCGAACTCCTGACCTCAGGTGGTCCGCCCACCTCGGCCTCCCCACATGTTTCTTTTTTAAAAAAGGAAGTTATAGCAAGTGAAGCCAGAATTTTTGCTCAGCAGCTGCAGGCAGCAGCAAATAAAAAACAGCCCCGTTAGACAGGGCCAGTCCCACTTGGCATCTCTGAGTCACCGGCTCAGCCCTGCTGGCATCAAATACCCTCTGAAGCCTGCTCTGAACTTCTGAAGCTCAAGCCTATAAAATACCATTAACCATTGGTCTCAGTGGGGGAGTACTGCCCCCTAGGGGAAAAATGGGATTTGGGGGTGGCTGGTTGACACTGTGATGTGGACCCCACCGCAAGTAGACACGACCAGATATGCTGGACAGTTTATAATACCGGGGACAGTCCCGGACAGCCATCCCACATCCGGCAAGCCTTCTGAACATCCTGCCAAAGATTCGAGTTAATAAGAAACCTGTTTAAAATGATCAGATCCCAGAAACTTGCTCTATTGTTGCTGAGTGGTGTTTGTTTGTTTGTTTGTTTTTGAGACAGGATCTCGCACAGGCTGGAGTGCAATGGCACGATCTCGGCTCACTTCAACCTCCGCCTCCCAGACTCAAGCAATCCTTCCACCTTAGTCTCCCAAACTTCTGGGCTTAACAGGCATGCGTCACACCTGGCCCTTGCTCTGTTTGACACAAATAATATTCTTTCCCATAATTGTTTTTCCTTTTTTTTTTTGAGACGAGGTCTAACTCTGTCACCCAGGCTGGAGTTTCCCATAACTGTAATACCCACTGAATTTTGAAGGATTGCAACCAGCAAGCTAATTGTTTAGACCAAGGGTTGTTCGCCACTTTGGAAAATCCCCTCACCAACCGCAACCCTGCACGTGTGACATTTAAGTCACTAAGCCTGCGCAGCTGGGTCAGGCTGCATTTGTGGCCACGGCATTAACAAGGAGCCTATATATAGGCACAAACAACTGCCACCTTCCTCATATATCCTGTGGGGCATTTACATATTGAAATAAATGTGATTATAAATATGCTGTATTAATTTCCTTTTCTTTCTCTTTTATACTACAGTTTGGTGTAAAATATGGAGTTTTGGCCAGGTGCGGTGGCTCACACCTGTAATCCCAGCACTGTGGGAGGCCGAGGCAGGCAGATCACTTGAGGTCAGGAGTTCGAGACCAGCCTGGCCAACATGGTGAAACCCCGTCTCTACTAGAAACACAAAAATTAGCCAGGCCTGGTGGCAGGTACCTGTAATCTCAGCTACCCAGGAGGCTGAGGCAGGAGAATCGCTTGAACTCAGGAGGCCGTGGTTGCATGCCACTGCACTTCAGCCTGGGCGACAGAGCGAGACTCCATCTCAAAAAAATAATAATAATAAAATAAAATATGGACTTTGGAAGTGACTGTGAATAGAGGTAGATAATATTGTCTACAAATTTCACTGGGTCAGATAGGGTTAAAACCATTCATTTAACCAGTTCCTCACTGTAATAGTAAGAGATTCTGAAAAGCTTAGAGTCAACAGTCTCAGGACTCATGCCGACTCCAGGGCTGAAAGCTTTTCATCCTTGAGATGTCAGTTGGGACTGTGGAAAAAACATTAGACTTTAGATTTTTTTTTTTTTGAGACAGCATCTTGCTCTGTCACCCAGACTGGAGAGTGCAGTGGTGTGACCATGGCTCACTGCAGCCTCCACTTCCCAGGCTCAAGCAATCCTTCCCGTTCAGCCTCCCACGGTGCTGGGACCCCAGGTGCATGCCACCACGCCTGACTAATTTTTTTATTTTTATAGAGACGGGCATCTTGCCATGTCACCTGGGTTGGTCTTGAACTCCTGGCCTCAAGTGATCCTCCTGCCTTAGTCTCCCAAGGTGCTGGGATCACAGGCGTGAGCCACCATGCCTGGCCCATTAGGCTTTAGAATAAGTCAGACCTGGCACCAAATCCAGGCTGTTCTACTGGCCATCTATAAGATAAACCTCTCGGGTCTTACTGTCTTTATGTGTAAAATAGGTATCCATAGTATGCAAAGTACCTGGTACATGGAAGCACTCAGTAAATGGCGGTAATTACTAGAGTAAACTTGCTGTGTGCCCTGTGCAGTTAACTGCCCCTCTTTTAACCTCAGTTTCCTACTCTGAAGATGGGGATAAAAATCCTGAATCCTTGGCAGGGCACGGTGGGTTATGCCTGTAATCCCAGCAGTTTGGGAGGCCGAGGTCAGGAGATCGAGACCATCCTGGCTAACACGGTGAACCCCCATCTCTACTAAATATACAAAAAATTAGCCGGGCGTGGTGGCGGGTGCCTGTGGTCCCAGCTACTCGGGAGGCTGAGGCAGGAGAATGGCGTGAACCCGAGAGGCGGAACTTGCAGTGAGCCAAGATCGTGCCACTGTGCTCCAGCCTGGGCAACAGAGTGAGACTCCGTCTCAAAAAAAAAAAAAAAAAAAAAAGCCTGAATCCAAGCCAGGCGTGCTGGCTCATTCCTGTAATCCCAGCACTTTGGGAGGCCGAGGCAGGTGGATCACCTGAGGGTAGGAGTTTGACATCAGCCTGGCCAACATGGTGAAACCCTGTCTCTACTAAAAATACAAAAATTAGCTGGGCATGGTGGTGCACGGCTGTAATCCCAGCTACTTGGGAGGCTGACAGGACAGTCGCTTGAACCTGGGAGGTGGAAGTTGCAGTGAGCTGAGATCGCACCGCTGCACTCCAGCCTGGGCAACAGAGCAAGACTCCATCTCAAAAAAAAAAAAAAAAATCCTGAATCCAGATTTGGAGACAGGTCATTCCCTATGGTTAGGCATTTACCATTCTAAATCTTGGAAATCAAAACCAACTCCGGGGGCCGAGCACGGTGGCTCACACCTGTAATCCCAGCAATTTGGGAGGCCGAGGCAGACAGATCACTTGGGGTCACAAGTCCAAGACCAGCCTGGCCAATATGGTGAAACCCCATCTCTACTAAAAGTACAAAATATTAGCCTGACGTCATGGCGCATGCCTGTAATCCCAGCTACTTGGGAGGCTGAGGCAGGAGAATCGCTTGAACCCGGGAGGCGGAGGTTGCAGTAAGCTGAGATTGCACCATTGCACTCCAGCCTGGGTGACAGGGCAAGACCCCATCTCAAAAAACAAACAAACAAACAAACAAACAAACAAAAAAAAACAACTCTGAGCCAGAATAACTGCCTGGGAAGACTTAGAAATTAGGCCGGTGCGGTGGCTCACACATGTAATTCCAGCACTTTGGGAGGCCAAAGTGGGAGCATTGCTTGAGGCTGGAAGTTCAAGACCAGCCTGGACAACATGGTGAGATACCGACTCTTCAAAAAAATACAAAAATTAGCCAGGCACGGTGGCACCCACCTGTAGTCCCAGCAACTCAGGAGGCTGAGGTGGGAGGGTCTCTTGAGCCTGGGAGGTGGAGGCTGCAGTGAGCCGTGCTTGTGCCACTTTACTCCAGCCTGTGTGACAGAGAGAGACCCTGTCTCCAAAAAAAAAAAAAAAAAATGCCTTAGAAATTAGAAGTTGGGGAATACAGTTAAACATGGGATGATACGTCTCAGTATATCATCCCATAGATAACTTACTAATTCATTACAAAGGGAAAGTTGTATCTTTATCATGGAGAGACCTGATAGTCACATTAGCTGCAGGATCCAACTCAGCATCACCAATATTGGCAATAACAACATCCCACGTCCCTTGATGTGAGACAATGAGAAGGCCACAGCATCACTGCTGGAGTGTTTCTGCCAAAAATGCATAACCTGACCTAATCTGGAAACAGCCAACAAACGCAGAATATGGGACATTCTTTTTTTTCTTTTTCTTTTTTTTAGAAGGAGTTTTGCTCTTGTCGCTCAGGCTGGAGAGCAATGGCACGATCTTGGCTCACCACAGCCTCTGCCTCCCGGATTCAAGTGATTCTCCTGCCTCAGCCTCCCGAGTAACTGGGATTACAGGCATGTGCCACCACGCCCCGCTAATTTTGTATTTTCAGTAGAGACAGGGTTTCTCCATGTTGGTCAGGGTGGTCTCGAACTCCCGACCTCAGGTGATCTGCCTGCCTTAGCCTCCCAAAGTGCTAGGATTACAGGCATGAGCCACCACGCCCAGCCTCAGAATGTGGGACATTCTATAAAACATCCGTCCTGCTCTCCACAAATGTTCAACTCACGAAACACAAAGACAGATTGAAGAACAGATCCAGATTAACAGGCACCAAAGAGGCCAGGCACGGTGGCTCACACCTGTAATCCCAGCACTCTGGGAGGCCAAGGCATGCAGATCATTTGAGGTCAGGGGTTCGAGACCAGCCTGGCCAACATGGCAAAACCCCATCTCTACTAAGAAATACAAAAATTAGCCAGGCGTGGTGGTGGACCTGTAATCCCAGCTACTCGGGAGGCTGAGGCAGGAGAATCACTTGAACCCGGGAGGTGGAGGTTGCAGTGAGGCAAGATCACACCACTGCACTCTAGCCTGGGCAACAGAGCAAGACTCCGTCTCAAAAAAATAAAACTTACCTGTACCTTATTAATACATTAATACCCTGCCAAAAGTAATCACCTTTGCTTTTTTTGCTTCCAGTGTTTTTTTTTTTTTTGAGACGGAGTCTCACTCTGTCGCCCAGGCTGGAGTGCAGTGGCGCAATCTCGGTTCACTGCAAGCTCCGCCTCCTGGGTTCACGCCATTCTCCTGCCTCAGCCTCTCCGAGTAGCTGGGACTACAGGTGCCCGCCACCACGCCCGGCTAATTTTTCGTATTTTTAGTAGAGACGGGGTTTCACCGTGGTCTTGATCTCCTGACCTCGTGATCCGCCCGCCTCGGCCTCCGAAAGTGCTGGGATTACAAGTGTGAGCCACCGCGCCCGGCCTCCAGTGTTATATATATTTGTTTGTTTTTTAATTGAGGCAGGGTCTTGCTCTGTTGCCCAGGCTGGAGTGCAGTGGTGCTATCTTGGCTCACTGTAGCCTTGACCTCCTAGGCTCAAGCGATCCTCCCACCTCAGCCCTGCCATGTAGCTAGGACTACAGCCATGTGCCACCACACCTGGCTAATTTTTGTATTTTTTGTAGAGATGGTGTTTTGCCATCTTGCCCAGGCTCATCTAGAACTCCTGAGCTCAAGTGATCCACTCGCCTCGACCTCCCAAAGTGCTAGAATTACAAGCCTGAGCCACCGCACCACCACCCGCCTTCATTTTTTTTTTTTTTTTTGAGACAAAGTCTCACTCTGTTACCCAGACTGCTATGCAGTGGTGCAATCTCAGCTCACAGCAGCCTGCATCTCCCTGGGCTCAGCTGATCCTCCCACCTTGGCCTCCTAAATAGCTGGGATTCTGCCACCACACTCGGCTAATTTGTGTACTTTTAGGACAGATGGGGTTTCACCATGTTGGCCAGGCTGGTCTCGAACTCCTGACGTCAAGGGATCCGCCCGCCTCGGCCTCCCAAAGTACTGGGATTAGAGGCGCGAGTCACCATGCCCAGCCAAATGTCCGACCCCTCCTTTTTTCTGAACCTTTTGGATTCCAGGCCAGGTGATAGTATAATTAATATCTAGTCCAACAATAACAACAACAATAATAGCCACCATCAAATAAACGTATAAATGCCTGTGGATGGCTCCGGGGTGCAGGGGAAGCCCCAGTCCCACCCGCCCGGGGCCGCTCGCCGGGCCCACCTCGATGGCGGGCAGCGTCTTGCTGGCCTCGGTGCTGCTCTCCCCAAGGATGCTGCCGGCCGAGCGGCCCTCGCACTCGTAGCGGAAGCGCATGCCGCGCTGCTTGGGCTGCTCCGTGATGACCAGGTGCGGCTGCGGGCCCGGGCCCGGCGCTGGGGGCACCAGTCGGCCCAGGGGGCAGCTCCAAGGCGGCGGCGTGGCTGGGGGCGCCACGGGGCCCAGGGTGACCGTGCTCAGGGAGGCCGCCCCGCGAGACACCAGGCGTGGCAGCCCCTCGCCCGGGCCTGGCTGTCCCCCGTCCAGGCCGAAGCCGTTCTCCTTGATGTACTCGTCGATGATCTCTGCGGGAGAAGAAAAAACGGGTGGTGACGCCGATTCTTTCAAAAATTAAAAAAAAAAAAGGCTTGATTACCCCCGAGACGTTTTCCATCCCATTTATCTCACACACACACACACACACACACACACACACACACACACACACACACAGAGTCAGGGAGGCCAGGTGCCGTGGCTCACGCCTGTAATCCCAGCACCTTGGGAGGCCGAGGTGGGTGAATCAATTGAGGTCAGGAGTTCGAGACCAGCCTGGCCAACATAGTGAAACCCCGTCTCTACAAAAATTAGCCCGCCTGGTCTCCCACGTCTGTAATCCCAGCTACTCGGGAGGCTGAGGCAGGAGAACAGCTTGAACCCAGGAGGCGGACATTGCAGTAAGCCAAGATTGTGCCACTGCACTCCAGCCTGGGCGACAGAGCGAGACTCCGTCCCTAAATAAATAAATAATAGGCTGGGCACGGTGGTTCATGCCTGTAATCCCAGCATTTTGGGAGGCCGAGGCAGGCGGATCACGAGGTCAGGAGATCAAGACCATCCTGGCTAACACAGTGAAAACCTGTCTCTACTAAAAATACAAAAAATTAGCCAGGCATGGTGGCACGCGCCTGTAGTCCCAGCGACTCAGGAGGCTGAAGCAGGAGAATCGCTTGAAACCGTGAGGTGGAGGTTGCAGTGAGCCGAGATTGCATCACTGCACTCCAGCCTGCGCGACAGAGCAAGACTCAGTCTCAAAAAAAAACAAATAATAATAAATAAATAAATAGGCTGGGCATGGTGGCTCACGCCTGTAATCCCAGCACTTTGGGAGGCCAAGGCAGGCGGATCACCTGAGGTCAGGAGTTTGAGACCTGCCTGGCCAACATGGTGAAACCCCATCTCTACTAAAAATATAAAAATTGGGCACGGTGATGTGTGCCTGTAGTCCCAGCTACTTGGGAGGCAGAGGCAGGAGAATCACTTAAACCCGGGAGGTGGAGGTTGCAGTGAGCCAAGATCATGCCATTGCACTCCAGCCTGGGCAACAAGAGCGAAATTCCATCTCTAAATAAATAGATAAATAAATACAAAAATTAGCCAGGCATGGTGGTGCACGCCTGTACTCCCAGCTACTTGGGAGGCTGAGGCAGGAGAATTGCTTGAACCTGGGAGGTGGAGGTTGCAGTGAGCTGAGATAGCACCACTGCACTCCAGCCTGGGCAACAGAGTGAGGCTCTGTCTCAAAAAATAACTTAAATAAATAAGTAAGAAAGAACTTGCTCTTCCACTGCCTGTTCCACACGGTCTCCCATTCAACCCATGCTGGCTGCTTCACCTCCTGGTCTCAGCTCGTATGTTATCTCTTCAGAAAAGCCTAACCTAATGTGGCTTCTCCAGGCCATCTCTCCCTTGTCCTGTTTATTTCTTTCACAGCTCTTAGCCCAGGCTAACATTATCTTGTTCATCTATCATTTTCCTCTGTCTCCCACACCGGGCTATCAGCTCTGTGAGGGCAGGGACTTAAGTTTTGTTCATGGCTAAATCCCCAGGGCCTAGAACAGCGTCTGTCTGTACTCACTAGGGGATTAATAACATTATTTTATTTTAATTGGTTTTCTTTTTGAGACAAGGTCTTGCTCTGCCGCCCAGGCTGCAGTGCAGTGGTGCAATCATAGCTCACTGCAGCCTCGACCTCCCAGGCGACCTCCCAGGCGACCTCCCAGGCTCAGGTGATCCTCCCACTTCAGCCTCCTGAGCAGCTGAGACTACAGGTGCGCACCACCATGCCCGGCAAATTTTTAAAAATTTTATGTAGAGATGGGGGTCTCACTACGTTACCCAGGCTAGTCCTGAACTCCTGGCCTCAAGCAGTCCTCCTGCCTCTGCCTCCCAAAGTGCCAGGATTACAGGCGTGAGCCACACAGCTTCTGGTGTGCTGTTTTCCAAGTGTCAAGCACTGCTAAGTACCTTAAGAGCATGACTTCGTTCAAATCCCTCCACAACCCTGGAAGTCACACAGTGACACCTCTCCCCCACCCCCACTGAACAAGGAAGGCCAAGACCCCCTTCTGCAGGCACTTGGGTCCCTCAGCCTCCCCGCAAACCTGCCTTGTGATACTCACCCAATTCATCTGTGGAAGGAAGAGAAAGAGAAAGGTAAGGTCCAGAAAGTGGTCACAACTTTTTATCTTTTAAGACAGATTCCCCAACCCTGTCCCTCCTGTGACCCTTCCGTCTTCCTCCGTCCTGGGAAACCCTGGGCTCTGACTTGCTGGGGCACTAAACCCCAAACCTCATCTTCTCCTCTGGGCTACCATCCTTTCAACCTCTAATGTTGGGGTCCCAGCATCAGGGTATCCTCCAACTAAGCCAAATGCCTCCCGAAAAACATTTAGACCAGGGATTATGAAGTCTTTTTGGGAACCCATTAGAAAGGGGTCTTATCACCAGGAAAAAGTGGATCCCCAAATTTCCAAACAAATTGGGGTGTGTTCCCTCCCTGAAGTCCACCCCAGGGTCCTGGAGGTCACTGGCTGGTGTTTAAAGATACAAAGAGGTGGCCAGGCCTGGTGGCTCACGCCTGTAATCCCAGCACTTTGGGAGGCTGAGGTGGGCAGATCACTTGAGGTCAGGAGTTTGAGACCAGCCTGGCCAACATGGCAAAACCCCGTCTCTACTAAAAATACAAAAATTAGCTGGGTATCGTGGTGGGCACCTGTAATCCCAGCTACTTGGGAGGCTGAGGCAGGAGAATCACTTGAACTCAGGAGGCAGAGGTTGCAGTGAGCTGAGATCGCGTCACTGCACTCCAGCCTGGACAACAGAGTGAGACTGTCTCAAAAACAAACAACAACAAAAAGATGCAAAGAGGCTGATCTGAACCCAGGCAGCCTCTTGCTCTGTACCCCAGCCCTGTCCTCCCACAGTGACCACCCGAAATCCCAGATTCACCCCTGCTTCCTGAGGGAGGAGGTACAGTAATGTTGGGTCCTCAGGGAAGCCCCTTTGCACCTCCCCAGGAAAGCTCAGCCCTTGACAGAATCGTGGAGGAATCGAAACCAACCTCCCATCATTCCATAGACAGGACAAGGGGAAGCCCAGAGGCCGCCAGTGAGCCTTAGAATCACACAGCAAAGGAAGGCAGCTGCAGCCAGGTGTCCCACCCAGGGCTGCCCGCGCTGGTCTCTGGCTGGGGATTTATAGACGCGAACCTGTTCCGCTGCTAGATCTGTCCTCCTCTGTTCTCAGGGAGTGGCTCCTGGCAGCCAGACCTTTACCCCTTGTAAGGTAGTTTTCCTGCACCCCTTATCTCATGGGATCTGTGAAGCCAGTAGGGTGCCAAGGTCCCCCCAACCTGGCAGATAGGGATACTGAGGCTGGCAGAGAGGAAGGGACACGCTCTAGGTCACCGGCAGGGCCAACCTCAAGTCACTTGAACTGGTTAAATCCTTCTTAGGCATCTGTGCTGGATGAACCTGGGGACCCAAAGACAGAGTTAGACTTTGGACCCTCCAGAGGCTCCTGGGCTGTAGGGGGAGATGGAGTCCTGGGCGGCTGTGGCTGGAGCTCTGGGTTCACTGCCTCTGTTCAAATCCTGGCTCTGCAACTTGCTAGTTGTGTGGCCATAAGCCTATTACTTCACCTTTTGTGCCTTGGTTTCTTCATCTGTAAAATGGGCACAATAACAATGCCTACCTTGTTGGGCTAAGATACTTTTATTTAAAATTTTATTTTATTTATTTTTATTTTTTTGAGACGGAGTCTCGCTCTGTCACCCAGGCTAGGGTGCAGTGGCACAATCTCGGCTCACTGCAACCTCTGCCTCCGGGGTTCAAGTGATTCTCCTGCCTCAGCCTCCCGCGTAGCTGGGATTACAGGCACACACCACCACACCTGGCTATTTTTTTTTTTTTTTTGTATTTTTAGTAGAGACAGGGTTTTACCATGTTAGTCAGGCTAGTCTCGATCTCCTGACCTCGTGATCCACGCACCTCGGCCTCCTAAAGTGCTGGGATTACAGGCGTGAGCCACCACGCCCGGCCTATTTTCTATTTTTTGAGATGGAGTCTTGCTCTGTCACCCAGGCTGGAGTACAGTGGTGCATTCTTGGCTCACTGCAACCTCTGCCTCCCGGGTTCAAGTGATTTTTTTTTTTTCAAGTGATTCTTGTGTCTCAGCCTCCCGAGTAGCTGGGATTACAGGCATCACCACCACATCTGGCTAATTTTTTTTTTTTTTTTTTTTTTTTAGTAGAGACAGGGTTTCACCACATTGGCCAGGCTGTTCTCGAATTCCTGATCTCAAGTGATTCACCCACCTTGGCCTCCCAGAGTGCTAGGATTACAGGCGTGAGCCACTGTGTCCAGCCTTAAAATTTTAAAAATTAAAGAGCACGTCGGAAGCATTTAGAACTGCCACATAGTAGGCACTATGCAAATGCTGGCTGCTACTGGAGAAGGTTTGGAAGATACTGTTGTATGGACTTCAGTCCTAGAGAATCCTTCTCCTTTCTAGGTCCCAGTTTATCTGTCTATAAAATGGAGAAGTTGGATAGCATGGTTTTCTTTTCTTTTCTTTTTTATTTTTGTTGATACAAAGTCTTGCTCTGTCGCCCAGGCTGGAGTGCAGTAACAGGATCTCAGCTCAGTGCAACCTCTGCCTCCCGGGTTCAAGCGATTCTCCTGCCTCGGCCTCCTGAGTAGCTGGGATTACAGTCTCGCACTACCATGCCCGGCTAATTTTTGTACTTTTAGTAGAGACGGGGTTCACCATGTTGGCCAGACTGGTCTCGAACTCCTGGCCTCAAGTGACCTACCCACCTCAGCCTCCCAAAGTGCTGGGATTACAGGTGTGAGCCACCACGCCCGGCCATGGGCATGATTTTAGAGCATGGAATGTAGAGTCACATAGAGTTGATTTGAATCTCAGCTGTTACTCACTGGCTGTGCAGCCTTGGGCAAGTCACTTACCGTCTCTGGGCTTCCTCTACAAAATGAGGTCTGAGCTCCTACCTCAGGAACTAACACGAGGATTCAGAATCACATAGGTAAACTGCTTAGTGCAGGTTCTGACCACACGACATCTTCCAGAAAGCTTAGTTAATATTATTATTATCTCAAGTCCTCTATTAGCCAGGAAATTATTCAAGTTTCTGCTCAAATAGCAGTTCCTCCCTTACCCCCAACATGGACATGCCACCATTCAGGGGCAGCCAGGATGGGCCATGTGAAAGCAGGAAATTGACTATGTATGTCCTGCCTCGGCCTTTGCACAGGCTGGTCTCTGCCTGAATGCTCTTCCCCCCAGTTCTTTGCATGGTGTGACTTCCTCCTCCTCCATCTTCAGTTCCTTGTTCAAACGTCAGCTCTTCCCTGACCATTTTATCCAAGAGAGTCCCCTTAGCCCCCACTCCAGTCCCTCAAAGTCAGGTGCCTTTGTTTTATCATTTTCTTTTTTTTGTTTGTTTTTCAGATGGAGTTTTGCTCTTGTCACCCAGGCTGGGGTACAATGACGCAATCTCGGCTCACCACGACCTCCGCCTCGTGGGTTCAAGTGATTCTCCTGCCTCAGCCTCCCGAGTAGCTGGGATTACAGGCTACCACACCCAGCTAATTTTTGTATTTTTAGTAGAGATGAGGTTTTGCCATGTTGGTCAGGCTGGTCTTGAACTCCTGATCTCAGATGATCCACCCAACTCGGCCTCCCGAAGTGCTGGGATTACAGGCATGAGCCACCACACCCAGCCTGTTTTATCATTTCATGGCACTGATGAAGATGTCACATGACCTCACATTACACTGACTCACACCTGTCTCCTATAGACTGGGAGCATTGAAGAGTGGGAATAACGTCTGTTTCTCCTCGTTGTATCCCCAGGGTCCAGCATATGTCTGGCCCTTCAAAATGAAGGGGATTTTCTGGCCGGGCACAGTGGCTCATGCCTGTAATCTCAGAACTTTGGGAGGCCGAGGTGGCTGGATCAGTGGAAGTCAGGATTTCGAGACAAGCCTGGCCAACGTGGTGAAACCCAGTTTCTCTGAAAGTACAAAAATCAGCTGGGTGTGGTGGCACACGCCTGGAATCCCAGCTGTTTGAGAGGCTGAGGCAGGAGGATTGCTTGAACCGGGAGTCGGAGGTTGCAGTAAGCCTAGATCACACCACCGCACTCCAGTGTAGGCAACAGAATGAGACTCTGCCTCCAAAAAAAAAAAAAAGGGAATTTTCCTTCCCATTCTATCTCACTAGTTCTCGTATCCCCACCCTGCTGTTAAATATCATTGACCCCGAGGTTTCTTCATAGCCCTTATCACATTTTATAATCCCGTATTTAACTTATTGTTTATGTGTCTGCCTCCCCATCTAGGTAGGGAACCCCAGGGCCAGGCCTGTCCTCAGCACTGCTCGGCACAAGGCCAGGTACAGAACAGGCGCATAATAAATATTTATTGAATGGATGACATCAGAAATAATTCTCATTTGAAACCAAAGATCTAGGTCTTGGACCAGAAAAGTCTCAGCCTTGGCCGGGTGCGGTGGCTCATGCCTGTAATCCCAGCACTTTGGGAGGCCAAGGCAGACAGATCGCTTGAGGCCAGGAGTTCCAGACCAGCCTGGACAACATGGCAAAACCCCGTCTTTACTAAAAATACAAAAATTAGTTGGATATGTTGGCATGCGCCTACAATCTCAGCTACTCGGGAGGCTGAGGCAGGAGAATCGCTTGAACCTGGGAGGCGGAGGCTGCAGTGAGCTGAGATCGTGACACTGCACTCCAGGCTGGGTGACAGAGGGAGACTCTGTCTCAAAAAAAAAGAAAAGTCTCAGCCTTATTCCTGCCCAGGACCACCACTTGGGCAGTGTCTGTCACTGATGCCATCCTCCCTAAACTCGCAGAATTGTTAGGGAACCGGCCTCACTTCTTCCATGGTGAAGCCAGAACTGGGCTCCATCCCAAGATTCTATCTCCAGAGAAAGGCCCAGATCCAGCTAACTGGAGCCACTGAGTAGTCACAACAATAGGACTATCCCTGCCCTCCAAATCCCAGCAAATGTATATAAGAAAAAAATGTCATAATTTGGTTGAGATTCTGCATTTCCTTGGGCAGCACTGAATTTTGGCTGGGGGACTTTATAGACTAGTAGTTCTAGGCATCTCTTGGGAGCTTGCTAAAAATGCAAATAATTTCTCATCCCAAACCTACTGAATCAGAAACTCGAGAGGTGGGGCCTGACATTATGGTTTTTTTTTTTTTTTTTTTTTTTTTTCCTGAGACGGAGGCTCTTGCTCTGTCACCCAGACTGGAGTGCAGTGGCACGATCCTGGCTCACTGCAACTTCTGCCTCTCGGGTTCAAGTGATTCTCCTGCCTCAGCCTCCCAAGTAGCTAGGATTATAGGCGACCGCCACAACGTCTGGCTAATTTTTTTTGTATTTTTATTAGAGATGGGGTTTCAACATATTGGCCAGGCTGGTCTCGAACTCCTGACCTTGTGATCTGCCTGTCTCGACCTCCCAAAGTGCTGGGATTACAGGAGTGAGCCACCACGGCCGGCTGTTTTTATGTTTGTTTGTTTGAGACGGAGTTTCACTCTTGTTGCCCAGGCTGGAGTGTAATGCCATGATCTCAGCTCACCGCAACCTCCACCTCCCAGGTTCAAGTGATTATCCTGCCTCTGCCTCCTGAATATTTGAGATTACAGGCATGCGCCACCACGCCCAGCTAATTTTGTATTTTTAGTAGAGACGGTGTTTCTCCATGTTGGTCAGCCTGGTCTCGAACTCCCAACCTCAGGTGATTCACCTACCTCGGCCTCTCAAAGTGCTGGGATTACAGGCGTGAGCCACCATACCAGGTGACATTATGTTTTAAATAGCGCTCTGGATGATTCTGATGCACATGGTTTAAGAACCACTCTCTGGGCACGGTGGCTCGCGCCTGTAATCCCAGCACTTTGGGAGGCCGAGGAAGGTGGATCATTTGAGGTCAGGAGTTTGAGACCAGCCTGACCAACATGGAGAAACCCCGTCTCCACTAAAAAAACAAAAAATTAGCTGAGCGTGGTGGCACATGCCTGTAATCCCAGCTACTCAGGAGGCTGAGGCAGGAGAATTGCTTGAACCTGAGAGGCGGAGGTTGCAGTGAGCCGAGATCGCACCATTGTACTCCAGCCTGGGCAACGAGAAGAAAACTCCGTCTCAAAAAAAAAAAAAAAAAAAAAAAAAAAAGAACCACTGTCTGAGGCCGAGGGCAGTGGCTCACGCCTGTAATCCCAGCACTTTGGGAGGCTGAGTCGGGTGGATCACCTGAGGTCAGGAGTTCAAGACCAGCCTGGCCAACATGGTGAAACCCCGTCTCTACTAAAGACACAATTAGTGGGGTGTGGTGGCGGGTGCCTGTAATCCCAGCTACTCAGGAGGCTGAGGCAGGATAATTGCTGAACCCGGGAGGTGGAGATTGCAGTGAGTCAAAATCGCATCATGTACTCCAGCCTGGGTGACACAGCGAGACCCTGTCTCAAAAAAAAAAAAAAAAAAAAAACACAAAACAAACACACACACACCAAAAATGAACCACTGTTATAGACTGTCTAGTGATAATAATTATTATTGTTATTATTATTATACCACTAACAGTTAACACTTACTGAGCCCTTACTGTGTGCCAGATACTGCTTGGAAAGTGCACCTGTATCAATTCATTGAATACTCTCAATTTCCTTGAAAGAGAGGCACTGTTATTCTGTCCATCTTACAGATGAGGAAAACGAGGCCTGAACTGGGGAACTGACTTGCAGACATTCACACAGGGAGGGGCGGTGACAGCCGTATGTAAACCCCAGCTCCAAAGCCCGGGATGGCAGTGATTACCTTCTGCTAAGCCACAGTGAATCTCTAAACAAGGCTTTGAGCATGGATAGGTGGTTAGTTTTACCTGTCATGCTCTTTTTTTTTTTTTTCTTGAGATGGAGTCTCGCTCTGTCGCCCAGGCTGGAGTGCAGTGGTGCAATTTCGGCTCACTGCAAGCTCCGCCTCCCGGGTTCACGCCATTCTCCTGCCTCAGCCTCCCGAGTAGCTGGGACTACAGGCGCCCGCCACCATGCCCAGCTAATTTTTTTGTATTTTTAGTAGAGACGGGGTTTCACCGTGTTCGCCAGGATGGTCTCAATCTCCTGACCTCGTGATCCACCCGCCTCGGCCTCCCAAAGTGCTGGGATTATAGGCGTGGGCCACCGCGCCCGGCCACCTGTCATTCTCTTAACAGTCCAAGAGGTAAGAAAACCTAGGGGGCCCATCTCAACTGGCAGGGAGGGATGCACCCTGTCAGGGGAAAGCTGAGGTGGACCTCGTGAACCCCCAAACAGAGACATCTCTGCGGGGTCCTCCCAACCCCATCCTGTATGAGCGAGTGGGCGGGAACTGTGGAGGGCTGCTCACCTGTGCTCCTGGAAACGGCGAGTGAGAGCGAGGAGAGGTCGGGGGACCCTGCAGAGAAGGAGGAACGTCTCAGGAGGTGATGGAGAGCAGCCAGGTACCAGAGAAGCTCCCAAGCAAGCCCCACCCCTTCCTCTCCTAGCTCTTCCCCTCTGGATCAGGCCCTTCGCCCTGATTGCCCCCTGCGTCTGGCCAGGCTTACCGGTGAAATCATGGACGGGTCCCGGCCTTTAGTTTCTGTGAGTTTGCCCCACCCTTCATCACACTCAGGGCCCGCTCCTTTTCTCCCTTAAAGTTGGGCCTGGAGGGGACCCCATCTCAATCTCAGTTTAAAAAGTCCCCATCCCGCTGGGCGCAAGGGCTCACACCTGTATATCCAGCACTTTGGGAGGCCGAGGCGTGCGGATCACCTGAGGTCAGTAGTTCGAGGCCAGCCTGACCAGCATAGTGAAACCCCGTCTCTACTAAAAATACAAAAATTAGCTGGGTATCGTGGCGGGCACCTGTAATTCCAGCTACTCAGGGGGCTGAGGCAGGAGAATCGCTTGAACCCGGGAGGCAGAGGTTGCAGCAAGCGGAGATCGCGCCACCGCACTCCAGCCTGGGCGACAGAGCGAGACTCCATCTCAAAAGAAAAAAACAAAAAACAACAAAAACAAAAACATCCTCCTGTCACGGTCAGACCACTTTTTATTTTTTCAATGTCAAGGCCCCCCTTCTCCGTCTGGAGGCAAGCCCCACCCCCTCCTCATTCTCTGTGCCAGGCCCCGCCCTGCTTTTTTGGGTAACAGGCCCTTCCCCTCCACTCGGCCAGAGTCAAGCCCCGCCCCTTCCCCTTCTTTCGGCCAACTCGGGCCCCGCCCCCTTCCTGCCCTCACGGTCAGGCCCCGCCCCCTCACCCCTCCGCGTAGGGCCCTGCTTCCTTTTTTGAGTCAGGCCCGGCCCTCTTCTCATAGTCCCGGTCGGATCCCGCCCCTCTTCTCCTCTCTGGGCCTGGCCCCGCCCCCATGCCCCCAAGAGCAGTTTTCGCTCCGCCTTCTGTGAGTCAGACCACGCCCCCTTCCTTGCCTCAGGGTCAGGCCCCGCCCCCTCTCACTCTACAGCGGGACGCCTCGCTCGAACCTCGGGCCGTACCCCCTTATCACCCTCTGCCTCCTTCCTACGCCCTAATACAGTGTCTCAGGAACCCTCACTCTGCCCCCGCGAAACCCTTAGACTCTCATAGGAACCCCCAGACTACTCCGGGACTGCCAGAATCCCCGCATCTCCAGCCCCGCCCCAGACCCCACTCCTGAACCCCAGCCCCGTTTACCTAAGGCCCCCAGCTCCGGCGCAGCCGGCGGTCTGGCGACGCGGCGACTCGGCATGGCCCGGCCAGTGGGGACGGACGGCCCAGAGGCTGGCCCAGACCGAAGCATGCACGCGGGCAGGCCGGGCGGCCGGGAGGCACGGTCTGGTGGACGATCGCGGGTCGGGCGAGCGGCGCAAGGGCTGGAGCCGCAGGCCGGGCAGGACGCGCGGCGCCCGGGGCTGCGCGGGGCGCGGGGCCGGGCCGGGCGGGCGGCGGGCGGGGGCGGGGCGGCGGAATTCCCCGGCGCCGCCGGCCTGCGCGCCCATTGGTCTGTACCCCGCCGTGACGTCACGCCTGGGGAACGGGAAAACCCCCACGCGTCACGTGATCGCGGGGGCGGGGCCGGCCGGGAAAGGGAGGCTGGGCGCTCAGGAGGGGTTGCACAGGCGTCGCTGCCCATTGCTCTGGACGAGACAACTGAGGCCTGCTTAAGGCCATCACGCCTTACCCATTGAGCAAGCCGGGAAACTCAGCCGCTCCCCGCTTTGGTCTCCCAGTGGGACTTGAACCTGCCGTTTCTCAGGCTGGAAGGGGAGCTTCAGGATCGACAGGTTGCCAGGGCTCTACACCTGCCATCCATAATAATATTTCGGAAACCTCCAAGGTCTCTCTACACCTCAGTTTCCTCAACCGTAAATTGAGGATAAAGATTTTTAACGAACGTTTAAAGCTAGCGTGTCAGCTTCAGAATTTATGTTTTGTGCATTGTTGTAACCCCAGCCCCTAGACCAGCTCCTGGAACACCATAGGTGCCCAATAAATGTTTATTGGAGGCCGGGCTTGGTGGTTCATGCCTGTAATCTCAGCACTTTGGGAGGCCGAGGCGGGCATATCACGAGGTCAGGATTTCGAGACCAGCCTGACCAACATGGTGAAATCCCATCTCTACTAGAAATACAAAAATTAGCTGGGCGTGTTGGTGTGCGCCTGTAATGCCAGCTACTCCAGAGGCTGAGGCAGGAGAATCGCTTGAACCTGGGAGGCGGAGGTTGCAGTGAGCCGTGATCGTGCCACTGCACTCCAGCCTGGGCAAAAGAGCAAGACTCCCATCTCCAAAACAAAAAGTTTATTGGATGAATGCATGGATGTTTTATTTATTGGTTTGTTCCTCCCTGCAGCCCCTGAAAGTTACCCATAAATAGCCCAGACCACTTTGAGCTCAAAAGCTCAGTAACGCAGTCTGCGAATGGCAGCAGTGTAGCCTCCGTATACATCCTGAGCTGTGTGCCTAAACCCTGAGCTCATCCCTCGCACCAGCGCCAGAAGCGTATGATAGGATTATTACAGAAGAGACTCAGGCTGAAAGGGGGGCAGCCACTTGGCTAGATCACATTCCTAAGCCTCCCATATCCCTGAGAACGACTAGGTGATCTATTAGGTTCTAACTTGGATGCCAGGCACTCTCAGACCACAGATGTAGGGTTTGTTTTCTTTCCTTTGCTTGTATAAAACTTGGGTGTTCTGGCTAGGCAGGGTGGCTCACACCTGTAACCCCAATACTTTGGGAGGCCGAGGCAGGAGGATTGCTTGAACCTGGGAGGTTGAGGCTGCAGTGAGCTGTGATCATGCTATTGCACTCCAGCCTGTGTGACAGAGTGACACCTTGTCTCAAAAAGAAAAAGAAATAACTCTGTAAGTTGAATGTTCACAACAATTGTGTGAAGTATATGGTGTTATTTATCCCCACACAGCAGATGAGAAAACTGAAACCCGGCGAAATTAATTTCTCCAAGGCCACACAAATTAATATGACACAAATATTTAAAACATAAAATTCTTAGAACAGGGCCTGGCACATGTGGGTGCTATATACAAATGTGGACTTTTTTTTTTTTTGAGGAAGGGTGTCACTCTGTCACCCAGGTTGGAGTGCAGTGGCAGGAACATGGTTCACCACAGCCTCAACCTCCTGGACTAAGGGGGTCCTCTCACCTCAGCCTCCAGAGTAGCTGGGACTACAGGTACACACCACCGCATCTGGCTAATATTTTCTTTTCTTTCTCTCTCTCTTTTTTTTTTTTTTTTTTTTGAGAGATGGAGTCTCGCTCTGTCACCCAGGCTGCAGTGCAGTGCAGTGGTATAATCTCAGCTCACTGCAATCTCTGCCTCCCGGGTTCAAGCAATTCTCCTGCCTCAGCTTCCCAAGTAGCTGGGACTACAGGCATGAGCCACTGTGCCCAGCCTGTTTTCTATTTTTGTAGAGAGAGGATCTGTTGCTCAGGCTGAGCCAGTACACCTGGCCAAAGGGCAACTAACTATTAACATCATCTTATTTAATCCTCATGACCGTCCTATTATTAGACCCACTTTACAGATGGGAAACTGAAGCTCAGAGAAATGAAGTCAGTTGCCTGAGGCCACACAGCTGGTGAGCTGGGACCACAGGTGTGTGCCACCATGCCTGGCCTAATTTTTGTGTTTTTAGCAGAGATGAGGTTTCACTATGTTGCCCAAGCTGGTCTTAAACTCCTGGGCTCAAGCGATCTGCCTACCTCAGCCTCCCAAAGTGCTGAGTCTACGTTTCTTTCTTTCTTTTTTTTTAGTAGAGATGGGGTTTCACCATGTTGGCCAGGCTGGTCTTGAACTCCTGACCACAGGTGATCCGCCTGTCTCGGCCTCCCAAAGTGCTGGGATTACAGTCGCGAGCCACCGTGCCCAGCCCTATTTCTTTTTTTTCTTGAGACAGAGTCTTGCTCTGCCACCCAGGCTGGAGTGCAGTGGCGTGATCTCAGCTCACTGCAAGCTCCTACTCCCGGGTTCACTCCATTCTGCTGCTCAGCCTCCCGAGTAGCTGGGACTACAGGTGCCCGCCACCACGCCTGGCTAATTTTTTGTATTTTTAGTAGAGACGGGGTTTCACCGTGTTAGCCAGGATGGTTTCGATCTCCTGACCTCGTGATCCACCCGCCTCTGCCTCCCAAAGTGCTGGGATTACAGGCGTGAGCCACCACGCCCGGCCTTCTTTCTTTTATTTAAGACATGGGATTTTGCTGTTGCCCAGGCTGATCTTGACCTCCTAGCCTCAAGTGATCCTTCTGCCTGAACCTCCCAAAGCGCTGGGATTACAGGAGTGAGCCACTGTGCCTGGCTCTTCAATTTACAGAGTTATTACACACAGCCTAACAGTGTCAGGCACTGCTCTAAAAGCTAGGGACATAGCAAGGCACATAGCAGACAAAAAGCCCTTGCCAGCAAGGAAATCCAAGTGAGGAGACAGATGGAAAACAGATAAGCAAATATATGTCTGATGGTGATGACAGTATTACAGGATAGAGCAGGATAAAGAGAATGAGTTTGGAGGATAGTTTGGGTCTGAGATCAGGGTCTGAGAGGTGCCATTTGAACAGGGAGTGAAAGAAGGCAAGGGATTCATGTGGATATCTGGGGGAGAGTGTTCAAAGCACAGGGGCTAGCACGTGCAAAGGCCCTGTGGTAGGAACATGCATGGCATGCTTAAGGAATAGCAAGAAGGCTGGTGCAGAGTGACTGACAGGAAAGGGGTAGAGATGACGGCAGAGTGATGGACCAGTAAGGTGACGAGGACACTGAATAATATTAAATGTAATGGATGAAGCCAACCACATGCAGCACTTACACTAGCGCTTGGCTTATGATAAGGATGACAAATAGCAGCTCCAATTGTTATAGGACCAGAAGCTCTCCTGATTCCTCTCTGCCCCTTGCCAATGCCAGGCCTCAGAAATGTTTGTTGAGACTGGGTGCAGTGGCTCATGCCTGTAATCCCAGCACTTTGGGAGGCCAAGGCAGGCAGATCACCTGAGGTCAGGAGTTCAAGACCAGCCTGGCCAACGTGGTGAAACCCCGTCTCTACTAAAGTACAAAACTAGCCGGGCATGGTGGCATGTGCCTGTAATCCCAGCTACTAGGGAGGCTGAGGCAGGACAATCGCTTGAATCCAGGAAGTGGAGGCTGCAGTGAGCCGAGATCATGCCACTGTACTCCAGCCTGGGTGACAGAGTGAGACTGTCTCAAAAAAAAAAAAAAAAGTTTGCTGAGTGACTAAAAGGACATGTCAGGGCCGGGCACGGTGGCTCACGTCTGTAATCCCAGCACTTTGGGAGGCTGAGGCAGGCACATCACCTGAGGTCCGGAGTTCAAGACCAGCCTGGCCAACATGGTGAAACCCCATGTCTACTAAAAATACAAAAATTAGCTGGTGTGGTGGTGGGCACCTATAATCCCAGCTACTCAGGAGGGTGAGGCAGGAGACTCACTTGAACCCGGGAGGCAGAAGTTGCAGTGAACTGAGATCGTGCCACTGCACTCACTCCAGCCTGGGTGACAGTGACTCCATCTCAAAAAAAAAAAAAGAAGTAAATAAAAAGGGGGCCAGGCACGGTGGCTCACGTCTGTAATCCCAGCACTTTGTGAGGCTGAGGCGGGTGGATCACAAGGTCAGGAGTTTGAGACCAGCCTGACCAACATGGTAAAACACCATCTCTACTAAAAATACAAAAATTACCCGGACGTGGTGGCGCACTCCTGTAATCTCAGCTACTCAGGAGGCTGAGGTAGAAGAATTGCTTGAACCTGGGAGGCAGAGCTTACAGTGAGCCGAGATTGCGCCACTGCACTCCAGTTTGGGTGACAGAGCAAGCCTTTGTCTCAATCAATCATCAATCAATAAAAAGGATAGCCAGGCGCCGTGGCTCATGCCTGTAATCCCAGCACTGTGGGAGGCCGAGGCAGGCAGATCACCTGAAGTCAGGAGTTCGAGACCAGCCTGACCAATATGGTGAAACGTGAAACCCCGTCTCTACTAAAAATATAAAAGTTAGCCGGGCTTGGTAGTGGGTGCCTGTGGTCCCAGCTACTCAGGAGGCTGAGACAGAAGAATTGCTTGAACTCGAGAGGTGAAGGTTGCAGTGAGCCAAGATCGTGCCACTGCACTCCAGCCTGAGCAATAGAGTGAGACTCCATCTCAAAAAAAAAAAAAAAGTAAATAAATAAAAATTAAAATTAAAATTAAAAAGGACATGTCAGATATCCTCAGCGCTCAGGATTTCTGCTGGGCTGTGAGCCCCATGAGGGCAGATCTGGGTCTGTCTTGGTCCTGGCTATATACACAAAACACCCCAGCACTCGGCACTACCCTGGGGCAGGGTTCAGCTGTTACATTTGTTGACTGCTTGTCACAGTCTCCAGTGTCTGAATATGAGCCCCACCGAGGTCCACACTTCTGAATGTGTCCACGTGTCTGGCAAAGTGAATGTTGGGGTTGTTCAGCATGCACTCATTAAATATGCCTGGCGTGGCTTCTCTGTGTTTGGCCCTATGCTGGGGACACAGCAGTGATCAAGACAGGTCTGGCTATGTCCTTGCGGGGCTCCATCCACTGGCAGAGACCAACCTGTCCCCAGTGATGATTCACAGTGGGCAGGGCTGCCATGAGAGACCCCAGAGAACCTGGCAGTCGGGGAGGGCTTCCTACAGGAGTGAGCATTGGAACCACAACCTGGAGGACACATGGGTAAAAGGCAAAGAAGGGATGAGCCAGCTGTGATGGCTCACGCCTGTAATCCCAGCACTTTGGGAGGCCCAGATGGGACGACTGCTTGAGGCCAGGAGTTTGAAACCAGCTTTGGCAACATTGAGAGACCCCATCTCTACAAAAAATTTAAAAATTATGCAGGCAGCCAGGCACGGTGGCTCACACTTATAATCCCAGCACTTTGGGAGGCCGAGGAAGGTGGATCACGAGGTCAGGAGTTCGAGACCAGACTGGCTAAGATGGTGAAACCCTGTCTCTACTAAAAATACAAAAATTAGCCGGGCGTGGTGGCGGGTGCCTGTAGTCCCAGCTACTCAGGAGGCTGAGGCAGGAGAATCGCCTGAACCCGGGAGGTGGAGGTTGCAGTGAGCCAAGATCGTGCCACTGCACTCCAGCCTGGGCAACAAGAGCGAAACTCCATCTCAAAAAATAATAATACATAAAAATACAAAATAAATAAATACATAAATAAAAAATGACGCAGGCGTAGTGGCACTTGCCTGTGGTCCTAGGTAGTTGGGAGGCTGAGGCAGGAGGATCGCTTGAGCCAGCAGGTCAAGGCTGCAGAGCTGTGATTGTGCCACTGCACTCCAGCCTAGGGTACAAGGCAAGACTTTGTATCAAAGAAAAAAAAAAGTGGACAGGGGTTGTGTGCCTGGGGGCAGGATCCAGGTAGGGGGAAGACCAGGCTGGATGCAGGGGTTAATAAATGTCCTCATCACCAAGGTCTCAGTCCCCAGTAAGGAGCCTGGGCTTTCTCCTGAGGTCACTGTGCAGCCACAGTAGGTTCTGAGCAAGGGCTGGACAGGGTCAGGTTTGTGCTTTAGTAGAATAAACTATGAAGTTTCCTCTAGCTGGAACGGGTGTGGTGGCTCATGTCTGTAATCCCAGCACTTTGGGAGGCTGAGGTGGGCGGACAGCTTGAGGTCGAGACCAGCCTGGCCAACATGGCGAAACCCTGTCTCTACTAAAAATACAAAAAAATTAGCCAAGCGTAGTGGTGCATGCCTGTAATCCTAGCTACTCAGGAGGCTGAGACAGGAGAATCACTTGAACCCAGGAGGCAGAGGTTGCAGTGAGCTGAGATCCTACCACTACACTACAGCTTAGGCAACAGAGCGAGACTCTGTCTCAAAGAAAAAAAAAGTTTCCTCTAACTGCTGGCTTGAGTGTGAATGGGATGTGGGGAAGGCAGGACCGGGACAGGGGACCAGACAGAACACTGAGCAAGAACACCACAGGGTAAGGAGGGGCATGGAGCAGGTGGAGCAGGTGGTCCCAGTGAAGAGGTGAGGCCCCAGGGAGTTGTGGGGGTAGCTGATGGGCCTTGTCAAAGGCTTGGGCGTGGAACTGTGAGAGGAGGAAGAGCCAGGGGTGACGAGGCCAGGGAGTCCAGGTGGCTGGAGAGCCCACCAGTCTCGAGGGTCTGCCGAGCCCTGTACCTCCGGGGTTCCTAGGAGCCCATCAGTCAGGCCATGATGCAGAGCCTGGGGTTCCTCCAAGGGTACCGGGGATCCATGGAATGGTATAGAGTTGGGGGGCGGGTAATGGAGACCCATGGCTGCCCTGAGGGATGGGAGACTGCCGTGGCCTGTGGACCTGTGGTGTGGGGCTCCGAGGGCGCCATCATCTCCCTGGGGCCTCATGGATCCCCTGACTGGCTCTGCAATATGGGGTGGCAGCTGGAGCCTGAAGGAACCTGGTGTGGTCCTCAGCATTGAGCCCCCTATCCCAGAAGTGTTGCTGAGACCACCCCCCAAAACAGTAAACCTGGGAATGTAGGGTCCCCACCCCTCAGAACACAGAGGCCTCGCTCAGCTCACCTATCCAGTGGGCGAAGGGTCCCAGCACCAGGGGCTGGGATGGGAAGTCCAACTCATGCCACCTCTGGAGGGCATGGCTGGTCGTCGGCACAGGCAGCCCCAGGGATGTGATATGACACCCCAACACTCACGGAGTGCTACAGCCAGACAGCCAGGTGCCACTCAGGCCGGCTGAGCCTTCACCCCCATGCTCCTCCAAATTGGGAGTGAGTGGGTGTCAGCACAAAAAGCCAAGGGCACACATTGTCTGCCCCAACTGCTGTGCTGAGGCCTCACGGTGGCAGGTGCTCATGGCGACCCGGCTGAAAGCTGTACTCGGCCCTGCCTGGTGGTGTCAGGTTAAGAGACATTCAGCGGGCACGTGGGAGGTTCCAGCCTGCGCCCAGCAGGGGCAGCTGGCAGGAAAGGGTACAGGGCAGCAAGCTCCCTGCAAGCAGCTTCCCCAGGAATCTGAAATGAGGCCAATTAATGAAATCTCAGAGGGCTGGTGGGAGGGCGAGAAGTGAGGAAGAGGCCTGGCCTGGCAGGTATGGTTTTTTTTGAGATGGAATCTTGCTCTGTCGCCCAGGCTGCAGTGCAGTGTGTGATCTGGGCTCACTGCAACCTCCGCCTCCCGAGTTCAAATGATTCTTCTGCCTCAGCCTCTTGAGTATCTGTGATTACAGGTGCCTGCCACCATTCCCGATTAATTTTTGTATTTTTAGTAGAGACAGGGTTTCACTATGTTGGCCAGGCTGGTCCTAAACTCCTGATCTCAAGTGATCCATCCACTTCGGCCTCCCAAACTGTTGGGATTATAGGTGTGAGCCACCGCACCCAGCCAGGTATGGCTCTTGACACAAGGTCACAATCCCCACCTTTACACGTCCCGTACCCTGCAGGTCATTCTCCTGGACTCAGGAGAGCCACCTCATCCCTGCTTGAAGCTGTTCTCCAAGGCAACAGAGGAAGGAAGGCATGAGGAGGAGGGGCAGTGCTGAGTTTAAGTTAAACACCCATATGAATTTATTAAATCCAGACTGTGTTAAAGGGCGGCGGTCTAGGATGGGGAGTGTGGTAGGGGGACGAGGGACAAGATGATGAATGGCCGTGGCCATCCCGTAGGGGGGCCCGGCCCCGCCCCCGCCCAACCCACCCCCTCGGCAACGCCACGTCGGCTTCACCATGATTCCCAGTGGTGTTGGGCTGGCAGGGCGAGATGGCTGGAAACACAGAGGGACAGAGGGACAGACGGCGCCTCCACAAACAAGCCCTGGCCTGCCCCGGCCCCTACGTCACACGCTGAGCCCTGGCCTGAGGCGGGCCTCCCGCCGCCCCGGCCTGATCTGTCCAGGGAAAGGGCGACAGGGAGGGGAGGCGAGAGGGCCGGGGCACAGGGGTAGTGGTCGCCAGGAGCCGGAGCAGGCGAGGACCAGTCACGACTAATCCTTTTTCTTGTCCTCTGCTGGCTTTGGAGGGGCTTCCTGGGGCTCGCTGGCAGAGCTGGCCCCCTGGGTGGGCTTGGTGGGCAGGGACGTGGAGGCCTCCTCCCTGGTGGCGGTGGTCGTGGTGGGTGCAGGTGTGGGCGTGAGGGCCCCTGCTGTTGTGGGAACCTCGGCCACGGGGGCGGCAGCTGTGGGGTCTTCTCCACTCATGCCAAACTCGTTGACTCGGGTGGGGTCGACGCGGTAGATCCACCGTTGGTAGAGGTAGATGAAGAAAACCACATCTGGAGAGGGGTGGGAGGCAGTGTGAGGTCGGGCTGGCCCGTCCACAGCCAGGTGGGCCTGGGTGATGAGGGCGTGATGCAAGGGCGGGGCCGAGCCCCCTCAGACTGAGCACCCCATCTGGGGCCGTGGCAACCCCTCAGACCTGGGCCCTAAAGACTGCCTCGGGGCACTGTTCCGGTGGGAGCCCCCACCTGCCCACCGGGCCTCACCGTCCCGCAGGCAGCCGATCCGGTACATAACGGGCATCTTGATGACAAAGGCGAACAGGTCATCGATGAATGTGTTGAGGGCCTTGTAGGTGAGCATGCGCCAGGGAAGGTGGGCCACGGACTTGAGCTTGTAGTTGATGAAGAGCTGGGGTGTCATGGTGATGAAGCCTGCAGTGAGAGCACCAATGAGCGGAGGGATGGCCTCTCCCACCTCTCCCCTGCGCACTCTGCACTGGCCATACCAGCCCCCTCACCACTTCCTACACCTGGGCACACTCTACCACTTCCTACACCTGGGCACATTCTACCAGCGGCCTCTGCACTGGTGGGGACTTCTGTCACACCCGCACAGCTCCCTCCCTGGATATCTGAGGCCTCGGTTTAAATGTCCTGTCCTCAGAGGGGCTCCCCGACTCCTATTAATGTGCATCCCCTCACCACTCTGCCCTTCACAGTACCCATTATTGGCTGTATTCACCTGGTCTTTTGTTTTTTGAGACAGGGTCTCACTCTGTCACCCAGGCTGGAGTGCAGTGGCGTAATCATGGCTCACTGCAGCTTCAACCTCCTGGACTCAAGGGATCCTCCCACCTCAGCCTCCCAGGTAGCTGGGACTACAGGCACGCACTACCACTCCCCAGTAATTTCTGTGTTTTTTGCAGAGATCGGGTCTTGCCACCTTGCCCAGGCTGGTCACGAATTCCTGGGCTCAAGTGATCCTCCTGCCTCACCTCCCAAAGCATTGGGATAACAGGTGTGAGCCACTGCACCTGGCCCTACTTGTTTACTTGTTCCCAAGACACAAAGATCCCCTGAGAATGAGGACTGAAGCGTACTGTTCATGTCCTCCCTAAAGTCCTCTCTGACCCCAGATGGGGCCGTGTGTGCCCTCGGGCCTCCCTATATCCCAGCTCTGCCCACCCTAGGTTGTCCCTGTCTGGGGACGGGTCTGTCTCCTGCACTGGGCTGTGAGCCCTGCCCAGCATGGGGCCTGCTCTCTCCTGGGGTGGCTGGGCTGCTCACCGAAGGTCAGCAGGAAGCCGTAGAGCATGCTGAGCACCCAGGAGTACCAGCCCTTGTGCTCCAGGTACAGAAGACTGTAGACGGCATAGCAGCCCAGGAGCGGGAAGAGGATCCAGGACAGGTACCGGAATGCCATCTGTGGGGCCAAAGGGTGGGGCTGTCAGCCAGCTCCTCGGCCCTGCCTGGCAGCCCTGCTCCCCGCCCTCACCCACCACACCTGGTCTGGCAGGCCGGGCAGGGGGAATTTCCAGGTAGCCCTGGGGACTCTGGACTCGACCAGGAAGCAGTTATGGCAGGTGGGGGACACAGAGGATGTGGCACAGGCTGTAAAGCATGGGTCCAGCAGACAGATGGCCGGCCCCGGGTGCCTCAGGGGTACGTGGGTACCACCCCCAGGGGCCCACTGTGCAGGACACTCACATCATCATACACTTTGGTCGAGGACTCGATATACGTGGACTTGTCCTTGAAGGATAGGCGGGGGAAGATTCCTGCCACCCTGTGCTCCCGGTCCAGCTGTGGATGAGGTAGTCGCCATGGTCAGTTGCCACGCTGGCTCCCACCCCACAAGCCAGAACCAGCCCCTGCCCTTCCCCACCGTTCCCAGTTCCCCTGCCCCACGTGCGACCCAAAAAAATCCCCTGGTGAGAAAATCCCCTCAGTCCTGGGAGTGAGGCACTTGCTGGGAATCCCCCGGGGGCCAGCTCCAGGGTCCAGCTGGGCCACACTACCCCCTCCCAACCCCTGCAGCTCCCGAGACAGCATGGCGCCCCAGCCTTACCCGGACGTCCATGACCTTGGTGATCTTCCAGAGGTCGATGAGGACCCCAATGAAGACGCTGACCTGGACCACGAAGTTGGTCTCGTTGTCCAGGATGTAGAGGAGGACCACGAATGACTGGAAAACGCCGAAGAAGACGGAGCGCACGGACAGGCCCTCCAGGGACTGCCGGCTGTTCCAGAACTGGATATCTGTGCGCAGGGGGTAGGGGGGAACCAGGAGGCTGAAGAGGTGCTGAGATCCTACTGCAGCTCCCTCAGGCCCCCTTGGCCTGCATCCTCCTCACACCCTGGGGTGGGGCTGGGTCCTCAGGAGGGGTGCTGAACGAGACCCCTCTCTCCCAGGAAGGCTCTCTCATTCATTGGGTGGCCCCCAGAGCACCAGACAGGCAGCACCCCTGGAGCCCTCCCATAGGACGTCAGCACCCAGCACCCCAAGGTGCAGTCCCTTGACTGATGGTGACAGTGACTGTTGCCATGGATGGGGCTCACCACGTGCCAGGTGCTAAGGGCTAGTCAGGGAAGCTGCTTCCCTGAGGCCAAACAGCCTGGCATGGCAGAATCTGAAGGGATGCTGGGTCTGTGCCACACCGTGGTGCCAGCCCGCCCTCCCTGGGAAGGAAGATCTGTGGCATGCACTTCAAGACCACCTCCTCCAGGCCCCGACCCTGACACCGGGAAGGAACTGGCTCACAGACATGCTCAGGAAACTGACAAGGGCCCTGGGCTCCAGTCTGGAGCTCCTTCCAGCGCTCCGCCTAGATGCTGCCAAGGACCCATGTCAGCGTGCTCCGCTCTGAGCCCTGGTCTCACCATGGACACCTCTCTCTTGACCCTGCCCGGCTGAGCGTCTAACCGCAGCCTCGGAGGCTGAGCCACCACGTCTGTAGCACAGTGGTGGAGCCAGGTCTGCAGTCTTGCAGGGTCAGGGCCAGCTCTGCACTCAGGGAATAAAGGCTGTGAATTCTGGTCCATCTGCACCCTACCCCATCCCAGAGCTCTGGCACACTCCATAGGCTCACCCCACCCACCCCTGCCCATCAGACTGACCCCCGTCCCAACTGAGAAGAATGGGTCTGGAGACAAGGTTCTGGTGGGTTCTGGTGGGAGCAGCTGGGCCCAAGCCCCTCCTTAGATCAGGGAGGCCACAGAGCACGGGTGCCAAGTAAGGCCTGCGCCCCCTGCTGCATGACACTGGGGAGGAACAGCCTTCTTGTGCCTCATTTCTCACTGGACCCCAGCCAAGCCAGCTCCCGGGCAGAAGGGTCCCGTCTCCCAGCGACAGCTGGTAGATGGCTGGCTGGGGTCGGCACCAGCTCCTGTGCCCGTATGACACTGCATTCTTCCAGATGGTAGTTCTCAATAATGGCAAGAGCGTCCTTTTCTTTTGGAACAGGGTCTCACTCTGTTGCCTAGGCTGGAGTTCAGTGGTGAGATCATGGCTCATGGCAGCCTTGACCTTTCAGGCCCAAGCCTCCCGAGTAGCTGAGACCACAGGCACGCGCTGCCATGCCCAGCTAATTCTTAAAAAAAATTGTGTAGAAACGAATCTCGCTTTGTTGCCCAGGCTGGTCTCAAACTCCTGGGCTCAGGCGATCCTCCCACCTTGGCCTCCCAAAGTGCTGGGATTACAGGCGAGAGCCACCGCCAGGCCGGCAATAGTGTCTTAATACCAGGAATACTACTACTCATTCCTCCTGCCGCCTGCGGGAGCTACAGGGCAGCAGGCCACTCCTTCAGACTGGGGTGCTCTGGGCAAGGAAGAAGTGGCCTGCAGGGCCTAGAAGATGAGAGTTGGGGCTGGAACCATCTGCCCCTTAGGAACTGTGTGACTGGGCAAGTGACATCCCTGAGCCTCTGGCTCCCATAGGGCTCAAGGAGCTACCTGGGGAGGGTACCCAGGACAGTGCCTGGCATGTGGCTGCTTCTCCTCAAACGCTGACCATCAGTATGGTCAGCCTTAGAACCTAGGGACCTTTGGGGGACAGTGCTCCTCCTTCCCACTCGGGCAGGCCCCGTCCACTCAGCCCTAAGCGGCCTCCTGCAGCAGGCAGCCTGCCGGGCAGGGTGGCGGGAGCAGCTCCGGGGCTTCCCTGCTCTTGGCTCTGGAGTTCCCCAGCCCTGCTTCCTGGCAGTATTGGCCTGGCCTCTGCCCCACCAGCAGGCCAGCCCCTCCCTCAGCTTCACACCCGGTGGGTGGGAATTTCTGGGTTGGGAGTTTTGGGGCCACTGCCCCTCCCCAGCTCACTAGGCCTCCGGAGAGTGGGGCTGAGAGACCCCAGGCAGGGGGAGGACGTGGGGAGGGAGGGGAGGAGGAAGGGGGCAGGTCCTGTCCCCCACCCTGCACAGCCTCTCACTAGCCCTGGGGTCCCGTTCCTACCATTCTTGAAGGCCAGGAACTCGAAGACACTGTGAACGATAGACACGATGATGGTGAGCGCCAGCAGGTAGGGGTTGGTCTCCAGCAGGGCCACCTGCAGGGGACACTTGTGAGCACAGCTTGTCCCCACCCAGGGGCACCTTCACTAGCTTTTGTCCCGAGAGCTGCCCCTGGGGCTGCCTGTAGAGGGAGGTTGAAGGTGGGCCAGCCGGGAGGAGACTGGGTCAGAGATGGGCAGATGGGGACAGAGAGGAGGGTGACTCACAAAGACAGAAGAAAGGGGGAGACGGCACTAGGGGAAGAGGCAGAGGCCAAGGGAGTGCTGCGGGGAGTGGGTGAAGGGACACTGGGAGCCAGGAGCAGAGACCCAACAGTGACGTCAGCCCAGGAGGCAAAGCCAAGCCTCATGCCACAGACACAGGCTGACATTTCAGGACCCACTGAGATGGCAGAGACACGGAGTTGGAGCCCAGGGCCAGGGACACAAGGTCTGGGACAGGAGGAGGAAGGGACGGGTCCGAACCCAAAGGGTCCAACAGAACAGCCTGGGGAGAGGACCCCCAGTCATCTAGGGCTGGAGGGCCGGGTGCCCACTTCCTTTCACTGTGGAGAAGGGACCTGGGAGGTTGTGAAACTGTGGGCAGAGGAGCACCAGGCGGGATGTCCCACAGCCCAGGCCTGGTGCACTTCCTCTTGGCCTCTTGTGCCCAGGAAGGCACCGGGAAGTCCCGCCCACCCCAGCCACACTCACCTTCACCGAGTCCTGCTCCTCATCTGACTGCTCGTACAACTCATCGCCCAGGAAGTTCCAGGGCGACTTGGTGCTCTGGGCAGCATAGAGCTGCCAGCGCCAAAGTGAGAGCGGGCAGAAGGAGACACGGAGCGGCAGGCTGGCCAGGCTCTCGTTGATGGGGTAGTAGTCCTTCTGCAGGTTCCAGTAGTCATTGAAGTAGATGATGGGGTAGTAGTCACCGCTCACGGCGTCGAACTTCACATCTGCAGCACGTGGGGCAGGGGCACCGTTTGGCCCGGGCAGGAGGCCAGGGTACCCACAGGCTTCAGATGTCTGGAGGGACCCAACAGGGCCCCTCTACAGAGACTGGAGGACAGGGGACATTTCTAGGCCACACCATGAAGAGCTAAAGGGTGCCTTGACCTCAGCAGAGGGGACCAGGGGCAAAGGGCAGGCAGGTCCCCACTGAAGGGGGTAGCTGTGGCTCAGCTCCAGCCCACGGCTGCCCCATGGGTGACCATGTAACCCAGTTTTATAAAATAAGCCAGAAATTGTGGCTTTTAAGTGATACTGCCTCAATTTCAAAAGTTGGCAAGTGATAGACATTTTTTGAAAACAGTTTGTGGGCTGGATGGGACCTGACTGCGGACCGATGCTGGCGTGTGGAAGTCAGTCCTGGGGTCCCCAGGGGTGGGGGTGTGGGAGAAGGAGAGGACATGGGAAGGGGATAGGACAGGGTGGGGAGCTTGGGAGGGTGGAGCCCTGGAAAGCTCTCTCAGGGGGACGGGGCCAGGAGAAGACAAGGAGATGGGCCCCGAGCACCTTCTCAGAGGCCTCTGCAAGCAGCTGGCATGGCTGGGGAGCTTACATTGATCCAGGGGAGGGGGCACACTGCCCTTCACCCACGGCGTGTGGTCATCCACGATGTTGATGGTGATGTTGGGGTGCCAATGGGAGATCACCTCCACGGGCCCATAGTCCTCAGCCCTCTGAGGCAACATGGGGGGAAGGACCTCAGAGGCAGGTGGAGGTGCTCAGGGACTATCAGTCTCTGCACACTTCCTCCCAAGGGTTCCCATGAAAATCTTAATCTTTGCTTTCTTTTTTTTTGAGATGGGGTCTCACTATGTTGCTCAAGCTGGTCTCGAATTCCTGGGCTCAAGCACGATCCTCCCACCTCGGCCTCCCAAAGTGCTGGGATTAGAGGCGTGAGCCACCATGGACAGTCTCTCTTCTTTCTTTCTTTTTTCCCTTTTTTGGAAGAGATGGGGTCTCACTATGCTGCCTGGGCTGATCTTGAACTTCTGGGCTCAAGTGATCCTTCTGCTTCAGCCTCCCAAAGTGCTGGGATTACAGGCATGAGCCATCTCCCCTGACAACCTTGGCAGCAGAGTATCAGCCACCACAGCAACTGCTGGCAGAGGGCTCTCCTCCCCAGGCTTGGAGATTCCGCCATCCAGGCCCCTTCCGGCCATCGACAGGATCCTCCCACCCCACATGTAGAAAACCGAGGTAGAGGTAGAGGCAGGGCTGGCATCCTAGGCCAGGCTGTGAAGCCCAGCCTCATGACAGCAGGCTCCACACACTCTTGCACCGTGGCCTCACCTCCATGAGCAGCGACCACCCCTCCCACACAGGACCACCCGTGGAGAGAGGAAGTCTCTTAGTGCCCACTGCAAGTTAACCACAGATTAACTGCCCAGCTCCCCAGCCCACCAGGAGTGACAGCAACTATTAATCCTGCAGTTCCTACTAAAGCCATATTCTCGTATGCGTGCTTGGTGCCAGGCTGAGCTTGGGCTCTGGGGCCTGGCTGTGTGGGTGAGAGTCCCTGGCCTGCCACTTCCTGGCTGTGAGACTGAGCAAGTGTCCTCATGTGAGAATGAGACTGTGATGCAGACCCCTCCCAGGCTGGCGAGAGGCTTGGGTAACCTTGTCTGGGATCCTCCTCATTCCCTGAGAGACAGCTGCCTCCTGACCCCATTTCCCAGAGGAGGAGCCCAGTGCTCAGGGTGGGGAGGTGGCGTGACCAAGCCAGCACGGTGGTTCAGTGGTGGTGACAGATGACAGCCCCAATGGTCTAGTATGAGCTGTGAATGGCCTGGCTTGGTCCCTATAGGCCCTGACAACCCTGCCCGTTTACCTTGATCATTTCTGGGTCCGCTTCTGTCTCTCCTGTCAGCAGGTTCTTGGTTTTCTGAAATCGTCTGCGCTTGTATTTGTTGATCACTGTGGTTGGGAGATGGGAAAGGAGGGGACGTGAGACCTGCCAGCACCTGCAGCCTCCAGAGCCCAGACCCCTGCCCACCAGCAACGAACGGCTCACGGTCTCCTGGCATCCACCTTGCACTCACCTGCTGAGATCAGCGTGACCTGGAACGCCAGAACTGCCTCCCCAAATCTCAACCAATCCCAGTTCCTCATGATCATGGGGATGCCACCATCACCAAATGCCCCAGGCAGAAACCCCAGCTCAGTAGGGCACTGTAATCCCAGCACTTTGGGAGGCTGGGGCGGGCAGATCCCCTGAGGTCAGGAGTCAGAGACCAGCCTGGCCAACATGTTGAAACCCCCGTCTCTAATAAAAATACAAAAATCAGCCGGATGTGGTGGCGGGTGCCTGTAATCCCAGCTACTTGGGAGGCTGAGGCAGGAGAATTGCTTGAACTAGAGAGGTGGAGATTACAGGAAGCTGAGATCGTGCTGTTGTACTCCAGCCTGGGCAACAAGAGCAAAACTCCGTTTCAAAAAGAAAAAAGAAGAAAACAAATAAATAAATAAAAATAAGTGACTGATCATGGCATCCCGCAGCTTTGGAACCCCAGACACTCACCATAGCCCCGGTGACCTCTCAACCCTCACCACCTTCCACTTCTCAAACATGCCAACCCGGGGCCTTCGGGCGTGCTACCCCGTGTCCCAGGAACCATGCTCCGACACAATCTTCGTGGCCTGGCTCCTCCGTGGCATTCAAGTCCCTGGCAGAACGTCCTTCTTCCACAGGGCTTCCCTGGCCACCCCACTGAATGAGCCTATGCAGTCATTCTCCTGACAGCTTGTTTCCTTCACAACATTTCACCACTATCCAAAACCACTTAGCCGGTGGTTTACCTGCCTGCTGTCTGTCCCTGCAACCAGTCTGCAAGCCCTGTGCGGAAATGCGGGTAGGGGCAGGGCCTGTTTGAACACACGTGGGGTGCCTGCACAGGCTCGGTGATGACCAGTTGAATACATGACTATAAAGAGGAGGGAGACAGTTCCAAAAAAGGCGTGAGGCCACCAACATGAGAAACCAAGATGAGAAACACTTTGGGGCTGTGAATCCCCAGCCAAGGAGTTGGCCTCACTTCCTCTCGCAGAGGCCAGGTTGGCCACAGGCTCCCTGCCACGTTGTCCCAAATGCTGACGGGGAGGAAGGGGCTTGTGCGTGCCCATGCTCCATCTCCCAACCCCTGCCCTGGCCTGGGGACGTTTCTGTTTTTTTTCTGGAGACAGAGTCTCGCTCTGTCACCCACGCTGGAGTGCAGTGGCACAATCTCGGCTCACTGCAACCTCCGCCTCCCGGGTTCAAGCGATTCTCCTGCCTCAGCCTCCCAAGTAGCTGGGATTACAGGCGTGCACCACCACGCTCTGCCAATTTTTTGTATTTTTAGTAGAGACGGGGTTTCACTGTGTTAGCCAGGATGGTCTCAATCTCCTGACCTCGTGATCTGCCCACCTTGGCCTCCCAAAGTGCTGGGATTACAGGTGTGAGCCACTGCGCCTGGCCCAAAAAGAAGCTAAGTATTTTTCTTTTTTTTTTTTTTTTTTTTGAGACAGAGTCTCGCTCTGTCATCCAATCCAAGCTGGAGTGCAGTGGTGTGATCTCGGCTCACTGCAACCTCCGACTCCCAGGTTCCAGCTATTCTCCCACCTCAGCCTCCCAGGCAGCTGGGACTACAGGCGTGCACCACCACGCCCAGCTAATTTTGTATTTTTAGTAGAGACAGGGTGTCACCATGTTGCCCAGGCTGGTCTCAATCTCCTGGCCTCGTGATCTGCCCACCTCGGGCTCCCAAAGTGCTGGGATGACAGGTGTGAGCCACTGAGCCTGGGGACTTTTCAGCTCTTCCTTATGCTATGAAGGAAAACTCAGTCTGCCCTCCCTCAACTCTCTATCCTGCCCCCTGGGGCCAGGGAGAGACAGGGAAAGGGGAAAGAGACCTGGCCAACAGCAGGGGCTCTGGGGGCAATCTTGGCTATGAATCCTACAAGCTAAGGGATGCTGGTGAGTGATGTCACTTCTCTAAAGAAGGAAGAAAGGCCTCACTTCTTCTTGGCCCAGGGCCTACTGCTTATTAACAGAAACGTCATCCTTTTTTTTCTTTTTTTTTTTTTTGAGATGGAGTCTCACTCTGTTGCCCAGGCTAGAGAGCAGTGGCATGACTTCAGCTCACTGTAACCTCTGCCTCCTAGGTTCAAGCAATTCTCCTGCCTCAGCCTTCCGAGTAGCTGGGATTACAGGCATCCACCACCATGATCAGCAATTTTTGTATTTTTAGTAGAGACGGAGTTTAACCATGTTGGCCAGGCTGGTCTCAAATTCTAACCTCAAGTGTTCCACCTGCCTCGGCCTCTCAAATTGCTGGGACTACAGGCTTGAGCCACCTGGCCAATCCTCATCATTTCTATGATTATTAAATCATTGGGGATCTTCCTCCTGTGTCCAGGGGGAGAAGCCAACACTCAAGGGTTGACTTGGAGAAAATTCCAGGGGGACATGCCCCAATCCTGTCCACACCTGACAGAGACTGTCCAGGGAAGGGAGGGCCCCAGAGGGCAGTGCTGGCTGGTGGAGGGGCAGGCACAGGGGAGAGAGGCTTTGGCTCAGGCAAAGAACACATTCTGCAGCTTGGAGGCATCCAGACCAGATGGACCTGGCTCCCGTGGGGAGGAAGAAGCCCCCCTTTCTTGGAGGAAAATCTTCTAGAGCTGCACCATCCAGTATCAGGGTTGCTGACCACATGCAGCTACTGGGCACTGCAAATATGGCTAGTCCAAACCAAGAAGTGCTATGATATAAAACACACACTAGACCCTTTTTTTTTTTTTTTGACATAGTCTTGCTCTGTTGCCCAGACTAGAGTGCAGTGGCACGATTTCAGCTCACTGCAACCTCTGCCTTCTGGGTTCAAGTGATTCTCCTGCCTCAGCCTCCTGAGTAGATGGAATTACAAGTGTTAGCCACCACGCCCGCCTACTTTTTGTATTTTTAGTATAGCTGGGGTTTCATTATGTTGGCCAGGCTGGTCTCAAACTCTTGGCCTCAAGTGATCCACCTGCCTCAACCTCCCAAAGTGCTGGGATTACAGACGTGAGCCACCGTGCCCAGCCACACACACTAGATTCTGAAAACTGGCACGAGGGGAAAAACAAATGTAAAATATCTCACTTTTTATACGGATTATATGTTGAAACAAGAATATGTTGAGTTCAATTAAACTATTATTGATATTAATCTCATGGTTTTTACCTTTTTACTTATTTATTTGTGAGACAGGGTCTCCCTTTGTTACCCAGGCTAGAGTGCAGTGGCGTGATCACTGCAGCCTCAACCTCCTGGGCTCGGGTGATCCTCCTACCTCAGGCTCCCGAGTAGCTGGGATTACAGGCATGTGCCACCATGCCTGGCTAATTTTTGTATTTTTATTAGGGGGGTTTTGCCATGTTGCCCAGGCTGGTCTCGAACTCCTAGGCTCAAACAATCCTCTAGCCTCGGCCTCCCAAAGTGCTGGGATTACAAGTGTGAGCCATCACAGCCCTGGCCTTACTTTTTTATTATTTTATTTATATTTCTTTCTGAGACAGGGTCTCGCTTTGTTGCTCAGGCTGAAGTGCAGTGGCCTGATCACAGCTCACTGCAGCCTTGACCTCCTAGGCTCAAATGATCCTCCTACCTGAGCCTCCTGAGTCGGAGGACACTACAGGTGTGTATCACCATATCTGGCTAATTTAAAAAAATTTTTTGGCTCACGCCTGTAATCCCAACACTTTGGGAGGCCAAGGCAGGTGGGTCACCTGAGGTTGGGAGTTCGAGACTAGCCTGACCAACATGGAGAAACCCCATCTCTACTATAAATACAAAATTAGCTGGGCATGGTGGCACATGCCTGTAATCCCAGCTACTCAGGAGGCTGAGGCAGAATTGCTTGAACCTGGGAGGTGGAGGCTGTGGCGAGCCAAGATCATGCCACTGCACTCCAGCGTGGGCAACAAGAATGAAACTCTGTCTCAAAAAAAAAAAAAAAATAGGCCAGGCGTGGTGGCTCTCGCCTGTAATCCCAGTACTTTGGGAGGCCGAGATGGGCGGATCATGAGGTCAGGAGATCAAGACCATCTTGGCTAACACGGTGAAACCCGGTCTCTACTAAAAATACAAAAAAACCATTAGCCGGGCATGGTGGCGGGTGCCTGTAGTCCCAGCTACTCAGGAGGCTGAGGCAGGAGAATGGCATAAACCTGGGAGGCGGAGCTTGCAGTGAGGCGAGACTGTACCACTGCACTCCAGCCTGGGCAACAGAGCGAGACTCCATCTCAAAAAAAAAAAAATAAATAAATAAAATGAAATAAAATAAATAAAATTTAAAAATTAAAAAAATTTTTTTTTGTAGAGATGAGGTCTCCCTATGTTGCCAGGGCTGGCCTCAAACTCCTGGGCTCAAGCGATCCTCACTTTGGCCTCCCAAAGTGCTGGGATTGCAGGCATGAGCCACTGGGCCTGGCCTCTCTTCACTTTTTTACTCTTTAGTCTTTTTCTATTGGAAAAATGTTAATGCCTTCTCTGGCTCACATCCTATCTCCATGGGATGGGGCTGCTCTAGAATACTGATTATTGGCCTCTTGGGAAGAAAAGGGGCTTTTCTTTTTTTTTTTTTGAGATGGAGTCTCGCTCTGTCGCCCAGACTGGAGTACAGTGGCACGATCTCGGCTCACTGCAATCTCTGCCTCCAGGATCCAAGAGATTCTCCCACCTCAGCTTCCCGAGTAGCTGGGATTACAGGCATGTGCCACCGTGCCCAGCTAAGTTTTATATTTTTAGTAGAGACGGGGTTTCACCATGTTGGCCAGGCTGGTCTCGAACTCCTGACTTCAAGTGATCGGCTCGTCTTGGCTTCCCAAAGTGCTGGGTTTCCAGGCATGAGCCACCACAACCAGCCAAAAGGGGGCTTTTCTGAACTCACACTCCCCTTCACCCTGGAGTTGGTGGGTGGCTCACTCCAAGTCCTTCTGTGGCCCTGCTCTGAGGGTCCCAGCTCCAAGGCTGGTGGGGGAGGCCTGGATGATCCTAGTATGCTTTTCAGGTTCACTGTCTGCAGGTTCTATTTTACAGACCAGACTGACTGCATAAACCTCACCACACAGTGACATGGATCACATTCACCAAAGACAAAACCACAGAAAATACTGGCATCGATTTGGGTCAACGGGATGATTAGGTCATCGTCAAATGGGGGTACAAGAATACGGTGAAGAGCCACCCACCTGGGTCACCTTCAGAGCGACCTCTGAAGCACCAGGCATTTTAGCCTAGACCCCTGATGTATCCCCCCTGCAGGGAAACATCTGTGAGACCAACCCTGTAGGTCACACCCCCTCAAGCCACTTCTGCCCGGTTCTCTAAAGATCAGCCGGGTGGGACACACCAATGCAGCACATTCTGCAGACACACTCACTCAGAAAGGGGCTCAACTAACTCCAGAAGACCTTTCCAAGTCATCTCTAGGGACCCACATAGAGTCATCAACTTTTCATTTCATCCAGTATAGGTGATAAAAAAGTTACCATCCTTTAGGATATTTTTATACTAAAAGAAGTAGATAAGACCTAACTCATACAAATAGAATTCCGTCTGTTGCTGCGCCACCCAAAACCAGCCAGATGGATCTTAACCAAATCTACAGGGAATGTCTGGAATAGTCCTCAATAAAATGAATGCTAGGTGGAGTACACAGAACTCCCGTTAGAAGAATGGGGGGCTTTCTGAGGAAGCCATTCTCCAGATCCGCTCAGACAGGTACAGCGAGAGATTTCTACGGCTGCCCATCAGGAGCCAGAGGACACAAGGAAAAAGGTCACACAGAACCAAGCAAGGCTGGGTGCGGCGGCTCACACCTGTAATCCCAGCACTTTGGGAGGCCGAGGCGGACGGATCACTTGAGGTCAGGAGTTTGAGACCAGCCTGGCCAACATGGCGAAACCCCGTCTCTACTAAAAATACAAAAACTAGCTGGGCGTAGTGGCGTGTGCCTGTAGTCCCAGCTATTTTGGAGGCTAAGGTGGGAGAATCGGTTGAACTTGGGAGGTGGAAATTGTGGTGAGCTGAGATAGTCCACTGCACTCCAGCCTGGGTGACATAGTGAGACCCTGTCTCAAAAAAAAAAAGAGCCAGGCAAGCAGAAAGATGACAATTATTAACCTCCCGAAAACAAGAGGATGGACAATGCTATGGTTTGAATGTTTGTCCTGGCCAAAACTCATGCTGATTCTCCCACCTCAGCCTCTCAAGTAGCTGGGACTACTGATGTACTCCAGTACTCCCTACTCCCAGTGAAACTTAATTCCCAGTGTGCCAGTACTGAGAGATGAGGCTTTTAAGAGGTGACTGGGTCATGAGGACCCTCCCCTCAGGAACTGATTAACCCATTCATGGATTAGTGGGTTAATGGATTAATGAGTTATCATGGGCGTAGAAGTGGTAGTCTTATTTTTTATTACTATTGTTTTTTCAGAGACATGGACTTGCTCTGTCACCCAGGCTGGAATGCAATGTAGTGCAATCACAGCTCACTGCATCCTCGACCTCCCAGGTTCAAGCGATCCTCCCACCTCAGCCTCCCATGTAGCTGGAACCACAGGTGCTCACCACCATACCTGGCTATTATTTTTTGTAGCGATGAAGTCTCACTACGTTGCCCACACTGTTCTTTGAATTTTATCTATCTATTTTTTTTTTTTTTTTGAGATGGAGTCTTGCTCTGTCACCAGGCTGGAGTGCAATGGCGCGATCTCAGTTCAATGCAACCTCTGCCTCCTGGATTTAAGCGATTCTCCTGCCTCAGCCTCCCGAGTAGCTGGGACTACAGGCGCATGCTACTACACCCAGCTAATTTTTGTATTTTTAGTAGAGATGGGGTTTCACCATGTTGGCCAGGATGGTCTTTACCTCTTGACCTTGTGATCCACCTGTCTTGGCCTCCCAAAGTGCTGGGATTACAGGCGTGAGCCACTGTGCCCAGCCTCTATCTATCTTTTTGAGACAGGTTCTCGGTCTGTCACCCAGGCTGGAGTGCAGTGGTGTGATCCTGGCCCACTGCAACCTCCACCTCCTGGGCTCAAGTGATACTCCCACCTCAGCGTCCTGAGCAGCTGGGACTACAGGCACATGCCCAGCTAGTTTTTGTATCTTTTTTGGTAGAGACAGGGTTTTGCCATGTTTCCCAGGCTGGTCTCAAATTCCTGGGGTCAAGCAATCTGCCCACCTTGTCTCCCAAAGTGCCAGGATTACAGGTGTGAACCACTGCACCCAGCCCACAAATTATTTTTGAGTGTCTACTTCTATCAGGCCCCTACTGTGCACAAGTCAACCCTGGCCCTTCCCCCTTGGTGAAGGATGTCTCCTCCTCTCCAAGAGTCCCTGTCTCCAGCTGCTTTTTCTGGCCAATTTCTCTTTGGTCCCTGAGCCCTTCCTCCGTGGGTCTCCCTGGTTAGTGTCCACAGGGCTCATTCAGGCTGGGTGGGGCTTGAGCCTGCCCTGCCAATCCCACCCTCTTTGAGCACAGGCTTCCTGCCTGCCCTCCTGGACTTGGGATTCGTCCACCACATCAGCCTGGGGGCTCCCAGGATGCTGGCCCCCTGGACAGTGGGTCCTGGCTGCAGGGGAGCGACTTACTCCGGGACATGTGGACTGTGGCAAGCCGGCGGTACAGGGCCTTCTGCCGGGGGTCTGGGTGGAAGCCACTCTTGGTGAAGTAAACGTGGATGTAGATGGAGCCGTTCTGCTGGACGCTCTGCAAAAGATGGAAGGTCAGGTGGGCAGGCTGGGCAACTGGGGTGAGGGAAACATTAAAGCCCTGCCTGGCACCCATCCCCAGCAGTTTCCTCTCCCTCAACTCTCTGGCCATTTACTGAGTACTCAGGGTGGGGCGTGGCAGAGAGGTAAATGCTGGAGTCAGACTCAGACGCCCGCTCTACCTGCCATGGCTGTGTGAGCTCAGCTTCTCTCTGAGCCTCAGGGCCCCACCTAGAGGATGCGGGGTTCCCACAGCATTGACCCGAGGGCACCACTGCAGGGACTACCTGGAGCACTGGCACACAGCTCAGTCAACGAGCTCTCGTTAAGCTCACTCAACAGGAAGAAGCAGCCGACCGACATGGAGCTCCTACTATGGGCCAGACCCTACCCTGGGCACTTCAGACAACAGCTTCCTAATCTAATGAGTTAACACACATATAACATGTCAACCTTATACAATGGGTCATGCTACCACCCCATTTTGCAGATGAGACAAACGGGACTCATGCCAAGGGGTCACATAGTGTGTGGCAAGTACGCAGATGGAAACCCAGTCTGTGGGCTCCTGGGTGCTACTCCCTGCTACCTCCAGCTGGCCCCTCTCTGCCCAAGTCTTCCTCATTATCTCATCAAGTCTCCTTGCCTCCCAGGGAAGGGGGACTATTCTCACTTGATCCAGATGAGGAAACTGAGGCTTCGAGAAGGGAGGCAAGTTGTCCAAGGGCACTGGGTGGAGACAAAGGCGAGCGTTGCACCTCTCTGATCCTTGAGCAGAGCTCGAATTCACTTGGCCACATTGTGTTCTCACTCTCCTATCTTTTTTAGAGATGGGGTCTTGCTGTGTTGCCCAGGCTGGAGTGCACTGGCTATTTGCAGTTGCAATCATGGCACACTGCAGTCTTAAACTCCAGGGCTCTAGCCATTCTCCCACCTCAGCCTCCCGAGTAGCTGTGCCTACAGGCACATGCCACTGTGCCCAGCTCTCCTGCCTTTTAAGTCCACTCAGACACCACCCTGAAGCTTTGACTTAGATCCAAGCCCTTGGAAGCAGATGCCCCTGCTGGGCCTGCCAGGCCCTGGTCCTTCCTTGGATCTCGTGGCAAGGCCTGGGGGCTGGGCTTGAGGTCTCTGTGGGAGCCACCTCTCAGTGCAGGTCAGAAAGTCCAGCCAGGTGGGGTGGTTCATGCCTGTAATCCCAGCACTTTGGGAGGCTGAGGTGAGAGGATTGCTTGAGCAGGGGAGTTTGAGACCAGCCTGGGAAACATGTTGAGACGCCATCTCTACAAAAAATTAGCTGGGCATGGTGGTACACGCCTGTTGTCCCAGCTACTTGGGAGGCTGAGGTGAAAGGATTGCTTGAGCCCAGGAGGTTGAGGCTGCAGTGAGCTGTAATTGCGCCACTGCACTTCAGCCTAGGCAACAGAGCAAGACCCCATCTCAAAAAGAAAAGAATGATGGCTGGGCGCAGTGTCTCACGCCTGTAATCCCAGCACTTTGGGAGGCCAAGGTAGGTGGATCACTTGAGATCAGGAGTTCCAAGGCCAGCCTGGCCAACATAGTGAAACCTTGTCTCTACTAAAAAATACAAAAATTAGTTGGGTGTGATCATGTGTGCTTTAGTCCCAGCTACTCAGGAGGCTGACACATGAGAATCGCTTGAGCCTGGGAGGTGGAAGTTGCAGTGAGCCAAGGTCGCGCCACTGCCCTCCAGAGTGGGTGACAGAGCGAGACACTGTCTCAAAAAAAAAAACAACAAAAAAACAGAATGATGACTGTGTCCACATTCTGCTTCTAGCCACCCAGACAGAAATAGAACAGAAATGTGCCCTCCACCCCAAAGCTGAGAAGGCCTGCTGGGGAGAAAGGAATGAGGGCAGCTGTCTTGGATTCAGCCGAAGAAGGTCCCAAAGAGAGATGTCCCTTTCACTTGTTCAATACTTGTTGATTCTGCACCCAGCCCCACATTGGGCAGTGCTGGGGACATGGAAGTGATCTAGGCAGCCCCAGCCTTATTATCACAAGGCTCACAGTCCCATGCAGGAGTCCCAGTAAGGCCCCAGAATGGGCTGGGATGGGGAAGCCCAGCAGGTGTGAGAACCCAGAGAGGGTGCTTAACCAAGCCTGAGTGCTCTGTGGGTCAGGAGGGCTTCCTGGAGGAGGCTGGATTTGAGCCTAGGGCTGCGAGAGTCCACAGCCATAGAGCCTGAGTCTGAATCTCTCATGCGATGTGGCCTTGGGTAAATCACTTTCCTTCTCTCTGTCTTAGTTTCCTCATATGTTAAATGAGAATAATAACAGTTCCTGCTTCACAGGGTTGCCAGTAAGTTTCCATGAGTCAGCCTAGCTTAGTACCCTGCACTTCGCTCAATCAACATTAACTAATATTGGCCGGGCGCGGTGGCTCACGCTTGTAATCCCAGCACTTTGGGAGGCCGAGGCGGGCGGATCATGAGGTCAGGAGATCGAGACCACGATGAAACCCCGTCTCTACTAAAAATACAAAAAAAAACTAGCCGGGCGTGGTGGCGGGCGCCTGTAGTCCCAGCTACTCGGAGAGGCTGAGGCAGGAGAATGGTGTAAACCTGGGAGGCAGAGCTTGCAGTGAGCCGAGATCGCGCCACTGCACTCCAGCCTGGGCGACAGAGCAAGACTCCGTCTCAAAAAAAAAACAAAAACAAAAAAAAACCAAAACATTAACTAATATTATTTTGAAACGGGGCTGCCTGATAAACTGGTGATAGGCAAACATCCCTAAGGACAATTACTTAACTTCCACGGGTTTGAAGTCGAGGACTGCACAACCTTAGAGGTAAGCTGGGAGGGTCCCAGGCCAATTCCACCCCTATCTACCTTTTTCAGGTAGGGGAAAGTGAAGCCCAGGGACCTCAGGGACTGGCCTGTGGTCACAGACCACGTGAGCCCAGGGAAGGGCCAAGCCTGGAGCCCGAACTCCACATGCTCTCAGCAGGGAGTGGACTGGAGGAAAGGTCCTTCGGTGCCAGTCAAGCAGCCATGGGGCCAGAAGCCAGGAGCTGCCCCCACCTGTGGGATGTCGAGCTCAGCAAAGTGCTCGTAGCAGCCGTCTGAGTTCTCGCCGCTAGTCCAGTCGCCATACACAAGATCGTGCTGTTCCCAGAAGAGTGCCGATGTGGCGTTGAAGTCTGTAAAGTGCTCGTGCTCTGAGATGTACACATGCAGGTTCTGTCGAGACGGGAAGGGAACAGAGCTCAGGCCTGCTCTTCAGAGCCTCTACAGGCTGGCTAAAGAGCTATGGCAGCAGTCAGCACACTCAGAGGAACAGTAATTATGGAGGGCAGGGGAGAGGAGAGAGGAAGAGCAGCAGAGAGGACATATTTTCTCTTTTCTCATACCACTATGTTTGTCCTGGTCTGAGACTGTGAAGTCAACGAACAAAGAACACTTGGAGACTGGCCAGCCTTCCAATTAGAACTTAGAGGTAGGAAGGGGTAGGAGCTCCCTGAATGATCTCCTGCCCTCGTGGCTGCTGGGCCTTCCTGGTCAGAGCTCTGCAGGCTTATGGACACAGCAGTCCAGAGCTACAAAAGCACTGTGAGCCACCAGGCACGGTGGCTCACTCCTGTCATCCCAGCACGTTGGGAGGCCAAGGCGGGTAGATCACTTGAGGTCAGGAGTTTAAGACCAGCCTGGCCAAAAAGGTGAAACCCTATCTCTACTAAAAATACAAAAAATTAGCTGGACGTGGTGGCACGTGCCTGTAATCCCAGCAACTTGTGAGGCTGAGGCAGGAGGATCACTGGAGCCCGGGAGGCGGAGGTTGCAGTGAGCTAAGATTACGCCACTGCACTCTAGCCTGGGCGACAGAGTGAGACTCCATCTCAAAAAAAAAAAAAAAAAAAACCAAAAAAAACCACTGTGACCCAACAAGAACTTCCTCCTTTCTCAAGCCCCCATTGGCCATGTTTGCTCAGAAAAGCCTAGACTGACAGGTCTAAATGCTTTTGCTCTGGAGGCTCCCGAAGCCCTGCCTTGCCCGTGCCCAAGCCCACTGTGGAAGTGCAGGTCTCCTCTCCTTCCGGGCCCACCTCCCGCCAGCCTCTGCTGGCTCTCTGCCCTCCCCACCTCTTACACGCTCTCCCTTGCACATCTCCCTCTGCAACACTGAAAGGCTGAACATACTTTTGAAATATAACATCCAAAGACCCTGATTTAACCTATTTTAACCAAATGAATTTGCTTTTTCTTTTGGGTGACACAGGTTTCACGTGCTGGGGATGGACCCAGGTGACAGAGGTCTCGTGCTGGGGATGGGCCCAGAGTTCCTCAACCCTGGACCCGTTTTCCTAGACCTGCCAGTGAGCAAGGACCTGGTCTGTCCCGACTGCTGACATCACTCCTCCACATTCCACCCCTCCACACCCCATCACCTCCCAAGTCTGCCCTACCACCCGGCAGTTACCATTAAAGTGTCTTTGGGGAACAGGTTGCGGCTGGCGACACGTGGGGCTCCTCCAGGGCCCGTCTGGTCCTGAGGGGCCGGCCCTCGGCGGAACCAGCTGCTGATGGCCCAGATGATGAAGATCCTGAGGAGAGAAGCAGCAAGGTGATGAGTCCCCAAGCCTTGGCTCTCCATCATGGACCTGCCTGACTTCCTTCTGACTTAGCACATGCTGGTGCCTGACCTGGGGTTAGTGACCAAGTCAGGGAGGCCCTGAGAAGTTAGTCACAGGGCTGGCAAGAAGATAAGATGTCCCTAAAGACCACATCTGGGGAGGGAGCCCAGATGCCACCGTTTGCCAGTGTGTTGGGGGGGGCTGGCACTGCCCTGGTCTGCATGCAGACCCTTAACTCTAAATCCTCCAGGAGTTCCTGGTGACCACAGGGCTGCAGGGGCTGACTCTTGAAACCTCAGACTGGGAAACCTACCATCCAGCCCCCTGGGATCCCCCGAGAGGAGACTAAGAATCTGGAACCCCTTCAGTGTGTAGATGGGTGAATTAAAAGAAAAAAGAAATAAAATAATAATAAACATAAAATTTGTAAAAGAAAGAATCTGGAATCCTAGCACTTCAAAAGCACAGAACCGGGGATGGTTAATGGCTACAAAAAATAGAATGAACGAGGCCAAGCGCGGTGGCTCACGCCTGTAATCCCAGCACTTTGGGAGGCTGAGGCAGGCGGATCACGAAGTCAGGAGATCGAGACCATACTGGCTAACATGGTGAAACCTCGTCTCTACTACAAAAAAATTAGCTGAGCATGGTGGCGGGCACCTGTAGTCCCAGCTACTCCGGAGGCTGAGGCAGGAGAATGGTGTGAACCTGGGAGGCAGAGGTTGCAGTGAGCCAAGATCGCACCACTGCACTCCAGCCTGGGCGACAGAGCGAGACTCTGTCTCAAAAAAAAAAAAAAAAAAAAAAAAGAATGAATGAGATCTAATATTTGGTAGCAAAACAGGGCAACTCTAGTCAATAGTAATTTAATTACACATTTTAAAATGACTTAAAAAGTATAGAGGCCGGGCATAGTGGCTCATGCCTGTAACTTTGGGAGGCCGAAGTGGGCAAATCACGAGGTCAAGAGATTGAGATCATCATGGCCAACATGGTGAAACCCTGGCTCTACTGAAAACACAAAAATTAGCTGGGCCTGGTGGTGTGTGCCTCTAGTCCCAGCTACTCGGGAGGCTGAGGCAGGAGAATCACTTGAACCCGGGAGGCGGAGGTTGCAGTGAGCCGAGATTGTGCCACTGAACTCCAGCCTTGCAACAGAGTGAGACTCCATCTCAAAAACAAACAAACAAAAAGTATAATTGGGTCAGGTGTAGCAGCTCACGCTTGTAATCCCAGCACTTTGGGAAGCTGAGGCAGGCGGACTGCTTGAGCTCAAAAGTTCGAGACCAGCCTGGGCAACATGATGAAATCCCATCTCTACAAAAAATGTAAAAATTAGCTGGGCATGGTGGCCCATGCCTGTAGTCCCAGCTACTTGGGGGACTGAGGTGAGAGAGTCACTTGAGCACTGGAGGTCAAGGCTGCAGTGAGACGTGATTACACCACTGCACTCCAGCCTGGGAGATAGAGAACTTGTCTCAAAAAAAGTAATCAATTAATTAATTAAATTTTTTAAAAAAGAAAAGGAAATGATCTGAAGGCACAGAAGCTTAGAAAGAGCAACATTTCTGAACTTCAGCAGAATTTTTGGAGAAGCAGATAGTAAGTGATAGGTTAGTTCCAATTTTAGTTAACAGTGGGCTAGGCCGGGCGCGGTGGCTCACGCCTGTAATCTCAGCACTTTGGGAGGCCGAGGCGGGTGGATCATGAGGTCAGGAGATCGAGACCATCCTGGCTAACATGGTGAAACCCCGTCTCTACTAAAAATACAAAAAAATTAGCCGGGCGTGGTGGCGGGCACCTATAGTCCCAGCTACTTGGGAGGCTGAGGCAGGAGAATGGTGTGAACCCGGGAGGCAGAGCTTGCAGTGAGCCGAGATCGTGCCACTGCACTACAGCCTGGGTGACAGAGCGAGACTCCGTCTCAAAAAAGAAAAAAAAAAACAAAAAACAGTGGGCTAAATTATTCAGACCAACCCTCTTATTGGAAAAAACTAGAAAAGCTTGATAAAATTAATACACTAAGAAAATATCGGCCGGGCACGGTGGCTCACACCTGTAATCCCAGCACTTTGGGAGGTTGAGGCGGGAGGATCACAAGGTCAGGAGATTGAGACCATCCTGGCTAACACAGTGAAAACCCGTCTCTACTAAAAATACAAAAAATTAGCCAGGCGTGGTGGCGGGCACCTGTAGTCCCAGCTACTCAGGAGGCTGAGGCAGAAGAATGGCATGAACCTGGGAGGTGGAGCTTGCAGTGAGCCAAGATCGTACCACTGCACTCCAGCCTGGGTGACAGAGTGAGACTCCGTCTCAAAAAAAAAAAAAAAGAAAATATCAACATATTTTCTATTTGTAATTATACATATTAATAGAATGAGAATATATGCTGCTCTCATATTCTCATATTTGTTCTCATGCATATAATTTTTATGAAGGTTACATATGAATATATATATAAATAGACAGCTCTGAAGAATGGACATGACTGCAGGTTACCAAACCTTCAGGCAAAAACTGAAGGGAAAGTGGAAATCCTAAAGTAGTAAAGGATCGGCCGGGTGCGGTGGCTCACGCCTGTAATCCCAGCACTTTGGGAGGCTGAGGTGGGTGGATCACCTGAGGTCAGGAGTTCGAGACCAGCCTGGCCAACGTGGTGAAACCTCGTCTCTACTAAAAATACAAAAATTAGCCAGGAGTGGTGGCAGGTGCCTGTAATCCCAGCTCTTCGGGAGGTTGGGGCAGGAGAATCACTTGAACCCAGGAGAAGGAGGCTGCAGTGAACCGAGATCGTGCCATTGCACTCCAGCCTGGGCAACAAGCGCAAAAAGTCCATCTCAAAAAAAAAAAAAAAAAAAAAAGTAAAGGACCTTGGATTTGCAGGTCTAGGGAAAAAAAAAAAGAATAAGGCCGGGCGTGGTGGCTCACGCTTGTAATCCCAGCACTTTGGGAGGCCGAGGCGGGCGGATCACAAGGTCAGGAGATCGAGACCACGGTGAAACCCCGTCTCTACTAAAAATACAAAAAAAAATTAGCCGGGCATGGTGGCGGGCGCCTGTAGTCCCAGCTACTCGGAGAGGCTGAGGCAGGAGAATGGCGTAAACCTGGGAGGCGGAGCTTGCAGTGAGCCGAGATTGCACCACTGCACTCCAGCCTGGGCGACAGAGCGAGACTCCGTCTCAAAAAAAAAAAAAAATAAATAAATAAATAAATAAGTAAAGGAGGCCTATAAGCTTCTTCATGTGTCTGAGGACATGTGCTAGGTGTTTTGGTGGGTGACAAAAATGCTGGCCTAGGCTGGGCGCGGTGGCTCACACCTGTAACCCCAGCACGGTGGGAGGCTGAGGTAGCTGCATTGCTTGAGCCCAAGAGTTTGAGACCAGCCTGGGCAACACACTGTTTCTATAAAAAATACAAAAATTAGCCAGGCATGGCAGCACACACTATGCCTATAGTCCCAGCTACTCAGGAGGCTGAGCCCAGGAGGTGGAGGCTGTAGTGAACAATGATTGTGCCACTGCACTCCAGCCTGGGCGACATAGCAAGACCCTGTCTCAAAAAAAAAAAAAAAAAGAAATGCTAGCCCAGGGCACATACAACATATGAGGTAATCAGAGACCTACCCTACAGGAAACTAAGACCCGGCAAGGCACAAGTCTCCACCCCTAAGGAGGAGGGAACTGGGTGGCCTACCCCTTCCCAGGAGTTGCACACCAGGTATGCAGGGCCAAGTATGGAAGGCCACTCGTGGGATAAGGAGTCACGCAGGGCAGCTCAAGCCCTGAACCTGGTGCAAGGAAACCTAGGACTTGGTAATGTCCCCAGGCAGAAGCAAAGGCAATCCTCTCTGTAGAAAAAAATATGCTCATCCTAGCCCTGAAATTCCTATAAATAACTTTTCAAGTATAATGACTAGAACAAAGACAGAAATAAAGCCAGACACAAAAGGAAACGACATCATGAGCGAGAATCAGCAGCAACAACAGATACTAAAACCAAAACGAGGCTGGGCATGGTGGCTTACACCTGTAATTCCAGCACTTTGGGAAGCCAACACTTGAGGCCAGGAGTTTGAGACCAGCCTGGCCAACATGGTGAAACCCCATCTCTACTAAAAATACAAAAATTAGCCGGGCGTGGTGGCGGGCACCTGTAATCCCAGCTACTTGGGAGGCAGAGGCAAAAGAAGCACTTGAACTTGGGAGGCGGAGGTTGCAGTGAGCCGAGATCATGCCATTGGACTCCAGTCTGGGTAACAGAGTAAGACTCCATCTCAAAAAAAAAAAAAAAAAAAAAAAAAGTGTCCTTAAAGAGAAGAAATATTCCTTCTTGATTTATTCTTCTCTCCTGTTGCCTGGAGTGTGGATGTGATGGCTGGATCTTCAGCAGCTGTCTTGGGCTATGAGGATAAAGGGAAAAACCTAGCAATGGTAGAACAAACAGTAAGAAGGAGTCTGGGTCACTGAAGACTGCAGAATCCTAGTCTGCCTCTATCCAGACTGGTATATCAGAGAGAAATGAACCTGTACCGTGTTAATGGAGGTTTCTCAGCTGCATGCAACCATGTGATTAAATGATTCAAGTACTTATTAATTACAGGTATGATAACCACATAACAGAAGAGGTTACGAACCCAGCGTCTAAACTACAATATCTTCATCTGAAGTCCAGGTCTGCTACTTACTGTGACCTCAGTGGTCAACTTCAATGGTTGAAATGGGGATAATAACAGTGCCTACTCTCATAGGGTAGTTTATAAGCATTAAACGCATTATATATATATGTTTATATGGTGTGTATATGTATCTGACACACACACACACGTACCTCAGAATGGAGCCTGGTGCATACCCAATAAGTGATTGAGAAGTGTTAGCTATTACTGTTATTTTAATCATAGGAAAAAGGCATACAAAAAACTCTGGAGCAGAAAAACACTATGAGTGAATTCCAGTGTGGGTGGGGTGCCTCCCTGCTGAGCCCTGATCAGGGGCAGGATCAGGCACAGGAACTTGCTTCTGCCTGTAGAAGCCACAAGGCCCTGGGGTCCAGGGTCTCAGGGGCCACGGTCCAGCTGAGCCATCTGCTACCTCCCCACGAAGTCCCTGATATGCACGGCTGGGGAAGGTCTGGACCTGGCAATCTCTGGGGATACTGATGCCTCCAGCAGAGGCTCTCATTTTGGTAAACACACCAGGGGAGAGTGTAGAAGCAGTGAGGCCCCCAGGCAGCTCTGCCCCTGGCTTAGTGTGTGGCTTGTGGGGATCCTAACCCCTCTAGGCTTCTAGGTCCCCATGTATAAAACAAGGCCAGGCCTTTTTGGATTCCAGATCCCCAGTCCCCTGAAGAACATCTGTGTGTATCCACACGCCCACAGTTCTGTGGACCCTCTCAGAGGGCTCATGGCCACAGCCCCTCATCCATGGACCCAGGCCTGCAGGAGACTGGACCTTTCTAATGCTTCCTGATGTACTTGAGTAAGCAAAGAAAACAGACATTAAATCCTTTCTCCCACCCAAATAGGTATTCTACATTCACAGGTTCAGAACATTTTTAAATATATATGAAAAGACATATAATCAAAACTCTCCCTCCCACCCCATTCCTTTATATACCCAGTTCCTGCTCCACCTCCCACTCCAGGTAACCACATGTGCTCAAAAACACAGACACCACCCGCTATCTAGAAAGGCTATTCCCACATAATCAGCTTCAAGCTACAAGGAGTTCATGGGCCCCTGAAAACAAACCCTGGATCCCATTTTAAGAGCTGCAGCCAAGACGGTCTCCGAGCACCCACCTGAACTGATGTTTGATGCTGCCTAGTTCTAAGAAAGGAAATTAGCCTACAGTGTGACTTACATTAAAAATGTCTCTCTGAAGGAAGCTCCCTATGCACTGACGTGGAAAGATTTCGAAGATATAGTTAATGAAAAAAATCAGGGAGCAGAACAGTATGTAAAACAGGCTACCTCTTATGTAAAAATGAAGGAAAAGATAAAAATAATTTTCATGCAGAGCTGCTTGCAGCATGAAAAAAAAGAAGGTGATATGTAAGAAAATCTGAAGTCTTTATGTGGCCACGGGGAGGAGAGGCGAAGTGGAGATGATAAGGGACAGGGGCGCATGACTGAGAAGCGTAGGGCACATGGCAGGAATTTTTGAGGCACACGTCAGTTTTGCAACTTAACAGAGTGGGGAGGTTTCTTTCCTGCAGTTTCTCAGTGTCCTGTGTGACACTCTTGGAGGACACCAGGCAGGCAGTTCTTCTCTAGTCTAGAATGTGATCAGTGACTACATCAGGGATCATGAGTTTTTTTTTTTGTTTTTTTTTTTTCTGAGACAGAGTTTCACTCGTTGCCCAGGCTGGAGTACAATGGCATAATCTCGGCTCACTGCAACCTCCGCCTCCCAGGTTCAAGCGATTCTCCTGCCTCAGCCTCCTGAGTAGCTGGGATTACAGGCATGAGCCACCACGCCCGGCTAATTTTGTATTTTTAGCAGAGATGGGGTTTCTCCATGTTGGTCAGGCTGGTCTGGAACTCCCAACCTCAGGTGATCCACCCACCTTGGCCTCCCAAAGTGCTGGGATTACAGGCGTAAGCCACTGAGGTGTAAGCCGGCCTCATGAGCTTTTTTTTTTTTTTTTTTGGCTGTTTCACTATGTATTTCCTAAGGTTTTTGTTTGTTTGAGACACAGTCTCACTCTGTTGCCCAGGCTGGAGTGCAGTAGTATGATCATGGCCCATTGCAGCCTTGACCTCCTGGGCTCAAGCGATCCTCCTTCTTCAGCCTCCCTAATAGCTGGGACTACAGGTGTGCGCCATCACACCCAGCTAATTTTTTAGTTTTTTAAAGAGATGGGGTCGGGATGGGCGTGGTGGCTCATGCCTGTAATCCCAGCACTCTGGGAGCCCGAGGTGGGTGGATCACGAGGTCAGGAGATCGAGACCATCCTGGCTAACATGGTGAAACCCCGTCTCTACAAAAAATACAAAAACTCAGCCAGGCGTGGTGGCGCATGCCTGTAGTCCCAGCTACTCGGGAGGCTGAGGCAGGAGAATGGTGTGAACCCTAGAGGTAGAGCTTGCAGTGAGCCAAGATCGCGCCACTGCACTCCAGCCTGGGCGACAGAGCAAGATTCCGTCTCCCAAAAAAAAAAAAAAAAAAAGAGAGAGAGAGAGAGAGATGGGGGTCTTACTGTGTTGCTCAGGCTTTTTTTTTTTTTTTTTCATGTTGAACAACAAAAGGAATCATGGCCAACATCGTCTGAGTGTGTGCCAGGTCCTGCACCCCTCAGTTGACATGAATTCTCTTGGAATCCTTTTGATGCACCCTGAGCTAATTGTCAAGATTCCTGTCTGTGAAGTGGAAAATGAGGCTCAAGAAGGGTGATCACCTGACCAGGCCACAGAGCTCAGAGGTGGCAGAGCTGAGATGTCAGCAGGGCTGTGCTCTTACATGCTATCTGACACTACCTGGCCCCCGCCTCCTAACTTTTCTCTATTTTAAACAACTCTATCTGTGAGCATCTATATATAATCCCATTTAGGGCCAATTACAAAAGTGTGTGCTTATGGGATGGCCACCAATACATTACACTTTTTCTTTTCTTTTTTTTTTTTGAGTCGGTGTCTCACTCTGTCACCCAGGCTGGAGTGCAGTGGTGGTGATCTCGGCTCACTGCAAGCTCCACCTCCCGGGTTCACGCCATTCTCCTGCCTCAGCCTCCGGAGTAGCTGGGACTATAGGTGCCTGCCACCACGCCCGGCTAATTTTTTATATTTTTAGTAGAGACGGGGTTTCACCGTGTTAGCCAGGATGGTCTTGATCTCCTAACCTCATGATCCACCCGCCTCGGCCTCCCAAAGTGCTGGGATTACAGGCGTGAGCCACCGCGCCCGGCCCACATTACACTTTTTCATTAGCTTTTTCTTTTCACTTTTCTGTATTGTTTGAACTACTTAATTTTGTAAAACAAACACTCATTATTTATAAGTTAAGGGAAACCAGTAATAAGATTTTATGGAAGAGATAAGTAGCTGCCCCCCATAACCACTCTCCTCTTCTTCCTCAGTAATAAGAGCCCTGCTTTCCAGCAGGGTGCTCAATTTCCCAGATTAAAGACCACATTTCCCAGCCTCCCGTGCAGCTGGCTGTGGCCATGTGAAGACATTCTAGCCAAGGGAATGATTTTTATTTTTATTTTTTGAGACGGAGTCTCGCTCTGTTGCCCAGGCTGGAGTGCAGTGGCACGACCTGGGCTCACTGTAAGCTCTGCCTCCTGGGTTCACGTCATTCTCTTGCCTCAGCCTCCCAAGTAGCTGGGACTACAGGCGCCTGCCACCATACCTGGCTAATTTTTTTGTATTTTCAGTAGAGACGGGGTTTCACTGTGTTAGCCAGGATGGTCTCGATCTCCTGACCTCGTGATCCACCTGCCTTGGCCTCCCAAAGTGCTGGGATTACAGGGGTGAGCCACCGCGCCCAGCCATGATTGTTTTATTTTTATTTTTTATTTTTATTTTTTGAGACTGAGTCTCGCTCTGTCACCAGGCTTGAGTGCAGTGGCATGATCTTGGCTCACTGCAACCTCCACCTCCCAGGTTCAAGCGATTCTCCTGCCTCAGCCTCCCGAGTAGCTGGGACTACAGGCGTGTGCCACCACACCCAGCTAATTTTTGTAGTTTTAGTAGAGATGGGGTTTCACCATGTTGTCCAGCATGGTCTCGATCTCTTGACCTCATGATCCACCTGCCTTGGTCTCCCAAAGTGCTGGCATTACAGGCGTGAGCCACCACACCTGGCGGCATGATTGTTTTAAACATCTCTGCTGTGCAATTCCTTCTATCTCATAAGTAGGGGAGCTGATTGCCTAATTGCATGGTGTGGTCTCTTATTTTGCTAAAATACATCTCCAAAAAGAAAAAAATAATAAAAGGAGTATCTATTTTGCAGAGGAGTAAACAAAGGCTCAGAGCAAAGAAGGTGACTGTCACCAGGTCTAGGCAGGAAGGATAGAACACAGTGCCAAGCATATTCCCCCGCTACCACCCAGCATCTCCCCAGGGCCTCAAACAGAAGCTGGGCTTTGAAAAAACAGGCCCTGGGGTCCCACTGCCCAGGAATAGCATGTGAACCCACAGGTAAAAGGGTCACCACCAGGCAGTCACAGAAGGACAAATGCTATCTGATTCCACATACAGGAGCTAACTAGAGTAGTGAAAGAGAGACAGGAAATAGAAAAGTGGCTGCCAGGTGTTGCAAGGAGGAAGAAATGGGGAGCTGGTGTCTGATGGGTGTGGAATTTCAGTTTGGGAAGAGGAAATTCTTGGGATGGATAATGGTGATGGGGACACAACAGTGGAGATGTACTTAATGCCACAGGACAACATATTTAAAAATAGTTAAAATGGGCCAAGTGTGGTGGCTCACGCCTGTAATCCCAGGACTTTAGGACGCTGAGGCGGGTGGATCACCTGAGGTCAGGAGTTCAAGACCAGCCTGGCCAACACAGCAAAACCCCATCTCTACTAAAAATACAAAAATTAGCCAGGCGTGGTGGCGGGTGCCTGTAGTCCCAGCTACTCAGGTGGCTGAGGCAGAAGAATCACTTGAACCCAGGAGGCAGAGACTGCAGTGAGCCGAGATTGTGCTACTGCACTCCAGCCTGGGCGACAGAGGGAGATTGTCTCAAAAAATAAATAAATAAAATAAAATAAAAATAAAAAAATTTCCAAGGCTCAAGTGATCCTCCTACCTCAGCCTCTTGAGTAGCTGAGACTATAGGTACATGTCACCATACCTGGCTTTTTTTTTTTTTGAGATGGAGTCTCACTCTGTCCCCAGACTGGAATGCAGTGGCACAATCTCAGCTCACCACAACCTCTGCCTCCCGGGTTCAAACGATTCTCCTGCCCTCAGCCTCCTGAGTAGCTGGGACTACAAGCACGTGCCACCACGCTCAGCTAATTTTTGTATTTTTTTTTGATTTTTTATTTTTTTTTTGAGATGGAGTCTTTGTTGCCCAGGCTGGAGTGCAGTGGCGCGATCTCAGCTCACTGCAAGCTCCGCCTCCCGGGTTCACACCATTCTCCTGCCTCAGCCTCCGGAATTTTTGTATTTTTAGTAAAGATGGGGTGTCACTATGTTGGCCAGGATGGTCTTGATCTCTTGACCTCGTGATCCACCCGCCTCGGCCTCCCAAAGTGCTGGAATTACAGGTGTGAGCCACTGTGCCCAACCAGATTTTTTTATTTTTAGTAGAGACAGGGTCTTACTATGTTGCCCAGGCTGGTCTCAAACTCCTGGGCTCAAGCGATCCTTCCAACCTGGCCTCCCAAAATGCTGGGATTATGAGGGTGAGTCATTGTGCCCGGCCCAGATAGGGTTTGTAAAAAAGTAAGGTTCAGTGAGGTCATTATGGTGGGTACTAAGCCAGTATGACTAGTGTCCCCGTAAGAGGAGCTTAGGACACAGACACACACAGAGGAAAGACCACATGAAGACACAGGGAGAAGACGGCCTTCTGCAAGCCCAGGAGAGAAGCCACAGAAGAAACTGCCCCTGCCTACAGCTGGATCCTGGACTTCCAGTCTTCAGAACTGTAAGACAATGAATTTCCATATTTTAGTTGTTTAAGCTACTCCGTCTATATTACTCGTTATAAGGGCCCTAGCAAACTACTTCAGTATTTTTTGTGTTTTTATTTTTTTACAAATCAGGTAGCACCCCCAAACCAGAACAGGTTCAGGGAGACTCCCTACTTCAGTGTGTTTTACCAGAGTAAAAAAAAGGTTTAGAAAACATTCCATCATACAAAAAAAAAAAAAAAAAAGGCATCTCTACCATATAGTAATGATCACCATCCTCAGCTGATCAGCTGATTTTTTCTTTCTTCCTTATTTTTATTTGAATGTTTTCGGTGAACAAACCCAAGTCCCGTCTGCTCACCTAAACAGCACACCTTTGATGACCTGCCAGGCATTGGGTGCCGGCTGGGCCGGCGGGTTCTGAGGCTGGGTCTCCGCTGGTGGGTCCCTCCCGATGCTGCCATTGCTGGTCACCTGTTGGGGACAGAGGCCAGGGTAAGGAGGGAGAATAGACACGGGGGCTGTCTTAGACACCATCACGCACGAAGGCCAGGCACAGGCTGGGCAAAGAGTGGGTGCTTATCAATAACTGGAGAATGAATCAGAGAGAACACCTGGGAAGGTGCAGTCCTCTTCTTTTAGGAGGAAAACACTCACAGAGCACCTCTGTGACCTAGAGACAGTGGTGACCTAAAGAGTCTTTTGCTGTCCTCCTGGGGTTCAACAGCCCGGTGGGGGAGACAGATTCATCTCTAGACAGTGACTGTCCAGAACGGGGCTGGAATGCAGGAGCCCCGAGAGGCACCTCGTCCAGCCTAGGGGTCGGGGCAACTTCCTGGAGAAGGGGGCACTGGAGCTGAGACCTAAAACACATCAAGTTGGTGGCACAAAGGAGGAAGTGAGAGAAGCAGCAGGTGCAGAAACAGAAGATTAGAGGCACAGTCTGATTCTGATGACTGTCCACTGTTCCCTGGGGCTGGAGCCAGGATGCAAGGAGGTGGCTACTGGGGACAACAACAGGAGTCTTATGGCAGGTGCCAGATTCTTCAAGGCTGGGGCTTAGCTGAAAGAACCTTCCCTGGGCAAACCATTCCTGAGGCCCCCTCTGTGCCCAACCCTGCCCTCCAAGGGCCCCTGGTCCAGCAGGTGAGACAGACACAGAAAAACACAACCAGACTATCAGCCGCTACCATAAGCCACAGTCACAAGACATGTCTGTGACGGCACACAGCACACTAATCCTGAGGCCAAAACTATGACCAGCTCCATCCGGCTGCTGAGCAAAGGGAGGCTCAGAGAGGTGAAGCCACATGTCTGGTCACTCAGGAAGGACCACAGAAGCAGAATGACAGAAGGGAAGGGGGGCAGGCAAGGGAGCCAGGCACGGCTTCCCAGAGGAGGGCTCTTCACTCAGACACAGAAGGTCACAATCAGAGACTCTCTGAATGCCGGGTTTGGAAGGGGATGTTCTGCTCACCCTTCATGCACCCTGCTAGCTCCCCAGTCCTGTTCTCATTCACCCCTCCTCCCAGCTGTCCCCTCAGCTATCAGCCTTCAAGAGGCAGGACCAGGGCTGTCACGGTCACGGTTAGCTCAAGAGCACCAGTGGCACAGAGCAGGGGTGTGATAAACACCTGTGTAGCCACTGCTGCCTGAAGGGCTCGCACTGGACGCTCAGGTCGCCCAAACCCACTTCCCTCTGTGTCTGGCCCTCCCTTCCACGGCCCCTAGTCCGCTCCTCTGCAATGTTTTCTCCATTCACCTTGCCCATCAGATAGCAAATGTCCCAGGAGCATGGTTAGAGGGGCTACATTTGTTAAATGTGTCGCTTGTCACCTCCTGTCCCTTTCATCAGCAAGAGCTCTTTCCTGTAATCTCCCAAAGCATAGGACACCATTGGAGGGGCTCCAGGGTCAAACGGACTTCAGCTATAGTCCTGGTCCCACCGTTCTTGGCTGTGACACCTTGGGCACATCACTTCACCTCTCTGACCTGTAGACCAGGTTGTGAAAATACTGGAACATTTGAGACAGAAATTTGGGCCCTGCTTGCCCAGAGCTGGGGATCTAGAAGGAAACACACTAGAATGGTAAACAGGATAATTAAAACATGGAAAACAAGCAGGGAGAAGTGACAGCAACTGAGTTGGGAACAGGGATCCACTTTGGAGTGGGTGGTCAGAGGCCTCCCTGAGGAGCTCCCTTTGACGTCTGGGTCATCTGGGTGAGACCCTTGGGCTGAGACAGAGGAAGCCACATTCTGATGAGGAGATCTATGGGGCGGGGGTCGGCTGGGGAAGCAAAATCAGACAGGCACAAGGCCCCCTCTTCAAGGCCAGCCTATCTGTTGGTAAATTTGTGGGCCCCAGTGTGGGTTTCAATGGGTCTGAGCTGATTCGGGGTCAAGAAAGGACACTTGATGCCAGGCCAGGATTTGAAGCTACATCTGGCTGACTCCCAGGTCTCGTCTCTTACCCGTTAGTGATGGGCAATCTGGCTGGGAACCTTCCCACGGAAAGGCAAGTTAAAACCACAATGAGATGTCACTTCACACCTATTAGGATGGCCATCAGCAGAAAGACAGACAATCACAAGTGCTGACAGGGATGTGGAAAAACAGGAACCCTCATACACTGCTAGGGGGGAAAGTAAAAGTACAGCTACTTCGGAAAATACGGTAGTTATTGAACAAGTCATATGTGCACCTACTACACAATCCAGCAAACTCATCCTGAATGGCTACCCAGGGGGCAGAAAACATGCCGCCAGACTGGGCGCAGTGGCCTATAATCCCAGAACTTCAGGAGGCCAAGGCAGGAAGACTGCTTGAGCCCAGGAGTTCAAGACCAGCCTGGGCAACACAGCAAGACCCCATCTCTATAAAAAATACAAAAATTAGCCAAGTGTGGTGGTGCATGCCTGTGGTCCCAGCTACTCAGGAGGCTGAGATGGGAGGATCAATTGAGCCGTGGAGAATGAGGCTACAGCGAACCAAGATCACACCACTGTACTCCAGCCTAGGCGACAGAGCATGACTCTGTCTCAAAAACAAACAGTGGCCGGGTGTGGTGGCTAATGCCTACAATCCTAGCACTTTGGAAGGCCAAGGCGGGAGGATCCCTTGAGCCCAGGAGTTCGAGACCAGTCTGGGCAACACAGGGAGACCCTGTCTCTCTTACTTAGAAAAAAAAAAACAAAAACAAAATACGCCCACAGAAAAGCTTGTACATGAATGTTCATAGCAGCATTATTGGCAATAGACAAAAACTACAAACAACCCAGATATCCTTCAAGGACTGAAAGAATAAACTGTGTCAAGTCTGCGGACTACTACTCAGCAGTGAAAAGGAACAACTGAGACCATGTACTTTAGGATTTCCCCAAAGGCCAAATTTCCCTGATCCTAGGTTGTAAAAAATAAAATAAAAAGGAACAACTGCAGATCTACGTAACAACATGAACCTCAAACCCATTATGCCCAATGAAAGAAGCTGGACACAAAAGACTGGATGTTGTTTAGATCCTTGTTTAAGAAATTTTTAGAGAATTACAGAGATAGCACCTCTGTGGCTGCCTAGGGCTGGGAGCAGTGGAGACTGCAAAAGGGAACTTTTTGAGGGGACAGAAGCTTTCTCAGACCAGACTGTGGTGATGGCTGCACCACACAACTGCATATGGACCAGAAGCCAATGAACTCTATCCTGACAACAGGTGAACGTTATACCATCTAAATTATACTACAAGGCTGGGCGTGGTGGCTCACGCCTGAAATCCCAGCACTTTGGGAGGCTGAGGTGGGCAGATCGCCTGAGGTCAGGAGTTCAAGACCACCCTGGCCAACCTGGTGAAACCCTGTCTCTACTAAAAATACAAAAATTAGCTGGGTGTGGTGGCAGGTGCTTGTAATCCCAGCTACTTGAGAGGCTGAGGTAGGAGAATTGCCTGAACCCAGGAGACGGAGGTTGCAGTGAGCCAAGATTGTGGTGAGAAAGCGAGACTCCGTTTCAGAAAAAAAGAAAAAAAAAAAAGAGTCACTCTTTTCAGCTCCTATTTCCCTCAGAGTAAAGGCCAAGTCCTCCCTATGGCCTCCAAAGCTTGGCATAATCTGCATCTGTCCCCAGCCACCCCTCTCCCCTCACCCGCTCCAGCCTCCTCGCCCTTCCTTCATCACACCAGGCACCTCCCACTTCAGGGCCTTCGCACTGGCTGTTCCTTTGCCTGAAAAGCTTTTCCCTCGTGTATCTTTGGGACTCCCTCTCTCACTTCCCTCAGGTCTTGTTCAAGCGTCACCTCCTCAGAGAGGCCTTCCTAGACTACCCTATTTAATTGCAACTCTTCTAGCCACCCCTCACTTCCTATCCCCAACCCAGCTTTATTTCTGTACATGGTACGCAGAGCCATCTGAACTGCTGTTTTTCTTATCTCGTTCACTGTGTGTCCCTGTCTGTGCTTCCCCTATAAATTCAGCTCCAACTAGAACATAAGGGTAAGGGCCTTCAAGAGGGCAGCACCTGTTTTGTTCACAGCTGTATCTCCAGCATCAGCACAAGGCCTAACATGTACTAGACTCAATTCACATTCACTGAAGGAATGAATGGCAAAGCTGTGGGTTCTGTGTCTGAGTTCCTGGCTATAGGAGCAGGCTGGCTAAAGCAGCAGACTGGGCCGAGGGTCTGCCCACTGTGCACTAGGCCCTGGGCATGGGAGAAGGGTGGCAGTGGCTGTGGACACATCAGTGACTAAGACACAGTTCCTGCTCTTGGATCTGCACGTCCACACACACACAATCCCCAGCAACATCTGCTAAGGGTCCAAGAAGTAGCTGAGACCACCAGGGCTAGGCAAGAGCAGGAGGAAGTTAGGTTTTGCGGCATGTCTTCACTGATTACCTGGATCCACTATGGGCATCAGGGAATTCCACCTCAGCCCAGCCTCTGTTTCAAGATCCACTCATTCCACAAACACTGAGTACCTCCTCTGTGCCTGGCCCTGAGCTGAGTGGTGCTAAGGAAGCAGTGGTGATCAAGGCAGTCCTGGCTCTGCCCTCCTGGGGTTCCCAGTCCCCAGACAGTGAAACCCAGTAGGGCAGGACTGGGACAGGACAGCCAGTCAAAGAGAGCTTTCTGCAGGAGGGGACATATGAAATCTGTAGGACTAATACACATCAACTAGCTAAAGAGGGGAGAGACCTGTGCATAGACTATGAGGAAAGAGACTGAGAGGCAATAAAAGAGGTTTAGAAATAAAACAGGCTCAGAGCAGCGGATCCCCTTTAGCACAGTGGTTCACACGCAGGGCTGACTTTGCCCCGCTGCTCTTGGAATATTTGGCAATGTCTGGAGACATATATGGTTGTCACAACTGGGGAGGGGCGTGGATGCTACTGACATCTAGTGCGTAGAGGCCAGGGATGCTGCTAAACATCCTAAAATGCACAGCGCAGCCCCCCAAACAAAGCATTATCCAATTCAAAATGTTGATAGTGCCGAGCTCGAGAAATCCTAGTCTAGTCTGAAGAAAAGAGTCGGATCGTGCAAGGCTGTGATTTATTAAAGAATTTGTACTTTGTCCTAAAGGCAACGGGGTAAGTCTTGATTGTTTTTAAGCAGAGTCGGTACAAGAGAAGATCAGAGTGCCATCTGGAAGCTCAGGGCAATCAGAACAACCTGGGCCCTGGTCTCTCAAGCCACCATCAATCCAATAATCAAAAGAAACCCAGAGGGGAAACGACCTCCTTTCAGCAAGACTGGGAAACCCTTGAAGACAGGAACTGAGCCTTCATTCCAGCACTAACTCAACAAACATTTCCTGAGCTGTCCCTGAGGCCAGGCCCTGGTTGAAAATGCTGAAAAGATTCAGAGCAGATATAGTGGGCTCTATCACACAAATTTCATCCCGGTGTCCTCCCCAGGTGATACCACTTGCTCTTTCTCTGGGATCCCCCAGTCCCTGACACAGACTTTTGTCACCAACCTAATCATTCAGGATTATAAGTTTGCCGGCCGGGCGTGGTGGCTCATGCCTGTAATCCTAGCTCTCAGGGAGGCAAGAGGCGGGAGGACAGCTTGAGCCCAGGAGTTCAAGACCTGCCTGGGCAATACAGCGAGACCCCCGTTCTCCAGAAAAAGGAAAAAAAAAAAAAAAAAAAAAAAAAGACAAGGATTATAACAGTTTGTTTACATGTCAGTCTCCTCTCCTCGCCCCCTGACAGCAGGGATATGGCTGGCCCTCCTGTCCAACCTCTGCATTTAACACGGGAGAAATAAAGGCCTAAAGAGGGAAAGGAACTTGCCCAAGGTCATACAGAGAGTCAGCTTCATTCTCCCCTCTCAACCCGCACTCCTTTCCCCTGAGCTGCCTCCCACATGTCAGTGACATCCCAGTGGGTGGGTCGACAGCACCTTGATATCTCCATCTATTCCCCAAATGCCTGAACGGTAGCTGCCTGGAATGGTATGCTCTGCAGTGTGTTAAGACAGCAGTGGGTCAGAAGTCATCCGCACCTGGACTAATTAACCTATAGGACTATTTTACGTTAAAAGCACATCCATAACAGTCCCTGTGTCAGCAATGTCTTGTAACTTCTACATGAAGTTACCAACCTAACCGGGATGACCTTCTGGAAGCGCCTTAGTCTCACTGTTCCTTGGATTCCCGTCTGTAAAATGGGTCTGTCCGCCGTGCCCTGCTAATCCTCACTTCCCCACAGCTAGAAAACTCCCAATTAATCACTGCGCACACCTCAAGCACTACAAAGAGACCTGAACGCCAGACCACTCTAGGAACGGCCTCAGAGCCTGGAATCGCGGAGTTGAGAACCCAGCGCGCCAAGGTACAAGCCTGCGCCCCTCCGAGCCACTGTCTCCCCGGCTCGAGCGATGAGCCTGGTGGCCGCCCGGCTCAAGCGTGCAGGGGACCCGACCCGCAACAGGGCCCCGTTCCCGGCACCATCCGGCCTCCCGGGCGGTCCGGCCCTGCCTGGGCCGGGTATTCAAGGTCCCTCTGGGCAAGGAGCCCCCAGTACACTGGATTCCGCGACAAGAGGTAGGACACGCCCCGTGGGAGGCCCCCCGGCTGGGGAAGAACCCCCTCAGTCCCCTCTCGGCCTCCGTACCTGACCGGAGCTGCCTCCCCCGGCCGCCACCACGGCGCTGCGGGCCCCGTCCGCCTCCTGCGCCGCCGCCATCTTCCCGCTCCGGGTCCCCGCCCCCGCCGCCAGCCCCTCCCCGTCCCCGACGACGCAGCGCAATCGCGCGAGATTTCACTCTTTCCTAGCCCCGCTGGGCCACCGTATCCGACAACAGTGCCGCAGCCACGCCTCTCAGGAAGGCCACTTCCGGCTCTGAAAGGCCCAACCTGGCCTCCGTACTCCTCTTTCCCGTAGCCCGTTTGTTTCCACCTAATAAAAACACTGTATACTCCGAACTCCAGGACTTTCTCGGCCAGCATGTGCCTCCCGCAAGTTCTGTCCCTTCCGCCCCTTCACATTAACCCGCCTTTTCGGTTATATGAGCGTTTCGGGACATCCTGTCCACTTCTCCCAGCCGATTCTTCGCGTCCTTTTGGTTCCATGGAGCTTTACCGGCCACAGTACGGCTTCGAACCACGCCCCTCTTTCGTTAGAGGAACCTTTCTGGCCACCGTATTCGGATTCGAAGAACAAGCCTTTTGCCCAGCACCCTTGTCTTCTGACCCCTCTTCCTAAGACAACTCTTTCGTTAAAGTCTCCTGAGCTCATATCCTTTCTGTGTATTTAGAGTTCCAATTCCAGGGGTCCTATGGCCAACACACCTCCGATGAGACCCTATGATACACCCCCAAGCCTTCGGACAGCCCTGCCTAGCACGCATGCGCGTTCCCTTAGTGGTCCAAACCTCGCATCCGTGGACTAGGCTTCACGGGCACTGAGAATTCCACAATTTTTAATTAGCTCTGTGTCTTCGTACAGCTCTAAACTCGGACATGTGCTGAGAGACCCCTAGTTTGGAGAGGGTGTTACGGAGGCCCAGAGAGGACAAGACTCTCAGAGGCTGTTAACCCTTCACCCGTGAAATTGGGTGGAGGTCTGGCCAGGGTTCTAACTCTTGTGTTGGTACTGACAGGATAAGATATCCTGAACAAGTGACGTCTCTCTTTCTTTTTTTCTTTTTTAGACGGAGCCTCACTCTGTCCCCCAGGCTAGAGTGCAATGGCGCGATCTCGGCTCACTGCAGCCTCGGCCTCCCGAGTAGCTGGGATTACAGGAGCACGCCACCACTCCTGGCTAGTTTTTTTTTTTTTTTTTTTTTTTTTTGTTTGAGACGGAGTCTCGCTCTGTCACCCAGGCTGGAGTGCAGTGGCGCGATCTCGGCTTACTGCAACCTCTGCCTCCCGGATTCAAGCAATTCTCCTGCCTCAGCTTCCCAATTTTTTTTTTTTTTTGTAAGTGGAGACGGAGTTTCACCGTGTTGGCCAGGCTGATGACAAGCGACATCTCTGTTTGAGCCTCACTTTCTCCCCTTTTATAAACCAGGGATATAATCGTACTCGTTTGTCTTCCCGTTTTGCCCCTCTGTTATTGGGAAGACGTAGTTAGATCGCGAATGGAAAACATCAGGCCCTGGGCCTCATACTTAAGTGGTCAATATTCGGGGCGCTGTGATTATGAACTTTATATATTACCTGGAAAGAGAGTAAGCTTTGCATTGGGATATTCTAAATATTTAATTACCATTTTATTACCGGTTTCCTCCACTTTCCTCTAGGTCTCAGCTCTGTAATAGTAGCTCTTGCTCTAGGAAGCTCTCTCTGAGCCCTTTTCCCATCCTCCCTTGCCCCCTCAGCTCCTCCACCCCACCCCTGCTCACTTTGTGTCATCACTCTCAGGGATGGGTGTGTCTCCCCAAATGGGCAGGCTGACCCGGGACTGTTGTGGTCACTGCTGTATCTCCAGCACTGCCCTGGGGATGAGGCTAAGTGCAGAAGGTGAGTGACTTTACCTCTCTGAGGGCTAACACAGGGCAAGAAGGAACCTTAGAAAACTTCATTCCTCAGCCAGGCGCGGTGGCTCACGCCTGTAATCCCAGCACTTTGGGAGGCCAAGGCAGGCGGATCACCTGAGGTCGGGAGTTCGAGACCAGCCTGGACAACATTGTGAAACCCCGTCTCTACTAAAAATACAAAAATCAGCCGGGCGTGGTGGCAGACGCCTGTAACTCCAGCTACTCGGGAAGCTGAGGCAGGAGAATTGCTTCAACCCGGGAGGCAGAGGTTGCAGTGAGCCAAGATCATGCCACTGTATTCCGGCCTGGGCAACAGAGCAAGACTCCACCTTCAAAAAAGAAGAAAGAAAAGAAAGAGAAAACTTAGTGCCTCATCCCCACTGTTACAGATGATAATGGTGTTAATAACGATTCTTTGAATGTGTAGGCCCAGTCTTTAAGTCCAGGGATGAAGTGAATAGACTTAAGACAGGGACTGAGGGCCGGGTGCGGTGGCTCAAGCTTGTAATCCCAGCACTTTGGGAGGCCGAGGCGGGCGGATCACAAGGTCAGAAGATCGAGACCATCCTGGCTAACACGGTGAAACCCCGTCTCTACTAAAAATACAAAAAAAAAAAAAATTAGCCGGGTGTGGTGGCGGACGCCTGTAGTCCCAGCTACTCGGGAGGCTGAGGCAGGAGAATGGCGTGAACCCGGGAGGCGGAGCTTGCAGTGAGCCGAGATTGCGCCACTGCACTCCAGCCTGGGGGACAGAGCAAGACTCCGTCTCAAAAAAAAAAAAAAAAAGACAGGGACTGAGGAGAGACATTGTGGGGTCTGAAGCTTATGTGTTTTGTAGGCCTCTTTTTTTTTTTTTTTGAGACTTGCTCTGTCACCCAGGCTGGAGTGCAGTGGCATGATCTCGGCTCAATGCAAGCTCCGCCTCCTGGGTTCACGCCATTCTCCTGTCTCAGCCTCCTGAGTAACTGGGACTACAGGCACCCACCACCACGCCCAGCTAATTTTTTGTATTTTTAGTAGAGACGGGGTTTCACCGTGTTAGCCAAGATGATCTCGATCTCCTGACCTCGTGATCCGCCTGCCTCGGCCTCCCAAAGTGCTGGGATTACAGGCATGAGCCACCGTGCCCAGCCTGGCCTCTTTTAAAAAGTACAAAATTGGCCGGGCGTGGTGGCTCACACTGTAATCCCAGCACTTTGGGAGACTGAGGCTGGCGGATCACCTGAGGTCGGGAGTTCGAGACCAACCTGAGCAACATGGAGAAACCCCATCTCCACTAAAAGTACAAAATTAGCCGGGCATGGTGGCGCATGCCTGTAATCCCAGCTACTCGGGAGGTCGAGGCAGGAGAATCGCTTGAACCTGGGAAGCGGAGGTTGTGGTGAGCCGAGATCATGCCATCGCACTCCAGCCTGGGCAACAAAAGGGAAACTCTGTCTTAAAAAAAAAAAAGTACAAAATTACTTGTACAAATTTAGGTAGAGGACCATGGAAAGCCCAGCAAATGAGGGGCTTTGAAACTTTCTCCAGCCTCACTGCAACCCCAACTGTGCTCTCAGCTGTAAATACAAACTGCTGCAATCTGCTCTCCAAGTCTCATACACTGCAAGGGCCAATGTGTTGGAGCATGACGAGGTCTCAGCTTCTCATGAGAAGTGTGACCTTGGACAGGGCTCCTGTGGAGCCAGGTTCCCTGCAGAGCCTTCCTACGCTCTGTTGAGTGACCAAATAAATTCTGCCATTCCGTCCAGGCTTCGTGGCTCATGCCTGTAATCCTAGCACTCTGGGAGGCCGAGGCAGAAGGATCGCTTGAGCCTAGGAGTTTAAGACTCGCCTTGGTGACATAGAGTGATCCTAGCTCTACTAAAAATTAAAAAAATTAGGTGGTGTGGTGGCATCCACCTGTGGTCCAGCTTCTCCGAGGCTGAGGTGGGAGGGATGCCGGAGCCCAGGAGTTCGTTTGAGGTTGCAATTAGCTGTGATCACACTACTGCACTCCAGCCTGGGCGACAGAGTGAGACCCTGTCTCTAAAAAAATTAAAAATCATAATAGGTAAAAAATTCTGCCATTCCTACTGTAAGTCACAGGACAGACCCACTCTTCTCTCCACTAGGGGGCGCAAAATACTGATCAAGGGCTGTGATTTCAGGTTCTAAGGGAGAAAGGGGGCTGGGGATCCAACCTTCTAGGTCCTGAGGAGAAGGGACTGGGGGGTCCCAGACTCCTGAGTTCTAGGGGAGGAAGAATCTAGGGGCTTGGACTCTGGGGGCCCTGAGGGGAATGGGGTTCTGAGAAAGGAAGGAGGAGTCTGAGGCCAGCACCAGGATTGGTTGGAAGCCAAACCGGTCCGGGCAGTGCTTTGGTTTGGCTCGAGTCCGTGGGAACCAAGTGGACAGAGCAGGGATTGTTACTCCAGGGTCTCCCCCTCCCCACCACCCCCTGCGCTTGGCAGCGTCTGTTCTTCCCAGGCCCCGGGGACTCGGGGGCATTGCCCACAGTCCCTCTCCAGGGCCCCTGTTTTTTGCTGGACTCAGCTGTCCAGCCTCAGGATCTGGGAAAACTGCCCCAAGGGTGTTGAAAGCCTGGCAGGAGGTTAATGCCAAGCAGATTAGGAGAAATACAAGCAGTGGATCCCCAAAGACCAATAACCCCACCCATGGGACTTGGGGAGCAGTACCACCCTGGACTCCCTCAGGATACAGGAATCTTGGCCCCCAGCCCCCTTCATTCATGGTCCCAGCATTGGCTTCCTTCAGACCATGGAGCCTCTGCTTATTTGCACCTTCTGCCTTCTGTGCTTTTTGCTTGCAATTTTTTTTTTTAATAAGTTTTTCTTTTTTTTTTTTGAGACGGAGTCTCACTCTGCTGCCCAGGCTGGAGTGCAGTGGCGCTATCTCCGCCTCCAGGGTACAAGCAGTTCTCCTGCCTGAGCCTCCAGGTAACTGGGATTACAGGCGTGGGCCACCCCTGGCTAATTTTTGTGTTTTTATTAGAGACAAGGTTTCACCATATTGGCCAGGCTGGTCTTGAACTCCTGACCTCAGATGATCTGCCCACCTCAGCCAACCAAAGTGCTGGGATTACAAGTGTGAGCCACCGCGCCGGCCCTAGAGGTCTGTCTTCTTGGGTCCCAGCCAAGAAGTACTGACTTGGGCACCATTCTCTCCTCTGCCATGGGACCATTATACACTGATTGCAATGGCACATTTAAAGTGTCAGCCCAGGCCTGGTGCAGTGGTTCACACCCGTAATCCCAACACTTTGGGAGGGCAAGGTGGGCAGATCACTTGAGCCCAGTAATTGGAGACTAGCCTAGCAACTTGACGAAACCCCGTCTCTACTAAAAATACAAAAAATTAGCCAGGTGTGACAGTGGGCGTCTCTAGTCCCAACTACTTGGGAGGCTGAGATGGGAGGATCTCTTGAGCCCAAAAGGTCAAGGCTACAGTAAGCCAAGATCTCACCACTGCACTTCAGCCTGGGCGACAGAGCAAGACCTTATCTCAAAACAAAATAAATAAAATAAAAAATGTGTCAGTCCAGCAACTATAAGGCAGGAAAATAGGGTCTGGAGGCAGGGAACATAAGGCCAATTCCCTTCAGCTATAACAGGGAACATCCTCTCTGGTAGGCCATAAATGACTTTGTAACTTTTCCTCATCCTCTCCATTTACATAGGGTATACCAGAAGTAACCAGTGGAAGGGGACTCCTCTAGGAGGAATTTAAACTCCCAAAATTCTGTAACAGGGCTTTTGAACCCATATGCTTGGGCCCGCTCCCACACTGTTTACTGTACGTTCGTTTTCAATAAATCCCTTCATTTCTTCCTTGCTTTGTTTGTGCGTTTTGTCCGGTTCTTTGTTCAGGACGCCAAAAACCTGGACACCATCCACCGTTAACAACTGGAGACTGTCAGAGGCCACTGTGGACTAGCTGTGTCTATGATTTGTCATTTTACAAATGAGAAAGCTGGATTTTGGCCTGGCGCGGTGGCTCATGCCTGTCACCCCAGTACTTTGGGAGGCCGAGGCGGGTGAATCACTTGAGGTCAGAAGTTTGAGACCAGCCTAGCTAACATGGCAAAACCCTACTAAAAATACAAACATTAGCCGTGCACAGTGGCACATGCCCGTAATCCCAGCTACTCCAGAGGCTGAGGCACAGAGAATCGCTGGAGCCGGGGAGGTGGAGGGTGCAGTGAGCCGAGATTGCACCACTGCAGTCCAGCCTGGGTGACATAGTGAAACCCTGTCTCAAAAAAAAAAAAAAAAAAAAAAAAAAGAGAGAAAGCTGGACTTCAATAAAGAGTAGTCTCTAATTGCTGTTACGATTATTTATTATTACTATTCACTGCTTTAATCCCATGGACCCATGGGTTAGGGCTCTATACATACAGTAGGTGCTCATTAAATGTTGGCTGGACTGAGTCAGCCCCTCCATCTTGGCCCCTGAGTCCTCAGAAAAGCAGTGCCATCCATGAGAAGCAACTTGAACTGTATTTTTTATTGAAAAGAATTCAGGCTAGAGTTGGGAGGAGGATGCAAGAGCTACTGGGAAGGGGCAGCTCAGTCCGAACCTGGGGGATCAGGGGAGCCGGGGACTCTCCCCTTGCCCACTGATGGGGGGTCTAGCTGTTACTCCTCTCCCTTCAGCACAGAAAGAACTTGGTCAGTAAAAATGCCTGTGTAAGTGCTCACGGCTGCTGTGCTTTTGCTGTACAAGTCCCTGGGGAGAAAGCACAGATGGTTAGAGGGAGGAGGGGCTGGGGGCCTGGACTCCTGGGTCTGAGGGAGGAGGGGCTGGGGGCCTGGACTCCTGGGTCTGAGGGAGGAGGGGCTGGGGGCCTGGACTCCTGGGTCTGAGGGAGGAAGAAGGGCTGGGGGCCTGGACTCCTGGGTCTGAGTGGGGAGGGGCAGGGGCCTGAACTTCTGGGTCCTGGATGCAGTCAGTGGTATGGGCCAGACCCCATTTCTCCAGGGGCAGGTGCTACCTGAGTTTCTCATCTACAGCGGGCAGGTATGTCTTCTCGTACAGGTTCCGGGCGGCTGTCTTTGCTGACTCCCAGTAACTGGAGAGAGATTCCTGCACCTGGGTGAGGAAGGCCGGGCTAGGCGTCTCATCTTGCTGGGGCAGTTGGGCCCCCTGGACCTCTGCAGGGGGAGAGTGTGTCAGGAGAGCCCGTGGGGCTGCAGCAGGGGGAAAGGAGGCAAGAAGGAGAGGAGAGGGCAGAGGCAGAGGTAAGAAGGGCCTGGGCTGGGAAGATGCTTGGAGCTCATTCCCCTCCCCAAGGCCTCCCTCCACCGAAGCCCACACTCACCGAATCCCAATACCAGGAGGACAAGAAACAGAGCTGGAAGGAATCGTGTGCCCATAGTGTCAGGAGACCTGGAACATTGAGGGGGTGTCATATGGCAGGCTGACTGGAGGCGGCTGTTCCTGTGGTCACGCCCCACTCTGGTGGGGGGACTGCGATCCTGCTGTGTGTGTGCTTGGTGTCCCAGTCAAGTTTCCCATGCATGGACTTGGACAAAGCCCCCTTCTTGGGCCTCACTTTCCAACATTCTGTGATTCTACTCCTGATTTTAACATTTTAATTCTTTTTTTTTTTTCTTTTTTGAGACGGAATCTCACTCTGTTGCCCAGGCTGGAGTGCAGTGGTGCAATCTCGGCTCACTGCAACCCCCACCTCCCAGCAATTCTCCTGCCTCAGCCTCCCCAGTAGCTGGGATTATAGGCACCCGCCACCACACCCGGCTGATCTTTGTTTTTGTATTTTTTGAGATGGAGTCTCGCTCTGTCACCCAGGCTGGAGTCCAGTGGCGTGTTCTCGGCTCACTGCAACCTCTGCCTCCAGGGTTCAAGCAATTCTCCTGCCTCAGCCTCCCAAGGAGCTGGGATTACAAACACCTGCCACCATGCCTGGCTAATTTTTTTTTTTTTTTTTTTTTGAGATGGAGCCTCACTCTGTTGCCCAGGCTGGAGTGCACTGGTGCTATCTCGGCTCACTTTAAGCTCTGCCCCCCGGGTTCACGCCATTCTCCTGCCTCGGCCTCCCGAGTAGCTGGGACTACAGGCATCTGCCACTGCACCCAGCTAATTTTTTTTTTTTTTTTTTTTGTATTTTTAGTAGAGACAGGGTTTCACTGTGGTCTCGATCTCCTGACCTTGTGATCCATCCGCCTCGGCCTCCCAAAGTGCTGGGATTACAGGCGTGAGCCACTGCACCCGGCCATATTTTGTATTTTTAGTAGAGATGGGGTTTCATGCCGGGCGCAGTGGCTCAGGCCTGTAATCCCAGCACTTTGGGAGGCGGAGGCGGGTGGATCACGAGGTCAGGAGATCAAGACCATCCTGGATAACACAGTGAAACCCCGTCTCTACTAAAAATACAAAAAATTAGCCGGGTGTGGTGGCGGGCGCCTGTAGTCCCAGCTACTCAGGAGGCTGAGGCAGGAGAATGACGTGAACCCAGGAGGCGGAGCTTGCAGTGAGCCGAGATTGCGCCACTGCACTCCAGCCTGGGCGACAGAACGAGACTCCGTCTCAAAAAAAAAAAAAAAAAAAAAGATGGGGTTTCACCATGCTGGCCAGGCTGGTCTCGAACTCCTGACCTGGTGATCCGCCCTCCTCGGCCTCCCAAAGTGCCAGGATTACAGGCTTGAGCCACTGTGCCTCACCTAATTTTTGTATTTTTAGTAGAGATGGGGTTTCACCATGTTGGCCAGGCTGGTCTTGAACTCCTAACCTCAAGTGATTTGCCTGCCTTGGCCTTCCAAAGTGCTGGGATTACAGGCGTGAGCCACCACGCCCAGCTGCTAATTTTTATTCTTTTGTAGAGATGGGAGACTTGCTTTGTTGCCCAGGCTGGTCTGGAACTCCTGGGCTCAAGCAATCCTCCCATCTCGGCCTCCCCAGGGTGCTGGGAGTATAAGCGTGAGCCACTGAGCCCAGCCTAGAAGACTTTCTTGAGCACCTAAACATTTCTGGGCCCAGCAGGGAACACAGCGAAGCCCCTGCCCTTTGCTAAGGCTGAGTCAGTGCAGGGAGGTGCTCTGCAGACACCATTAAGGACCCACAGTAGATCAAATGTGTTTCCTTAGGGCTCTGCCCTAAGACCTCATGTCCCTGCATCTGCTCATTGAGTTCTCACCCGCTCTATGAGAGAGGCACTTTTGGTGACGAAGAACATGCACAGGGCACAATATCATCATCCACACGCAGGAGATGAGGAAGCTACGGCAGAAAGAGGTTGAGATCTGATCCCCAGAGAAAGAACGGCACAAGCAAATGGTCTACAATTCTTTTTTTTTTTTTTCTTCGAGACAAGTTCTTGTTCTCTCGCCCAGGCTGGAGTGCGATGGCGCAATTTTGGCTCACCGCAACCTCTGTCTTCCGGGTTCAAGCGATTCTCCTGCCTCAGCCTCCTGAGTAACTGGAAATACAAGCATGCACCACCACGCCTGTCTAATTTTTGTATTTTTAGTACAGACGGGGTTTCACCACGTTGGCCAGGCTGGTCTCCAAATTCTGACATCAAGTGATCAGTCCGCCTTGGCCTCCCAAAGCGTTTGGATTACAAGTGTAAGCCACCATGCCCAGCCTACAGTTCTTTTTCAGTTTTTTAAATTTTTTCATTCTTTTTTTTCCCCCCAAGACTGAGTCTTGCTCTGTCACCCAGGCTGGAGTACAGTGGCACGATCTGGGCTCACTGCAACCTCCCCTTCCTGGGTTCAAGGAATTCTCCTGTCTCAGTCTCTGGAGTAGCTGGAGTTACAGGTGTCTGCCACCACACCCGGCTAATTTTTGTATTTTTAGTAGAGACGGGGTTTCACCATGCTAGTAAGGCTGGTCTCGAACTCCTGACCTCAGGTGATCCACCTGCCTCGGCCTCCCAAAGCGCTGGGATTACAGGCATGAGCCATTGTGCCTAGCCCTTTTTCTTTCTCTTTTTTAAAAATGGGGTTTCTCTGTCACCCAGGCTGGAACACGGTGGCAAGATCATAGCTCACTGCATCCTCAAACTCCTGGGCTCAAGGGATCCTTCCCACCTCAGCCACCCCAACTCTAAGCAGAAGCTCAAATAGTCTACAGTTCTAAATTCTGTGATTTGTGGAGTGTGGTGGTGCCCCTGTAGTCCCAGCTGCTGGGGAGGCTGGGGCAGGAGGATTGCTTGAGCCCAGGAGTTTGAGTCTAGCCTGGGCGACATAGCAAGACTCCATCTCACACAGACACACACACACACACACACACACACACAGTCATGGTTCCAACATGGGCTTCTAACATTGTGCCTCTTAAAATTCCTGCTTTATCGATCTTTGCCCTCTGCCTGCTGACGCCCCCCTGTCCCCACACCCTGGGTCCCTTTCTTACCAGACTCTGGCAGGCTGTCCTCACCAGCTCCGGACGGGCACAGAGAGGCTTTATAGCAGTTGAAACCCACTTCCGCTCCACAGCCACAACCCCCATCCTTTGTCTAGGCCAAAGTCCTGGCCAACAGAACCGCCGAGGGGGTGGGTGGGGACAGAAAGGGCAATGACGTCCCCCAAGGTCACATCACAGGGAACCTTCACTCAAGTGACAGGGAACCCTCGCTCTGAGAATTCGCCTTCGACAGAGGCTGGGTTGGGGGCTGTAGAGGGGTTGGAGGTGCTGGGTGCCCACTGGGAATGGAGTCAGAGCTTGTGGAGACAAGGACGAAGCTCTCAGTGAGGGCCATCATGGGGACCTGCTGACTCCACCCACGCTCCTGCCCTCACCCTCCTGAAACTGACGCGCCTCGAAGTCCCCCATTCTCTGCAAGCCCACAATAGGGTGTTATCCCTTGATACCCTTCCCGACCCCCCAACTCTCCCTTCCCCATCAGGTGTCACCTCTTCTACTCATTGATTCCTGGGAGGCAGTAGGGTGGGTATTTTTCTGGCCACACCGGGGAAGGATCCAGACAGGGACACAGGTGAGACTTTATTTATTGGCGAAGTATGAACTTTTTTTTTTCTTTTTGTTTTACCGCCAAGAGATCTCGCTGTGTTGCCCAGGCTGGTCTCCAACTCCTGGGCTCAAGCCATCCTCCTGCCTCAGCCTCCTGAGTAGCTGGGACTACAGGCACCCACCACAACCACAGCTGGCTTTTATGAACATTTTAACCCTGGTCCTTGTCCCCACAGACAAGCCTGGGGCACAGGCTGTGGGTCTTGTTCAAGAGGCTGTCTTTGGATTCAAGGAGCCAGGCCTTGGTGCGCGGACCCAGGTCCCTCAGGTGGTCGTCATAGTACGTCTGCACGAAGCCCCGGAAGGTGCTCGGGCTCCTACAGGAGAGAGGACGTCACAGTGGAGGCCCCAGCCCTCCCCAGGTGTTCTCTGCCCCATTTATCCGTTCCTCTCTCTGACCTAGGAGTTCCTGCTCTCAGCTCTAACCCTCCACTCCTCCCAGACCTAGGAGTCACAGCCCCACTCACACCCTTTCCTCCTCCCTGAGACCCAGGGGTCCAGGCCCCAGCCCCTCCTCCCTCAGACCCAGGAATCCCCTCGCACCACCCAACCCAGCACACCCTCACCAGAACCATTGCCACCCGTCTCTGGTCCTGTTCACCACTGGCTCCAGCAGCTCCTTTATCCTGCCCCTCACCAGGCTCCAGCGACTCATCTTTAGCTTTGGCGGGGGGCTCGGGGTTCCTTCCTGGGCTTCTGGCTGGCATGCTAGGTGGAACCAGAGGGCAACTTGGGTGGGCTGGGACCCTAGAATACCCCTTCTCCCTTTCCCTCCGTGCTCATCCTTTGTCACTCCTGGTGGTCCAGGGGCAGTCCCCTGCCAGTCGTCTCGCCTCCTGCCTTTACCCTCATATGTCCCCTGACCGCTTAACCGTCTTCAACCATCAGCCATCTCTTTTTTTTTCTTTTTTTTTTGAAACAGAGTCAGTCTCTTGCTCTGTTGCCCAGGGTGGAGTGCAGTGGCATGATCTCGTCTCATTGCAATCTCCACGTCCTGGACTCAAGCAATTCTCCTGCTTCAGCCTCCCGAGTAGCTGGGATTACAGGCATCTGCCATCATGCCCAGCTAATTTTTATATTTTTAGTAGAGATGGGGTTTTGCCATGTTGGGGCCTCGAACTCCTGACCTCAAGTGATCCACCCACCTCGGGCTCCCAAAATGCTGGGATTACAGATGTGAGCCACCCCATCCGGCTGGGCCATCTCTTCACCTTGTGTCGGTAGTCCCTCCTGTCACCCTGTCTGCCTATGGTTTCCCTCTAACGGCCTCTCTAATTGCCATCCTCTGATGCCTCCCTTCACCACCTGATTTTGCTGCCCAGGAACTACCTCCTTCCCCCTTAGTTCTCCTGTGACCCCCACTCTGTCTGAGCTACCTCTATGGACAGTGGAGGGAGAGCAGGAGGTGACTTTCTGTCCCCAGGGGCAGACATTGGCTTCGCCTTGCTGTCAGTTCCTCTTTCCGGGCCAGACTTTCTACCCATGCATCGGGACAAAGCCTCGCCTACAGAGACCAGCCGTCACGCAGGGCCCACATGTGGCTGGCTATGTGCCTTGACCAGTGACTTATCCTCTCTCCCCATGACTCAGTTTCCCGTTTTGTAGAATGGGATAATAGTATCTATCTCAGGGTTATTGTGAGAATTAAGAGTTAATACATACGATGCACATGGAATGGTGCCTTGCACATTGTAGCCACTATATACGTGTTAAAATTTTTTTTTTTTTTTTGAGACGGAGTCTCACTCTGTCACCCGGGTTGGAGTGCAGTGGCGTGATCTCGGCTCACTGCAACCTCCACCTCCCGGGTTCAAGCGATTCTCCGGCCTCAGCCTCCCAAGTAGCTGGGACTACAGGCGTGTGCCACCATGCATGGCTAATCTTTTGTATTTTTAGTAGAAATGGGTTTTTACCCATCTGTTAGCCAGGATGGTCTCAATCTCCTGACCTTGCGATCCGCCCGCCTCGGCCTCCCAAAGTGCTGGGATTACAGGCATGAGCCACTGTTCCTGGCCCCGTATTAAAAATTTAAATTTCTACTGGATAATGCTGATCTAGAATACAATCCCATTTTAAAATAAAGTACATGGCTGGGCGTGGTGGCTCATGCCTGTAATCCCAGCACTTTGGGAGGCCAAGACAGGCGGATCACCTGAGGTCAGGAGTTCAAGACCAGCCTGGGCAACATGGCAAAACCCTGTCTCTGCCAAAAATATAAAAAATTAGCCAGGCATTGGCCAGGCGTGGTGGCTCACGCCTGTAATCCTAGCACTTTGGAAGGCTGAGGCGGGCAGATCACGAGGTCAGGAGATCGAGACCATCCTGGCTAACACGGCAAAACCCTGTCTCTAGTAAAAATACAAAAAATTAGCCGGCGTGGTGGTGGGCGCCTGTAGTCCCAGCTATTCGGGAGGCTGAGGCAGGAGAATGGCATGAACCTGGGAGGCAGAGCTTGCAGTAAGCCGAGATCGCGCCACTGCACTCCAGCCTTGGTAACAGAGGAGACTCCGTCTCAAAAAAAAAAAAAAATTAGCCAGGCATGGTGGTGTGCGTCTGTAGTCCCAAATACTCTGAAGACTGAGGCAGAAGAATCCCTTGAACAGGGGAGGCAGATGATGCAGTGAGCCAAGATCGCACCACTGCTACCACTGCACTCCAGCCTGGGTGACAGAGTGAGACTCCATCTCAAAAAAAAAAAAAAAAAAATGCATATGCAAAACACAGACATACATACCAGCACACACTCACAGACCCCCTCACACGTGTCCACACACTCAAATATTTTGCACACACATACCCCACAGAGAGACAGGTGCACACAAATACACACATGCACACAGACATGCACTTTTTACCATGACTGCATCCTCCCACTTCCACGCACGCACACGCACACACACACAGATGATCCCAGTTTGTACCAATGTTACATTCACACTTCACTCTCAGCCACTGACACACACACTCCCCAACGCGCACATGCATATGCACGCCATGAAACGCACACACTCTGTACTCATGTCTCACGTGGCTACAGAGCCACAGGACACACAGCCACACTCACACCCACCAGGTGTGGGCCCCACATCCCTCCACCCTCTTCTTCTCACCCCCAATGCAGGCCAGGACCATCACGCAGAGGCACAGGGCAGGCAGGGCCTGGAGCCTGTTTCTGAGGAGGGACATTTCTGGGGATTCTGTGCCTCTATGCCTCTGTGCTCAACTCTGTGGGCCGGGGGAGGGGAGGCTGCACAGAGCAGGGCCCTCCCCCAGCCACCTCCCCGCTTGGCAGAGACTTCAGAGAGCAGGACCCAGGTGACAGTGGCAATCAGAGGTCATGCCTCTGTGGGCCTCCCTCCTTCTCACCCTCCCACACCATACCCTGAGAGAAGACAGAGGCTCTTGAGCCTCCTGCACTGAGGCAGTTTCAAATCCTGTCTCCACCTCCCATGACAGCCTCATTTACTGGCCTCAGTTTCTCCTCCATAAAGTGGGAGGCACAGTACATATTTCAGGATATTACGTGAACAAATACAAAGAAAGGCGCAGTGGCTCATGCCTGTAATCCCAGCACTTTGGGAGGCCGAGGTGGGCGGATCATATGAGGCCAGGAGTTTGAGACCAACCTGGCCAACATGGTGAAAAACCCTGTCTCTACTAAAAATACAAAAATTAGCCAGACGTAGTGACACGTGCCTGTAATCCCAGCTACTTTGGAGGCTGAGGCAGGAGAATGGCTTGAACCCGGGAAGTGAAGGCTGCAGTGAGCCTCGATCACACCACTGCACTCCAGCCTGAGTAACAGAGCAAGACTCTGTCTCGAAACAAAACAAAACAAAAAATGAAGAAAGCTCTTACCGTGGAGGCTGGCAATATAGGTGCTCAAAGATCATCGCTGTTGGCCGGGCGCGGTGGCTCATGCCTGTAACCCCAGCAGTTTGGGAGGCCGAGGCAGGTGGATCACGAGGTCAGGAGATTGAGACCATATTGGCTAACACGGTGAAACCCCACGTCTACTAAAAATACGAAAAATTAGCCGGGCGTGGTGGCGGGCGCCTGTAGTCCCAGCTACTCGGGAGGCTGAGGCAGGAGAATGGCGTGAACCTGGGAGGTGTAGCGTGCATTGAGCCAAGATCGCACCACTGCAGTCCGGCCTGGGCAAAAGAGCGAGACTCCGTCTCAAAAAAAAAAAAAAATCATCGCTGTTATTATTATTTTGTGTCTAATTTCTCCTAGTCACTGGGCTGCAAGGCCAGGCTTGTGGTAGGGCCTCATAGGGCTCAAGGGATGATGGCAGGAAATAGCAACACAGTCTCATGTCTCCAGCCTCTGTTTCTTCCCGGGTGGGCTGGAGCCCGATCACTTCCAAGCATTCCTTGAGTTCTCAATTCCAGCTCTTTCTCCTCTGGGTGACTCTGGCTTCAGACGGACCTGGGCTTCGAATCCCCCACTTCTTCACTGCGTGACCTGGGCAAATACGTTTTCTTTTCTGGGGCTCAATTTGTTCAACTGTAACGTGGGGTTGATAGGGAGCACCTGCCTCCCAGTGTCCTCATGCAGGAGGGCTGAGGCCTATGCAGGAGAGCTGCAGGTGCACATAGTAGGAGGTCATCAACATCAGGCCCAGGGCCAGGGTGGTGGCTCCCACCTGTAATCCCAGCACTTTGGGAGGCCAAGGCAGGTGGATCACTTGAGGTCAGGAGTTCAAGACCAGCCTGGCCAACATAGTGAAACCTGGTCTCTACTAAAAATACGAATATTAGCCGGGTGTGGTGGTGCACACCTGTAATCCCAGCTACTCAGGAGGGATGATGGAGCAAGACCTTGTCTCAAAAACAAAACAACAATGACAACAACAAAAACCAACAAAAAAAAAAACACCACATCAGGTTCAGTCCCAGTGCCAGAAATAGAGCATTTTTCTCATGAAGGACCCAGCTGCACCCCAGGGCACATGGCTAAGGGGACTATGGACTGGATTCTTTTGTCTACGCTTGCCAGACGAAATGAGGAGGCCCAATTACATTTGAATTTCCAATCAACAGTGCATGATGTTTTAGTATAAACATGTCCCATGCAGTATTTGGGAATTATACCGAAAATTTTTTTTGCTATTAATCTGAAATTCAAATGTAACTGAGCATCCTGCATTTTTACATGGCAAATCTGCAAACCCAACCTTGGCCACAACCTGAACAACTGTGCAGGACTGTCTTGACCCAGATGTCTGCCTTGGCAGAATCTTGTCCATCCCAGAGGCCCCAGCATGAGCACAGTAAGTGCGCAACAGATATCCCCCGGAGTTCCTCTGTAGCAATCATCAGCAGATTGAAAACACCCAGAGTTTCTGTTTGGGATGACGAAGACATCCTGGAAATAGTGGGGATGGTTGCACAACAGTGTGAGTGTACTTAATGCCACTGAACTGTACACCTAAAAATGGCTGCAATGGTTTTTTTTTTTTGAGGCGGAGTCTCGCTCTGTCACCCAGGCTAGAGTGTGATGGTGCGATCTTGGCTCATTGCAACCTCTGCCTCCCGGATTCAAGCTATTCTCCTGCTTCAACCTCCTGAGTAGCTGGGATCACAGGTGCGCGGCAACCACACCCAGCTAATTTTTTGTATGTATGTATGTATGTATGTATTTGAGACAGAGTTTTGCTCTTGTTGCCCAGGCTGGAGTGCAATGGTGCGATCTCAACTCACTGCAACCTCTGTCTCCCGGGTTCCAGCGATTCTCCGGCCTCAGCCTCCTTAGTAGCTGGAATTATAGGCATCTGCCACCATGCCCAGCTAATTTTTTGTATTTTTAATAGATATGGGGTTTCACAATGTTGGCCAGGTTGGTCTCGAACTCCTGACCTCCTGATCCACCTGCCTTGGCCTCCCAAAGTGCTGGGATTACAGGCGTAAGCCACCATGCCTGGCTCAATTTTTTGTATTTTTAAAGAGATGGGTTTTCACCATGTTGGCCAGGATGGTCTGAAACTCCTGACCTCTCAGGTGATCCACCCACCTCAGCCTCCCAAAGTGCTGGGATTGCAGGCATGAGCCACCACGCTCAGCCGTCCGGCTAATTTTTTTATTTTTTGTAGAGATGGGGTTTTGCCAAGTTGCCCAGGCTGGTCTTGAACTCCTGGGCTCAAGTAAACCTCCCACCTCGACCTCCCAAAGTGTTGGGATTACAGGGGTGGGCCACCGTGCCCCGCCATGTTGTTTATATTTTACCACAATTATAAAAAACAAAAACAGCCAGGAACTGTGGCAGGGGCTTGTAGCCCCAGCTACTCAGGAAGCTGTGGTAGGAGGCTTCCTTGAGCCCAGGTGTTTGAGAGTCCAGCCTGGGCAACATAGTAAGACCCCATCTCTTGAAAACAAACAAACAAAAAAAGCCGGGCGTGGTGGCTCATGCCTGTAATCCCATCACTTTGGGAGGCTGAGGTGGGCGGATCACGAGGTCAGGAGTTCGAGACCAGCCTGGCCAACCTGGTGAAACCCCGTCTCTACTAAAAATACCAAAAAAAAAAAAAGTTAGCTGGGCGTGGTGGTGGGCACCTGTAATCTCAACTACTCAGGAGGCTGAGGCAGGAGAATTGCTTGAACCTGGGAGGCGGAGGTTGCAGTGAGCCAAGATCGTGCCACTGTACTCCAGCCTGGGCGACGGTGCGAGACTCAGTCTCAAAAAAAAAAAAAATAAAACAAGGGCCAGCATGGTGGCTCGTGCCTGTAATCCCTGGTGGGAGGATCACCTGAGCCCAGGAGTTTGACACTAGTCTTGGCAACATAGGGAGACCTCGTCTCTACTAAAAATAAACAAAATTTAGCCAGGCGTGGTGGCATGCCCCTATAGTCCCAGCTACTTAGGAGGCCGAGATGGGAGGATTGCTTGAGTCTAGGAGTTCAAGGCTACGGTGAGCTATGATTGTACCATTGCGCTACAGCCTGAGTGATGTTGTCTCCACAACAAACAAACAAAAACCCAAAATAAAAAATAAAAACAAACCTACTATGTGTTGTGTTATGATTGGTGTGGGGTTCAGAGCCTGACTCTACCTCTTGCTTCCTTTCCTTTCTTTCCTTCCCTCCCTGCCTTCCTCCCTCCCTCCCTTCCTTCCTTCCTTCTTTGTTTTTTGAGACGGAGTCTTGCTCTATCGCCCATGTTGGAGTGTAGTGGCGCGATCTCAGCTCAATGCAACCTCCATCTCCTGGGTTCAAGCAATTCTCCTACCTCAGCCTCCCGAGTAGCTGGGACTACAGGCACCTGCCACCACACTCAGCTAATTTTTGCATTTTTAGTATAGACAGGGTTTCACCATGTTGGCCAGGCTGGTCTTGAACCCCTGACCTTGGGCAATCCACACGCCTCGGCCTCCCAAAGTGCTGGGATTACAGGTGTGAGCCACTGCGCCTGGCCTCTTTTTTTTTCTTTTTGAGATGGAGTCTTGCTCAGTTGCCCAGGCTGGAGTGCAATGACGTGATCTCAGCTTACTGCAACCTCTGCCTCTCGGGTTCAAGCAATTCTTCTGCTTCAGCCTCCTGAGTAGCTGGGATTACAGGCATCTGCCACCACGCCCAGCTAATTTGTGTAGTTTTAGTAGAGACGGGGTTTCACCATGTTGGCCAGGCTGGTTAAGAACTCCTGACCTCAAGCGATCTGCCCACCTCGGCCTCCTAAAGTGCTGGGATTATAGGCGTGAGCCACCGCGCCTGGCTGACTCTACCTCTTTCTAGCGGTATGACCTGGTACAAGTTGCTTTACCTGCCTGGGCCTGTTTCTTCATCCATGAATGGGAGTCATGGACTATCTCCCTCATAGGGTTGCCCGGGAGAGTAAAGATCGTGCACAGAAAATGCCGCATAGGTGCTCCGTCAACGCCAGCTACCGTTTAATTAGTGCGTGCTGCCCCAGCACACACTTGTGGCAGGAATCATGGCAGGGCTTTCAGATGATTAATTTACTTAATTGCGGTGGGGCATGGTGGCTCATGCCTGTAATCCAGCACTTTGGGAGGCTGACACGGGCAGATCACTTGAGGTCAGGAGTTCGAGATCAGCCTGGCCAATATAATGAAACTCTGTCTCCACTAAAAATACAAAAATTAGCCAGGCATGGTGGTGGGCGCCTGTAATCCCAGCTACTTGGGAGCCTGAGGCAAGAGAATTGCTTGAACCCGGGAGGCAGAAGTTGCAGAGAGCCAAGATGGCGCAATGCACTCCAGCCTGGGTGACAGAGCTTTCCATCTCAAAAAAAAAAAAAAGTGGGGGGACTGGGTGTGGTGACTCATGCCTATAATCCCAGCTTTTTGGGAGGCCGAGGCAGGTGGATCACAAGGTCAAGAGATTGAGACCATCCTGGCCAACATGGTGAAACCCTGTCTCTACCAAAAATGCAAATATTAGCTGGGTGTGGTGGCGGGCGCCTGTAGTCCTAGCTACTCGGAGGCTGAGGCCAGACAATCGCTTGAACCCGGGAAGTGGAGTTGGCAGTGAGCCAAGATCACGCGACTGAGCTCCAGCCTAGTGACAGAGTGAGACTCCATCTCAAAAAAAAAAAAAAGAAAAACAAACAAACAAACAAAACACTTATTTGCCACAAAAACCCTATCAGGTGGGCATCTTCATCATTTCCATTGTACAGATGGGGAAACAGGCCTCAGGGTGGGGGCACCGCCACTTACTGATGACTCCCCAGCCAGCAAGTGGTGATTTTGAACCAGGACCCTCTCACACTACCTAACCAGGCCGGGACAACCTCTGCCCCTCTCCACCAAAATCCAAGAGATCAAGGGGATGTTGGAAGTGGTATGGGCCCTGGGAGGTCTCTGACCTCTGCCGCAGCTCCAAGGTCAGCACGCAGGGAGGGCTATGTGTTTGCTGTTTGCTGCTTGCAATGTTTACCCATCTCAGGGACAGGAACAGGCTGAAGGTCATTCAGGGTGGACTTCAGAGGCAGCACACAAACAGCTGCTGGTGGATAGGAACTAAGAGGTCGGAAGGGGGCAGGGTGGGCCCAAAAGCCCAAAAACAGAGCCTGCAACTCTGTTCTCTAAGTCACCAAGCCCCAAAACCACTCTCAAATCTTTCTCTCTACCCCTGGATCCTTACCCTGGTCTGAATCCCATCCCCTCATCCCCCGAAACCCTGCACCCTCCTCCCTGCTAATCTTCTGCTGTCTCTAGCCACTCCCCTCCTGGCTGGATACTCTGGGTGATTGCAGGGAAGGCTGGGGTAAAAAAGAGTTGGAAATGTCCCTCCTAATACATGTTGAAAAATTGAGTTATAATTCACATTCCATAAAATTTACCCTTTTTTTCTTTTTCTTTTTCTTTCCTTTTTTTCTTTTTTTTGAGATGGAGTCTCACACTGTTGCCCAGGCTGGAGTGCAGTGGGGCAATCTCAGCTCCCTGTAGCCTCTGCCCCCCCGGTTCAAGAAATTCTTGTGCCTCAGCCTCCCAAGTGGCTGAGACGACAGGCACCTGCCACCACGCCTGGCTAATTTTTTAATTTTTAGTAAAGATGGGGTTTCACCATGTTGGTCAGGTTGGTTTTGAACTCTTGAGCTCAAGTGATCTGCCCACCTCAGACTCCCAAAGTGCTGGGATTACGGGCGTGAGCCACTGCGTCCTGCTAAATTTACCCTTTTAAAGTGTACAATTCAATGGTTTTTCCTATATTGGCAAGGTTGCACAATCATCACCACTATCTAATTTGGAACATGGCTCACTGCAGCTTCAACCTGCCTGATTCAAAGCCATCCTCCTACCTCAGCCTCCCGAGTGGCTGGAACCACAGGTGTGCACCACCATGCCCAGCTAATTTGTTTTTAGGAGGGATGGGGTCTTGCTATGTTGCCCAGGCTGGTCTTGAACCTCTGAGCTGAAGCAATCCTCCCACCTTGGCCTCTCAAAGGTTAGGATTACAGGCGTGTGCCACCACGTCTGGCAGGGGATGATTTTGGAAGAGAACTGGAGGAAGTGAGGAGGGAGCCAGGCAGATATCTGGACCCCTGGGGAAGAACATTCCAGGGAAGAACATTCCAGGCAAGAGGAACAGTAACTGCAAGGGCCCTGAGGTGGGAGCCTGCCCAGTACATTGGAGGAATAGCTAGGAGTTGCTTGTGAGTGATGGAGAGAGAGGGATGAGGTGATCGGGGACGGGGTAGTGTCCCGTTTGTAGGCCTTTGGTAAGTGCTTCTGGGTTTACTCTGAGAGAATCAGGAGAATTCTGAGCAGAGGAAGAGCATAATCTGACTTGAGGCTGGGCATGGTGGCTCATGCCTGTAACCCCAGCACTTTGGGAGGCCAAGGAGGGTAGATCGCTAGAGCTGGGGAGTTTGAGACCAGCCTGGGCAACATGGCGAAACCCCGTCTCTACTACAAATACAAAAATTAGCTGGGTGTGGTGGCACACACACACCTGTAGTCCCAGCTACTCGGGAGGCTGAGCAGGAGAATCGCTTGAACCTGGGAGGCAGAGGTTGCAGTGAGCTGAGATGGTGCCACTGTACTCCAGCCTGGGCAACAGAGTGAGACTCTGCCTCAAAAAACAAAAAAACAAAAAATCTGACTTGAATTCTAACAGGCTGCTGAATGAGAAGAAAGGAGAGTATAGGAGTTTGGAGGGTTGATTTTGGGGGAGAAGGGGATGCATTAACCCCAGAGAGTAATATTTATACATTTATTTATTCTCTTTCTTTCTTCTTTTTTTGGTAGAGACAGTGTCTCACCATGTTACCTAGGCTGGTCTCGAACTCCTGACCTCAACTGATCCTCCCATCTCAGCCTTCCAAAGTGCTGGGATGGCTGCACAAAGGCATAAGACACTATGCCCAGGTTCAGGATTTCCTTTTTTTTTTTTTTTTTCCTGAGACAGAGTCTCACTCTGTCATCCAGGCTGGAGTGCATGGCGTGATCTTGGCTCACTGCAAGCTCCGCCTCCCGGGTTCACGCCATTCTCCTGCCTCAGCCTCTCGAATAGCTGGGACTACTGGCACCCGCCACCATGCCCGGTTAATTTTTTGTATTTTTAGTAGAGACCGTGTTTCGCCATGTTAGCTGGGATGGTCTCGATCTCCTGACCTTGTGATCCGCCTGCCTCAGCCTCCCAAAGTGCTGGGATTACAGGCATGAGCCACTGCGCCCGGCCCAGGATTTCCTTTTATGTTTTGAGATGGAGTCTTGCTCTGACGCCCAGGCTGGAGTGCAGTGGCATGATCTCGGCTCACTGCAGACTCTACCTCCTGGTTCAAGCGATTCTCACGCCTCAGCCTCCCAAGTAGCTGGGATTACAGTCGCACGCCACCATGCCTGGCTAATGTTTGTATTTTTAGTAGAGATAAGGTTTCACCATGTTGGCCAGGATAGTCTCCAACTCCTGGCCTCAAGTGATTCTCCTGCCTTGGCATCCCAAAGTGCTGGGATTACAGGTGGGAGCCATCATGCCTAGCTTCAGGATTTCCTTTTTTTTTTTTTTTGGAGAGGAGTTTTGCTCTTGTTGCCCAGGCTGGAGTGCAACAGTGCAATCACCGCTCACTGCAAGCTCTGCCTCCCGAGTTCAAGTTATTCTCCTACCTCAGCCTCTCGAGTAGCTGGGTTTACAGGCGCCCGTCATCATGCCTGGCTAATTTTTTTTGTATTTTTATTAGAGATGGGGTTTCACCATGTTGGCCTGGTTGGTCTCGAATTCCTGGCCTCAAGTGATCCACCCACCTCAGCCTCCCAAAGTGCTGGGATTACAAGGGTGAGCCACAGAGCCTGGCCTCAGGGTTTCCTTTTTAAGGATGTGTTACATTCCATTGCACGTGTAGACCACATTTCCTTGACCCATTCGTCTGTTGATAAAACATTTAGGTTGTTTCCATATCTTGGGTATCGAGCAGACCTGCAGCGAACATGGGAGGGCAGGTATCTCTTCAAGGTCCTGATTTCAATTCTTTTGAATAAATACCCAGAAATGAGATTGCAGGATCTCATTTTTAATGTTTTGAGGAACCCCCATACTGTTTTCCACAGTGGCTACAGTGTTTGGTGTTCCCACTTGCATTGTAGGAGTCCCTTATGTATTTTGAATATTAACCCCTTATTAGATATATGGCTTACAAATAAATTGTTCTTATGAAATCTTAAGCTGGGCGCAGTGGCTCACACCTGTAGTCCCAACACTTTGGGATGCCAAGGTGGGCGGATCACTTGATGTCAGGAGTTGGGAGACTAGCCTGGCCAACATGGCAAAACTCTGTCTTTACTAAAAATACAACAAAAGTAGCCAGGCGTGGTGGCACATGCCTGTAATCCCAGCTACTTAGGAGGCTGAGGCAAAAAAAATCACTCGAACTTGGGAGGCAGAGGTTGCAGTGAGCGGAGATCACGTCACTGCACTCTAGCCTGGGTGACAGAGCCAGACTCCATCTCAAAAAAAAATTTTTTTTTTACATAGGGTTGTTTTGCATGTGCATGTGGTTTAATTTTACATAAGAGCCGGGCACAGTGGCTCATGCCTGTGATCCCAACACTTTGGGAGGCCGTGGCAGGTGGATCATGTGAAGTCAGGAGTTCGAGACCAGCCTGATCAACATGGAGAAACCTCATCTCTACTAAAAATACAAAAATTAACCAGGCGTGGTGGCACATGCGTGTAATCCCAGCTGCTTGGGAGGCTGAGGCAAGAGAATCCCTTGAACCTGGGAGGCGGAGGTTGCAGTGAACTGAGATTGTGCCATTGTACTCCAGCCTGGGCAAGAGGAGCGAAACTCTGTTTCAAAACAACAAAACAAAACAAAAACACACCTCAGCCCCTCATCTCGGGTAGACCACACCAGGAAAAGTGTAGCATGGTGACATTGCCAGGCTGAGGGTTCAATCTAGTTCCAGTTCTCCACTTCCTGGCTCTGTGACCTTGTACAAGTAGCCTCACCTCTCTGGGCCTCAATGCCCTTATGGGATTATTAAGTCCCAGTTTGCAGGGTTCTTAGGAAGATTCTTTTGAGACCATGGAGTTAAAACATCCTTAGCACAGGGCAAGTAGATGGGGCATTGGTGGGCTTGTGAGGAGTCCCTAAGGTTCAGCCCGTGCCTTCTCCCACAGCCCCTACCCTCTCCGGCACCCCTGCCCCACAGTGAAGAAGCAGTCAGACAGAATTTTCTTTCCCTTTTTTTTTTTTTTTTTGACACGGAGTCTGGCTCTTGTCACCCAGGCTGCAGTGCAGTGGCGCGATCTCGGCTCACTGCAAGCTCCACCTCCCAGTTTCAAGCGATTCTCCTGCCTCAGCCTCCCGAGTAGGTGGGACTACAGGCGCGTGCCTTTGTTGTTGTTGTTGTTGTTGTTCTTGTTGTTTTGAGACGGAGACTTGCTGTGTCAAATGGTGAGATCTCGGCTCACTGCAACCTCCACTTCCTAGGTTCAAGCAGTTCTCCTGCCTCAGCCTCCCAAGTAGCTGGGATTACAAGCGCGCGCCACAACGCCTGGCTAACTGTTTTGTATTTTTAGTAGAGACGGGGTTTCACCATGTAGGCCAGGCTGGTTTCGAACTCCTGACCTCTAGTGATCTGCCCACCTCGACCTCCGAAAATGCTGGGATTACAGGCATGAGCCTCCGCGCCCCGCCAAAAATTTGTTATTGGAACCCCCTTGGGATGGGATCCCGGGGATAAGGAGATCATTGGGGATCATGTGGTTAGAATGGTGAGGATACTGGAGTGACCGCGTGGGGCTCAAGCCGCTGCGAATTGCCTCACTCAGCACTGACCTCCTCCCACAGCCCCTCGCCCCCATCACCCACTTTCAAGGCTGTAGGAGGACAGCCAATCCCAGAGGTGTGGCGGTCAATACGTCATCGGTTGCTAGGGCTCTCCTGGGCAGATTTGGCGCCTGCCGGACTGAGCCTGGGAGAACCTGGAGACCCACCCGACCACGATGGGGCAACCACGACCCAGAAGGGGCCCCAGAGCTCTCAGAGGTCCTCTAAGCCGGGACCCCAGGCCTGTAGCCACCTTCACTCTTCCAAATCTCCAACTCCGCAATTCTCCCATCCCACTTTTACCTTCCAAGACCATCGACAGAACCACCACCAGGATCGGGAGCGACAGGAAGAGCCTCAGGGCGAGGCCGGAGGGGCCCTTTGGAGGCAGAGGCAGGGGTTCAGGGGATCCAGTGGCACCCTCCTGCCTCCCTCCCTCGATCCCCTCATCTCCCTTTTTGAGTTCTTGCAGAGTGGAGGCGGGTGTCCTTCCCAAGCACTCAACACCAACCTGAATCCTTGCTGGAGGGCTTGGTTGGGAGGTCCCGGCCGGCAGGACCTTTATCAGGCTGGGGAGGGGGCGGGGCAGGTTGATGTTGATCTCCCTCCTCCTGAGCCTTCCCCTGGAAGATTGCCTCCTTCCGCCCACCCTGATTTTTCTTCTCTACCCCTGGCCTGTGGGCATTGGGGTCAGGTGGGGTCCTGGGCACTTCCCTTAGCTCCGAAGCCCTTTACCGTTCAGCACCCTCACCTCCCAATCTCCCTGACTCTGTGGGGTCCTTGGACTACCATAGCCCCTTTCCCCACTCGGAGGACAGGCTTGTCCTGTCCCTGTGGCCATCTTCCCTCGGGGGTCTCCCAGTAATAACCCTGCGATCTCATCCCTGCCTCATTCACAGCGTGTCCCTCGATCACCTCTTTCCCTCACTTGCCCTCTCTTAGCAAGCCTCCTCAGCCCCAACAACTTTTCCTTTATGTTGCTGGGGCCTCCCAGTTGGCCCCGCACCCCTACCCTGCTTGCCACCTCCAATTTCTTTCAGACCAGCCCTTGAAACACCACTGTGATATTCTCTGGGCTCTTAACTTGATGATTCTCAGTCTCCCTTTTTTGCAAAGGGAAGGGGTCGCCTTAGCTGGACGACACCAAAAACCTCACCTGCATTGGCCAGGCATGGTGGCTCATGCCTGTAATCCCAGCACTTTGGGAAGCTGAGGAGGGAGGATCGCTTGAGCCCATGAGTTAAGAGACCAGCCTGGGCAACATAGGGAGACCTCATCTCTAAAAAAAAATTCAAAAATTAGCTGAGCATGGTGGTGCACACCTGTAGTCCCAGCTACTCAAGAGGCTGAAGTAGGAAGATTGCTCGAGCCCAGGAGTTCGAGTCTGCAGTGAGCTGTGATTGTGCCACTGCACTCCAGCCTGGTGGACAGAGTGAGACCCCATCTCAAAAAATTAAAACCCTCAGCTGCAAAGCTCTGAGTGTATGCCCCTTCTTCCCTTCCACCGGGCCTCACCCCCTTTGCCTGGCTACCTCCCCCCAACACTCTATCTGCTCTTATTCACCCTCCGACGCCCCTCCTGGCACCAAGCCTGCTTCCCACCATCACCACATCCGTCCCCCAGGGCTGGAGTCCAATGGCTTCCCCACCAGCTGCCTTTGACCGCCAGTGACCCTGGCAGCTGATGGGGAGGGTGTCCTCGGCCCAGCCTCAGACTCTAGTTCAGCTGGCCTTGTGCCCCCACAACCACGTGTCAGCCTGGTGGTAGGGGGATGGTTGTGAAAGGGACAGCATAGACAAGACCCTGGCAGGATTGCAACATCCCTCTGGCCAGCTCAGAGCTTCCAGCCCCTGTCAGCCCCAGGGGCCCCCCTACTTCCCCAAACATCCACCCAGATGTCTGCTTCCCGGACCCCACAAGAATAGCATAACAATGCTCCTGCTTTTCCAACCTCATCCTCCCCTCTGCTATAGGGGTTTCTATTTTATAGATGCGGAAACTGTCACACAACCAAGAACATCCAGTAGGGCTCAGTGAGAGGCAAAGAGGGGGCTACTGACTGGGCTCGGTGGCTCACGCCTATAATCCCACCACTTTGGGAAGCTGAGGCAGGAGGATCTGCTTGAGCCCAGGAGTTTGACACCAGGCTGGGCAACGTAGTAAGACTCTATCTCTAGAAAAAAAATAAAAAATTTGGCCAGGTGCAGTGGCCCACGCCTGTAATCTAAGCACTTTGGGAGGCCTAGGTGGGTGGATCATTTGAGGTCAGGAGTTCGAGACCAGCCTGACCAACATGGTGAAACCCCATCCCTGTCAAAAATAGAAAAAATTAGCTGGATATGGTGGCACAGGCCTGTAATCCCAGCTACTTGGGAGGCCGAGGCTGACCAACATGGAGAAACCTCATCTGTACTAAAAATACAAAATTAGCCAGGCGTGGTGGCACATGCTTGTAATCCCAGCTACTTGGGAGGCTGAGGCAGGTGGAGGTTGTCGTGAGATGAGATTGTGCCACTGCACTCCAGTCTGGGCGACAGAGCAAACCTCCATCTCAAAAACAAAACAAAACAAAAAAACCAAACTTATTTATTTGCCACAAAAACCCTACCAGATGGGCATCTTTATCATTTCCATTGTACAGGTGGAGAAACAGGCTTCGGGGTGGGGGCGTAGCCACTTACTGATGACTCCCCAAGTGGTTTTGAACCCGGACCCTCTCACACTACCTAAACCACGCCAGGACAACCTCTGCTCCTCTCCACCAAAATCCAAGAGGTCAAGTGGATGTTGGAGGTGGCGTGGGCCTAGGGAGGTCTCCGACCTCTGCCCCAGCTCCAACGTCAGCAGGCAGGGAGGGCTGTGTGTTTGCTGTTTGCCGCTTGCAATGTTTGCCCATTTTAGGGACAGGAGCGGGCTGAAGGTTGTTCAGGGTGGACTTCAGAGGCAGCACACAAAAAGCTGCTGGAGGATGGGAACTGAGGGGTTGGAAGGGGGCGGGGTGAGCCCAGAAACTCCTGTGTGCCTCTGAGCCTGCAGCTCTGTTCTCTAAGTCACCAAGCCCCCAAACCACTCTCATCTCTTTCTCTCCATCCCTGGGTCCTTGGCCCTGGTCTGAATCCCATCCCTTCATTCTCCAAATCTCTACGCCCTCCTCCCTGCTAAACTTCTGGTGTCTCTAGCCACTAGCCTCCTGGCTGGATATTCTGGGTGATGGTAGGAAAGTCTGGGGTAAAAAAGAGTTCGAAATGTCCCTCCTAATGCATGTTGAAAAATTGAATTATAGGCCGGGTGCGGTGGCTCACGCCTGTAATCCCAGCACTTTGGGAGGCCAAGGTGGGTGGATCATGAGGTCAGGAGATTGAGACCATCCTGGCTAACACGATGAAACCCCGTCTCTACTAAAAATACAAAAAAAATTAGCCAGGCATGGTGGCTGGCGCCTGTAGTCCCAGCTACACGGGAGGCTGAGGCAGGAGAATGGCTTGAACCCAGGACGCGGAGTTTGCAGTGAGCCGAGATCGCGCCACTGCACTCCAGCCTGGGCGACAGAGACTCTGTCTCAAAAAAAATAAATAAAAAATAAAAGAAAAATTGAATTATAATTCACATTCCATAAAATTTACCCTTTTATTTATTTTTTTTTTGAGATGGAGTCTCACTCTGTTGCCCAGCCTGGAGTGCAGTGGTGGAATCTAGGCTCACTGTAGCCTCCACCCCCCAGGTTCAAGCGATTCTCATGCCTCAGCCTCCCAAGTAGCTGAGACTACAGGTACCCGCCACCACGCCTGGCTAATTTCTTAATTAATTTTTTTTTTTTTGAGATAGAGTTTTGCTCTTGTTGCCCAGGCTGGAGTGGAATGGTGTGATCTCAGCTCACCTCAACCTCTGCCTCCCAGGTTCAAGCGATTCTCCTGCCTCAGCCTCCAGAATAGCTGGGATTACAGGCATCCGCCACCATACTCGGTTCATTTTTTGTATTTTTAGTAGAGACGGGGTTTCTCCATGTTGGTCAGTCTGGTCTCGAACTCCCAGCCTCAGGTGATCTGCCCGCCTCGGTCTCCGAAAGTGCTGGGATTACAGACATGAGCCACCGCGTCCGGCTAAATTTACCCTTTGAAAATGTACAGTTCAATGGTTTTTCCTATATTGGCAAGGTTGCATGATCATCACCAGTATCTAATTCAGAACATGGCTTACTGCAGCCTCAACCTCCCTGATTCAAAGCCATCCTCCTACCTCAGCCTCCCGAGTGGCTGGAACCACAGGTGTGCACCACCATGCCCAGCTAATTTTTTTTTAGGAGGGATGGGGTCTTGCTATGTTGCCCAGGCTGGTCTTGAACCTCTGAGCTGAAGCAATCCTCCCACCTTGGCCTCTCAAAGGTTAGGATTACAGGCGTGTGCCACCACGTCTGGCAGGGGATGATTTTGGAAGAGAACTGGAGGAAGTGAGGAGGGAGCCAGGCAGATATCTGGACCCCTGGGGAAGAACATTCCAGGCAAGAGAAACAGTAACTGCAAGGGCCCTGAGGTGGGAGCCTGCCCAGTACATTGGAGGAATAGCTAGGAGTTGCTTGTGAGTGATGGAGAGAGAGGGATGAGGTGATCGGGGACGGGGTAGTGTCCCGTTTGTAGGCCTTTGGTAAGTGCTTCTGGGTTTACTCTGAGAGAATCAGGAGAATTCTGAGCAGAGGAAGAGCATAATCTGACTTGAGGCTGGGCATGGTGGCTCATGCCTGTAACCCCAACACTTTGGGAGGCCCAGGAGGGCTGATTGCTAGAGCTGGGGAGTTCGAGACCAATCTGGGCAACATGGTGAAACCCCGTCTCTACTACAAATACAAAAATTAGCTGGGTGTGGTGGCACACACACACCTGTAATCCCAGCTACTCGGGAGGCTGAGCAGGAGAATTGCTTGAACCTGGGAGGCAGAGGTTGCAGTGAGCTGAGATGGTGCCACTGCACTCCAGGCTGGGCAATAGAGTGAGACTCCGTCTCAAAAAACAAAAAACAAAAAATCTGACTTGAGTTCTAACAGGATGCTGAGTGAGAAGAAAGGAGAGTATAGGAGTTTGGAGGGTTGATTTTGGGGGAGAAGGGGATGCATTAACCCCAGAGAGTAATATTTATACATTTATTTATTCTCTTTCTCTTTTTGATAGAGACGGTGTCTCACCATGTTACCCAGGCTGGTCTCAAACTCCTGGCCTCAAGTGATCCTCCCACCTCAGCCTTCCAAAGTGCTGGGATTACAGGCATGAGCCACTGTGTCCAGTTTCAGGATTTCCTTTTATGTTGTGAGATTGAGTCTTGCTCTGATGCCCAGGCTGGAGTGCAGTGGCAAGATCTCGGCTCACTGCAGCCTCCACCTCCTGGGTTCAAGCGATTCTCACACCTCAGCCTACTGAGTAGCTGGGATTACAGGCACACGCCACCATGCCTGGCTAATTTTTTGTATTTTTAGTAGAGACGGGGTTTCACCATGTTGGCCAGGATAGTCTCCAACTCCTGGCCTTGAGTGATCCTCCTGCCTTGGGATCCCAAAGTGCTGGGATTACAGGTGTGAGCCACTGAGCCTGGCTTCAGGAGTTCCTTTTTTTTTTTTTTTTTTTTTTTTTGAGACAGTTTTGTTCTTGTCGCCCAGGCTGGAGTGCAACGGCGCGATCTCCACTCAGCACAACCTCTGCCTCCTGGGTTCAAGTGATTCTCCTGCCTCAGCCTCTCGAGTAGCTGGGTTTACAGGCACCCGCCACCATGCCCGGCTAAATTGTTTTATATTTTTAGTAGAGACGGGGTTTCACCATGTTGGCCAGGATGGTCTCCAACTCCTGGCCTCAAGTGATCCTCCTGCCTCGGCCTCTGAAAGTGCTGGGATTACAAGCGTGAGCCACAGAGCCTGGCCTCAGGGTTTCCTTTTTAAGGATGCGTTACATTCCATTGCATGTGTAGACCACATTTCCTTGACCCATTCATCTGTTGATAAACATTTAGGTTGTTTCCATATCTTGGGTATTGAGCAGACCTGCAGTGAACATGGGAGGGCAGGCATCTCTTCAAGGTCCTGATTTCAATTCTTTTGAATAAATACCCAGAAGTGGGATTGCTGGATCATTTGGGAGTTCTATGTTTAATGTTCTGAGGAAACCCCATGCTGTTTTCCACAGTGGCTGTGGTGTTTGATGTTCCAACTAGGATTGTATATTATATATTTTGAATTTTTTTTTTTTTTGAGATGGAGTCCTACTCTGTCTCCCAGGCTAGAGGGCACTGGCGCAATCTTGGCTCACTGCAACCTTCGACTCCTGGGTTCAAGGGATTCTCTTGCCTCAGCCTCCCAAGCAGCTGGGATTACAGGCATGTGTCACCCCACCCGGCTAATTTTGTTGTAGTTTTAGTAGAGACAGGGTTTCACCATGTTGGCCAGGCAGGTCTCGAACTCTTGACTTCAGGTGATCTACCTGCCTTGTCCTCCCAAAGTGCTGGGATTACAGGCATGAGCCACCTCACCCAGCCTGAATATTAACCTGTTATTAGATACGTGGCTTACAGATATTTTTCTTGCCGGGCGCGGTGGCTCAGGCTTGTAATGCCAGCACTTTGGGAGGCCGAGACGGGCGGATCACGAGGTCAGGAGATCGAGACCACGGTGAAAGCCCGTCTCTACTAAAAATACAAAAAAATTAGCCGGGCATGGTGGCGGGTGCCTGTAGTCCCAGCTACTCGGGAGGCTGAGGCAGGAGAATGGCGTGAACCCGGGAGGCGGAGCTTGCAGTGAGCCGAGATCGTGCCACTGCACTCCAGCCTGGGCGGCAGAGTGAGACTCCGTCTCAAAAAAAAAAAAAAAAAGGCCGGGCGCAGTGGCTCACGCCTGTAATCCCAGCACTTTGGGAGGCCGAGGCGGGCGGATCACGAGGTCAGGAGATTGAGACCATCCTGGCTAACACGGTGAAACCCCGTCTCTACTAAAAATACAAAAAATTAGCCGGGCGAGGTGGCGGGCGCCTGTAGTCCCAGCTACGCGGAAGGCTGAGGCAGGAGAATGGCGTGAACCCGGGGGGCGGAGCCTGCAGTGAGCCGAGATCGCAACACTGCACTCCAGCCTGGGTGAAAGAGCGAGACTCCGTCTCAAAAAAAAAAAAATTTTTTTTCTTATGAAATCTTAAGCTGGGCGCTATGGGTTACACCTGTAATCCCAGCACTCTGGGAGGCCAAGACGGGTGGATCACTTAAGGCCAGGAGTTTGAGACCAGCCTGGCCAACATGGCAAAATTCCGTCTCTACTAAAAATACAAAAAAATTAGCTGGGCATGGTGGCACATGCCTATAATCCCAGCTACTCAGGAGGCTGAGGCAGGAGAATCCCTTGAACTCAGGTGGTGGAGGTTGCAAGGCTGCAGTGAGTGGAGATCGTGCAACTGCACTCCAGCCTGGGTGAAAGGGCCAGACTCCATCTCAAAAAAAAAAAGAAATCTTAATTACATACGGTTGTTTCTCATGTGTATGTGGTTTAATTTTATATAAGAGCCAGGCACAGTGGCTCACGCCTGTAATTCTAATACTTTGGGAGGCCAAGGCAGGAGGATTGCTTAAGCCCAGGAGTTGGAGACCAGCCCGGCCAACATGATGAAACCCTGTCTCTACTAAAAATACAAAAATTAGCTGGGTGTGGTGGCACGTGCCTGTAAATCCCAGCTACTTGGGAGGCTGAGGCAGGATAATCTCTTGAACCTGGGAGGTGGAGGTTGCAGTGAGCTGAGATTACACCACTGTGCTCCATCCTGGGGAGAGAGTGAGAGTCTGCCTCAAAACAGAAATAAAAACAAAAAAATCTCAGCCCCTCATCTCGGGTAGACCACACTAGGAAAAGTGTAGCATAGTGACATTGCTAGGCTGAGGGTTCAATCTAGTTCCAGTTCGCCACTTCCTGGCTGTGTGACCTTATACAAGTAACTTCACCTCTCTGGGCCTCAATGCCCTTATGGGATTAATAAGGCCCAGTTTGCAGGGTTCTTAGGAAGATTCTTTTGAGACCATGGAGTTAAAACATCCTCAGCACAGGGCAAGTAGATAGGGCATTGGAGGGCTTGTGAGGAGTCCCTAAGGTTTAGCCCCTGCCCTCTCCCGCAGCGCCTTCCCCAGAGTAAAGAAGCACTCAGGAGAGAATTTTCTATAGGATTTTTATTGGTGGCACCTGGGGGCCACATGGAGGGCGTCCTCAGCACAGGCGCTGGGGTGTGGGAAATTTCAGAGCCCCCTCCTGGGATGTCACCCTTCAGATGCTCATGTGCTAATCTTGAGTTTCTCCTTCACTTTCCGAAATGTCTCTGAAAACCAATCCCTGTGGGGAGGAATAAGGAAGGGAGTCACTGTGTGCAGCTACCTCCCAGGCTGTTCAAATTCTACCTGCTACCTGACTCCCGCCTCTTCCCCTTGCTGAATCTCCATCCCCACTGTCTGTGGGATTAGGAGGACTGCTGAGCTGGGTGGGCCAACTTCTGCTTTAGTTTCCCAGATGGACTAGAGCACGTTGAAGTCTAAACACTTCACCCTCGGTTGGGCATGGTGGCTCACACCTGTAATCCCAGCACTTTGGGAGGCCAAGGCAGGCGGATCACGAGGTCAGGAGATCGAGACCAGCCTGGCTAACATGGCGAAACCCCGTCTCTACTAAAAATACAAAAAATTAGCTGGCATGGTGGCGGGCGCCTGTAGTCCCAGCTACTCGGGAGGCTGAGGCAGGAGAATGGTGTGAACCTGAGAGGTGGAGCTTGCAGTGAGCCGAGATTGGGCCACTGGACTCCAGCCCGGGTGACAGAGCGAGACTCCGTCTCAAAAAAAAAAATTTAAAAAAAAACTTAAAAAAATTAAAAAATAAAATAAAAATAAGAAACACTTCACCCTGGCCTGGCTTTCAAGGCCTGCCATCTCTTGCTACCAACCCCTTCCTTTTTTTTTTTTGAGATGGAGTTTTCTCTGTCACCCAGACTGGAGTGCAATGACACTGTCTCAGCTCACTGCAACCTCTGCCTCCCAGGTTCAAGTGATTCTCCTGCCTCAGACTCCGGAGTAGCTAGGACTATAGGTGCCTGGCACCACACCCAGCTAATTTTTGTGTTTTTAGTATAGAGAGGGTTTCATTATGTTGAGCAGGCTAGTCTTGAACTCTGACCTCGTGATCCACCCGCTCAGCCTCCCACAGTGCTGAGATTACCTGGTGAGCCACTGTGCCAGGAGTTTTTTTTCTTTCTTTTTTTTTTTTTTCTGAGACAGAGTCTTGCTCTGTCGCCCAGGCTGAAGTGCAGTGGCGTGACCTTGGCTCACTGCAAGCTCTGTCTCCCGGGTTCACACCATTCTCCTGTCTCAGCCTCCCGAGTAGCTGGGACTCTAGGCAGTCGCCACCATGCCCGGCTAATTTTTTTGTATTTTTGGTAGAGACGAGGTTTCACCGTGTTAGCCAGGATGGTCTCGATCTCCTGACCTTGTGATCCGCCCATCTCAGCCTCCCAAAGTGCTGGGATTACAGGCGTGAGCCACCGCGCCCGGCCTTCTTTTTTGAGATGGAGTCTCGCCTTGTCGCCCAGGCTGGAGTGCAGTGGCATGATCTCGGCTCACTGCAACCTCCGCCTCCCGGGTTCAAGTGATTCTCCTGCCTCAGGCTCCCGAGTAACTAGGACTACAGGCATGCGCCACCACACCCGGCTAATTTTGTATTTTTAGTAGAGACAGAGTTTCTCCCTGTTAGGCTGGTCTCAAACTCCTGACCTCAGGTGATCTGCTTGCCTTGGCCTCCCAAAGTGCTGGGATTACAGGTGTGAGCCACCATGCTCGGCACGTTCTTCACTGTTTTATTCTCCACATTGAAACAGTTTCCAGCACTTAGCAGATGCTCGATAAATATTTTTTAAGGAATGAATGACTCTCTAACTTGCCAAAGGGAGCAAGGGTGGGTTTCATGATGTACTGAGCATCTACATGTACCAGACACCCTGTAGGCCTTCTCCTTTACTTCCCCACAGAACCACCAGTTTATAGGAGAGGAAACTGAGGCTCACAGTAATGCCCCTCTGTCAAGATCACACAGGAAGTAAGGGGTGCTACGCCAGCCTGTGGACCCAGGTCTGGCCAAGCTTGGGTCCTTTTTTCATTACCTCACAAAACCATCTTTTTTTTTTTTCTAATTTTTTTTTTTTTTTAATAGAGACAGGATCTCGCCATGTTGGTCAGGCTGGTCTCGAACTCCTGGGCTCAAGCAATTCTCCCATCTCAGCTTCCCATAGTGCTGGAATTACAGGTGTGAGTCACCGTACCTGGGCAAGACCATCTTTTTTTTTTTTTTTTTTTTTTTTTGAGACGGAGTCTCCTTCTGTCGCCCAGGCTGGAGTTCAGTGGCACAATGTCAGCTCACTGTAACCCCCACCTTCCTGGTTCAAGCAATTCCCCTGCCTCAGCCTCCCGACTAGCTGGGATTACAGGCGCATGCCACCATGCCTGGCTAATTTTTTTGTATTTTTAGTAGAGACAGGGTTTCACCACGTTGGTCAGACTGGTCTCCAACTCCTGACCTCAGGCGATCCGCCCACCTCGGCCTCCCAAAGTGCTGGGATTACAAGCATAAGCCACCGTGCCCAGCCCAAGACCATCTTTTAAAATGTGGCCTGGATGGGAGTCAGGGAAACTGTCCTTGAAGTCTGAGCACCTTGAGATCTAGCTGTGTGACCAGACGGACGTTGTCAGCCTCTCTAGGACTTGGTTTTTTTTCAATCTGTTCATCTTGGACCATCCGCCAGGGCTCCACCCAAAAACACACCCCAGCCCTCCCGTGCCCTGGGAAGGGTTCTAACCGCGTCTTGGCAGAAAGTTCACTCTGTTTGATGCGGTTGATGACTTCCCGAGCCTTGTCCTCCAGGGTGTTTCCAAACTCCTTCAGCTTATCCAAGGCGCTGGAGACGTCCGGGGCCCCCTGGGCTGGGGCTGGGCCTGCCAGGAAGATGGGCAGGGGTTCAAAAAAATTTTTTTTTTTTTTTTGAGATGGAGTCTTGCTCTGTAGCCCAAGCTGGAGTGCAGTGGCGTGATCTCGGCTCACTGCAACCACCACCTCCCGGGTTCAAGCAGTTCTCCTGCCTCAGCCTCCCAAGTACCTGGGATTACAGGTGTGCACTACCACGCCTGGCTGTTTTTGTTTTGTTTTGTTTTGTTTTGTTTCGTTTTGTTTTGAGACACAGTCTTGCTGTGTCGGCCAGGCTGGAGTGCAGTGGTATGATCTCGGCTCACTGCAACCTCCGCCTCCCGGGTTCAAGTGATTCTCCTGCCTCAGCCTCCCGAGTAGCTGGGACTACAGGCGTGTGCCTCCATGCCTGGCTAATTTTTTGTATTTTTAGTAGAGATGAAGTTTCATCATGTTGGCCAGGCTGGTTTCGAACTCCTGACCTCAAGTGATCTGCCCGCCTCGGCCTCCCAAAGTGCTGGGATTACAGGCGTGAGCCACCCTGCCCGGCCAAAAATTTGTTACTGGAACCCCCTTAGGATGGGATCCCGGGATGGATAAGGCGATCCTTGGGGATCATGTGGTCAGAATGGCCAGGCGCGGTGGCTCACGCCTGTAATCCCAGCACTTTGGGAGGCCGAGGTGGGCGGATCACGAGGTCAGGAGATCGAGACCACGGTGAAACCCTGTCTCTACTGAAAATACAAAAAATTAGCCGGGCGCGGTGGCGGGCGCCTGTAGTCCCAGCTACTCGGGAGGCTGAGGCAGGAGAGTGGCGTGAACCCGGGAGGCGGAGCTTGCAGTGAGCGGAGATCGCGCCACTGCACTCCAGCCTGGGTGACAGAGCGAGAGTCTGTCTCAAGAAAAAAAAAAAAAAAAAAAGAATGGGGAGGATACTGGAGTGATCGCGTGGGGATCAAGCCGCTGGGAATTGCCTTACTCAGCACTGACCCCTCCCAGAGTCCCCCACCCAGCTTACCCACTTTCAAGGCTGTCGAAGCAGGACAGCCAATCCTAGAGGTGTGGGCGTCAATACGTCATCGGTTGCTAGGGCTCTCCTGGGCAGATTTGGCGCCTGCCGGACTGAGCCTGGGAGAACCTGGAGACCCACCCGACCACGATGGGGCAACCACGACCCAGAAGGGGCCCCAGAGCTCTCAGAGGTCCTCTAAGCCGGGACCCCAGGCCTGTAGCCACCTTCACTCTTCCAAATCTCCAACTCCGCAATTCTCCCATCCCACTTTTACCTTCCAAGACCATCGACAGAACCACCACCAGGACCGGGAGCGACAGGAAGAGCCTCATGGCGGGGCCGGAGGGACACTCTGGAGGCAGAGGCAGGGGTTCAGGGGATCAGTGGCACCCTCCTGCCTCCCTCCCTCGATCCCCTCATCTCCCTTTTTGAGTTCTTGCAGAGTGGAGGCGGGTGTCCTTCCCAAGCACTCAGCACCAACCTGAATCCTTGCTGGAGGGCTTGGTTGGGAGGTGCCGACCGGCAGGACCTTTATCAGGCTGGGGAGGGGGCGGGGCAGGTTGATGTTGATCTCCCTCCTCCTGGGCCTTCCCCTGGCCGCCTGCCTCCCTCTGCCCACCCACGTTTTTCTCCTCTGCCCCTGGCCCGTGGGCGTTGGGGTCAGGTGGGGTCGCGGGCACTTCCCTTAGCCCCAAAGCCCCTCACCATTCAGCACTCTCACCTCTCAATCTTCCTGACTCCGTGGGGTCCTCGGACTACCATAGCCCCTTTCCCCACTCAGAATGTAGCGGGAGCCGCAGACAAAATTCCTCAGACACCGAGTTAAAGAAGGAAGGGGTTTATTTGGCCGGGGGCATCGGCAAGCCTCCTGTCTCAAGAGCCGAGCTCCCTGAGTGAGCAATTCCTGTCCCTGTTAAGGGCTCACAACTCTAAGTGGGTGCACGTGAGAGGGTTGTGATCGATTGAGCAAGCAGGGGATGCGTGACTGGGGGCTGCATGACTGGGGGCTGCATGCACCGGTGATTAGATCGGAACAAAACAGAATAGGGATTTTCACAGTGCTTTTCTATACAATGTCTGTAATCTATAGATAACATAACCAATTAGGTCAGGGGTCGATCTTTAGCTACCAGGCCCAGGGTGTGGCGCCGGGCTGTCCGCTTGTGGATTTCATTTCTGCCTTTTAGTTTTTACTTTTTCTTTCTTTGGAGGCAGAAATTGGGCATAAGACAATATGAGGGGTGGTCTCCTCCCTTAAGAAGACAGGCTCGTCCTGTCCCTGTGGCCTTCTTCCCTCAGGGGTCTCCCAGTAATAACCCTGTGATCTCATCCCCGCCTCATTCACACCGTGTCCCTAGATCACCTCTTTCCCTCACTTGCCCTCTCTTAGCAAGCCTCCTCAGCCCCAACAACTTTTCCTTTATGTTGCTGGGGCCTGCCAGTTGGCCCCGCACTCCTACCCTGCGTTTCACCTCCAATTTCTTTCAGACCAGCCCTTGAAACACCCCAGACCACCCTGACATTCTCTGGGCTCTTAATTTGATTGTTCTCAGTCTCCCTTTTTTGCAAGGGGAAGGGGTCGCCTTAGCTGGATGACACTAAAAACCTCACCTGCATTAGCCAGGCATGGTGGCTCATGCCTGTAATCCCAGCAGCGCTTTGGGAAGCTGAGGAGGGAGGATCACTTGAGTCTGGGAGTTCGAGACCAGCCTGGGCAACATAGGGACCCCTCATCTCTACAAAAAAATTCAAAAATTAGCCGGGTGTGGTGGCGCATGCCTGTAGTCCCAGCTACTCAAAAGGCCGAGGTAGGAAGATTGCTCGAGCCCAGGAGTTTGAGGCTGCAGTGAGCTGTGATTGTGCCACTGCACTCCAGCCTGGTGGACAGAGTGAGACCCCATCTCAAAAAATTAAAACCCTCAGCTGCAAAGCTCTGAGTGTATGCCCCTTCTTGCCTTCCACCGGGCCTCACCCCCTTTGCCTGGCTACCTCTCCCCAACACTCTATCTGCTCTTATTCATCCTCTGACGCCCCTCCTGGCACCAAGCCTGCTTCCCACCATCACCACATCCGTCCCCCAGGGCTGGAGTCCAGTTCCTTCCCCACCAGCTGCCTTTGACCGCCAGTGACCCTGGCAGCTGATGGGGAGGGTGTCCTCGGCCCAGCCTCAGACTCTAGTTCAGCTGGCCTTGTGCCCCCACAACCACGTGTCAGCCTGGTGGTAGGGGGATGGTTGTGAAAGGGACAGCATAGACAAGACCCTGGCAGGATTGCAACATCCCTCTGGCCAGCTCAGAGCTTCCAGCCCCTGTCAGCCCCAGGGGCCCCCCTACTTCCCCAACTGAGCCCAGCATTCCCCAAACATCCACCCAGATGTCTGCTTCCCGGACCCCACAAGAATAGCATAACAATGTTCCTGCTTTTCCAACCTCATCCTCCCCTCTGCTATAGCGGTTTCTATTTTATAGATGGGGAAACTGTCACACAACCAAGAACATCCAGTAGGACTCAGCGAGGGGCAAAGATGGGGGCTACTGGCTGGTCGCAGTGGCTCACACCTGTATTCCCAGAACTTTGGGAGGCCGAGGTGGGCGGAGCACTTGAGGTCAGGAGTTTGAGACCCACCTGGGCAACATGGTGAAACTCTGTCTCTACCAAAAATTCAAAAATTATCCAGGCATGGTGGTGTGCACCTGTGGGCCCAGCTACTCAGGAGGCTGAGGCAGGAGAGTCGCTTGAACCCATGAGGTGGAGGTTGCAGTGAGCCAAGATTGTGCCACTGCACTCCAGCTTGGGTGACAGAGTGAGACTCTGTCTCAAAAACATAAAAAAAGGGAGGGGCTCTTTGTCCTCCTTCCCAGGCTCCCAGATGTCTCTCTGGATGGTTGCTGGGTCAGCTCCTGTCCCATACTACTCCCTGCCAGCCTTTGTTCTGGAACCTCCTTCCTATCCTTGTCCCACCTCTGGATCTGACTGGGGATGTGGTGAGATAGGGCACCCTGTCTGCTTAGACATCTTCATAGGTCGGTGGGGCTTGGTGGCTCACACCTGTAATCCGATCACTTTGGGAAGCTGAGGCAGGAGGATCTGCTTGAGCCCAGGAGTTTGAGACCAGCCTGGGCAACACAGTAAGACCCCATCTCTACAAAAAAATTTTAAAATATGGCCAGGCATGGTGGCTCACGCCTGTAACCCCAGTGCTTTGGGAGGCCGAGGAGGGTGGATCACCTGAGGTCAAGAGTTTGAGACCAACCTGACCAACATGGTGAAACCCCGTCTCTACTAAAAATACAAAAATTAGCCTGGTGTGGTGGCGTGTGCCTGCAATTCCAGCTACTCGGGAGGCTGAGGCAGGAGAATTGCTTGAACCCGGGAGGCAGAGGTTGTGGTGAGCCGAGATGGTGCCACGGCACTCCAGCCTGGGCGACAAAGGGAGACTCCGTCTCAAAAAAGAAAGAATTAGCCAGGCATGGTGGTGGGTGCCTGTGGCCCCAGCTACTCAGGAGGTTGAGGCAAGAGGGTTGCTTGAGTTGGAGGCTGCAGTGATCTATGATCGTGCTACTGCGCTCCAGCATGGTCGACTGAGCAAGGCACTGTCTCAAAAAAAAGAAAAATTTTTAAAGGTGAGAACTCAAGGTTCGACTCTTCAGGTGGGAGATGTGGCTGATGCTGATTCTCTCATTGACATCTGGGGAAACTGAGGCCCTGAGAGGGTGCTGCTCCAGCCCCTGGACATACAGTGAATCAGCAGCAGGCCCAGCGGACCAGGCCCCCTGCCTGTGAGCACACTGACCCTTCCCCTCCTCACTCAGCCCTGGTGAGTCATCTCCAGGGGAGGGGTGCTGCCTCCACGTGGGTGATCAGAGCAGTGCCAGGGAAAGCACCGAGTTCAGGGCGTGCAGGAGCCAAGATGGGCAGAGGGACAAGCAGATGTTGCAGCTGGCCCAGGAGATACAAGCTCAAGTCCCAGCCTGTCCCCCGTTGGTGGGAACCCTCTTCCCCGTCTCTGAGAACTGAGGGGGTGGGAGGGGAGGAGAGTGCCGGCGGCTCCTAGGCTTCCATCCAAGCTTCCCCTCTCTGAGCGCCAGCTCTCATCTCAGCACGGGCCTGGTGCAGACTCTGACAGAAGAGCCGCTCCCTTCTCTTCCCAGTCTGGACTCAGCACCCAGTAGGCTTGTTGGGAAACATGAGGGGTAGACATCACAACTGGAGGAAAGAATGGAGAATAAGAGATGGTCTGGGTGAGGTGGCTCATGCCTGTAATCCCAGCACTTTGGGAGGGTGAGGCAGGCAGATCACTTGAGGTCAGGAGTTTGAGACCTGCCTGGCCAACATGCTGAAGCCTTGTCTCTACCAAAAATACAAAAATTAGTCGGGTGTGGTGGGACACGCCTGTAATCCCAGCTACTCTGGAGGCTGAGGCAGGAGAATCGCTTGAATCTGGGAAGTGGAGGTTGCAGTGAACCAAGATTGCACCACTGCACTCCAGGCTGGGCAACAGAGCAAGACTCTGTCTCAAAAAAAAAAAAAGAAAGAGAATGAGGGTTGGGCAGGGAAACCCGGTTCACAGTGGGTGAAGGGACAGCTAGCTCAGAGGGAACCGGAGAAGCAGAGAGCTCAAACCAAACCGAACCGCAGAGGAAGAAATCCAGATGAAGCAGGCGGGGGAGAGAGAAACCGTAGGAGGGAGGGATAAAAGATAGAGGTGGAGGAAAACAGGAAGCCAGAGTCTCCTAAGGAGAACAGGGAGAGACAGAGGGGTGCGGTGGGGTGGGGGGTGGGTGGGAAGGAGGCAGGTATCAGATAAGACTGGAGAAGGGGGAGAATAATGACAGCAGAAAAAAAAAATGAAAAGGGCTTAGAATAAAGGCACCAATCTCAGGTCATCTGGAGTTGCAACTCTGAGGAACAGGTATTATTAAGTTGGGCAGGCCTGGCACGGTGCCTGGAATCCCAGCACTTTGGGAGGCCGATGGGGGAGGATCGCTTGAGCCCAGGAGTTTGAGACTAGCCTGGGCAACAGAGTGAGACCTCGTCTCTACAAATAATAATAATAATAATAAAAAGCCGGGTATGGTGGTGCTAGTCAGTAGTCTCAGCTACTCAGGAGGCCAAGGTGGGAGTATCCCTTGAGCCCAGGAGTTCCACATCAGCCTGGGCAACAAAGCCAGACCCCATCTCCACACACACACACACACACACACACACACACACACACCACCCCACAAATTAATCCTAGTGGTATGCGTCTGTAGTCTCAGCTACTGGAAAGGCTGAGGCGGGAGGATCACTTTTCACTTGAATCCAGGAGGTGGAGGCTGCAGTGAGCTGTGATGGCGGGTGACAGGGTGAGACCTTGTTCCCCCACAAAAAAAAGGAAGAGGGGCAGAGGCCGGGCACGGTGGCTCAGGCCTGTAATCTCAGCACTTCGGGAGGCTGGCGGGTGGATCACTTGGTCAGGAATTTGAGACCAGCCTGGCCAACATGGTGAAAGCTCGTCTCTACTAAAAATACAAAAATTAGCCGGGTGTGGTGGCGTGAGCCTGTAATCCTAGCTACTGAGGCAGCAGAATCACTTGAGCCCAAGAGGCAGAGGTTGCAGTGAGCCAAGATCACGCCACTGCACTCTAGCCTTGGTGACAGAGCCAGACTCCGTCTAAAAAAAAAAAAAAAAAGGGCAGAGAGAAAGATACACACAGACACAGACGGAGAGGAGGGGGCTGAGAATTGTGCGGCCAGTATGTGGGCAGAAAGAGAAACTGAGGCTGGGGCTTAGAGGAAATCACACAGGGAGGCCAGCAGATGCGGTGAAACTTGGTGAATATTTATTAAACTAGGGCCCACCCCAGGAGGACGGCTGCGGCGGGGACAGGGTCTCCGCTGCAGGCTGAGCGGAGGCAGGAGGCACGGGGTGGAGTGGGGTCGCATGGCTGCAGGCTTGGGCGTTCAGTGATTGTCGCTGGGCACAGGGGCGGCGCTGGTGCCCACAGCAGCCTGCACCTTCTCCACCAGCCCGGCCCACTGGCGCTGCATGTCTTCCACCAGGGGCTCGAACCAGCTCTTGAGGCGGGCCTGGAAGGCCTCGGCCTGCAGGCGTATCTGCTGGGCCTGCTCCTCCAGCTTGGCGCGCACCTCCGCCACCTGCTCCTTCACCTCGTCCAGGCGGTCGCGGGTCCGACCGCCCACCTCCTCCATCCGCGCGCGCAGCCGCTCGCCCCAGGCCTGGGCCCGCTCCTGCAGCGGCTGGCCGGCCAGGGAGCCCACAGTGGCGGCCCGCACGCGGCCCTGCTCCACCAGGGGCCCCAGGCGCTCGCGGATGGCGCTGACGCCGCGCTCGGCGCCCTCGCGGGCCCCGGCCTGGTACACTGCCAGGCGCTTCTGCAGGTCATCGGCATCGCGGAGGAGCCGCTTGCGCAGCTTGCGCAGGTGGGAGGCGAGGCGCGCCCGCAGCTCCTCGGTGCTCTGGCCGAGCATGGCCTGCACCTCGCCGCGGTACTGCACCAGGCGGCCGCGCACGTCCTCCATGTCCGCGCCCAGCCGGGCCTGCGCCGCCTGCAGCTCCTTGGACAGCCGTGCCCGCGTCTCCTCCGCCACCGGCGTCAGTTGTTCCTCCAGTTCCGATCTGTAGGCCTTCAACTCCTTCATGGTCTCATCCATCAACGCCCTGCGGCCAAGAGGGTGGGAGGGTGTGGCACAGGGGGAGGCGGGGAGAAGGGCTGGGATGGGGGCAGGCGGGATGGGGATGAGCAAGAGAGACCCAAGAGGGAGAGAAGGAACGGGGCAGAGGCCGAGAGAAGAAGACAGAGATAGATGCAGACAGCAGAGGCAGAGACGAAGAAGAAGCTAGGAGGCCGGGCAAGGTGGCTCATGCCTCTAATCCCAGCACTTTGGGAGGCCGAGGCGGGAGGATCGCTTGAGTCCAGAAGTTCAAGACCAGCCTGGGCAACACAGTGAGACCCCATCTCTCTGTCTCTATATAAAAGAGCCAGGACGAGTGTGAGAGACTGAGTCAGAAGGGAAGAGGGAGAGACAGAGCTGACAGAGAGAATTCCAGAGAGCTAAAGCCATGAGTCAGAAATGGGAAGAGGAAGCTAGAACCAGCAGAGACCCAGGCCCCCCAAGACTTAGTGACAGGGGCAGAATGAAACCTGGACCTGGGGAGATATAGCCGCCCACTAGGAGGGTCAAGGGCCAGGATGGGGACACTCACGTCAGTTCCTGGGTAACCTGGGAGCTGAGCAGCTCCTCCTGCACCTGCTCAGACAGTGCCTGCACCCAGCGCAGGTAATCCCAAAAGCGACCCAGCGCCAGCTCCCAGCGCTGGCCGCTCTGCCACTCGGCCTGCTGGCGCAGCTCGGGTTCCGGCTCTGGCTCCACCGCTTGTTCCACCTTGGCCTGGCATCCTGTGTGGAACAAGTTCAAGGTGGGTCAGGGTCCTTCTGACCCGGTCCAGGCACCTAGTACCTAGGGGCACACAGAAGGTGCTCCACAAATGCTTCTTTGGAGCCATGGTGGGCAGGGTGAGGGGGGAGTCGGTTTAATCACTTGAAAAGCGTTATTTATTTATAGACAGGGTCTTGCTCTGTCACCCAGGCTGGAGTGCAGCGGCCTGAACATGGTTCACTGCAACCTTGACCTTCTGGGCTCAAGTGATCCTCCTGCCTCAGCCTCCTGAGTAGCTGGGACCACAGGTGTGTGGCACCATGCCTGGCTAATTTTTGTATTTTTAGTAGAGACAGGGTCTCACTATGTTGCCCAGGCTGGTGTTGAACTCCTGGGCTCAAGTGATCCTCCTACCTTGGCCTCCCAAAGTGCTGGGATTACAGGGGTGAGCCACCATGCCCAGCGGAAAAGCATGTATTGAGTGTCCTTGTGTGCCCCAAGCAGGACTGTGTGGGGTGATGGAGAATAAAGATCACAGCTGCCCCATGTCTGGTATTCACTACCTGCCTGCAATGCATTAGAAACCTCTGACTCCCAGCCAGGCGCGGTGGCTCACGCCTGTAATCCCAGCACTTTGGGAGATTGAAACGGGCAGATCACCTGAGGTCAGGAGTTCCGTACCAGCCTGGCCAACATGGTGAAACCCCATCTGTACTAAAAATACAAAAAAGTTAGTCCGGTGTGGTGGCATGTGCCTGCAGTCCCAGCTACTTGGGAGGCTGAGGCAGGAGAATGGCCTGAACCTGGGAGGCGGAGCTTGCAGTGAGCCGAGATCCCGCCACTGCACTCCAGCCTGGGCGACAGAGCGAGACTTCATCTCAAAAAAACAAAACAACAACAAACAACAACAACAACAAAAAAACAACTTCTAACTCCTATCTCAAGGATGGGGGAAACCGAGGCCCAGAGAGCGTCAAATCGCTGTTCAGAGCCAGGAAGCAGCACAGAAGCCTCAGACCTGGGCCTTCCTCTCAAGGGGAAGACAGACCAGCAGAAGAAGAGGGGGCCCAGAGTCTGCCTGAATGGGGCCAGGAGGTTGAGGTGAGAATGAGAGGGGGAGGAGCGGGGGAACCGAGCAAGCCCCGCCCCCATACCTGCCAGGAATGTGACCAGCAACGCAGCCCACAGAACCTTCATCTTCCTGCCTGTGATTGGCCAGTCTGGGGAGGGAGAAACTGTCAATCAACCGCCAGTGAGGACTCCTCCCACCCCCAGCCCGGCCCCAACCCAGCCTCACCCCAGGTTAGCCTTCCAAGCCTTGCTCCATTATCTGCAACAGCCTAATCCCAGCACAAACATTTACCAAGCCGCCCCCGACCCATTCCCTATTTAACTCCCTCCTGGTCTTCTCTTATTTTCCCATCCCCAGGTCGGCCTCCATAGAAAATTCCATCTTCCTCTCCCGGGGTTCAAATTCCATCCCCCCACCCCCTCCCCACCGCCGGTTCCATCTCAGTCCCAATCTCGCATTCCTCATTCTCCCTTCACATTCTAAGCTCCAACCTCACATTTAAGCGCCGTTTTCCATTTATGAGCTAATTCAGTCCTCATTTTAAAGTTCTCCAATCGACGGCTAGCTACCATGTCGCTGCCCCTGGCTCCCCAGTTATGGAGATCTGAGGACACCGGGGACACCCAGTAGGTGCTCGATAAGTGACAGTGACAACTCGTGGGGTCCTGCTATGGCTTAGATCCCAGTCCAGCTGCTCTCCCCACCCCACCTTCTAGCGGGTCGTGTCGTCTCTGCTGCCCAGCCCTTCCCAGGTCCAGTCCCCTGCTGCTTGTCTCACTCCCGCTCCTCCTCTCCCCAAGCCCGACCCCGAGTAGCTTTCCTGAGACTACCTGGAGGCCAGGGCTTCCCGAGGTCCCAGCTACATCTTTCTAGAGGCCCCTGAGCTCATCCCCGTGCCCCCGACTGCGCTTCTCCCCGGCTCTTGGGGAAGGACGTCCTTCACCTCCGCTGGGGCTGAGTAGGACTCAAGGATCCCAGACTCGTCCAATTATAGGGCTCCCCCTGTCCCGCCCCCTCCCCCAGGGATAGGGCGGGCTGGGCCAGCCCCCAGTCACGAGGTGGGCTGTTCTCCCCCTGCCCCAGGCACAGCAGGGCAGAGGGAGGGAGGAGGTGGGGCATAGAGGCCTTTTGACCACCCCCCCGCCACTCCCCAGGGAGGACACCTCGCCAGTAATCCAGACACCCTCTTCCATTGTGGGGGCCAAGCGTGGAAGGGGAATGTGCAGGCTGCCGCCCAGAGTCCTCCTTCCCTGACCCTGTCCTTTCCTGTGCCTGGATGAATGCAATCTGGAGAGGGGGCTGTGGATCTGGACTCCTGGATCCCAGAAAGAAAGTAGGGCTAGGGGGCTGGACAGAAGTGGGATGGGAGGGGCTGGGCGCGGTAGCTCACGCCTGCAATCCCAGCACTTTGGGAGGCCACAGTGGGGGAATCACTTAAGGTCAGGAGTTTGAGACCAGCTTGGCCAACATGGTGAAACCCCATCTCTACTAAAAATACAAAAATTAGCCAGGTGTGGTGGCGGGCACCTGTAATCCTAGCTACTTGGGAGGCTGAGGCAGGAGAATCGCTTGAACCCGGGAGGCGGAGGTTACAGTGAGCTGAGATCTCGGCTCACTGCACTCCAGCTTCAGCAAGAGGGAGACCGTCTCAAAAAAAAAAAGAAAAAGAAAAAAGAAAGTGGGGCTAGGCGGCTGGACAGAAGTGGGATGGGAAGGGTGGGAACAGTGTGATGCATCTGCTAAAAGTCGAGGCTTTGGGAATGGGACCTGGGTTTTAATCATAGCTTCCTCTTTGGTTGTGACCTTGAGCACAGGGGAGCCCTCGCTCCCCACGTGTGAAATGAGATTCCAGCACCTCCCCCTGGCTGCCACAGGCATTGTGGTTTCCAGGGGCTTGAAGCCGTGCTTCTGGGTTAAGGTTAGGATTCTGGAGTCAAATTGCCAGTGCATGAATCCTGGCTCTGCCAGTTGCCAGCTGTGTGACCTTGGGCAAATGACTTGTCCTCTCTGAGCATCGAGTTCCTTTGCTCATCAGACTGGGAAAGCAGTGGCACAGATATGTTTGGTGACAAGCTAACATGTGTATCGAGCACGGAGGACAGCCCTGGCACACAGTGGTCCTGTTAGCAACGGACAGGCCACAGTGAACGCTCCGACGCTGTCACTTTCCTAACAGCCGTTATAAACCCCAGATGTTTCAGAGGAGAAACCCGTGGTTCAGCAGCAAGATGAATGGCAAAGCCACACAGCGAGAACTGGGAGGGGCTGGGATTCATTCCTGGCTCCCAGAGCGGGTCAGATCAGAGGATTCTGCGGGTCAGGGGAGGCTGAACTCCTGGTCCTAAGAAGGAAGCCCCAGTGCCGGGCCGGGCCTGTTCGCTTTGGCTGGCAAGGGGTGGCTAGGGTGGCTTTTGTGGGTAACCTGGGGTTGGTTCTACTCAGCAGCCTCCCTCTCCAGATCCTGGAGGCAGACACGGTTTCAGTTCCTGGAGGCTCGGGAGTGGTGGTGGGCGTCAGCCGACCCCAGTCCTAGGTTGGCAAAATCCAGACAGCACCAAGTCCTCAGACACAGGTGACCCAACCCCCATGGCTGCATGAGGAGTCTAGTCTGGCCTAGGTCCCTCCTCCCAGGCCTTCTCCCCATTCCTAGCACCCTAGTTGTTCTGAAGCTGTTCCAGTAGCTTGAACCCTCCCAGCTCCCTGCCCCCATCTCTGCTGCTGCAGTTTGCAGGGACAAAGTCCTCTATAGCCACTCCGGCCAGGTCAAGCTGGGGGCAAGTGAAGGCCCGTGGTGTCCCTCAGCAGGGCATATGTCCCGGATGGGGAGACGGCGACCCCAGGCCACGCCGCGCCCCTCTGAGCCGGACTCAAGGCAGCGTCAAGGCTCCGCTGCTTTCCGTGCTCCGGCCCTCTGGCGCCCCCTGCAGACGGCTGGGGGAAGGTCAGGGCGGCCAGACTCCGGATGAAATGCTCAAAACAGGCCAGACACACTTGAGAAAACGGAGGCCTCCCATCGTTTTTTTTCCCACGTATATTTTTTGTTGTTTTTTGTTTTTTCTGTAAAATGTCCCGGTTCTTCCATAACTTATAAACATGATTTATACCGAGGAGATGGGAAAGTGGACGGGGCAGGGTGGACTGACCGGGGATGGGGAAGCTCCTCTCGCTGCCCTCTCAGGGCGGGCCCAGGCCCTTTGGAGGATGGGGACGCCAGGACACTCCTCCCTGAGGTTGTCTGGCCGCCTCTGCCCCTGGTGCTCAGAATCCTGCGTGCCCCTCAATTCCAGAATCCCTCCCGGGACCCCAGGCCCACTGGGCATGCCGCCTCTGGTACTCAGAATCCCGAAGCGCCATTCGGTTCCAGAATCCCCTCCTCAGCTGCTGGGGTGGCGGGGTCCCTCCTTTCCGATGTCCCCCCTGACCCCCGAGGGGGGAGGGAAGGGAGGGGGGCTCAGGTCTCCCCTCTGTGGCAGGGGGAGGTGGAGGTGGAGGTGGAATCGGAAAGGTGTGGAAGGTGGGGGCCAGGAGGGCTCAGCCGATGGTGAGGCCAAAGCCACACTGGAACTTGTTCTTTCGGTGATTCAGGAAGGCCCCAAGGGCCAGTGTCAGGGGCAGGGGCGGGAGCTTCTTCTCCAGCGTGGCACCCACGATCCAGTTGCTATCCACAGAGCCTGCAGGGAAAAGCTGAGGTGAGAGGTGTGCCAGCTTCCCACCATATCCATGCAGAGTTCCTGGCCACCTTGGATACCAGCCACATGTGGACAGCTTCCAGACCTCCAACCACACTGCTCCTGCCACCCTGAAACCCCATCACACCCCCAACAACTTCACGCTGGAGCAAATGGCTCACTCCTCCCTCTGCTCTCCGCTCAGTGACCCCTGCCCTCTGAAAAGCCCTCCAGACCCCTGGGTTCCCCCAACCTAGTCCTGCTCACACTGGGGATGAATCTATTCCTCTCACTGAGTCCCGTGAAGACAGGGCTGGTCACGGCTGTGTCCCCAGCAATGCTCAGCAGGAGGCTCAATACCCAAAATCTGTGAGCCACAGATATCCAAGAAGGCTTAAGACTGGACATTGGGACTACGGCCAGTGAGCCTGAGATGAGGTTCTGGATTTAGCTGTGACCTTGAAACCTCTGGAAGCCTCAGTTTCCACGAATGTAAGATGAATGGGGCAGGCTGGATGCTTCCAAAGTGCCTTCTACCCTGGCTGGGTGTGGTGGCTCACACCTATAATCCCAGCACTTTGGGAGGCCAAGGCTTGAGTCCAGGAGTTCGAGACCAGCCTGGGCAACATGGTGAAACCCCGTCTCTCCCAAATATATAAAAAAAAATCAGCTGGGCCTGGTTGCATACACCTGTGGTCCTAGCTACTCAGGAGGCTGAGGTGGGAAGACTGCTTGAGCCCGGGAGGTGGAGGCTGCAGTGAGCAGCAGTTGCACTGCTGCACTCTAGCCTGGGCGACAGAGGGAGACCAGTCTCAGAAAAATAAGAGGGTCAAGTGCAGAAAAATAAGGGGATGGGCAAAGCTCCAGCTCGGCCCAAACACCCATCAGATGCTCCACCAGATTTTTTTTTAACATTTATTATTTCATTTTATTTTTTTTGGAGATGGAGTCTCACTCTGTCACCCAGGCCGGAGTGCAGTGGTGCAATCTCAGCTCACTGCAACCTCCGCCTCCCAGGTTCAAGTGATTCTTGTGCCTCAGCCTCCTGAGTAGCTGGGACTACAGTTGCAGCACGCTACCACACCCAGCTAATTTTTGTACTTTTAGGAGAGAGGGGGTTTCACCACGTTGGCCAGGCTGGTCTCCAACTCCTGGCCTCAAGTATTCTACCTGGCTTGGCCTCCCAAAATGCTGGGATTACAGGCGTGAGTCACCATGCCTGGCCGCTCCACTTACTTTTTTTTCCCAAGCATTAAACATAGTAAAGGGTTGTCCACCTACTTTTTTTTTTTTTTTTTTTTGGAGATGGAGTCTTACTCTGTCACCCAGGCTGGAGTGCAGTGGTGCGATCTCGGCTCACCGCAAGCTCTGCTTCCTGGGTTCACACCATTTTCCCGCCTCAGCCTCAGTAGTTGGGACTATAGGTACCCGCCACCACACCTGGCTAATTTTGTTTTTGTATTTTTAGTAGAGATGGGGTTTCACCGTGTTAGCCAGGATGGTCTCAATCTCCTTACCTCGGCCCGCTTCGGCCTCCCAAACTGCTGGGATTACAGGCATAAGCCACCGCACCCGGCCCCACCTACTTTTTAACAAGTGTTCCCTGGTAATGTGGAGGCCCACACACCCACTCAGAGTTGAGTCACCTCTTGCCTGTTTCCCGCGTAGGTGAACCGAGACCTTTACCTTTGAAGAGGAGGTTGGCCTTGGGCAGGTCCAGCTGGTACCCGAAGGAGACGCTGGTGTCCTGCATCCTTGTGCTGGCCTCAAACTCCACACCCACCTGCAGCTGGAGGGGCCGGAGCAACACATGAGAATTAGCGAGTGGCCCCACCTGGACTTCCAGGCCCAGCAGCCCCTGGCAGCACCAGCTAGTCCCTGCACACACTCACCTGGTCACTGGCTTTGTGGTAGTATGTTGCGTGCATGCCCGCCTGGCCCAACGTTACCGTTGCCAACCAGTTGTTCACTGTCAGAGAGCGAGGTGGAGGCGGGGGCTCATTACCAAGGGGATTTGGGCATCTGGGAACCCAGGCCTCCTCCCTCAGACTTGAGTGTCCAGAGCCCCAGCCCGTCCTCCCTCAGACCCAGGCGCCAGGCTCACATGTGTATTTCCCAGCTAGAGACATGACAGTGCCCTCCTCTCCAGGCCGCCGGTGGTAGACCAGCTCTCCGCCCAGGGCTAGGCAAGGCGTGATGCTCTGGAGGTAGTGGGCTACGAGGATTCCTGTGGGCAAAATGACGATCAGTTTCCACCCACCCTGGGTGCCGGGCTAGACTCCACCTCCAGGAAGCCCTCTAGGCTCACCCCTGCTGGAGGCTTGGGCTTGCTATCAGGCCTCCCTCATGGGCTCCTTTCTCCTAACCCATCACCCAGGGGTTCCCTACCGCTGAGGTCAGCGTCCCAGGCCCTGCTATGACTGCATTACCTGAAGGACCTCATCGGGTCAACACAAGCCCATGTGGTCAGCATTTATCCACTCCCTTACAGAGGAGGCCACCACCACTTATAGAAGCTTACAGGGTAAGTCACTCACTCATGCTCACAAAGTGTGTCAGGGGCAGAATCCAAACCTCCACACCTCCCAAACTCAGGCTCTGAGCCACTCTGCTGCTGAGAGGCCACTGGGTAGAGTGGATAAGTATGCACAGCCTGGGTTCGAATCCCAGCCCTGCCACAGGCTGGCTGGTGACCGTGGACGCTGGCATCATCTCTGTGAACCTAACTGCCTCTTGGGGTTGTGAGGAATCGAGCACTCAGCTGTGGCTGGGACTTGCTGCACTGAGGTCCAAGTCTGCGTTCCTGTGTCCCTCCACCGTAGGAAGCGCTTGCTGAACAAGAGAACTACCACCTCTGGGCTGTCTTTTCAAGCCTCAGGATAGAGACAGATTCACTTTGGTGTCTTTCGAGCCTAGCAGGGTACATGCCACAAATGTGATTTTATAGGGGCAGAAGAATTGGGGAGGAAGAGAGTGGGAAATAGAGAGGGAGGGACAGGGAAAGAAAACAAGCCTGGCGTGGTGGCACGTGCCTGTAATCCCAGCTATTTCGGAGGCTGAGGAGGGAGGATCACTTGAGCCTAGGCATTCAAAGCCAGCCTGGGCAACATGGTGAGACCCCGTCTCAAAAAAAAAAAATAAATAAAATAAAATAAAAAAGCCAGATGCAGCCGCTCATGCCAGTAATCCCAATGCTTTGGAGGGCTGGGGCAAGAGGACAGCTTGAGGTCAGGAGTTGCAGACAAGCCTAGGTAACACAGTGAGACCCCATCTCTACAAAAAATTTAAAAACTTCATCAAACTACAGATTATCATAAAAAAAATCACGGCCAGGCACAGTGGCTCATGCTTGTTGTAATCCCAGCAGTTTGGGAGGCCAAAGTGGGTTCATCTGAGCCCAGGAATTCGAAACCAGCCCGGGAAACATGGCGAATACAAAAATTAGCTGGGTGTGGTGGTGCACACCTGTAGTCCCAGGTACTAAGGGGGTGGACGTGGGAGGACTGCTTGAGCCCAGGAGGTGGAGGCTGCGGTGAGCCATGATAGTGCCACTGCACTCCAGCCTGAGTGACAGAGTGAGAATCTGTCCCAATAAACAAACAGCAAATAAATAAATTTAAAAATGTAGCCAGGCATGATGGCACATGCTTGTAGTCCCAGCTACTTGGGAGGCTGAGGCAGGAGGATCACTTGAGCCCGGAAGATCAAGGTTACACTGAGCTATGATCATGCCACTGCACTCCAACGTGGGCAACAGAGATCCTGTCTCAAAAAGTAAGAAATTTAATTTTTTTTTTTTTTTTTTTGAGACGGAGTCTTGCTCTGTCGCCCAGGCTGGAGTGTAGTGGCGTGATCTTGGCTCACTGCAAGCTCTGCCTCCCAGGTTCACGCCATTCTCCTGCCTCAGCCTCTCTGAGTAGCTGGGACTACAGGCGCCTGCCACCACGCCTGGCTAATTTTTTGTATTTTTAGTAGAGTAGGGGTTTCACCGTGGTCTCAATCTCCTGACCTCATGATCCGCCTGCCTCGGCCTCCCAAAGTGCTGGGATTACAAGCGTGAGCCACTGCGCCCGGCCTAAAAAATTTTTAAAGAAAAAAAGAGGGTGGGAATTGAACAATGAGAACACATGGACACAGGAAGGGGAACATCACACACCGGGGACTATTGTGGGGTGGTGGGAGGGATAGCATTAGGAGATACACCTAATGCTAAATGACGAGTTAATGGGTGCAGCACACCAACATGGCACATGTATACATATGTAACAAACCTGCACGTTGTGCACATGTACCCTAAAACTTAAAGTATAATAATAATAAAATTAAAAAAAAAGAAAAAAAAGAAAAAATGTTCTATTAAAAAAAGAAAAAAGGAAAAAAAAGGCTGGGCACGGTGGCTCACACCTAATTCCAGCACTCTGGGAGGCTGAGGTGGGTGGATCGCCTGAGGTTGGAGGTTCGAGACCAGCCTGGCCAACATAGTGAAACCCTGTCTCTACTAAAAATACAAACATTAGTTGGGTGTGATGGTACACATCTGCAGTCCCAGCTACTCAGGAGGCTGAGGCAGGAGAATCGCTTGAACTCGGGAGGTGGAAGTTGCAGTGAGCTGAGATTGTGCCACTGCACTCCAGCCTAGGAGACAGTGCAAGACTCTATCTCAAAAAGACAAAAAAAAAAAAAAAAAAAGAAACGACACATCTGCAGGGACAGAAATGAAGGAGGAAGAGGGACTGAAGATTCACAGTTGAGAAATCCACCACGATCGAGCAATCTCCAATCTCCTAGGGTGCAGCCCTGGAGAGGAAGACCCGTGGAGAAGGGAAGGGAGGTTGGGGGCCACGAGCCTGAGGGCACACAGAGAAGCTGAGACAGCACAGAGCAAGGCAGATGCGAAGATGCTTTCCAGACCAAGATGACCAGAGGGGCAGACTTGGGGCCCCACAGGGGGAGCAGGCTGGCCTGCTAGCATGGAGCTGGCCTGGAGCCAGCTCTCTGGAGCTGCAGGAATAGCGGCCTTTCATACCTGCAGGCATGGCTGGGTGGAGCTCTCAGAGGGGCTGAGTGTTAGGTGGCACCCCCCAAGATGAGCCTGGTGGGTGTGAGAGAGGCCATGAGTTCATGGCCAGTGCCCTGGTGGCATCTTCTGGGGAGGCTGAGATCAGAAGTGGGCTGCAGCCGGTCCCCATGGGCTCGGGCAAGCGACTGTGTGACTCTCCTTCCTAGATGAGATGAAGCAAATGAATCCCTGAACCCCCCACTGGTTGTTAAATCACCATCACACGGGTGGGGCACAGCAGCTCACGCCTGTAATCCTAGCACTTTGGGAGGCAGGAGGGTTGTTTGAGCCCAGGAGTCTGAGACCAGCTGGGGTAACATGGCGAGACCCCCATCTCTCCTTTTTTTTTTTTTTTTTTTTGTTTTGTTTTTGAGATGGGGCGTTTTGCTCTTATTGCCCAGGCTGGAGTGCAAAGGCGCCATCTTGGCTCACTGCAACCTCTGCCTTCCGGGTTCAAGCGATTCTCCTGCTTCAGCCTCCTGAGTATCTGGGATTACATGCATGGGCCACAACACAAAAATATAAAAATTAGCCGGGCGTGGCGGTGCGTGCCTGTAATCCCAGCTACTTGGGAGGATGAGACAGGAGAATCACTTGAACCCGGAAGGTGGAGGTTGAGGTGAGCTGAGACTTTGCCACTGCACTCCGGCCTGGGCAACAGAGACTGCGTCTCAGGGCAGAGGTATGTGAGGGGGGGCAGGGGAAGAAAAGAAAAAAAAATCGCTACCATTACCACTCTGGTCAGTGTGATCCCCTCATTCAGTCAAGGGGGAGACTGAAGCCCACAGAGGGAAAAGCAGCCATCTAGAGCGAGTGACTTAGAATCTCCGGCCTCTGAGCTCCAGGAACTGTTGGAACTGAGGCCAGGAGACCCTCAAGTATCTTTCTAACCATCCTTCCCATCTCCTGGGCCACCCCCGCAGTTTCTCTACCCACAGCCTCCTCTCTAGTCTCGTGCCCCAACTTCAAGTGACCTCACAAACGGCAGACAGAGGGATCATGTTAAGGCACAAACCTGACCCTATTGACCCCCTGCCCAGAACCTGCCATGGCTCCCTTGTGCCCTGAGAAGATATGGGTTCCTCAGCACAGCTGCAAGGCCTTGGATGGCTTGGCCCCAGCTTCAGAATAGAACCACTTCTCCTTCCCAGGCTCCCAAGTAGCTGGGACTATAGGCTTGTGCCCTCCCAGCTCAGCCTCCCCAGTAGCTGGGACTACAGGCATGTACCACCATGTGCCTAATTTCTAATTTTTTTGTAGAGACAGGGTATTGCTATGTTGCCCAGGCTGATCTCGAACTCCCTACCCCAAGCGATCCACCCACCTCAGCCTCCCAAAGTGCTGGGATTACAGGTGTGAGCCACTGTGCCTGAACTGGGACCCCCATGAGGGCAGGAATGGGCTGTCTCGGTCACTGCTGTGTCCCAGCCCAGGGCTAGGCACGCATGAGGTGCTCAGAGTGAAGCAGAAAAGGAGCTGTCGCTATTGGGGGCAGCTGGGGAGGCTCACGGGCTCCTGAGACTTCCATTCAAATCCCAGCTCCTCCGCTTCCTGGCCGTGTCACCCTGGGCAACTGATTTCACCCCTGGGCCTCGCTTTCCTTATCTGTGAAATGGGGGTGCCTGCGGGCTTTGGTGCCATGGAGATGCTAGCGTGGAGCCAGTGGTGACTGTGCATGTGGCCCAGTGCTGAGGCCGAGAAGTCGGGTCCTCTCATGGACTCCTTCACTGGGAGGTAGTTGCTTCTATTGTACCCAAGTGACAGATGAGGAGACTGAGGCCCAGAAGGGCTGGAACCACTTGCCGGAGGTCACAGAGCCGCCTGGAGGTGGAGAAGCCGAGTCAAGTCGGAGCTGTTGGTGGCAAAAGACTCGAGAGCTCAGCCCTGACCTGGCACAAGGCAGGCCCTGTTCTCACTGGTGTCTCGGGGAAGGAAGGGGCACTGGAAAGAACTGGAGACCAAAGCGTCACCGATGGCCCTGGGCTCCAGGAGGCCAGTGCTGGGGAGCACGAAAGGACCAGGCTAGCGAGGCGGCACAGGGAACGGGGTTGCTGGCGCCATGAAGAGCAGGGACATTGGAGTCCTGCTGGCCATGTGCCCTTAGTGGAGAACCTCCTCTTGGCCTTGCGAGATGGGGATGATGGTGGCCTCTACCTCGCAGGGCTGCAGAGACAGCCTTCCTCCCAGCCAGCTCTACCCCAGTGCCCACCCTGAGCGAGGGAGAGGACGCACACAACAGGCTTAGGGAAAGAAGGTAGAAGCGGGATCTCCAGGACCCCTGCACACTCCTTCCTTCAGTATTTCCTGAGCCCCCACACTGTTCCCAGTGTCGTTCCTGGCATTGGGCAGACAGTAGAGAAGACAGGCAAGTCCAGGACCCCCAACAGCTAACACTGTTATGTGGGGGCCTGGAGACAATGAGCAAGACTGTTTCAGAAGGAAGTGCGACCAGGACTAGGGGCCGGGAAGAGGTGATGCGGTGCAAGGATGCCTACTGGGTTCGCCACCGCAGGCCTGCTCAGAGGGCGACATGTGCATGCAAGCCTTCCCAGCCATGTCACGACCAGAGGGAAGAATTCCATGCAGCAGGGACAGAGTGTGCATCGGTCCTGGGGCAGAACCAACTCGGTGGTTTCAGGAACCGTCAGAAAAGCTTGCATGGTCGGCCGGGCGCGGTGGCTCATGCCTGTAATCCCAGCACTTTGGGAGACCAGGGCAGGTGGATCGCTTGAGGTAAGGAGTTCGAGATCAGTCTGGCCGACATGGCGAAAACCTGTCTCTACTAAAAATACAAAAATTAGTCAGGTATGGTGGCGCGTGCCTGTAGTCCCAGCTACTAGGGAGCCTGAGGCAGGAGAATCATTTGAACCAGGGAGGCAGAGGTGCAGTGAGCCGAGATTGCAACACTGCACTCCAGCCTGGGCAATAGAGCAAGACTCCGTCTCAAAAAAAAAAAAAAAAGAGGCTCATGTGGCTCAACTGTAGTGTATGAGAAGATGGGGTGATTCACCAGGTGAATTGGGGACAGGAAAGGTTTCTTCCTCATGGGGCCCCTACAGATCAGCCTCACCTAGGAGGCCTCTCTGCACCTGCTGCACCTCCAGCTTCCCTGTCTCCTGGGTTTTCTGCCATGGCCCTTCCCTTCCCTCACCCCTGTTCCTACTTCTCCCTGCCTGGAATCTTCTTGCTCCTGTCCCCCAGCCGGGGTAGCCCCTTCTCCTTCTCTGGCAGCTCAAAAGTCAACACTTCTGAGTCTCCCTGGGCTCCTGCAGGGAGAAGTGGTGACTCTCCCTAGGCAATCCCAGGGGTCCGAGGCCAACCCTAGCTCCCCTCCCCGCCTGGACGAGTCATTCACTCAGGACTCAGCGCCCAAGAGCCTGTTCTCCACGACACAGAGGATGGCTGCACAAAGACACAAAGCTGGCAATCAGAAACTCCATCCTTCCAGTTCCAGCCAAAAACTATGGAGTCATTGCCTCCATCCAGTCTCTCAACAAATCCTGGCAGCTCTGCCTTCAAACAACATCCAGAATCCAACCTCCTCTCCCCGTCCACTCTCTCCCAGTGGTACCCTTTGGAGTCTGCTCTCTATGCCAGCTGCAGGGTCTTGTGAGAAGCTATGCCTTGGTTTCCGAAAGCCTCAGACTCACTCAGAGCGGAGGCCAACGCTCTGCAAAGCATTATGCAATCAGGTGACCATCCTCCCTCAGGTTCCTTTCACGAGTCCCGATTGCGCTACCTGCAGGTTGAAAAGCTCTTTCCCTGGCCAGGCTAGGTGGCTCACACCTGTAACCCCAGCACTTTGGGAGGTCAAGGTGGAAGGACTGCTTGAAGCCAGGAATTCCAAGACCAGCCTGGCCGATACAGCAAGACCCCATCTTAAAAATTTCTTTAATACAAAAGAAAATCTCAGTTAAGACTGTGCTGACTGGCTGGGCTTGGTGGCTCACGCTGTAATCCCAGCACTTTGGGAGGCTGAGGTGGGTGGATCCCTTGAGGTCAGGAGTTCAAGACCAGCCTGACCAGTATGGTGAAACCCTGTCTCTACTAAAAATACAAAAATTAGCCAGGCGTGGCGGCGTATGCCTGTAATCCCAGCTACTCGGGAGGCTGAGGCAGGAGAACTGCAGGAACCCAGGAGATGGAGGTTGCAGCGAGCCAAGATCACGCCACTGCACTCCAACCTGGGTAACAAAGCAAGACTCCATCTCAAAAAAAAAGACTGCGCTGACTCACCCACTCATGGTCAGTGGGTGACCGTCTCACCCGCTGTAGTATGTTGCCTGATGTTTCAAAATCACTCCTGCTCAATCACTTCTCCAGTGGCAGAAAAGGAGGTTCACAAAAGGGGTGGATTTGCTGGCAAAGCCAGAACTGCAGTTTTGTGACCACCCTCCAAGCCCTCCGCCTCTTACCTGAACCCACCAGGACGTCTGGGTTCCCCAGGGTGACGGCTGCTGTGAAGTCAGAACCCCGATACTCCCCGTCCACCTGCCAGTTCACAAACTTCGACTGCTGGGTCTGTGGAGAGGAGGGGGTGTGAAGGCGGCTCCTCGCTCACGGTGGCCGAGGGGAGCAGCAGCCTCCGAGCCCCACTCACCTGGATGGCCATCTTGGACCTGAGACCAGGGCCCAGCTGGTGAATGACCTGAGCGTTGAGACTGCCGCTGTTGTCCATGTCACCCACCAGTACAGGGAACGCCTGTGAGGCAGAGAGAATGGCAGGGGTCAGAGGTCGCGCACTGTGGAAGTATGTGAGATGGGCCGGGGTGAGAAGCCTAGGGTCAGAAAGCCTCGGATGGGGGTCCCCTCCTCCATGAAGTCCTCTCTGACCACCTAGGCTGAGTTAGGCTCCCTCACCTTTGGGTTCCCCCATATCAGCCTTGCCCATCCTGGCTTGTTACTTTCTGGGAACAGGTCTGTTCCCTGCCCCACTGGTGAGTCCCATGCTGTTTCAGTCATGTGTGCCAGCACAGGGATGGGCACAGAATATGGTGTGCAATGAAGGTTTGCAGAATAAACACATTTGCTGAGGGGAAATGATAGAAGCAGAGACCTCATTCAGTCCCCCCAACCCTGTCTGGGCCTCCAGTTTTGCCCTTCCTAATAACTAGCCCCCACATGGACACCCCAGAGGCGCCCCAGAGATTTCTACAGCAGGAACCTGTGGACCACGTCTTTCCCTTGACCAAACTATGCCATGACTCTCCACAACCCCCTAGAGAAGTCCAAAGCCTAGTTTGGCATTCAAAGTTCTGCATGATCTACAGCCCAGCCCTTTCCACCCCGGGTCATCGCTGTCTGGTGATGGGGCGGCTGTGGTCACATCCCCAGCACTGCTCATCATGGGGCCAGGCAGAGAGCAGGGGTTTGGCGGATGTTTGCTGGATGAAGGAATTACTCGTGTTCCAATGCACCTAGGAGAGATGCAGTCCCCATCTCCAAGCTCTCGGTAGCTGTGACCTTTTCCTGATGAGGCCGTCTCAGCTTGACATTTGGCTACAAATTTGTTATTAGAAAGATACAATGAATGGATGAAAAAGGAAGCTCACCTCTGTGGGACTCAGCTGCTTTGTCCCCACATACGTGACCCCGAAGTGGTAGTTGGACTCCCCGATTGTGCTGAGGGCTACTGTGTGGTTCACCTGGAAGGACAGCGAGGGCTGTGAGGATACTGGACAGATAGGCTTGCCCACTGATGAGGGCAAGGACAAGGTCTCTGGGCTGGGCAGGGGATGAAGACTGGGAGGCATGGCCTGACTAAGAGACTCAGAGAAAGGAGGTGCTGCCTGTAGGCCCACATACCTGTTCCTTCACTCCAGCCTAGCTGCTATGGGGAGACAGTACCTCTGGATTCTAGGTCCCCAAACTGAGTAGTCAGTCTGGCACTGTATCTCTGAGTCTTTTCAAGTATCAGGGAGCCCAGCTCTTGAGGGAGGAGTAAGAGGGCCAAGTGTGCGGATGCAGGGAGGGGGATAGCGGGGACGATTTCTGGTGGGTAAGGACACCAGGAAGGCTCACCTGGAAATGGTTACTCAACCCTTTGTTGACTGTGAGCTTGACACCCTCCATCTGAATGGGAAACAGCTCTGGAAAAGAAAAACGCTGTCACACTCCAGCCCAACCCCACACCAACTCTCATCTCTTCCTTCCCTACCACCCCCAGCTCTCTCCAGAGACCCACAGCAGAACATCTCACAAAGGATTCCACCTGTAAAGAGGCAGTACAGCCTAGTTAGACAGGGCCAGGGCCTTTGCTTGCTCAAATCTCACTGCCACCAAGCTGAGCAACTTTAAGGTCAAACTCATCATCTGTAAGATGGGACCCTCACCACACAGAATTGTCCCGACGATCTAATGAGTTAACATATAATGAACACCAGAACAGAACTCCATAAATCTCCGCCACTATTACTACTCTAATTGCTCCAGGCTGGGATCCGGAGGCTTTGGGTCCCACTCCCACGGAACCTTGCTGACACCGTGACCTTGGGCCTCAGTTGCCTTCCCGATCACAAGAGAAGTCTGGCTTGGCTGATCCCGGGGCTCCTGAGGTCCCTAAGGCTTTTCTCTACTGCTATGACATTCCATCCCGTTTCCACCATTTGATTCCATCATTCTAAGCCCCAAGTCCAACGTTCCACCATTCGATCCCAACGTCACCTCCTAGTGCTGTTAAATAACTCCAATGGTGCGCGCCAAATCCCAAAGTCCCCAGTGTCCTCCCCCTTCCCCCGAGATCCAGGCCATCGCAGCCCCGCCGGGGCCCCTCGCCCCTCACCCTTGCACTTCCGGTGGCACTCCTCGAATGTGCCCGGGTTGGGCAGGCAGCCGCAGGCCCCATCCTCGGCGGCCCCTGAGGCACTGGCGGTTGCAGCCCCGGGGGTCCGTTCCGAACCTCGACTCGTACTGGTGCCGGCGCCCAGGCTGCCTCCCAGCGGCGGCAGCGTGAAGCCCGGCGGCGAGGGCGGAGGTGGCGGCAGCCCCACGAGGGCCGGCGCAGGCGGCGGTGGCGGCCCTGCGGGCGGCGAGCTGGCGGCCAACACGTTCCCCATGGTCGCCTGCGAGGGGAGAGGTCAGAGGGCAGAGGTCAGGGCCCGCGCGCCCCCGACTCAGCCCCAGCAAATCCGCACCCGGATCCGTCCCCGGTTCTCACTGGCGGCGGCGCCTGCTCCCGGCCTGGGCTCCGCTCCCACCCCGTGCGCCACGCGCAACCGAACCCGCTGCCGCCGCCGCCACCACCGTCGCCCCGCCCCACCTAGTCCATTGGTTTAGTGTGCCCTGAGGCCCGCCCACCAGCATCAAGACTCGGTCTTCCCATTGGACTTGTGTATAAAGTCCCGCCCACTTTCCCTGAAATGTCCTTTTGTATTCGTTCTCACTGGCAGGGTGGTCACGGTGCCCCTCCCGCCCTTCCCATTGGTTCGCAGCGCCTACGCCTATTGGCTCACGTCGCCGCGGGTTCCGGTGCTAGCCCACCATTGGCCTGTGCTGCGCATTTTGCCACGCCCGCTGAGGCTTCGCCCCGCCTCTCTCCTGGAGGAGGCCCTCTTTTGATTCCGCCCCGCGGCGAGGTTGCTGTGATAATTGGTCAGCTTTGACCCTTGCAGCATTTTGATTGGCTCCAGCGTGTACGGGGCCGACCTTGGTGGCGTATCAGCTTGGTACTCTCATTGGCTAACGTTCCAGGGTCGAAGGACAGGTAAAGGTGGGTTGCGCGGCAGAGGCGGCTAGGCAGCAAGGTCAGGTCTCGCGTCCCACCAGGCACTGCGGCAGCCGGGCCCCCACCCCACCTCTGGTTCGGAGTAGCCGACCTAAAACCGGAAGTGCTGGCCCTTCCCAGAGTGCCTCGGGAGAATTCTAATCTGTTCTGCGAACCCTGCGCTGCGCCTCGTTACCCACAATGCCCTCATCACCTCTTAGCGAAACAGTTGCCTTAGACCCACCCCTTTCGTTACCCATCATGCCTCTTGTTCCTTGCGTCACTGCGGCTTCTATCTTTGGCCCATTCATTCCTCTCCATTACCCATCATGCCTCTGCCCCATTCATTTGAGCTTCATTGCCCAGACTACTTTTAGCTCCAGCCTGCCTGCTCACTTTCGTCGTTCTTCCGGCCCTTCTCTAATTAGCCATCGTTTTGGATCCATGAACTCCTGTCCGTTACCTCCCTTGCCCCCGGTCCCTATTTTTCCATTATTCATTACTCTGCCTCAGGCTCATTCATTCAGGTTTATTATCCGTCATGCCTTGGGCTCCTATTACAACATTATTCATGATTTTGCCTTTAGGCTAGTTTTTCTTGCCATTTATCCATTAAACTTGAGCCTCTCATACTTTCGTTATTGCTTTTTTAATTTTTATTTTTTTAGAGACAAGGTTGGACTCTGTCACTCAGGCTGGAGTGCAGTGGCGCCATCGTAGCTCACTGCAGCCTTGAACTTCTGGCCTTAATCGATCCTCCCACCTCAGCCTCCAGAGTAGCTGAGACTACAGGTGCGTGCCACCACGCCTGGCTAACTTTTGTAGAGGCAGGGTCTCACTGTGTTTCCCAGGCTGGTCTCTTAACTCCTGAACTCAATCGATCTTCCCCCCTCAGTTTCCCGAAGTGCTGGAATTACAGGAATGAGCCACTGCACCTGGCCAATTGCTATTTTTATCTTTGTCCCATTCATCATACTGCTGTTGCAATTATGAATGTTCATTAAACAGCATGCCCTGGACCCTCCCCATTCCATTACTCAACATTTTGTTTTTAGGGCTGGGCGCAGTGGCTCACGCCTGTAATCCCAGCACTTTGGGACGCCGAGGCGGGTGGATCACGAGGTCAGGAGATCGAGACCATCTTGGCTAACGCAGTGAAACCCCGTCTCTACTAAAAATACAAAAGTAAGCCGGGCGTGGTGGTGGGCGCCTGTAGTCCCAGCTACTCGGGAGGCTGAGGCAATAGAATGGCGTGAACTCAGAAGGTGGAGCTTGCAGTGAGCCAAGATCACGCCACTGCACTCCAGCCTGGGCGACAGAGCGAGACTCTGCTTCAAAAAAAAAAAACAACAAAAAAACAAAACATTTTGTTTTTGATTGATACATTTTTGCTCATTACTCTCTCAATTCTTATTTTGTATCTTTGGTCCCTTTGTTTTTGTCTTTAACTCTCTTGGCCCCTAGTTCACTGATTCTGTCAAGCCCTTAGACTCCTTCCTCATTCCCCTTCAGTTCTCACCCCATCCCCTTCACATCCCACAGAAAACGCAAGACTTGGTCAAAGTATAAATTCATATTTTGTAGGAAATGTAGTTTACAAAACAGTATCAATCGCTGCCCCCAATCCAGATGACCCACTTTCCCCGGAAGGGGGATGTTTAGGTCCTATTCCACTGGGCAAGGGTAAAATGATTCAGTAGTCTTCCAGGTTAACAGTAAATTCTTCTCCCAAGGCTGGGGCCGTCAAGGCACAGTTGGTATGAGGCTCACCCTGTTTGACCCTAGGCTGGGGCTGCTTGCTCGGTAGGCAGGAATTGGGGTGGGGGTGGGGGCTCAGAGAAGGGTCTGGACCCTGAGACTTCTGCTTACAGGAGGGTGCTGGGAAAACCCTGCCTTGGGCTGGGGAATCCCCTCTTTCCCACCTTTGGGGAACAGGGTGGGGAGGGGGTAAGTGGGACCCTGCTGCCTGGAGGGCTCAGGTCTGAGCAGCAGGGAGCCCTTAGCGCCCACTCCAGCAGACCTATTGGGAATTTACTGCCTGAAGACAAATTATAGGTCTAGGGTCTTCTTTGTGATTTTGGGGGAGTCGAGGCATTGGGGGGTGAGAGGTATGATCTAAGGTCACAGTCTGGGAGAGGAGTCCTTGGGATCAGAGGTTGTGCAGAAGCACCTTCCCCACCTCCTGCCTCATGAGATAAGGTTGCTGGGATTCCATTATCACGGTGAATTTCTCGGGGCTCATGGGTTAGGGGTCATAGTGGAGCCACCAAGATAGAAATCACAAATGGGATGCATGTGTGTTAACTGACAGTGGCCTGGCCAGAGGTCAGGGGGCACTAGATCCTTGGCAAGAAAGCTAAGGGATCAACAGGTGAGATGTGAGATGCCAGGCGCATGGCAGCTCACACATACATGGCCCGGGACATGACAAAGCCTTTGCCCTGGTAGGAATCAGAGGGGCTGCTGTAGGACAGAGCATCATAGATGGGGTTGATCTTGTCCAGATACTCTTCCTCCTCCTCCCCCTCCTCATCCTCTAGATCCAGGGAAACGTCTTCCACAGCAGGTGGCCCTGGAGGCACCGGGATGGGGGACCCCAGGCTTGTGGCTCCAGGGTGCAAGGGTCCTGACCTTTCTTCCAAGGTGGGCAGCTCATGGTATCGAGGCATTTCCTGGAGGTAGAGAGGGGACAGGAACTCAAGATCACTTCCTACGCATGACACAGATTACCAATCTGCTCTTGACCCCAAAATCCTGACTACTCTGTCTCCCCATGCCAACAAGATGCCACCTCACCCCTTGTCCCCTGAGGCCATATTGCACTGGGACATTCATTCGGCCCTTCCCTAACCCAAAGCCCAGCGCATGCAACTCACCCCGTTAATCCTGGGACTCACTTTTTTCCTTCGATCTCTGCAAATCTTTCCCCATGAAACTTTCACCTCAGTCTTGACCTCAAGTACTTAACCTTGGGCTCCAAACAGTCCTTTGAACCTTGAGCGCAACCTCAGTGTCTGACCCCTGACCTCCAGTAGACCACTGAGGGGAGTGACTTGATTTGTCTTGTCCCAGCTTCAGGCACAGTATCCAGCAAATGTAGATAATCAATTTTCTTTCATTCTATTTTTTTTTTTGAGACGGAGTTTTGCTCTTGCCTCCCAGGCTGTTGTGCAATGGTGCAATCTGGGCTCACTGCAACCTCTGCCTCCTGGGTCCAAGTGATTCTCCTGCCTCAGTCTCCCAAGTAGCAGGGATTACAGGTGCCCCCCACCATGCCTAGCTAATTTTTGTAATTTTTAGTAGAGACAGGCTTTCACCATGTTGGCCAGGCTGGTCTTGGAACTCCTGACTTCAGGTGATCCACCTGCCTTGGCCTCCCAAAGTGCTGGGATTACAGGCGTGAGCAACCGCACCCGGCCTTTTTCTTTCTTTCTTTTTTTTTTTTTTTTTTTGAGATAGAGTCTCGCTCTGTTGCCCAGGCCGGAGTGCAGTGGTGTGGTCTCAGCTCATTGCAACTTCTGCCTCCTGGGTTCAAGTGATTCTCCTGCTTCAGCCTCCTGAGTAGCTGGGATTGCAGGAGCATGTCACCCACGCCTGGCTTATTTTTGTTTTTAGTAGAGAAGGGGTTTCACCTTGTTAGCCAAGGTGGTCTGGAACTCCTGACATCAGGTGATCCACCTGCCTCAGCCTCCCAAAGTGCTGGGATTACGGTGTGAGCCACCACGCCTGACCAGATAATCAATTTTCATTGACCTAATGACTTTTCCTTTTTTTTTTTTGAGATAGGGTCTCACCCTGATGCCCAGGCTGGAGTGTAGTGGCCTAGCCCCAAGCACCTGGGCTTAAGCAATCCGCCCACCTCAGCCTACAGCCATTTGCCACCACACCCAGGTAAGTTCGGTATTTTTGTAGATACAAAATATTGCGGCCAGACCGATGGCTCACGCCTGTAATCCCAGCACTTTGGGAGGCTGAGGCGGGCGGATCACGAGGTCAGGAGATCGAGACCATTCTGGCGAACATGGTGAAACCCCGTCTCTACTAAAAATACAAAAAAAATTAGCTGGGCGTGGTGGCGGGCACCTGTAGTCCCAGCTACTCGGGAGGCTGAGGCAGGAGAATGGCGTGAACCCAGGAGGCGGAGGCTGCAGTGAGCCGAGATAGCGCCACTGCACTCCAGCCTGGGTGACAGAGCGAGACTCCATTAAAAAAAAAAAAAAGTGTTGCTGGGCAGCCCATGTTGCTCACGCTGGTCTTGAGCTCCCAGGCTCAAGGGGTCCAGCTACCTCAGCCTCCCAAAGTACTGGGATTATAGACCAGAGCCACCACGCCTGGCCCAGGTGATTTTATTTATTTGTTTTTATGTATTTTTTGAGATGGAATCTTGCTCTATTGCCCAGGCTGGAGTGCAGTGGTGTGATCTTAGCTCACTGTAACTTCGGCCTCCTGGGTTCAGGCAATTCTTCCGCCTCAGCCTCCCGGGAGGCTAAGATTACAGGCTCGCACCACCACACCCAACTAATTTTTTGTGTTTTGAGTAGAGATGGGGTTTCACCATGTTGCACAGGCTGGTCTCGAACTCCTGACCCCAAGTGATCCTCCTGCCTTGGCCTCCCAAAGTGCTGAGATTATAGGCGTGAGCCACCGTGCCCAGCCCCCAAGTGACTTTAAATTCTAACCTTGTGACCCTGGGCCTTTTCACCCCGACCTCCCCCACGGAATCCTGAACACATCTCAATGCATTAAGCACCAACCGGGGACACACCCTTGACCTTGAGTTATGACCTTTAGTCTTTGACCTCTTCTGCCAGGCCTGACCCCTGGCCCTTCAACCCAGACCCCCCAACCCACCTTTGTCTTCCCATGAACTCCTACCTGCTCAGTGCATGAGGCGCCAGCGTCAAAGTAGGGGGTCTTGAGTGGGCTGTGCTCCGAGGCCCCCAGAGTGAAGAGCTGGGAGGGCTGTAGTGGGAGAGGGGCGGGGAGGTCAGGAACTGCCCCCACCACCTAGCCAGCTTCTCCCTGCCAGGCCCCTCCCAGCCCTGGGGTGGGTGTGGAGGTGGGGATAGCTTGGGCTCCAGGGAAAGTGCTCACCATCTCCTGCTCCTCCAGCTTCGCTTTTGGGGTCGGCGGCTTGTAGGAGGGAGGTCCCTCCAGGCTGTGGGGTAGGAGGTAGGTCAAGTGGAGACTAAAACCCGGGCATCCCTCTGACTCCAAGGATATGGCACATGCTGTTCCCTCTACCTGGGTCTCCCTTTCCCCTGCCCCCTTTTCTTGCCTGGAGTAAGAGTTTTTATTCATTCCATGAATTCCTCTTTTTCCCGGAAGCCTTCAGGTTTCCCCAGCGGATCAGGAATTCCTGTTACATGGACATACCTAGCTGTACTTCCCCCTCAGGGCACTTACTGAATTTGTACTTGAAATGTTATTTATAATTACCATGCCCCACTGTGAGCTCTGGGAGGGAAAAAAGATATGTGTTGGGCTGGGGGCGGTGGCTCACGCCTGTAATCCCAGCACTTTGGAAGGCTGAGGCGGGCAGATCACCTGAGGTCAGGAGTTCGAGACCAGCCTGGCCAATATGGTGAAACGCCATCTCCCCCAAAAATACAAAAATTAGCTGGGCGTGGTGGTGCACGCCTGTAATCCTAGCTATTCAGGAGGCTGAGGCACAAGAATCGCTTGAACTCGGGAGGCGGAGGTTGCAGTGAGCTGAGATCACTCCACTCCAGCCTGTGCAATAGAGTGAGATGCCGTCTCAAAAATTAAAAAAGAAAAAAAAAAGAAAGATCAGTCGGGCATGGTGGCTCACGCCTGTAATCCCAGCACTTTGGGAGGCTGAGGCAGGCAGATCACCTGAGGTCGGGAGTGTGAGACCAGCCTGACCAACATGGAGAAACCTTGTCTCTACTAAAAATACAAAATTAGCCGGGCGTGGTGGCGCATGCCTGTAATCCCAGCTACTCGGGAGGCTGAGGCAGGAGAATTGCTTGAACCCGGGAGGTGGAGGTTGCGGTGAGCTGAGATCACGCTATTGCACTCCAGCCTGGGAAAAAAGAGCAAAACTCCACCTCAAAAAGAAAAAAAAAAGAAAAGAAAAAAAAGAAAGATCTGGGTTGTCAGCAAGGTGTCTCCAGAATCCACTATGAGGAATTCAGTAAATATTTGTGAAAAGAATGAATGAATAAATGAAGTGCCTTCCTGTCCCTCAAATTAGGTTAAAGTTCCTGTCCCTTATTCTACACACCCACAGACCAAGGCATACAGTAATGACAGGTGCTTACGATGCTTTCTGTCAGCTCAGATGTCCCCTCTTCCAGGAAGCTCTCCCTGACCATCCATGCTGGGTCAGATGCCCCCTCTGGCTTCTCAGAGCTCCGTCAACTGCCCTATCCCATCACTGGTCATACTACACCATCACTATCTGGAGACAGTTTTGTCTCCTCCTCCATATTGTGAGCTCCAGGCCTTCCCGGACACACTGGGTCACGGCATGGAGCTGCACACAGAGGAGATCAGCAGCAAGTTATTGGTTTGAACTAACTAGATGATTAAGACAGTGGTGAAACAGACCTTCCTGTGCATCAGAAGAACTTAGGGAGCTTGTGGTAAATACAGATTCCAGGCCGGGCATGGTGGCTCACGCCTGTAATCCCAGCACTTCGGGAGGCTGAGGTGGGCGGATCACCTGAGGTCAGGAGTTCGAGACCAGCCTGGGCAACATGGCAAAACCCTGTCTCTACAAAAATACACAAACTAGCTAGGTGTGGTGGTGCGTGTCTGTGGTCCCATTTACTTGGGATGCTGCGGTAGGAAGATTGGTTGAGCTCAGGAGGCGAAGGTTGCAGTGAGCTCAGATTGTACCACTGAACTCCAGCCTGAGGGACAGAGTGAGATCCTGTCTCAAAAAAACAAATTTTGCATACCTCACATACCTCAGACTGCTCTGAGCTATTTTTCTTTTCTTTTTTTTTTTACAAGGTCTCACTCTGTTGGCCAGACTGGAGTACAGTGGTGTGATCATAGCTCACTGCAGCCTCCACATGCTCCCACCCCCACCTCAGCCCACGCAAGTAGCTGGGACTACAGGCACGGGCCACCAGGTCTGGGTAATTTTTGTATTTTTTTTGTAGAGACAGGTTTCGCCATTTTGCCCAGGCTGGTCTCGAACTCCTGAGCTCAAGTCATCTACTTGGGTTGGCTTCCCAAAGTGCTGGGATTATAGGTGTGAGGCACCATGCCCAGTCTTATTTTTTAAGATACAGGGTCTTGCTCTGTCATCCAGGCTAGAGTGCAGTGGCATGATCATAGCTCATTGCAGGCTTGAGCTCCTGGGCTCAAGTGACCTCCCACCCCAGCCTCCTGAGGAGCTGGGACCACAGGCGTGCACCACTCTGCCTGGCTAATTTTGTTTATTTTTTTAGAGATGGTGTCTCACTTTGATGCTCAGTCTGATCTGGAACACTAGCAACAAGAGCCTTGGCCTTCCAAAGTGCTGGCATTGGCTGGGTGCAGTGGCTCATGCTTGTGATCTTAGCACTTTGGGAGGCCGAGGCGGCTGGGTCACTTGAGGTCAGGAGTTCAAGAGCAGCCTGGCCAACATGGTGAAACTCCGTCTCTACTAAAAATACGAAAATTAGCCGGGCGTGGTGGCGCACATCTGTAATCCCAGCTACTCGAGAGGCTGAGGCTGGAGAATCGCTTGAACCCGGGAGGCGGAGGTTGCAGTGAACTGAGATCGCGCCTTGGCACTCCAGCCAGGGTGACAGACCAAGACTCCATCTTAAACAAAAACAAAAACAAAACAAAGTGCTGGGATTACAGGCAGGAGCCACCCTGCCTGACCCACCCTGCCTGACCAGTGTTACTCTTTATCTTCGGGTTTCTGGAATTTGTGATACAAAGAGCAATGGATAGCCAATCAATAGCTTATGTTATTTTAATGTAAATTCTCCATAACAATTTAGGAACTGCCCTTTCTTCTTTTATTAAAAACGAGTAACTTAGCCAAGGCCAGGCACAGTGGCTCACGCCTGTAATCCCAGCACTTTGGGAGTCCGAGGAGGGTGGATCCTGAGGTCAGGAGATCAAGAGCATCCTGGCTAACACAGTGAAACCCTGTCTCTACTAAAAATCCAAAAAATTAGCCGGGCATGGTGGTGGGTGCCTGTATTTCCAGCTACTCCGGAGGCTGAGGCAGGAGAATTGCTTTAACCCGGGAGGCGGAACTTGCAGTGAGCCGAGATCGCGTCACTGTACTCCAGCCTCGGTGACAGAGCGAGACTCTGTCTCAAAAAAAAAAAAAAAAAAAAAAAAAATAGGGGTGGTCTTCCTATGTTACCCAGACTGGGCTCAAATTCCTGGGCTCAAGCGATCTATCTCCCCACTTCAGCCTCCAAAAGTGCTGGGATGACAGGTGTAAGCCACTGTGCCTGGCCCCCAGCTAATTTTTAAATTCAATACCATACTTCATGGCGGAGAGAAACCCTTACCTCCCTACTCCATTTAGATCCCAGTTCCTTTAGGTCTGTCTGTTTCACACAGCCATTATGGAGAATTTTCTCCCACCCTCACCCCTACCCCATACTCCTCAGTTCTTCGACCCCTCTCCCATCCTCGTCTCAGGGTCCATCACTTACTCTTCATCCTCCTCTGCCCCCTGCAGCGTCTGCTCCTTCCGCTGCTGCCGGCAGATAAGGATGCCCGTGGTGGCCACAGCAGTAGCAATGATGGCAGCGATGATGCCCCCGATGATGCCGCCTGTGGCCCCTGCGCCTGCTGTGTTGGGGGTCTCTGCAAGGAGAGGGACAGCGTGAGGGGGTCTCCAGGAGGAAGCCACAGCTCCTTATTCCAAGTGACCATTCCACCCCAAGTCATTGCCTGCCTGTCTGTGTCCTCTCCCACGGGCAGGGGACATTCTTTCATTCAACTCAAACTGCTGAGCATGAGGAAGGAGCGAGGATGGAGGATGTGTGTCCCGCATGGGAGATGAGTGGAGAACGAAACATACAAAGTGTCTACCTTCATGGAACTTTGATTCTGGTTGGGCAGGGAGAACAACAGTAAGCAAACCAGTACAATAGCTCGCATGCCAGATGGGAGCTAAGTAACGGGGGATACAAAAATATAGACTGCGGAAGTGATAGGTGCAAAGTGGGGTCCCCAAAGGTAGTGGGAGGGCCTCTACCTTACTGTAAGGTGACAACTGAGCAAGGGCCTGAAAGAGACACCGGGGATGAGTCATGAGAGTGTCTGGGGGTATCGCAGGCAGCGCAAACAGCCAGAGGCCCTGCAGGAGGCTTGTGGGGCTCTATGGTTTTTTTTTTTTGAGACAGTCTCGCTTTGTCACCCAGGTTAGAGTGCAGTGGCATTATCACCACCAACTGTAGCCCCAATCTCCTGGGCTCAAGCGATCCTCCCACCTCACCCTCCGGAGTGGCTGGAATTACATGCATGTGCCGCCATGCCCAGCTTTTTTTTTTTTTTTTTTTTTTTTAATTTTTTGTAGAGATGGGGTTTTGCCATGTTGCCCAGGCTGGTCTTGAACTCCTGGGCTCAAGTGATCCTCCCGCCTCGGCCTCCCAACGTTCTGGGATTATGCCGTGCTCAGCCTGCCTTGTGTTGTTTTTAAAGGACAGCAAGTAGACCATGTAGCTGGGGCAGAATGAGGCAGGGGAGAATGGGGAGATGAGAGGAGAGGAGACAGGACCAGGGGCGGCTAGAAGGCAGAGAATGCGGGGGCAGAATTCTGGGATCCAGAATCACCTCTGGGGACTAGAATCTCCTTCCACTTATCAGGAAAGGGGTTAGGGCTGGGGGGCAGTTACTAATGCCTGTAATCCCAGCGCTTTGGGAGGCCAAAGCAGGCGGATTGTTCAAGACCAGCCAGGGCAAGGAGCACAAGACCTCATCTCTAGAAAAAATTTTAAAAATTAGCCGGGGGCTAGCCGGGTGCATTGGCTCACGCCTATAATCCCAGCACTTTGGGAGGCTGAAGTGAGAGGATCGATCGCTTGAGCCCAGGAGTTTGAGCCCAGTCTGGGTAATATAGGGAGACCACCCCCCTTCTAAAAAAAAAAAAAAAAAAAAAAAAGGCTGGGCGTGTTACTCAGGAGGCTGAGACGGGAGAATTGCTTGAACTTGGGAGGTGGAGGGTGCGGTGAGCCGAGATCGTACCACTGCACTCCAGCCTGGGTAATAGAGCTAGACACCGTCTCAAAAAAAAGGCAAGACAGGAAAAGGGGTGGAGAAGCGAGAAGCCCCTGTGCTCCTGGGCCTCTCCTTCCTTGCTAGCACCTCCCATTTCCATTTCTCAAGTCTTTGCTAATGGAAGAGTTTTTGGAGCGGTTACCCGTTTATTTGCCAATTTCCACACTGGACTGTGTGCCTGAGGTTCGGCACACAGTAGGTGTTTGGTGGGTGTGTAAGGAGGACTCAGCATGGCACTGAAGGATCCACTGTATGCCAGGCAGACCCAATTCCCTGCCCCTGCCCTCCGGTTGCCTGGGTGGGGTGGGTGGGCGAGTACAGACAACAAACAACCAGAGGAAGTAACAAGTATGGAAGAGCCCATGGGGGTCACGCATGCATCGGCCTCACTCTCCAGATGAGGAGGAAGCTTCCAGAGGACGCTGGACTGTTGGATCTCCACTGCTCCCGTTCCACAGCCTGGCATCCTCTGGAGGGCTTCAGAGGGTGGGTGAGTGAGAGAGAGAGACTGCCCCTCGGTCCACACACACACCTTCATCCTAAACATACTGCTGCTATTCTTGTGGTCATTATGGCCGTGCGCACCGGAGGATGGGACTGGGTCTGTGCAGGTCACAGCTGCAGCCCCAGCACCGCCTGGCACAGGGCTTGGTGGGGGCTGTGGAGGTCGACGAGGCTGCATGAGGGCATCACGGGCACGTCCTTACTAGGTCCCACGACAGCCTTGTGAGGCCGATGTAAACACCTGCCCCGTGTTACAGAGGAGGCACGGAGGCTTGGGAGAGCAGAGGTGACGCGGGTAAAAACCTGCCCCTTACTGAACCTGGGAGTTCAAGGACCGCCCCCCCTGCCCCCCCCCCACCCCCCCCCCCCCGGCTTTGCTTTTCCAGTTGAGAGGAGCTGGAGGGAGCTGCCACCATTCCCAGGGAGCCACTGAAAAGTCCCTTGGGGTGATCCCTGGGGGCAAGGATGGAGAAGGGGGTGGGGGAAGCCACAGTTGGGGTGGCTAGAGGTGGGACTTCCCCGGCACCCCCCCCCCGCCTGCCCCATGCCCTTAGGGCCCCTAAGAATGGGAGTGGGGAGCAGCCCTCCCCTCCTGAGACCCCCAGCAACCTGGGGGAGTTGAGGTCTGAGGCTCCATTGGATCACAGCCCTCTGGCCTCCCATTCTCTCAGGACGCAGGGAACCTGGCTGAGCCCTTGCTGTCCCCACCCCCACCTCCACCCGAGGGCCCAGGAGTCCAGAGAACTCCCGCCTCTGACGGGTCTGGCCACACCATCCAGAAAGGCAGCCTCTGTCCTGGGACCCAGGAGTCCAAATGTCCAGGCCTCTGAGACCCCAGTCCAGTGACCTGAATCCTAGTTCCACGAGCCTCGCGGTTCTTGGCCATCCAATGCGTCTTTCAAGGATCCAAGTGGTCCGAGCCCCACAGCCTTCCCCAGTCTAACCCCTGCCAGGCTCTCATTCCCTGGGGGCGTGGATCAGCTCTTCCCAGCCCTGGGACCTAGGAGTCCCTGTCCCACCCCCTCTTTCCCCACCACCCAAGGAGGGGGTCTGATGTATTACAAGACACCCCGGATGTTTTCCTCCAAGGCATTTATTAACTCCTGAGTGTCACGGGGCCAGGGGCAGGCTGGAGCCAAAACCAAGTCTCTGGGGGTGGGGGTCCTCTCTGGATCCCCACTACTCAGCTCCCCGCGCTCCCCATGCAGCCCTAGAGACGGGAGAAGTCCAGTGTGCCGTTCCACCTCCCTCCAAGTCCTAAGAAAGTGGGAGGCAGTGTTCCACTCCAGTGTCGTCCAGACGAGCAAGTCCAACCAGTCTGGAACCCTAGGCCAGCGTGGCCTGGTCGGGGGCAGGAGGGCCGGGCCCAGCTCTGTCTCTGTCTGTGTCCAGGTCACACATAAACTGCCCGCCGTGAGATGAGGGAGCCATCCAGCTGGGACTCCATGTCATCCTCGAGTGCTGGGGGTGGAGGCAACATGAGGCCTTTCTCTGCCTTCTCTTCCTCCTCCTCCTCCTCCTCCTCATCCTTGCCATCTGGTTCCATGGGACCAGGGACTACTGGTGTCCAGAAGACAGGGTCCCCATTGCCCAACACCTGAGTTTTCGGATCGTAGAATCCCCCGTCGCCACTGGCTCCTCCTCCTCCTCCTCCTCCTCCTCCTCCTCCTCCTCCTCCTCCAGGGCTCTTCCTCCTCCTCCTCACCCTCAGCAGGATGAAGGCCAAGGACCCCCCAGCCAGAAGCAGCAGCACCAGCAGTGTCCCCCCCACGGCCCCCCACACCAGCAGGCCCACGTCTCGGGGCGAGGCCCTGGGGGTTTCTGAGGAGAGAGAGAAGGAGGGGTGAGAGAGAGAGAAAGGGAGACACAAGGTCACGAGGATAGCTCTGGGGAGTTAAGGGGTTGGGGAGACGCAGGATAGGCGGGGATGGAGGGAGCGGGAGTGACCAGAATTAGGGGGTGACTCTAGGCAGAAGAATGGAGGAGGAGGTGGAGGAGTAGGGGGGAAGGGGAAGCCCCTCTGCCCTTCACTAGAGCCTGAGCACCACTTTGTACAAGGAGGGGGAGGCCAATCAGTGGTCCCCAGGTGTTAGTGTTTTGCACAATTTAAATTGCTAGCCAACCTTTCAAAAATCAGGTGGTTTCATTCACTTAAAAATCCAGTTTCTCTTAGGGGGGAAAAATCAGATCTAGCAACACCAAACTCCCATGTCTGGTGATCGCTGTAGCTGAGTGGAAGCTGGCTATTCGGATGCAATAGATCTGGCCGCCTGGTCACTGGCCGGGACCCTGGTGCCATCTGACTTCGCAGCCCTCCCTGAATGTGCTATGGGGTCCTCACAAAGCTACGAGCTCGGGGGCACACCCCCTTGGGGGAGGACAGCTGGGTTTCAGTGGGAGGCTTTCTGATCCCAAAGCTTTCTGCAGAGGGCCACAGATTCCTGATAATTCTGCCCTCTCGAGTGGCTGGGAGCATTTATTCCAAGTGCCTCCTCTCTAGGCCACTTATCCCCAGTGTGTAAAATGGGGTTCTCACAGACCGGGACAGTGGGACTTCCTTAGTGCTCCCTGCAGGGGCTGAGCAGGTGGGGATGGGGGGATGGGAGGTAGTGGGGAGGTGGAGAGAGAGAGGAAGCCAGGAAGTGCTGAGGAGGGAAGTGTGAGCAGGGAGGGATGGGGCTCCTGGGCCCCAAGCCGGGGACAGAAATCAATGTAACCAGAACCTTCCCACCTCCACTTGCCCCATCCCTGCATGCAAGGCCTAACTGGGACAGACGGGGGTGGGGGGTTCACCCACACCTGACCCCACCTCTACACCTCTACACACAGGAGGGGCTCAGACCCAGGAAGGACGGACATCTGTTTCTGTTGTTTTCAAACAGGGGGTCATGACCCAGCGGGCTGTCAAATCAGCTTAGTGACTCACAAATAGCATTAAAAAAAAGGAGGATAAAATCTTTTTTGGCGGGGGGTAGGGTGGTATATATGTCTCTAACTATACACCGGGTTGAGGAGTGAAACAGATTTTTCTCCTGTGCTGGTCACTAACTGGACCAGGTTGAGCCTATCTCGGGAGGCCTGTCCCTGTTTCTGGAGGTGGCATTGGTGTTTTGGAACTCGAAGCTGAGTCTGTTCATATATCTAGGGTTGAAAGTTCTGAATCAGGCTTAGGGTGGTGGCTCATGCCTGTAATCTCAGCACTTTGGGAGGCCGAAGCTGGAGGAATGCTCTGAGGCCAGGAGTTCAAGACCAGCCTGGCCAACATAGCGAGACCCTGTCTCTATTAAAAATAAAAAGTTCTCTGAGTCTCCCTAAAGATAGATCTGTCCTGTGCTGCAGCATTCGTACCCTGTGTTCGTGCTGCTGTGGACTCCATACTGTGTCTCTGTGACGACTCTGTGTGTGCCTGGATGTGGGTTCGTGGCTCAGAGACCCTCTGAGAGTGACCCCAGGAGCTTTGAGTATGTCTCCTCTGGCTGTGGCTGTCGGGGCACTCACTGCTCGCGACAGGATTTCTACAGTGCTTGGAGCATGCATGTTTCTGCAGGCATTATCTGTAGGCACGTGTCTCTGTAATGGTGGTGTTGGCTAGGGGTGGCCCTGTGGCCACCGTCGTGGGGAGGTGGGGGCGTCTTTCCGCAGCGCTGAGTCTCTATTGCGTCTGTGTTCTGTAGGCTCCGACCTTGGAGCCACCTGCTGGGTGTGTGGGCAGGGGATCAGCTTGTCAGGTGTATCTGGGATAGAGGTTAGGGGTGTATTTCCAGTTCTGTGTCTGTCTGGGCGGGTGGAGCTGACCCTCCCCTGGGTGTGCTACTGAGGGCAGGGGCTGTGGCTCATTCACCATTGTATTCCCAACCTCAGCAAGAGTGCCTAGCAAACAGGAAACACATATTTGTTGAATGAGAATCTCCCTAACGGAGTTTCTGGAGAATTTCGGAGGAGTTTCGGGGAGTTTCGGGAGATTTCCCAGGGACAAGCGCCTCCCAGGGTGTCTTTGATTTTCCGTCTGAGGGTCTGTGAGTGAGGGATGACATTCCTCCGTGTGCAGCCGTCACCGTCCTGGATTAGTTTTGCCCCCAGCATGTCCGTGTGATGTCTCCCTCCAGGGACTTGTGCGCATCCTCGCGCGCCAGGTGAGCCCAGAGCAGGACAGCTGTCTCTCTGGGTTGCTGTCTGTGACAGTGTTTCCCATAGGGGTGTCCTATGTCCCTGGCTGTATCTGGATTCCTGAAGAGGGGTCTGTTTTCCCTCGGGTGTCCCTGCAAGGGTGTGTGCATTCTAAGATTATGACTCAGTAAGGGGGTCTGTTTCTGTCCCTCCGTGGCTAGTCTGTCTGCATGACAGGGACAGCCCCTGTCTGGGATTTTGTCCCTACACCTTCAGTCATGTTTCTGGGGGACCTGCACATTGCGTGTTTGCACAGGTGTGCTGCATGGACCATCGCCCTGGGGTGTTTCTAAGAATGTCTTTTTCTGGCCAGGCGCAGTGGCTCACGCCTGTAATCCCAGCACTTCGGGAGGCTGAGGCGGGTGGATCACCTGAGGTCAGCAGTTCGAGACCAGCAGTTCGAGACCAGCCTGACCAATATGGTGAAACCCTGTCTCTACTAAAAAAATAAAACTTAGCTGGGCTTGGTGGCGAGCGCATATAGACCCAGCTACTCAGGGGGCTGAAGCAGGAAAATTGCTTGAACCCGGGAGGCGGAGGTTGCGGTAAGCTGAGATTGCACCAAGCTGAGATTGTGCCACTGCACTTCAGCCTGGGCGACAGAGCGAGACTCCATCTCAAAAAAAAAAAAAAAAAAAAAAAAAAGAATGTCCCTTTCCAGGTGTCATCTGGCTTCGTTCAGTTTGTCTTGGTTGGCCGGTGCCACTGTCCTCCTGGGTGTGTGTTTTGGTGACAATGGGTTTGAGTGTGCAGGGTTACCATTCAGGTGAGTGTCTGGATTCTGATGCATCTCTGCAACAGAATTTCCCAGCAAAGGGAGTGTCTGGATTCTGATGCATCTCTGCAACAGAATTTCCCAGCACAGGGAGTGTCTGTGGCTGTGGGTCCCGCCAGCTGTGGCTCTGACAGGAGGCGTCTCTGGCTCCAGCTCCGGGGCCCAGGGGTCTCTCTGTCCCAGGGAGCATGGCTCTGTTAACAGTCCTGGTCTCGCTCTAGGTGTGTGGCTCTGCAGTTGTGAGTTTGACCCAGTTTCCATCACTGGATGACGGTCTGGCTTTGCGCTTTTCCTCTTTGGCTCCATGCCTTGGGGCCGGATTGTGTTTCTGGGGGCGGGAGCTCTTGGTTTCTGTCTCTTTGAGGTTTGTGTGCCTGACTCTAGGTGTGTGTCTTTCTCAGGAGCTGCAGCCCAGGGCAGCTTCCTTGGGTCTCTTCATGAGGACCCTATCCAGGCCTCTACTTTCTAGGAACCCCGAGCAAAGTCCTCAACCCCCCAACCCTGCTGCCTTCACCTACCCCAACACCCCAAATCCAGACCCTAGTCTGAGGCCACGAGGGGAAGGCCGACCCTCATCTCCCCTCAGCCAGGCGGGTCTGCATCCCTCCCAGGCCGGCGGCGCAGCCTCCCCCAGTGCAGCCCCAAATCCTGAAGTGCAGAACTCCAGGGGAGCGGACCCAGGTCTCCACACACGGCCCCCAAGACCCACTCACCTCGGACAAAGATGACCTGCTCAGCGCGGCCCATGCCCACGGCATTGGTGACTGTGCAGACGAAGGTGGTATTGAACAGACTGTCCACCGCGTGGATGACCAGTTGGGAGCCCTGGGCTACTGCGGAGGTCGGGAAGGTGCCTGAGGTCCTGGAGGGGTGTGGGCTCAGGTGAGAGGGATGCCAAGGTCGAGAGGGGAGCACAGGCCTCATCCCTAAAGATATACCCACCAGGAGCCAAGCTCCAGGGACCTAAGTACTCCTGGAGACCCCAAATTGCTGAAATGCAAGCTCCCTTCATCCTGGAGGACTTAAGAGTTTAGGCCCAGCCCCTCCTCCCTCAGATCCAGGAGTCCAGGCCCACAGCCCCTCCTCCCTTAGACCCAGGAGTCCAGGCCCACAGCCCCTCCTCCCTTAGACCCAGGGTTCTGAGACCACGTGACTCACGTGCTCCAGTCATAGCCCGTGGGCTCTGGGTTGCTGCGGACGTCACAGCTCAGGGTGGCATCAGTACGGCCGAGGTACCAGTTGTCATCATAGCCGGAGATGGACACTTCAGGAGGGTCTGGGGGAAATGGGGGGGCTGGATCAGCAAGGAAGAGAATCCCAGAGCTGGTGGACAGGTTAGCAGATGGACAGGAATGCTAAAGAAACGCGGCGGGTTGGCAGGAGGTACAGCAGTCAAAACCGTCTGGAGCAAATCAGTCCAGGCTGTGTATGCTCATGTCAGTGTAGACACTGTTCAGGGAAACCACTGTGGAGAATTTTGTGGGAGTTATTGTTCAGTGCTGGCAGTGCCTGAGGGAGCCACTACAAATTGTGTGTGTGTGTGTGTGTGTGTGTGTGTGTGTGTGTGTGTGTGTGTGTGTGTGTCTGTGTTTGAGACAGGATCTTGCTCTGTTGCCCGGGATGGAAAGCAGTGGGGTGATCTTGGTTTACTGCAACCTCCACGTCCTGGGCTCAAGCCATCCTCCCGCCTCAGCCTCCCAAGTGGTTGGGATTACAGGCATGTACCAGCACGTCCAGCTAATTTTGGTATTTTTAGTAGAGACAGGGTTTCACCATGTTGCCTAGGCTGGTCCCGAACTCCTGACCTCAAGTGATCTGCCCACCTTGGCCTCCCAAACTGCTGGGATTGCAGGCGTGAGCCACCGCACCCGGCCTGTGTATGTGTTTTTGACATGGAGGGAGGATGTCAAAACAGGGTTTGGGCAACCAGTGTAGGTCCTGGGAGGAAAGTGGCACAGACGAGGCTCAGGGGAGCTGGTGCGCTTACGGGCGCACGTGATGCACGTTGCCTGGGGGAGCTGGTGTAGACTTGGCTTAGGGAATCTGTGTAAGTGGAGGCATTGCCTGGGGAGCTAGTGTAGACAACATTGAGTTGGAGTATGTGGTCATTTTGGATAGTGGTGGAAGAGATGGTTAAGCCAGTATTTGAGGGATTCTGTGTGAAGAGTGCCAGGGTGGCCTCTCTGGGTAACATTACGAGGTGTGAGTATAGGCAGTTTCTGGAAGAGCTAGCAAAAAACCCAGTGGGAGGGGTCAGGATCAACAGGGTCCGGAGGGTGGAGCCTGTAATGTAATATATAATATAATGTAATTATATTACATTAAATAATAAATAATAAAATATATTTTCATATATAATTTATACTTTATATATTTTATATAATTTATACTTTATATATTTTATATAATATATACAAATATAATAAAAAATAATAAAAATAAAAAATAATAAATAAATACAATGTAAATAATATCAGGGATCAGGGGTCGGTGTAGAGACTCTGGGAGACTCAGTATAGACGGCACCTAGGGAAGTCAAGGCAGAAGTATGGGAAGGTGTGCAGACGATGTTAGGTTGGGCAGTGTAGACATGTAGACATGGCCCAGCATGATTGATCTGATGGTCCAGGGGCAGTGTCAACTGGGGTCCATGGGAGCCAGAAAAGACACTGTTGGGGACAGCTCTTTGCTGGTAAACCAATTCTCTGGGGAATAAAAGAAGCCCCCATTTCTAGGGTTTGCCAATCTCCTTGGTGTAAATATTCCCCAAGGTTGATTTCAAGCTACCGAGAAGACTTCACTGGATGTGGAATTGGAAAGAAATGTATCAAACTGGCTCTTGCAAGCCCATCCCAGCTTACCACAGACTAGGCATGGCATGCAGGAACCCAGTAAAGCCAGTGTAGACAATGAGGGGGAAGTATCTAGATTTGCCCATGGGAGCCAGTGTAGACAATGGCAGGAAGGTAGTGCAGAATTTGGCTTCAGGGAACCCACGCAGACAACATTCAGAGACAACGTAGACAGTGCTTTAGAGAAGCCAGTGTAGGCAGTTTTGATGGGGGAGGGGTCACCCCCGATGCACTCACAGCGTACAGAGAGGGTCACAGGTATCAGGGCTGGCTCCTCGAAGCTTTCATGCTCCACTTTGCAAGTGACCGTGACACCATCTGCTCGGCCCGAGGGCACCAAGGTGAAGCGGCTGGTGACGGTGACAGTTCCGGCCAGGGTCCCTGACACCTGAGTCTCTTTGGCTTCCCAGTCCAGGGACGAGAGCCAGGAGATCCGGGCAGGTGGGCGGCCCTCTTTGGAGATGCAGAGGGCCACTGTCGTAGGGTCCTGGCTGAACGTGACCTTCTGGGCCTCAGCTTGGTTCTCGGGCTTGGCTGGGGAGAGGATGAGAGGGGGTGTGTCACTCCTCACTGGCAGTCATTCAACAAACACTCAGCAGAGGAGCAGGGAGGTTAGGCCCTAACTGCCGGGGTTCCAATCCCAGCTCTGCTGCTTATCAGCGGCCTGGCTTGGGGTAAGTGGTTTTGCAACTCTAGCTGTTTCTTCTTTTGTAAAACGGGGATAATGAAAGTACCCACCCCTAGGATTGCTGTGTGAATTAAATAATACATTGATAGGTAAATGGCTTAGGGTAATGTCTGGCCTGCACTGCCCTATCCAAGTGTTGCCCATTTTATTTTACTTTATTTATTTTTTAAAGAGAGGGGTCCGCTCTGTCACCTGGTCTCGAGTGCAGTGGTGTGATCATAGCTTGCTGCAGCCTCCACCTCCTAGGCTCAAGTGATCCTCCCGCCTTGGCCTCCAGAGTAGCTAGGACCATGGGCATGCAGCACCATGCCCGGCTAATTTTTAAATCTTTTTGTAGAGAAGAGTTCTTGCTATGTTGTCCAGGCTGATCTCAAACTCCTGAGCACAAGCCATCTTCCCACCTCGGCCCCCCAAAGCTCTGAGGTTACAGGCGCCTGGCCTGGCCATTTCGGTATACTGTCTCTTTGCCCTGCCAGAGATGCAGAGACAGGGTCCAAAAGCCTGGAGGAGGCTGAGATTTAAAAAAAAAAGCTGGTCAGGCGTGGTGGTTCACACCTGCGATACCAGCACTTTAGGAGGCTGAGGAGGGTGGATCACTTGAGGCCAGGAATTTGAGACCAGTCTGGCCAACATGGTGAAAACTCATCTCTACTGAAAATACAAAAATTAGGATGGGCGCAGTGGCTCACGCCTGTAATCCCAGCACTTTGGGAGGCCCAGGTGGGCAGATTACCTGAGGTCAGGAGTTCTAGACCAGCCTGGCCAACGCAGTGAAACTCCGTCTCTACTAAAAATGCAAAAATTAGCTGGGTGTGGTGGCAGGTGCCTGTAATCCCAGGTACTCGGGAGGCTGAGGTAGGAGAATTGCTTGAACCTGGGAGGCGGAGGTTGCAGTGAGCCGAGATCGTGCCACTGCCCTCCAGCCTGGCAACAGAGTGAGAATCTGTCTCAAAAAAAAAAAAAAAGCAAATCAAGGACGAGTAACTGAGTAATGTGGTTCAAAGGTCCAGCTGAAAAGGCCCCCTGTTCCTTTTCCTGTAATCACCATTAGATGATTGTATGACCGGAAGTGTGATAAAGGCAGAAAATTCTCAAAGCTGTTTCTTTTTCTTTTATACCCTTTCCACCTCATCCTCTTGGAAAACATGGAAAAAAAAAATCACAAAAACAAACCTCCAGGAAGAATAGCGGCTCATGCTTACGATGTGTGTCCCCCACCAGACTCACATCTTCCGTTGCTTTCTGGACCTGGGTATCCATCTCTGAACTTCTCAACACGGTCTGACTCTCCTCTTCTTCCCAGCTCTCCCTTCCCACCGCCTTCTCCCCTGACCATCGTGGAGCATCCAACAAGCCTCTCTACATCCTCCTGGCCGCCCTCCAAGCTGTTAGAATAGTGACTCAGGGCCCGAGCCCACCACTTCCCCATCGCCACCACACCTGGCCACTCCACGTGCTCCCCACCCATGCCCTCCTCAGTCTCTGCCTCCACCCACTTTGGGGTTTTGCTTGGTGATTTTGTGCCTGGATTGCTTTGGCCTCCTTCTCCAGACCCCACTCCAAGCCCCACTTCCTCAAGGGCACTTTCCTGACCGCCGACTCTGGCCAACTATCCCTTGGTGGCTCACGCATCATGAAGACAGAGGCTTTGGCTGTTTTGTTCCTTACTTCCGCCCCAGTGTGTATATGGAAGCTCTTGAAGTTCTCTCTCTTTTTTTTTTTTTTTTTTTTTTTTTTTTTTTTTATTAATTTGAGACAGAGTCTTGCTGTCGCCCAGGATGGAGTGCAGTGGTGCAGTCTCAGCTTACTGCAACCTCCCCTTGCTGGTTTCAACGATTCGCCTGCCTTAGCCTCCCGAGTAGCTGGGATTACAGGTGTGCGCCACCATTCCTAGCTAATTTTTATTTGTAGTTTCGGAGACCCTCTCTTCAAGAAACAAACAAACAAACAAAAGCTCACTTGCAAGAGCTGCTTGCCTTGGCACCTGCTTGAAGTGTATATTCAGGGCAACTTCAATCTATGCTCCCAGTTGGTCATCCTCAAGCTTTGGGCTTGATTAAACTCGACACTTAATCATATTTTCTTTTTTTTTTTTATGAGACGGAGTCTCGGAGTCTCGCTGTGTCACCCAGGCTGGAGTGCAGTCGCACGATCTTGGCTCACTGCAAGCTCTGCCTCCCAGGTTCACGCCATTCTCCTGCCTCAGGCTCCCAAGTAGCTGGGACTACAGGTGCCCGCCACCGTGCCCAGCTAATTTTTTCTATTTTTAGTAGAGGCAGGGTTTCACCATGTTAGCCAGGATGGTCTCAATCTCCTGACCTCGTGATCTGCCTGCCTCGGCCTCCCAAAGTGCTGGGATTACAGGCATGAGCCACTGCGCCCGGCCCTTAATCATATTTTCTGAGTCTCATTATTTATTTATTTATTTATTTATTTATTTTTTTATTTTGAGACAGAATTTTTGCTCTTGTTGCCTCTCAGCCTCCCAAAGTGCTGGGATTACAGGTGTGAGCCACCGTGCCCAGCCCTGAAGTTATCTCTGGATGAGAACAAATGATTGCACAAGAAGAGAGGCGTTCGTGAGGGTGGGGAGGAGAAGAGCTGTCCTTTGTGTTATGGAAAACAGCTGTGGTTTCATGTGTCACTGGAAAGGGAAGTGTTTACTCAAGGACAGCACAGGGTGACCTTCTCAGACGCTCTGGGCTGAGAAGGGGGAAAAAAAGGCATCCAGGGTGATGTGGCTTCTGGGAAGTTACCTAGGGAAGGTGGGCTCCCAGGGGACTTCCGAGATTTTTTTTTTTTTTTTTTTTTTTTTTTTTTTTGAGACGGAGTCTCGCTCTGTCGCCCAGGCTGGAGTACAGTGGCGCGATCTTGGCTCACTGCAAGCTCCACCTCCTGGGTTCAAGCCATTCTCCTGCCTCAGCCTCCCCAGTAGCTGGGACTACAGGCGCCCACCACCACGCCTGGCTAATTTCTTGTATTTTTAGTAGAGACGGAGTTTCACCGTGTTAGCCAGGATGGTCTCGATCTCCTGACCTCGTGATCCGCCCGCCTCGGCCTCCCAAAGTGCTGGGATTACAGGCGTGAGCCACCAAGCCCGGCCTCAAGATTTAAAGAAAGAGCATTCGTAGCTGGATGTCGTGACTCATGCCTGTAGTCCCAGCTATGCAGGAGGCGGAGGTAGGAGGATCCCTGGAGCCCAGGAGTTCGAGTCTAGCCTGGGCAATGTAGTGAGACTTTTGTCTCGAAAAAAAGCATCCTTCAAAAAAAATCTTCCCTGCCTTCTCTATTTTTCCCAAGTGTCAGTCACCTTCCTGCTGGGAGTCCTATTTCTTTTTTTTTTTTTTTTTTTTTTTTTTTTTGAGACAGGGTCTTGTGCTGGAGTGCAGTGGTGCAATCTTGGCTCACTTGCAATCTCTGCTTCCCAGGCTCAAGCGATCCTCCCACCTCAGCCTCTTGAGTAGCTGGGACTACAGGTGCGTGCTACCATGCCCAGCTAATTTATTTTTTCTTGTAGAGATGGGGCCTCACCATGTTGCCCAGAGTGGTTTCAAACTCCTGACCTCAAAGCGATCTGCCCACCTTGGCCTCCCAAAGTGCTGGGATTACAGGCATGAGCCACCGCACCAGGCCTGGGACTCCTCTCTGATCCTGCTTCCGCCTCAGTCCATGGGCAAGCCCAGCACCTACTATCTCCTAAAAACACCTCTATATGCCGCCCGCTTCCCTCTGCCCCCACTGCCTCATCTGTCTTGCCAGCAATGCCTCCTCTCGCCTCTCGTCCCAGCTCCCTTCTACCTCCGTCCACTCCTCCAATCACTCCTCGTACAGCTGCCGGTCATTTTTTCCAACCTCAAATGTCTGTCCAGATCTCTCCTGTGGCTTGACACCTCCCATGGCTCTTAACCATACTGAGGGCATAGTCCAGCCTCCTTGCCTCCACCTGTGAAGCCCGTGTAATGTGGCCCTGCTGAGGGTCACCCAAGCCCTTGTCTATCCTCACCAGCCCCCTTTCCATTCCTGGAACGTGCGCAGCTCCCAGTTCATGCCCACCTCCCAGGTTTTTGTGCCCGTGCCCCTCTGCTATGCCCAAAGATGGCTCCTTCTCAGACTCTAGGACTTGACTAAGACGCCTTCCCTACACATCCTATCTCAATGAGGCCACTGTGTCCCCTACTTCTAAGCCATTACTTCCCACCTGGACTGGACTTGTTTTAAGACAGAGTCTCACTCTATTGTGCAGGATGGAGTGCAGTAGCATAATCACAGCTCATTGCAGCCTCAACCTCCTGGGCTCAGGTGATCCTCCCACCTCAGCCTCTCAAGTAGCTGAAATTACAGGTGTGAGTCACTGAGCCTGGTTAATTAAAACAAATTTTTTTTCTTTCCTGGCCAGGCGCAGTGGCTCATGCTTGTAATCCCAGCACTTTGAGAGGCCCAGGTGGACGGATCACCTGAGGTCGGGAGTTCAAGACCAGCCTGGCCAATATGGCGAAACCCCATCTCTACTAAAAATATTTAAAAAATTAGCCAGGTGTGGTGGTGGGAGCCTGTAATCCCAGTTACTTGGGAGGCTGAGGCAGGAGAATTGGTTGAACCTGGGAGGCGGAGGTTGCAGTGAGCCGAGATCGTGCCACTCCACTCCAGCCTGGGCAACAAGAGCAAAACTCCGTCTCAAAAAAAAAAAAAAATTTTTTTTTGTCATTGAGACAAGAGTCTTACTATGTTGCCTAGGATGGTCTGAAATTCCTAGGCTCAAGGGATCCTCCCACCTCGGCCTCCCTGAGTGCTGGGGTTATGGGCGTGAGCCACAGCACCCGGCCCCGCCCGGACTTTGCAGCTGCCTTACCCTGTGGTTTCTCAGCTCCCACCCTTTCCCCTCCCAACACAGCCAGGAGGAGCTGGTGAGAACCCAAGCCAGGTCAAACCTGTATGCTGCTAAGAACCTACTACAGCTCTTATCCTCCCTGGGCAAAAGCCAAAGCCTTCTCATAGTCCACAAGGCTTTTGCCAATCTGTTCCCATCCTCTCCTTGACTTTGTTGCTTCCTACTTTCCCCCCACTCATATGTCTCCAGCCACCCTGACTTCCTTCCTGGCCCTCAAATACTTCAGGTATTCCTGTCTCAGGGCCTTTGTACTTGCCATTCCGTCTGCCTGGAATGCTCTTCCCTTAGATACCCACAGGGCTCCTCCTCTCCTAGTTTCTGCCTAAATATCCGCAGACCTCCTTAGCTAGAATTGCAACTTGGCCCCCTCCAACTTCCATGGCCCCTTTAACTGCCTGACTTACTCTTTTATTTATTAGAGATAGGTTCTCACTCTGTCACCCAGGCTACAGTGTAGTGGCATGATCACAGCTCACCGCAGCCTCAAATTCCTGGTCTCAAGTGATCCTCCCACCTCAGCCTCCCAAGTAGCTGGGGCCACATCTGTGCACCACCATGGGCTCAAGCAATCTACCTGCCTCAGCCTCCCAAAGTGCTTGGATTATAGTTGTGAGCCACCACACCCAACCTCAATACTTTTTTTTTTTTTTTAGACCGAATCTTGCTCTGTCACCCAGACTGGAGTGCAGTGGCACAATCTCGGCTCACTGCAACCTCTGCCGCCTAGGTTCAAGTGATTCTCCTGACTCAGCCTCCTGAGTAGCTGGGATTATAGGCGCGGGCCATCATACCCGGCTAATTTTTTATTTTTTGTAGAGACAGGGTTTCACCATGTTGGCCAGGCTGGTCTTGAACTCCTGACCTCAGGCAATCTGCCCATGTCGGCCTTCCAAAGTGCTAGGATTACAGGGGTGGGCCACTGCGCCCAGCCAATACTTATTTTTTTGTTTTCTCCAAGAATGCCTGGTTGCCTGCCGCATCCTCAGCACACAGAAAAGCATCTGGCACACGGTAGGTGCTTAATGAACATTTACTGATGGATGGAAACCCACAGAGAACGTGAACCTCACAGCTGAAGCCAAGAGAGAAACTGACCCGCAAGGGGGTGCTCCCACACCATGGCCCTCCCATCTCCTTGCCTCCCGCCCTTACCCTGCTCACCTATGACTCTGAGCCACGTCATCCCTCGGACAGACCCCTTGGGGAAGGTGGCAAACTCGCAAGTGTAGTTGCCCTCGTCCTCCACCGTGAGCCTGTGGAGGGCCAGCGTGGCGTCCTGGAGCTCTGCCTCTGTGTCTTGCCCAGTGCTCTGCTTGGCAGAGACGAAGGACAGCCGCTCGCTGCCAGGCTTTGGGCTGGGGAAGCTGGGACCCATCTTAGGGTGGAAGGCGGCCACATTCTGGTGGTTCACAGGTGCATCTGGGCGTTGCCAGGTCACCAGGGAGATGTACAGTCCAGGAACAGGTGGCAGCAGGTGGCACGGCAGCTCCACGGTGTCCCCGAGCTGGCCTCGCACCTCGGGTAGCACTTGGACTCGCACATCCTGGGCTCCTGGGCAGAGAGGACAGAGAGTGAAGTAGTCGGGTGGGGGAGGGACCCAGACACCTCCAGGCAGGGCCACCACGAAGGGGGCCCCACGGGAAATGCAGGCTCCACATGCAGTGTAGGCAGCTTCGCAGCATCCTGATTCCGAAAAAGCCACCTGGGAAAGACATTTTAGGGAAGACTAAAATGACTATTCTATTATATTACTATAACATGTACTATGAGTTCATATTCCATATGATTTTGGAATTGCTGTTCATAGTCCTAGGTGTGATAATTAAATTGTGGCTGTGCACACCATTTTTCCCAGAAGATATGAAGTCGCAATGTAATGATTTCAAGTTATTCCTAAATGGTTCAGCAAAAACCAAAATATGTCACCCATTGTCAAGTGGGTCTAGGTGGGGAGGGTGAGGGAGGGTCCAGGCCATTCTTCTTTTTTTTTTTTTTTTTTTTTTTTTTTTAGAGACGGAGTCTCGCTCTGTCGCCCAGGCTGGAGTGCAGTGGCACAATCTCTGCTCACTGCAAGCTCTGCCTCCCGGGTTCACGCCATTCTCCTGCCTCAGCCTGTCTGAGTAGCTAGGACTACAGGCGCCCGCCACCACGCCCGGCTAATTTTTTTGTATTTTTAGTAGAGACGGGGTTTCACCGTGGTCTCGATCTCCTGACCTCGTGATCCGCCCGCCTCGGCCTCCCAAAGTGCTGGGATTACAAGCGTGAGCCACCGCGCCCGGCCCTCTCTTTTTTTTTTTTTTGAGACAGAGTCTTGCTCTGTTGACCAGGCTGGAGTGCAGTGGCGCGATCTCGGCTCACTGCAAGCTCTGCCTCCCGGGTTCATGCCATTCTCCTGCCTCAGCCTCCTGAGTAGCTGGGACTACAGGCGCCTGCCACCATGCCTGGCTAATTTTTTTCTTTTTTGAATTTTTAGTAGAGACAGGGTTTCACTGTGTTACAGGATGGTCTCAATCTCCTGACCTCGTGATCCGCTTGCCTCAGCCTCCCAAAGTGCTGGGATTACAGGCGTGAGCCACCGCGCCCGGCCACCAGGCCATTCTTACCTATACTTGTATGTTTAAAAGTTGACATGATGGCCAGGGTAGTGGCTCAAGACTTTAATCTCAGCACTTTGGGAGGCCAAGGTGGGAGGAATGCTTGAGCCTAGGAGTTCAAGAACAGCCTGGGCAACAGAGTGAGACCCTGCCTTTACAATTAAAAAAGAAAATAAAAAAATAAAAGTTTTCTTTAAACTAAACTTTTTTTTCTCAGACAGGGCCTCACTTTCACCCAGGCTAGTGTGCAGTAGGCCACCCACCTCACTGCAGCCTCGACCTCCCAGGTTCAAGCTGGGACTACAGGCATGCACCACCACACCTGGCTAATTTGTATTTTTGTTTGTTTGTTTTGGTAGAGACAATGTCTCGCTATGTTGCCCAGGCTGGTCTTGAACTCCTGGACCCAAGTGATCCTCCCACCTCAGCCTCCCGAAGTGCTGGGAGTATAGGCAGTGCGCCACTGTGCCCAGCCTCCAACAGCTAATTTTTCAACCCTCACCCCTTTCCCTCCCTCCCACCTTTTGTAGTCTCCACTGTCCATTATTCCAATCTTTGTGTCCATGTATATCTGGTGTTTAGATTCCACTTATAAGTGAGAACATGTGGTATTTGACTTTCTATTTTACTTAGGATAATGGCCTCCAGTTCCATCCATGTTGGTACAAAAGACATGATCCCATCCTTTTTTATGGCTGTGTAGTATTCCATAGTAGATCTATACCACATTTTCTTTTTTTTTTTTATTGTAAGTTCCAGGATACATGATACATGTGCAGGTTTCTTTTTTTTTTCTTTTTTTTTGAGATGGAGTCTCACTCTGTCGCCCAGGCCAGAGTGGGTTCACGCCATTCTCCTGCCTCAGCCTCCCGAGTAGCTGGGACTACAGGTGTCCGCCACCACGCCCGGCTAATTTCTTGTATTTTTAGTAGAGATGGGGTTTCACAGTGTTAGCCAGGATGGTCTCGATCTCGAGACCTCGTGATCCGCCCACCTCGGCCTCCCAAAGTGCTGGGATTACAGGCGTGAGCCACCGCGCCCGGCCCATGTGCAGGTTTCTTACATAGGCAAACACGTGCCATGGTGGTTTGCTGCACCTATCAACCCATCACCTAGGTAGTAAGCCGAACATGCATTTGCTATTTTTCCTAATGGTCTCCCTTTCCCTACCTCGCCTGCCACCCCTCTGCAACAGGCCCAGTGTGTGTTGTTCCCCTCCTCGTGTTCATGTGATCTCATTGTGTGAATCCCACTTATAAGTGAGAACGTGTGGTGGTGGTTGGTTTTCTGTTCCTATGTTAGTTTGCTGAGGATAATGGCTTCTAGCGCCATCCATGTCCCTGAAAAGGACATGATCTTGTTCCTTTTTTTTTTTTTTTTGAGACAGAGTCTCACTCTGTCGCCCAGGCTGGAGTGCAGTGGCGCAATCTCGGCTCACTGCAAGCTCCGCCTCCCGGGTTCACGCCATTCTCCTGCCTCAGCCTCCGGAGTAGCTGGGACTACAGGCGCCCACCACCGCGCCCGGCTAATTTTTTTGTATTTTTAGTAGAGACGGGGTTTCACCGTGGTCTCGATCTCCTGACCTCGTGATCCACCCGCCTCGGCCTCCCAAAGTGCCACGCCCGGCCGATCTTGTTCCTTTTTATGGCTGCATAGTATTCCATGGTGTGTATGTATTTTTTTTTTTTTTTTTGAGACGGAGTCTTGCTCTGTCACCCAGGCTGGAGTGCAGTGGCGCAATCTCGGCTCACTGCAAGCTCCGCCTCCCGTGTTCATGTCATTCTCCTGCCTCAGCCTCCCCGGCAGCTGGGACTACAGGCGCACGCTGCCACGCCCAGCTAATTTTTTTGTATTTTTAGTAGAGACGGAGTTTCACCGTGTTACCCAGGATGGTCTCGACCTCCTGACCTCGTGATCCGCCTCCTCGGCCTCCCAAAGTGCTGGGATTACAGGCATCAGCCACAGCGCCTGGCCTGTACATTTTCTTTACCCAGTCTATCCATGATGGGCATTTGGATTGAGTCCATGTCTATGCTATTGTGAATAGTCCTGCGATGAACATACGCATGCATGTATCTTTGTAATAGAATGATTTATATTCTTTTGGGTATATACCCAGTAATGGGATTGCTGGGTCAAATGGTATTTCTGGTTCTAGATCTTTGAGGAATCGCCATACCGTCTTTATAATAGTTCAACTAATTTACATTCCCACCAACAGTGTAAAAGCATTCCTGTTTCTCCACAACCTTGCCTGCATCTGTTGTTTCTTGACTTTCTAATAATGGCCATTCTGACTGGTGTGAGGCGGTATCTCATTGTTGTTTTGATTTGCATTTCTCAGTGATCAGTGATGTTGAGCGTTTTTTTCGTGTTTATTGGCTCCATGAATGTCTTCTTTTGAGAAGTGTCTGTGCGTGTCCTTTGCCCACTTTTTAAGGTTTTTTTTTTTTTCTTGTAAATTTGTTTAAATTCCTTGTAGGTTCTGGATGTTAGACCTTTGTCAGATTGATAGATTGCAAAAATGTTCTCCCACTCTGTAGGTTGTCTGTTCACTCTGAGGATAGTTTCTTTTGCTGTGCAGAAGCTCTTTAGTTTAATTAGATCCCATTTGTCAATGTTTGCTTTTGCTGCATTGCTTTTGGCAATTTCTTCATGAAATCTTTGTAGATATATACCACATTTTCTTTATCCAATCCTCCATTCATCGATGGACACTTAAGTTGATTCCATATCTTTGCTATTGTGAATAGTGCTGCAATAAACATACAAGCGCAGGTGTCTTTTTGATATAATGATGTCTTTCCCTTTGGGAGGATACTCAGTGGAATCCTGGACCGAATGGTAGTTCTATTTCTAGTTCTTTGAGAAATCTCCATGCTGTTTTCCATAGAGACTGTACTAATTTACATTCCCATCGACAGTGGGTAAGCGGTCCCTTTACTCCAAATCCTTGCCAGCATCTGTTTTTTTAGACTTTTTAGTAACAGACATTCTGACTGAGGTGAGATGGCACCTCACTGTGGTTTAAATTTGCATTTCTCTGATGATTAATGATGTTGAGCATTTTTTCAATGTTTGTTGGCTGCCTGTATGTCTTTAGAAAAATGTCTCTTCGGGTCCTTTGCTCACTTTTTACGTTTTGTTTTTTTTTAACAGCTTTATCGGGATATAAATTCTTACACTACACAATTCACCCATTTAAAGTATACAACTAAGGCTGGGTGCAGTGGCTCACACCTGTAATTCCAGCACTTTGGGAGACCGAGGCGGGTGGGCCACTTGAGGTCAGGAGTTTGAGACTAGCCTGGCCAACACGGTGAAACTCTGTCTCTACTAAAAATATAAAAATTAGCTGGACGTGTTCACTTGAACCCAGGAGGTGGAGGTTGCAGTGAGCTGAGATCGCGCCACTGCACTCCAGCTTGGGTGATAAAGTGAGACTGTCTCAAAAAAAGAAAAGGAAAAAAATATATATATATAATTTTTTTATAAAAAAAAGTAAAATAAATAAAAAATACAGTACAATTCAGTGGCTTTAAGTATATTTGGAGTTTTACATCTGTTACTATAATCAGTTTTAGGGTATTATTTTTTGAGACAGGATCTTACTCTGTCCATGCTGGCGTGCAATGGCGCGATTTCTGCTCACTGCAAACTCTGTCTCTGGGGCTGAAGTGATCCTCCCACCTCAGCCCCCCAAGTAGATGAGACTACAGGTGCGAGCCACCAAACCTGGCTAATTTTGTATTTTTTGTAGAGATGGGGATTCACCACGTTGCTTAGGCTCCTGAGCTCAAGCGATCCACCTGCTTCGGCCTCCCAAAGTGTTCGGATTACGGGCATGAGCCACTGCGTCTAGCCTGGCCATTTTTATAACTCCCATAAGTAACCCCCTTACCCATTAAGCAGTCACTTCCCATTCCCCCAGCCACGATGCGACTTTCCGTCTCTGTTGATGTGCCTGTTCTGGACATTTCATGTAATAGACTATGTAGCCTTTGTGTCTGGCTTCTTTCACTTGGCATCTTGTTTTCCAGGTTCGTCCATCTGTAACACGTGTCGGCGCTTCACTCTTCTTTAAGGCTCAATAATATTCCACTGCACGGATGGACCACATTTTGTGTATCCATTCAGCCGCTGATAGGCATTTAGGTTTGGCTTTTTGGCTCTGATGAATAAAGCTACTGGGATCATGCGAGTTCAAGTTTTTATGTGGACGCATGTTTGCAGTTCTCAACCAGCCTAAGTGGTTTCTCACCTTTTTTTTTTTTGGAGACGGAGTCTTGCTCTGTCACCCAGGTTGGAGTGCAGTGGTGCGATCTCAACTCACTGCAACCTCCACCTTCTGGGTTCAAGCGATTCTCCTGCCTCAGCCTCCTGAGTAGCTGGGATTACAGGTGCGAGCCACTACGTCCGGCTAATTTTTGAATTTTTAGTAGAGATCAGATTTCACCATGTTGGTCAGGCTGGTCTCAAACTCCTGACCTCAGGTGATCCACCCACCTTGGCCTCCCAAAGTGCTGGGATTACAGGCGTGAGCCACTGTGCGTGGCCCGTTTTCTCACTTTTAATATAAACAAGAACAAGAACACATCTTCCTCTGCTGTGCACGGCGGTACAGCATGGCGACTAAGTGGCCCATAGTTCATGGGTTTGAATCCTGGCTCTGCGACCTTGTGCAGGTCACTTAAGCTCTCTATGCCTCAGTTTCCCCAGTTGTAAAATGAAGTTAATAATAGTGCCTGCGTCCCAAGGGCTGTTTAAAGATTAAAGAATAGCTGTGGAACACTCAGCATAGGGCCCCAGGAAATGAGAGGTCAGTGCTTGCTAAGTAAACATAGGAAGCTCAGTTTAATTACAGGTGGCCTTGGCACTCAGCCCCCAGGCCAGGAAAGGCCCAGGGCACAAGCCTCATTTTGAAGGCAAACACCACTGCCCAGCTCTGTCTGATGGACATGGGCCATGGAGGCGGTGCACAGGCCCTGGCGTCATACACACAGGAAGCCCAGGGAACCCCACCCTAATGAGTAAGCTTTATGAGGGGTCCCCGGTGGAAGGCAGTCCCCTTGGGTGGGGATAGGCCGAGGATCTTTGGGTAAGAAGTCATCAGTGAATTATAGCAATACAAGAACAGAAATTAAAAATAAAATAAGGCCAGGTGCAGTGGCTCACACCTGTAATCCCTGCACTTTGGGAGGCCGAGGCGGGAGGCTCACTTGGGGCCAGGAGTTCGAGACCAGACTGGCCAACATGGCAAAACCCCATCTCTACTAAAAATACAAAAATTAGCTGGGCGTGGTGGCAGGCACCTGTAATCCCAGCTACTCAGGAGGCTAAGGTGGGAGAATCGCTTGAACCCAGGAGGTGGAGGTTGCAGTGAGCTGAGATCATGCCACTGCACTCCAGCCTGGGCGACAGAAAGACTCGGTCTCAGGGTGGGGGAAGAAAAGAAAGAGAAAAAAAAGGCTGGGTGCTGCGGCTCATGCCTGTAATCCCAGCACTTTGGGAGGCCGAGGCGGGTGGATCACCTGAGGTCAGGAGTTCGAGATCAGCCTGGCCAACATGGTGAAAACCCGTCTCTACCAAAAATACAAAAATTAGCTGGGCGTGGTGGCGGGCCCCTGTATTCCCAGCTACTTGGGAGGCTGAGGAAAGGGAATCATTTGAACCTGGAGACCTCGCCACTGCACTCCAACATGGGCGATAGAAGGAGACCCTGCCTACCTTAAAAGAAAAAATTTAAATTAAAAAAAAAAAAGCCATCGGCGAAGACTGAAGTGTGACATAAATACATCATCTCCACACAAGTCCCACAACTCAAACAAACTCAGGTGTGTCACTTGGGGGAAAAATGAGGTTTTCCAGTCCGGAGGGGCCACCCCTATCCACCTTGAGAAAAGAAAAATAGCTCAGATCAGTCTGAGCTATGCAAAATGTATCAGGCCCAGGGAGACTGTACAGTGAATAGGGGACTTCGGTCACACGCCTCCTCCACCCATGCCCGGGGAGCGGTTCCTGCCCAGCTGCTCTCCCCATTAGCTTCTTGTTCCTGGAATTTGTGATACAATAAACAGTGCATAGCCAATCAATACCTTCTGTTATCTTTTTTTCTCAGCCAGACCTGCAGATACCTTATGCTATTTTAATGTAAATTCTTGGTAACGATTTAGGAACTCTCTCTTCTTCGTTCCTTAAAAATCCACTTGCAGACTGGGTGCGGTGGCTCACGCCTGTAATCCCAGCACTTTGGGAGGCCGAAGCAGGTGGCTCACCTGAGGTCAGGAGTTCTAGACCAGCCTGGCCAGCATGGCGAAATCCCGTCTCTACTAAAAATATAAACATTAGCAGGGCATGGTGGCATGTGCCTGTAATCCCAGCTACTAGGGGGGGCTGAGGCAGGAGGATCGCTTGAACCCGGGAGGTGGAGGTTGCAGTGAGCAGAGATTGTGCCACTACACTCCAGCCTGGGCAACAGAGCGAGACTCCATCTCAAAAAAAAAAAAAAAAAATAGCTGGGCAAGATGGCTAGGGCCTGTAGTCCCAGCTACTAGGGAGGCTGTGGCAGGAGGATCACTCAAGGCCAGGAGCCCAAGAAACTGACGCTGCAGTGAGCCATGATCACACACTGTACTCCAGACTGAGTGACAGGGTGAGACCCTGTCTCAAAAAAAAAAAGTCCACTTGTAATCACAGCTAGTCAAAGGGTTTATTCGGGGCAACTTGAATCCACACTCCTGGGTGGCCATCCTCAAGCTTTAGGCTTGAATACTCTATACTTAATCATATTTTCTGAATCTCGTTATTTAACGTTGACACCCTTTCCAGCTGGCAACCTTGTCTCCAAGCCCAACTTCCTCCATCTGTAAAATGGGGATGTTTCAGCCACCTTCCAGGCTCCCTGTGCCAGTTCCATGGAAGGACTTGCTCATGGGGGATCTTCACAGGGCGTGGCCCAGGTGAGCAGAGCAGCGGGGGTCAGCCGCCTGCTGCAGGCCAGATCTGGCTGTGGTGCATGTTTGCTTTGGCCCACAGAGTGTTATTTCAGATGGGAAGTAGCGGCCCACACAGAAGGCCTGGAGATTGCTGTCTAAAGCTTCAGACAGAAGTCCGGATATGTGGTTCCTGGGGGTAACAGCTGGGTGGGGCTGAGGAAGGACACCCCCCCGACAGGGCACACTCCCTTCCGTCTCCTCCAGATCCCCCAGGTGCTGCGACTTATCACCCGCCTGGACCCCAAAGGCACTAAGGTTGGGATCAGAGTGGTTAGGGGCTCTGGCCCCTTCCTAGCTGGGCAAGTGGGGAAGGCCACTCAATGAGGGTCAAGGAAAGCCATTTGGGCCTGTGTGTGAACTGCCGAGACAGCAAAGTAGGCTGGGGCAGAGGAAGTTAGTTTCCTCTTTGTGGCAAGTGGGAGCCGTTGAGGGTTCTTCAAATAGAGAATGACTTAACTTCATCCAAGGAGGCCTGAGGGGAAGGTGGTGAGCTGAGCAGAGATAGATGACCAGACAGCAAAATGACAGAAAAAGTTGGCAATGAAAAGAACAAGAGGTTAAGACTGAGATTGAGTGTTGGGGAGGAGGCTAATAGGTCTTAGGATTTTATTTTTTTGAGACATTCTCGCTGTATCACCCAGGCCAGAGTGCAGTGGCGCCAGCTTGGCTCACTGCAACCTCTGCCGCCTGGGTTCAAGCAATTCTGCCTCAACCTCCTGAGTAGCTGGGATTACAGGCATGTGTCACCACACTCAGCTAATTTTTGTATTTTGAGTAGAGACAGGGTTTCACCATCTTGGCCAGGGTGGCCTCGAATTCCCGACCTCAGGTGATCCTCCCACCTTAGTCTCCCAAAGTGCTGGGATTATAGGTGTGAGCCACTGTGCCCCACCAGGATTTAAAATTTTAAAATGGAAGGGATTTGGTAGTAGGGAGAGAGGGAGGGATCAGGAAAAGGCAGAACCTGGAAGAATCTGGCCGTTCTTTCACATCTTATAGGTCAAATCCAAAAAACAAATAGTTACTCAACAAACAGGTCCTGGGTGCTAGAGGGTCTGCCCTCTCCAGCCCCGAGGTTTGTCTGTGTTATTCCCCTACTGTATCCCCCGCACCTACAACAGGGCCTAGCACGTAGTAGGTGCTCAATAAACACTGCCAAGTGAATGAATGTTGCTAAGTGTGGATGCCGCAGAAGTAACAGGACTAATCAGGTGCTTTTTCTCCAGGGTTGACATCCGGATTGCAGGGGATACAAATATTGCACAAACAATTATCACCAAGAATGCCTGGAAGATGGAGTAGGGGTGGTGTGGGAGGAACCTGAAGAGGCTTGACCTGTCTGAAGGAGGGAGGGACGACGAACGAAGAGCTTCCTCGAGGAGGAGACTTGAAAAGCTGAGCCCCAGGTCCCTGGAGCCCCACACCCTTCACCCACTCCAAGTCCCTAGGTCTCTGGGACTCAGAGTTCTTTTTTTTTTTTGAGACAGATTCTCGCTCTTTCGCCCAGGCTGGAGTGCAGTGCCACTATCTCGGCTCACTGCAACCTCCGCCTCCCGGGTTCACGCCATTCTCCTGCCTCAGCCTCCCGACTAGCTGGGACTACAGGCGCCCGCTATGACGCCCGGTTAATTTTTTTGTATTTTTAGTAGAGATGGGGTTTCACCATGTTAACCAGGATGGTCTCGATCTCCTGACCTCGTGATCTGCCCGCCTCGGCCTCCCAAAGTGCTGGGATTACAGGCGTGAGCCACCGCGCCCGGCGACTCAAGAGTTCTTTTTAAAAAAATTTTTTTTGAGGTGGAGTCTCACTCTGTTGCCCGGGCTGGGGTGCAGTGGCACCATCTGGGCTCACTACAGCCTCCGCCTCCCCAGCTCAAGTGATTCTCCTGTCTCAGCCTCCCGACTAGCTGGGATTACAGGCATGCACCACCATACCCAGCTAATTTTTGTATTTTTAGTAGAGATGGGGTTTCGCCATGTCAGCCAGGCTGGTCTCGGACTCCTGACCTCAAGTGATCCACCCGCCTCGGCCTCCCAAAGTGTTGGGATTATAGGCATGAGCCACTGCACCTGGCCGGATTCAGAGTTCTTGACCTAAGGAGCAGTCCTGTGGCTTCCAGGGGCCTGGATCTTCCTTCTAAGGGAGGCTCCCCGCCAATCCTCCATTTAGGATGGCATCTGAGCACTACTGGCTTTGGAGGATTAAAACAAAAAAACCGACTTTAGGCTGGGGGTGGTGGCTCACGCCTGTAATCCGAGAACTTTGGGAGACCAAGGTGGGCGGATCACTTGACGCCAGGAATTCGAGAACAACCTGGCCGACACGGTGAAACCCTGTCTCTACTAAATATACAAAAATTAGCTGCATGCCCGTAATTCCAGCTACTTTAGGGAGCTTGAACTCAGGAGGTGGAGGTTGCAGTGAGCCAAGATTGCGCCACTGCACTCCAGCCTGGGTGACAAAGTGAGGACTGTCTCAAACCCACCACTTTTAGCTTCTTGTGGGGCACACTCCTCAGGGGGTTCTTTTACCCCGAGGTACTCCACCTCAGCTGCCACTTCCTCTCCCTTCCCTGGCTGGCTGCTCTTCCGCCCTTTTGCCCTGTTATGTTCTGTGTCTGCATAGTGCTTCTCACCATCTCACACACTAGATATGTCACATCCTCCTGGAAACTGACTGCCAGCGCCACGAGGGCAGGGATCTTCTGTCTGTTTTGCTCACACCTGTACCCTCAGTATCTGCAAGAGAGATTGGTACCTAGTAGATGCTCAGTACTTGCTGAATAATGAGTGAATGAGGTTCTAAAATCCCTGGGCGCAATGGCTCACGCCTGTAATTCCAACACTTTGGGAGGCCGAGGCGGGCAGATCACGAGGTCAGGAGTTTGAGACCAGCCTGGCCAACGTGGTGGTACCCCATCTCTACTAAAAATACAAAAATTAGCCGGGCATGGTGGCGGGCCCCTGTAATCCCAGCTATTCAGGAGGCTGAGGCAGGAGAATCACTTGAACCTAGCAGGCGGAGGTTGTAGTGAGCTGAGATTGCAGCACTGCACTCCAGCCTGGGGGACAAAGTGAGACTCCATCTCAAAAAAAAAAAAAAGGGCCAGCCGTGGTGGCTCACGCCTGTAATCCCAGCACTTTGGGAGGCCAAGGCAGGCAGATCACGAGGTCAGGAGATCGAGACCATCCTGGCTAACACGGTGAAACCCCGTCTCTATTAAAAATACAAAAATTAGCTGGGTGTGGTGGCGGGCCCCTGTAGTCCCAGCTACTCGGGAGGCTGAGGCAGGAGAATGGCGTGAATCCGGGAGGCGCAGCTTGCAGTGAGCTGAGATCGCGCCACTGCACTCCAGCCGGGGGGACAGAGCGAGACTCCGTCTCAAAAAACAAAAATCCTATGGCTATAAGTTCCCCATTCTGAGTTTCTAATTCCAAATGAATGAATAGGATAGTTCAGGCCCTGTGGGGTTAACGTTCCTTTTTTTTTTTTTCTGAGATAGGATCTCACTCCGTTGCTCAGGGTGGAGTGCAAGGGTGGAGTGCAGGATCCCAGCATGCTGCAGCCTCAACCTCCTGGGTTCAAGCAATCCTACCACCTCAGCCTTCTCAGTAGTTGGGACTACAGGCGGGCACCACCATACTTGACTAATTAAAAAAAAATTTTTTTTTGTAGATAAGGGTCTCACTGTTTGTTGCCCAGGCTGTTCTCAAACTCCTGAACTAAAGCAATCCTCTTGCCTTGGCCTCCCAAAGTGCTTGGATTACAGGCGTGAGCCACCGCGTCCTGCCTACAGTCCCTTTTTAAGGCATTTTCACCTCTTTCTCTCTCGCCTCATAAGCAATTTATCAGGAAACCCTGTCACCTCCTTCTTTGACATTTATCTAGTTAGACCACCTCTGATGCCTCCCCAGTCCCTGCGCTGGTCTAATCCACTGCCATTTCCCACCTGGAGGACTGCAGTTGTCCTTGTGGTCTGTTCCTATGCACAACCAGAAGGAGCCTGCTGGAAACTGCAGAACACGCCCTCCTCTGCAGAGAGCCCTCAGGAAACAAACTCAAGTCTTTTCTGTGTGTTTTTTTTTTGAGACGGAGTCTTGCTCTGTCTCAGCCTCCTGAGTAGCTTGGATTATAGGTGCCTGCTGCCATGTCTCAAAAAAAAAAGACAAAGGAAAAATCCTCACAGGCCGGGTGTGGTGGCTCACCTGAGCTCAGGAGACCAGCCTGGGCAACACGGTGAAAGCCCGTCTCTACTAAAAATACAAAAATCAGCTGGGTATGGTGGCATCCACCTGTAATCCCAACTACTTGGGAGGCTGAGGCACGAGAATTGCTTGAACCTGGGAGGCGGAGGTTGCAGTGAGCTGAGATGGCGCCACTGTACCAGCTTGGACGACAGAGTGAGAGAGTGAGACACTGTTGCCAGCTTGGGCAAGAGAGTGAGACTCTTGTCTCAAAAAAAGAAAAAAAGAAAAAAGAAAAAAAAAAAAAGAAAGAGCCCTCAGGGGGCAGGGATCTGGGGGAAGAGGCGCTGGGATCAGGGTAGGGGCTGTGGGGATGGAGGAGGGCTAGATTGGAAACACACTCAGAACTTGGAATGGGAAAGCAGGACCAGCGGTGGGGGTAACAGGGAGAAGCTGGGAGGGTTGGGACTTGGAGGTTGACAGGGCTGCAGAGGTAAGGGGGACAGGGGTGAGGGCCGCTGCCTAGACACTCTGCATGTCAGGTGGAGGCAAGGGAGATATAGCCAGGAGGTTGGCCGGCCTGGAGTGAGCCCCCATCATCCAGCACACTGCTAGGCAGGGGCTGTGCCGTGAACTTGGCCAGGACATGGCCAGCACCATAGCCGCGGGACTGTGGCCATGGGAACACCAGCCTCCATCAGCATCACTGGGCAAGCCAGACTGGTGACACCTTCATGAAGTGTGAGCTGGGTCTCCAGACACACTTCCTCTCCCTGTGGACTGCACCTGCAGGCTTCCTGTGGTGGCAGAGTGGAGGCTGCCCACAGCGTAGGGTGAGCCCATGGGAGAACTACGGGGACAGACACAGCTTGAGACCCCGAGATCCAGGGATGGGTAGGCCAAGGCAGTGAGGAGGGTGCACAGTGACCTATGGAACCCTGGAGGAGAGTTTGGGGGATTGGACTCCTGGGTCTGAGAAAGGAGGGGGCTGGGGGCCTGGATTCCTGGGTCTGAGGGAGGAGGAGCTGGAGGCCTAGACTCCTGGGTCTGAGGGAGGAAGAGCAGGGGGCCTGGGGGCCTGGGCTCCTGGGTCTGAGGGAGGAGGAGACTGAAGCTGGACCCCTGGGTCTGAGGGAAGAGGGATGGGGGCCTGGACTCCCGGGTCTGAGGGAGGAGGGATGGGGGCCTGGACTCCCGGGTCTGAGGGAGGAGGGATGGGGGCCTGGACTCCCGGGTCTGAGGGAGGAGGGATGGGGGCCTGGACTCCTGGGTCTGAGAGAGGAGGGATGGGGGCCTGAACTCCTGGGTCTGAGGGATTAGAGATGGGGGCCTGGACTCCTGGTCTGAGGGAGGAGGAATGGCGGCCTGGACTCCTGGGTCTGAGGGAGGAGGGCTGGGGCCTGGACTCCTGCCTCTGAGGGAGGAGAGGCTGGGGCCTGGGCTCCTGGGTCTGAGGGAGGCAGGGCCTGAAGCTGGACTCCTGGGTCTATGGGAGGAGGAGCTGGGCTCCTGGACTCCTGCCTGGCTGGCTCCACAGGGCCAGGCTTCCCCCGAAGATCTATAAAGCACAGCGACCCACCTTCCCATGGCAAGGCACGTCGGGACTAGAGCAGGCCCTTGAAGGCCAGAGGCTTTGAGTACTGGTCTCAGCTGCTGCCTCGGTCACCTTGTTAGTTAGTTAATTGCATTAATCACAGTGCCCACCCCCCACAGCGGAAATCCGGGAGCTGGTTTGGGGGGTGAGCAGCGGCTGCAGCAGCCGGGATGTAGGGCTGTCTGTCTGCGCCTGGATTTCTGCACCTGCCCCCTGGCCTCCTCTAATCCGTGTGTTTTGTTTTGTTTTGTTTTGTTTTTGAGATAGGATCTTGCTTTGTTGCCCAGAGTGGAGTATAGTGGTGTGATCTCAGCTCACTGCAGCCTCAACCTTTCTGGCTCATGTGATCCTCCCATTTCAGCCTTCCAAGTAGCTGGGACTATAGGCGCGCACCACCACCTTTGGCTAATTTTTAAGTTTTTTGCAGAGACAGGGTTTCGCCATGTTGCCCAGGCTGGTCTCGAACTCCTGAGCTCAAGTGACACACCTGCCTGGACCTCCCAGAGTGCTGGGATTACAGGTGTGAGCCACCGTGCCTGGCTTCTTGAAAGTCTTTTAATGGTCTCTCTGCTGTCTCTTAGCATCTCTTATCTGTGTCTTCCAGCATCTCTTCTCTCTCTGTGTCTAGTTCTTAGGGTCCCTGTCCCTCTGTGTCTCCAATTCCCAGGGTCTCTCTTGGGGTCTCTGTTACTCCTTTTTTTTTTTTTTTTTTTTTGAGACGGAGTCTCGCTCTGTCGCCCAGGCTGGAGTTCAGTGGCGCAATCTCGGCTCACTACAAGCTCCGCCTCCCGGGTTCACGCCATTCTCCCGCCTCAGCCTCCCAAGTAGCTGGGACTACAGGCGCCCGCCACTGCACCCAGCTAATTTTTTGTATTTTTAGTAGAGACGGGGTTTCACCGTGGTCTCGATCTCCTGACCTCGTGATCCGCCCGCCTCGGCCTCCCAAAGTGCTAGGATTACAGGCGTGAGCCACCGCGCCCGGCTCTTTTCTCTTTTGAGACAGGGTCTTGCTCTGTGGCCCAGGCTGGAGTGCAGTAGTGCAATCAGGGCTCACTGCAGCCTTGAACTCGGTTCAAGCGATTCTCCTGCGTCAGCCTCCCAAAGTGCTGGAATTACCGGTATGAGCCAATGTGCCTGGCCTCTGTCACTCTTATCTGTGTGTCCCAGAGTCTCTGGTCTCTGCTCTGTACCTCTTATATTCTCTGTCTCTTTGTAATGGCTTTATTGAGACATTATTCCCATACCATACAATCTACCCATTTAAAGTGTACAGTTCAGTGGCTTTTGTATATTCAGAGTTGGCCATCCATCACCCGAGCAATTATAGAACATTTTCATTAGCCTGAGAAGATACCCTGTCCCCGTTAGTCACTCTCTTCCTCTTTCCTCTGTATGTCTGACATCTCCGGTCTCTTTCTCTGTCTGGTTCTCCCTGTCTCTGGAACCTCGCTCTCTGCCTCAATTCCTGGGGTTCTCCTCTCCCAAGCCTTCTGCTCTACGTCTCTAAGGGTGTCTGTTTCTGTCTCTGACTGTGGAGTCTCCCTGCATCCTGGGTCTCCAGTGCCCTGTCTCCCCATATCTCTGACACACCTTCTCACAGCCTGGCCCATCTTGCTGGGTCCCCTCTTCTCCTCCCCCTCCTGCTCCATTTGTCAGCACTGCTGGGACATTAAAAATGTAACAGTGTCCCAGGCAGGGGCGGGGGAGCTGGCCCATGTGCTCAGCTCCCTGTCCCTTCTGTGTTCATCACTCCCTGTGGCCCCCACATGTCGCTGGCCTTGAGGCCCCCTGTACCCTGACCTCCGTGGGTCACGGCACCTCCGCTGTCCCACAGCTGGAGTCTTTGGGGCTCCCTGCCTGTCACCAAACCCCTTTCCTTTTGCTGTCCCTGCCTTCATCTGGTATCTATGTCTAGCTCCCTTCCCCCACCCTCCTCCGTCCCATTCCAGTGACTTTCAGCCTCATCCCTGTGACGGTATTTTACTCCCCCCACCCTGTGGCGGCATTTCACTCCCCTTCCATCCTCTGATTCCATTCCTAGACGTGTCTCTGGCCCCATTCCTAAATCTGCGTCTGACCGCTTCCCTCTATTGGCCTCTGTACCCGTCCTTGTAGCTCCAGCCTCTCTATATACCCACCCCCCAACTTCTCCTCTGCCCAATCCCCCTTCCCTAATGAGAGGAGACAGCAAGGCTGCCGTCCCTCTGCTCCCCTCCCCCTCCACTACGTGGGGCTGCCTGGCGGACATGGACACATGGATGGGCAGAGAAGAAAGCTGGGGGAGGGGAGCCGGCCCAGCTGGGGGCCCAGGTGGTGCACCCGCATTCCCTGAGGAGGCCAAGCGGGGGAGGCAGTGGAGCTAGACAGGATATACAGAGAAAGACGGAGAGGAGAGAGAGATGGGAAGAGGGGAAGAGAGAAAGAGCTTGGAGAGGGATGGAGCGAGAAAGGGTGAGAAACGAAGAGAGATGAAGAGGGGGAAAGAAAGTGACGGAAGGAGGAAAACAGGGAGGGGGAGGGGAGAGAGAGCTAGAGGGAGAGCGAGCACATGCCAGCCAGTCAGCCAGCGGACAGCAGAGGCGAAGGATTGGGGTGGGGGGTGGTCAAGAAAGGCGCTGACATCTTCTCCAGGTGCTAAGAGCTTTCACAGGGAATCAGTGGGGCCTCGGAGCCTTCCGGATGGTCGGCAGGGAAAGGATTGTTATCTCAGTTTTTTTACGAGGGAGGAAATGGAAACTCAGAGGCACTTCCTGGAGCCCACCTGGTGTGGGGCTCTGAAGAACCGGAGCCGGGCTTCCCTGCGACCTGCTGTGAGACCTTGAGAAGGCTGATTGCCTTTGCTGAGCCTGTTTCCTCATCTGTAAGATGGAAACAGAAAGAGGACCTGTTTCCCAGGGCAAGCTGGAGCCTTCGGTGAGACCATGCACCAAACCAACAGTAGGTTCAGGGTCTGGTGGGTTCGGACAATTCACCCAGAGGTGCCAGTTCTGATCTCATCTGCCTATTTCTGCCTGAAGGGAGAGGCAGGGGATGGAAGGGGAGTCCCCAGCTCTGGGTCAAAGCTGGGAGGCCAGTGAGAACCATCCTGGGGGAAATGAGGCCAGAGAGGTGGCCGGGGTTCCCCAAGATACCCCTGAGCTCTTTTTCTGCGCAAACCCTTGGGAAACTCTAGCATCCCAGAGTTTGTCGCTGGGAATACACAACCGGGTCACCTGCAAGGGGCGGGGCCAGCGCCTCTTTCAAGGGTTCCCTCCCAGCCCCTCCCTCCCCAGGGGGGCCGCTCTCCTCCCCTAGTGGGCTGGATGGAAGGACGCCAGGGGGTCCAAGGCATAGCAGTGAGAGGGACGGGGGATAAGGGCGGCGGCTCCACTCGTCCACTTCCTGCTACGGCTCTGAGGACAAAGGCGCTACCAGAGGATAAAGTCCCGAAACCGGGGAGTCCGGAACCCGAAGCCAGGAGCGCCCGCCCCACCCCTCCCTGGCTCGGCGAGAGTGAAACCAGGAAAACTTCCCCGGCGACGTCTCCGTCGCCCCCGACCATTCACAGGGAAAGGGAGGAGTCTCCCAGCCTCTGGGACTCGGGGCCTCCCTTTCTATCTGGGACTCAGGCGACTGAGACTCCAGCCTCAAGACAGAGCCTTCGACCCCTTGATCATATCTGGAGCCCAAGAGACGGGGCCCGCTGCTCGCAATTCCATTTAGATCTCAGAAGACGTTCCTCTGCCTACAATTAAGTCTGAAGCCCACGAGATCGAGTCTCCTGTCCCCCGGTTCTGCCGGGAACCCAGAAAACGAAGCCCCCTGCCCACAATTAAATCCAGAAGCTACAAGTTTGATCCTCTCTCGCCCCTAGTTTTACCTAGATCCCAGTTAGACGTAGCGCCTAGCCTCCATTCTACCAGGGACCCAGAAGACGGAGCCCCCGGCCCCCAATTTTTCTGGAGTCCACGGAGTTAGAGCCCCCAACTCCCTGAGGTTCGGGGTTGGAGCTCCGAGCTCAGGCCCTTCCCTCTAAGTCGCCAGAACTCTTATCCTTCGCCCTCCAAGGGACCCGAATCAGGTCCCCTTGTCCTCAGTTCTCTCCGGGTCTCAGACGCCCAAGCCGGGAAGAAGGAAAAATGGGTGAGGGAGGTGGTCTCGCCTCTTCCTCGAGACCTTACTGCGGGAGGTGGAGGGAACATTCCCCACATTCCTGAGAGGGGTAGAGGAGATAGAGACCCAGATCCGGGTGCACTGCTCGGCACGGGGTGGGGAGGGGGCGCCAGGCCTTCCTGGGATTTAACCCTTTCGGCGCGGGAATCCGAGAAATGGGGAGGGGGACAGACAAGCCGGCGTAGGATGGGCAGTTGGATTAAGAAGGATGGGGGTGGTGGTGAGAGAGATGCAGAAAGGAGGGGTCAGAGTCTCCTCGAGAGAATCGGACGTGTAGGGGGTCGGAGTCGGTGGGGCCAGCCAGGAAGGGGATACGCGAGAGGGGGCTCGGGGAGCCGGGGGTGGGCGGGGAAGGTGCTCGGCTTCCCCAGCTCGGAAGGTAAGGTTGGAGGGGGTCCGCGCGGGGGCAGGGGGCCGTCCGCTCATCTCACCGGTTTCCAGGAGCAGCAGCAGCAGCAGCGGCCACAGTAGCGGCGTCGGCGGCGTTCTCGACGGCAGGAGGGCAGCGGCCCGGGCCATGGAGGGCCCGGGAGGAGACTGGGCCCGGCCGGAGGCCCGCGGGCCACTCTGTGGGGGCCGATCGGCTGGGCGGGCGAGTAGGTGCTTGTGGGGCTCCGGCTCCGGCTCCGGGCCGGTTCCCGCCGCGCTCTAGCCTCCCTGTTCTGCTCTCCCGGCCCAGCTCTCCCCGCCCGGCTCGGCACCCCCGGCCCCTCGCTCAGCTCCGGCGGTTCGAACCCGCTGACGTCACAGGATCCACCCGCTGCTCCCCCGAGTGGAGCCGACCCCGGCTCCGGCCCCGCCCCCTCCTGGCGTTCTGACCCCGCCCCCCGGATTCCACGCCTTTTCCTCCCCGGGATTCCATTCTTGCTCCTCCCCAGGATTCTAAGGTCGCCCCTGCCAAAGAATTCTGTCTCCTTCGCTCCCGGCGTCAAGCCACGCCCCCTAAGGTCTAGCCACGCCCTCTCTGCTCCCGAGTAGGTTCCGCGCCCCGCCCCCTGCCTACCGGCCGCCTCTCCAAGGTCTTGCCACGCCCCCTTCGGCCCTTCCGGCCGACTCCGCCCCCACGAAGCCCCGCCCCCACCAGCCCCGCCCCTCGCTCTAGCCGGAGTTCGCTCGGTCTCTTAGCTCAGTCCGTCCTGGCCTCGGTCCCGCCGACAGTTCGAATCCTGCCCTCTCCTGCCTACCCGAGTCCTCTCATCACAGTTGCCTGAGGCACGTGGGGCCTTACTGTTCTGCCCCCAGCACGTCCCGGTTGTGCGACCTCCCCGCAGGTCGAGCCCATCGCCCTGAGCCTGTTTCTCGTACCCTCGTGCTTTTCTAATCTCTGCCCCGGACTCTAGGTGTCGCTGCACTCGTTTCTTTCTGGATTTCTCTGTCTCTCTTAGGTGTCTTTGTGTCTCTCTCACTCTCTTTGGGTCTTCCTCTCTGTCCCCATATTTCTGCCTCTCTGGGTCTCTCCGTCCCCATGCTTCGGTGTCGCTCTGTTTCTGGTCTTCCTTTGTCTGTCACTGTTTTCTTTCTCTCTTTCAATAAAAGAGATGGGGCGGGGGGGGGGCGGCGGGTGGGTCTCACTATGTTGCTGAGGCTGGCCTCAAGCGATCCTCCCGTCTCGGCCTCCCAAGATGCTGGGATTACAGGCGTGAGCCACCAAGCCCGGCCTGTCTGTCACTGTTTCTGGGTCACTTGATCCCCACGTCTGTTTCCATCCTTTGACTCTGTCTCTGTGTCTCTCTGTCTCTAACTCTGTGCCTCTCTGTCTCTGTGTGTCTCCTTATGTGCCTGTCTCTGCCACTATCTCTGTGTATCTCTGTCTCTATCGGCCTGTCTCTGTGCCTTTCTGTTTCTGTCTCTGTGTGCCTCTCTGTCTCTGTGTTTCTCTCTCTGTCTCTATCTCTGTGCTTCTCTGTCTCTCTCTGTGTGTCTCTCTCTGCCTCTATCTGTGTCTCTCTGTCCCTGTCTCTTTCTCTGTGTCTCCCTCTAGGCGTCTCTTGTCTCTGCGTGCGAGTCTTTCTCGCTGTCTCTCCGTCCCTGCTCTGTTCTCTGCTTCCTTCCCTCCCTACCTCCCTGCTCGCCCTGGTCCTCTCCTCCCAACAGCTGCTCCGCGCCGCCTTCTCACCGCAGCCACCCGCCAGGGGGCAGCAGAGACCGGCCCCCGCGCTGCCCTAGCCCCGCCGGGCTGGGTGGGGCTGGGCTCCAGTCCGGCCTCCGGACCTGGTCCCTCCCCGCGTCCTTGTCCCACTTCCCCTATCTCCCCAGCCTCCTCGATTCTTTGTGTCTCTCGCTCAGACTCGGGCCCTTTGTCTCTCCCGGCCGCTCGCCCTCCTCCCTACCCCCACCTACCTCTTCGCATTCTTTGGGCTGCCCGGGGGAGCTGGTGCGGCCGCGCCGCGGGGCGGGATGAGGGCGGGAAGCGGGAGGCCGGGGGAGGGGGTGCCACTGAGCGCCAGTCTGGGCCCAAGTTCGTCCAGGGCCAGGAGGCGCGGAGCGGCTCAGCTGGGGGCAGGTGCTTGGGGGCTTCTTGCCCTAGCAAGAGGACCACCTAGGCTCGCCCTCCCTTCCACCTGCCACACACCTGGGCTTTGCTGCCCAGAAGGACTAGGTTTCAAGTAGCAGAGGCTGTTATCTCTCCGCGTTCAAGTCTTAGTTATGATACTTTTTTTTTTTTTTTTGAGACGGAGTCTCACTCTGTCTCCCAGGCTGGAGGGCAGTGGCGCGATCTCGGCTCACTGCAACCTCTGCCTCCTGGGTTCAAGCGATTCTCCTGCCTCAGCCTCCTGAGTAGCTGGGATTACAGGCGCGCGCCACCATGCCTGGCCAATTTTTTTATTTTTAGTAGAAACAGGGTTTCACCATGTTGGTCAGGCTGGTCTCAAACTCCTGACCTCGTGATCCACCCGCTTCAGCCTCCCAAAATGCTGGGATTACAGGCGTGAGCCACCGCGCCCGGCACTTACGATACTATTCATACATGTAGTCAGCACTTACCATGTGCCAATCACTGATCTAAGTGCACTGTGAATATTATCTCATATAAGCCATGCAGCGCCATGGGCGATAGGGAAACTGAAGCAGAGAGATGAAGTGACTCACTGAGTCACAAAATGGCAGAGCCAGAGCGGGGCGCCCTGGCTGACCCCTGTAATCCCAGCACTTTGGGAGGCTAAGGCGGGAGGATCACTTGAGTTCAGGAGTTCAAGACCAGCCTGGCCGACATAGTGAAACCCTGTCTCTACTTGGGAGGCTGAGGCAGGAGAATCGCTTGAACCTGGGAGATGCAGGTTGCAGTGAGTTGAGATGACACCACTGCACTCCAGCCTGGGCAACAGAGTGAGACTCTGTCTAAAAAAAATAAAATAAAATAAAAATTAAAAATAAATAAAAATAAACAAAATGGCAGAGCCAGAGCCGACTCTTGTAAGCACCTTATTTTCTCTTAGTTAGTTCCTCACAGGGATCCCATGAAGGGGAACTGAGGCGCAGGGTGGTTATTTGCCCCAAGCCACCCAGCAAAGACACATAGCAGGCCGGGTGCTTCTTTTGGGCCCGGATGGTCTATGCCCTTTTTGTTTTTGAGGCTGGAGTGCAGTGGTGCAATCAATCTCTGCTCGCTGCAACCTCTGCCCCCCAGGTTCGAGTGACTCTTCTGCCTCAGCCTCCTGAGTAGCTGGGATTACAGGCGTGCACCACCACGCCCGGCTAATTTTTGTATTTTTAGTAGACGGGCTTTCACCATGTTGGTCAGGCTGGTCTCAAACTCCTGACCTTGTGATCTGCCTGCATTAGCCTCCCAAAGTGCTGGGATTACAGGGGTGAGCTACTGCACCTGGCCAGTCTGTGCTTTTAACCTCCATGCCATGTGAGCTCCAGAGAGCTTGTGTCTCAGGCTTGGCACAAACTGGATGTGAGGATGTCTGGACAAATAGGTGCACACCTAATAAATGCATAGCAGCTACTCCTACCCGGGAGGCTGAGGTGGGAGGATCACCTGAGCCCAGGGAGGTTGAGGCTGCAGTGAGCTGTGATTGAGCCACTGCACTCCAGCCTGGGAGACAGAGAGAGAGTTTGTCTCTAAAATAAATAAATACACAAATAGGCCTGGCGCAGTGGCTCATGTCTGCAATCCCAGCACTTTGGGAGGCCAAGGCTGGCAGATCACTTGAGTTTAGGGGTTCGAGACAAGCCTGGCAACATGGTAAAACCCCGTCTCTTAAAATATATATAATAATAAAATAAAACAGTAAAATAAATAAACGTGCTTAATTTATTTATGTATTTAATTTTGAGGCAGGGTTGTGCTTTGTCGCCCAGGTTGGAGTGCAGATCTTGGCTGCCTGTAACCTCAAACTTCCCAGCTCAAGGGATCCTCTGCCTCAGCCTCTTGAGTAGCTGGGACTACAGGCATGTGCCACCATGCTCGGGGCATTTTTTTTTTTTTTTTTTTTTTTTGAGACAGTCTCTGCTCTGTCCCCCAGGCTGAAGTGCAGTGGCGGGATCTTGGCTCACTGCAAGCTCCGCCTCCCGGGTTCATGCCATTCTCCTGCCTCAGCCTCCCGAGTAGCTGGGACTACAGGTGCCCGCCACCACGCCCAGCTAATTTTTTGTATTTTTAGTAGAGATGAGGTTTCACGGTCTTAGCCAGGATGGTCTCGATCTCCTGACCTCGTGATCCACCTGTCTTGGCCTCCCAAAGTGCTGGGATTACAGGCATGAGCCACTGCACTCAGCTGCTTGGTGCATTTTTAAATGTTTTGTAGAATTTGATTCTCGCTTTGTTGCCCAGGCTGGTCTTGAACTCCTGCCCTCAAGTGATCCTCTCACCTCAGCCTCCCAAAGTGCGGGATTACAGGTGTGAGCCATCACGCCTGGCAATAAATGTGCTTTAGATCTCTCTGACCTTCTCTCCCCAATCTGAGGCCAGGTTTGTGGGCCAGGACCTCTGGGTTTTAGTGCCAGCCTTGCTACTAACTTGCTTTGCAAAATCCTGGGACCCCCGTTTATCCACTGAACAAAATAACCAGTCCCCAGGGAGTCTTCTTCTAGGAAGGCCCTCTAGCACCGCCTTTCTCCTGGCCCACCAGTGAGTGGGTTTAGCTCTCTCCTGGCTGTTCTTTGTGAGCAGGGATGAACCCAGGAAGAAAGCCCCAGGAGGCTGGCCATGGTGGCTCAAGCCTGTAATCCCAGCACTTTGGGAGGCCCAGACAGATGGATCACCTGAGGTCAGGAGTTCGAGACCAGCTTGGCCTACATGGTGAAATCCCGTCTCTACTAAACATACAAAAATTAGCAGGATGTGATGGCGGGCGCCTATAATCCCAGCTGCTTGGGAAGCTGAAGCCTGAGAATCGCTTGAACCTGGGAGGCAGAGGTTGCAGTGAGCTAAGATTGCGCCACTGCACTCCAGCCTGGGCGACAGAGCAAGGCTCTGCCAAAAAAAAAAAGAAAGAAAAAAATGCCCCAGAGGTGTAGGCTGGCGTTTCACACCCTTGGGTCACAAGCATGAGGCTGAGCACCAAGTTTGTTGACAAATGACTGGGTGGGTTTCACACCCGCCTGGGGAGTTGACTTTTAGTGTCAAGGAGTCCCAGAGGTGGCACTTCACTGAAGAGCCATAACCACTAGGAGGTAGGGGCATAGGTAGGGACAAAGGCATCCTGGCGGAGCTATGGAGCTGATGCCAAGTATTTTACCTGCCCGGCAACCTCTCCTTTCTTTTAGCAGCAGCGGCTCCCCCAACCACTTCCTCCTCTCAGTCTTTTTTTTTTTTTTTTTTTAATTAAGACAGGGTCTCACTCTGTTGCTTAGGCTGGAGTGCGGTGACATGACCACAGCTCACTGCAGCCATAACCTCCCTGGCTCGGGATCCTTCCATGTCAACTTCCCGAGTAGCTGGGACTACAGGCATGTGCCACTACGCCTGGCTAATTTTTCTATTTTTTTTGTAGAGATGGGGTTTTGCCACATTGCCCTGGCTGGTCTTGAACTCCTGGGCTCAGGTGACCTGCCCGCCTCTGTCTCCCAAAGTGCTGGGATTACAGGCATGAGCCACTGCAGCCTCCAATTATAGTATGTGCTTCTCAAATACTGGTTCTTATTTATTTGATGTCATTAGTAGGTTAGAAAGTATAACGTAGGCTGGGCGCTGTGGCTCATGCCTGTAATTCCCTTCCTTCCCTTCCTTCCCTCCCTTCTTCCTTTCCTTCCTCCTCCCTCCCTCCCTTCCTCCTTTTCTTCCTCCTTCCTCCCTCCCTCCCTTTCTCCCTTCCTCCTTTCCTTCCTCCTCCCTCCCTCCCTTCCTCCTTTCCTTCCTCCCACCTCCCTCCCTCCCTCCTTCCTTTTCGTTCTTTTCTTTCTTCTTTTTGAGACAGAGTCTGGCTCTATCCCCCAGGCTGGAATGCAATGGCACGATCTTGGCTCACTGCAACCTCTGCCTCCTGGGTTCAAGTGATTCTCCTGCGTCAGCCTCTCTAGTAGCTGGGATTACAGGCATGTGCCACCACACCTGGCTAATTTTTGTATTTTTAGTAGAGATGGTGTTTCACCATGTTGGCCAGGTTGGTCTCGAACTCCTGACCTCAGGTGATCCTCCTGCCTTAGCCTCCCAAAGTGCTGGGATTACAGGCATGAGCCACCACGCCCGACCCAATTCTTTTTGATACATACCCAGAAGGGGAGTTGCTGCATCATATGTTAAGAAATTTTTAAATAAATAGATATTATGAAGCAGCATATTAAAAAAATAAACAATGTAGTCAAATAGAGTTTCTCCAAGGAACATGGCAATTTTAAATATTTAATAATTTAGGCCAGGTGTGGTGGTTCATGCCTGTAATCCCAGCACTTTGGGAGGAGGCCCAGTCAGGTGCATTGCCTGAGCCCAGGAGTTCCAGACCAGCCTGGGCAACATGGTGAAACCCTATCTCTACAAAAAATACAAAAGTTAGCCAGGTGTGGTGGCGTGTGCCTGTAATCCCAGCTACTCAGGAGGCTGAGATGGGAGGATCATGTGAGCCCTGGGATGTTGAGGCTACAGTGAACCGTGATTGTGCCACTTTACTCCAGCCTGGGTGACAGAGTGAAACCCTGTCTCTTTTTTTCTTTTGTTTTAAGAAACCGTGTCTCAGGTGTGGTGGCTCACACCTGTAATCTCAGCACTTTGGCAGATTGAGGCAGGAGGATAACCTGAGGTCAGGAGTTCAAGACCAGCCTGGCGAACATGGTGAAACCCCATCTCTACTAAAAATACAAAAGTTAGCTGGGCATGGTGGTGGGCGCCTGTAGTCCTAGCTACTTGGGAGGCTGAGGCAGGAGAATTGCTTGAACCCAAGAGGCAGAGGTTGCAGTGAGCTGAGATCGTACCGCCACACTCCAGCCTGGGCGACAGAGCGAGACTCCATCTCAAAAAAAAAAAAAAAAAAAATTGGCTGGGTGCAGTGGCTCACTCCTGTAATCTCAGCACTTTGGGTGGCCGAGGTGGGCCAATCACCTGAGCTCGGGAGTTCGAGACCATCCTGGCCAACACGGTGGAAGCCCGTCTCGACTAAAAATAAAAAAATTAGCTGGGCGTGATGGCATGTGCCTGTAGTCCCAGTTACTCAGGAGGCTGAGGCAGGAGAATTGCTTGAACCCAGGAGGTGGAGTTTGCAGTGAGCCGAGATCTCGCCACTGCACTCCAGCCTGGCGACAGAGCGAGACTCCGTCTCAGAAAAAAAAAAAAAAAAAAAAAAGAGAGAGAGAATTGACAAGTGACAGTATTGCCTATAAGATAATTTTTTTTTTTTTTTTTTTTTTTTGTGAGATGGAGTCTTGCTCTGTCACCCAGGCGGGAGTGCAGTGGCGCAATCTCGGCTCACTGCAAGCTCTGCCTCCCGGGTTCACACCATTCTCCTGCCTCAGCCTCCCGAGTAGCTGGGACTACAGGCGACTGCCACCACACCCGGCTAATGTTTTGTATTTTTAGTAGAGACGGTGTTTCACCATGTTAGCCAGGATGGTCTTGATCTTCTGATCTCGTGATCCGCCCGCCTCAGCCTCCCAAAGTGCTGGTATTACAGGCGTGAGCCACCACGCCCGGCCCCGCCTATAAGATACATTTTAAAGTTACTCTGTATTTTATGGAGCCATATGAGCTTGGTGTTTTATTTTATTTTATTTTTAATTTTTACCATTTTAGATTTAGGAATCCCACTTTAAAAGGATGGGAAGGATGACTGAAAGGTAATGTTTAAATTTTTAATTTATGTGAGTATTAGAGCCATCAAAGATTGCTGTTGAGCATTTGCTTTTATAAGTGCATTGATCCAGGTGAAAGAAGATGTATGTTTTGACTGATGGACGTGAAACCATTTGTAGAAAGAGCTAGCCGCAGCTCTATGCCCTGTGGCAGGGTATAGAGTTAAAAGGTTTATTGAATATGGGAAACCAGGGGATAAGTGGTCAGGAAAGAGAGCTGTATGCGAGGGGACCCATGGGATGTGCCTTTGGGTTATGTGAGTGGGAGGTAAAGGAAATGGAGGAATCCAGGATAAATTCTAAGTTTTGGGCTCACCCAGCTGGAGGGCAGGGATACCATTTATGCAACAGGAAAGACTGGAGGTCGATTTGGGACATAATAGGTTTGAGGTATCTATGTGGGTATCTTTTTTTTTTTTTTGAGATGGAGTCTTGCTCTGTCACCCAGGCTGGAGTGCAGTGGCACGATCTCGGCTCACTGCAAGCTCCGCCTCCCGGGTTCACGCCATTCTCCTGCCTCTGCCTCCGGAGTAGCTGGGACTACAGGCCCCCGCCACTACGCCCGGCTAATTTTTTGTATTTTTAGTAGAGACGGGGTTTCATCGCATTAGCCAGGATGGTCTCGATCTCCTGACCTTGTGATCCGCCCGCCTTGGCCTCCCAAAGTGCTGGGATTACGGACGTGAGCCACCGCGCCTGGCCTCTATGTGGATATCTATCTATCTATCTATCTATCATCTATCTATCATCTATCATCTATCATCTATTATCTATCTATCTATCTATCTATCATCTATCTATCTATCATCTATCTATCTATCTATCATCTATCTATCATCTGTCTATAGCTATCTAAAGACAGGGTCTCACTCTGTCACACAGACTGGAGTGCAGTGGTGCAATCACGGCTCACTGCAGCTTTGAACTCCTGGGCTCAATCAACCCTGCCGCCTTAGCCTCCTGAGTAGCTGGGATCATAGGTGTGCGCCACTATGCCCAGCTAATTTTTTGTATTTTTAATAGAGATAGGGTTTCACTATGTTGGTCAGGCTGGTCTCGAACTCCTGGGCTCAAGCGATCTGTCTGCTTTGGTGTCTGAAAATGCTGGGATTACAGGCATGCCTGGCTACACCCTGCCTGGCTAGTTTTTTGTGTTTTTAGTAGAGACAGGGTTTCGCTATGTTGGCCAGGCTGGTCTTGAACTCCTGGACTCAAGTGATTCACCCACCTCGTCCTCCCAAAGTGGTAGGATTACAGGCGTGAGCCACGGTACCCAGTCTGAGATAAAAGCTTTATAAGATTAGAGGTTAATATTCCTGGTGTGTAGAGAGATCCTACAAATTAATAAGAAAAGGTAAAAAAAAACAAAGAGAAAAGTAGGCAAGAGTATATGACAGTTCACAAACAAGAAAAGCAAATGGCCAATGAACATACGGAGAAACACCATTTCCACACTAGAGGTCACAGAAATTCAAGTGAAAACAAAATTAATATGCCATTATGGTGAATTTGTATACTTGTATATTGTTTTAGCATCCATTCTGAATATAAGTTTAACTTTCTTATGCCAAAATCTGGACTTAGTTACCCTTGACACAGTGTCCAGCTCTACACCTCCTCCCAGTCCTTCCTCCCTCCCTCCCTGCCTTTCTTCCTTCTCTCTCTCTCTCTATTTCTTTTTTAGAGACAGGGTCTCATTGTGTTGTCCAGGCTGGTCTCAAAATCCTGGCCTCAAGCAATCCTCCTGCCTTAGCCTCTCAAAGCACTGGGTTTACAGGTGTGAGCCATCATGTCTGGCTCTCCTCCCAGTTTCTTACTGGAGTTGATCAAGGTATCAGCTTTATCTAACCTCCTCCTGTATGGGACCATCTCTGTACGGGACAGCTAGATAGATACAAACTACTTGACCCACCCGTACTGATCCCCACACCTCCAATGAATGGACTGTGCAGATATGACAACCTCCGTCACAGCGTGTCTCTATGGAACTCTTGTGCCTGCTTGTTCTAAACCCATCAGTTAGAACTCTCCTGGGGAACTCTGTCTCCGCCATGCCCTGGACCCCAATAAAGGCTTTGGGGGGTCTCTCTCCACCTGCTGGTTGAGCCTGCATGTCTCAGGTAGCTGCCCCCTTCCCACTGGCCCGGGGAAGTGTGCTGCTCTCTTCTCTCTGGGATCCATAAGTAATAAACTGCTTCTGTTATATCTTTCCTTCTTCTTTTTTTTATTTTTTATTTTTTTTATTTTTATTTTTATTTTTTTTTTGAGACGGAGTCTCGCTCTGTCGCCCAGGCTGGAGTGCAGTGGCACAATCTCGGCTCACTGCAAGCTCCGCCTCCCGGGTTCACGCCATTCTCCTGTCTCAGCCTCTCCGAGTAGCTGGGACTACAGGCGCCCGCCACCACGCCCGGCTAATTTTTTGTATTTTTTTTAGTAGAGACGGGGTTTCATCGTGGTCTCGATCTCCTGACCTCGTGATCCACCCGCCTCGGCCTCCCAAAGTGCTGGGATTACAAGCATGAGCCACCGCGCCCGGCCCTTTTTTTTATTTTTAAATAGAGACAGGGTCTCACTATGTTGCACAGGCTGGTCTTGAACTCCTGAGTTCAACTGATCCTCCTGCCTTGGCCTCCCAGGGTGCTAGGATTACAGGTGTTAGCCACTGTGCCCAGCCTCTGCTTCTGTTATTTCTTCTTTTATTTTTTGAGACAGAGTCTCCCTCTGTCGCCCAGGCTGGAGTGCAGTGGTGTGATCTTGGCTCACTGCAACCTCCACCTCCTGGGTTCAAGTGGTTCTCCTGCCTCTGCCTCCTGAGTAGCTGGGACTACAGGTGCCCACCACCACGCCGGGCTAATTTTTGTATTTTTAGTAGAGACAGGGTTTTGCCATGTTGGCCAGGCTGGCCTCAAACTCCTGGCCTCAAGTGATCCTCCTGCCTTGGCCTCCTGAACAGCTAGGGTTATAGGCGTGATCCACTGCACCCTGCCTCTTTCTGATATTTCATGTCTTTTGTTGAGTTGCCTCCTTTGTGTCTCACTTGGCTGACACAACTGAATCTAATCTCTTTCCTGGTTAGGAATAAACTGGACACAGGTCAGATAAGAGCCACAAGGGTCTTGGCCAGTATAAACACATTTCCTGTGAGAGGGACACCTGTGTACAAGTCAGATGCTTAGGCATTGAGCTGCCTGCCAGGATAAAGTTACAATGTGCCTGCTGAAAAGCACATTGTAAACACTTATGATCTAATCCCCTGGAGCCCAGGCAGGGCAAAGCCAGAGTCTGTGGCCATGCTCATGAAAGGGACCTCAAGACCAAATTATCGGCCAGGCACGGTGGCTCACACCTGTAATCCCAGCACTTTTGGAGGCTGAGGCGGGTGGATCACCTGAGGTCGGGAGTTTTTTTTTTTTTTTTTTTTTGAGACGGAGTCTCGCTCTGTCACCCAGGTTGGAGTGCAGTGGCGCAATCTCGGCTCACTGCAAGCTCCGCTTCCCGGGTTCACGCCATTCTCCTGCCTCAGCCTCTCCGAGTAGCTGGGACTACAGGCACCCACCACCACGCCCGGCTAATTTTTTGTATTTTTAGTAGAGACGGGGTTTCACCGTGGTCTCGATCTCCTGACCTCGTGATCCGCCTGCCTCGGCCTCCCAAAGTGCTGGGATTACAAGCGTGAGCCACCGCGCCCCGCCGAGGTCGGGAGTTTTAAGACCAGACTGACCAACATGGTGAAACCCCGTCTCTACTAAAAATACAAAAATTAGGCTGGGCACAGTGGCTCACGCCTGTAATCCCAGCACTTTGAGAGGCTGAGGTGGGTGAATCACGAAGTCAGGAGTTCAAGACCAGCCTGGCTAACACGGTGAAACCCTGTCTCAACAAAAAATACAAAAAATTAGTTGGGCGTAGTGGCGGGTGCCTGTAATCCCAGCTACTCAGGAGGCTGAGGCAGGAGAATGGCTTGAACCCAGGAGGCGGAGGTTGCAGTGAGCTGAGATCACGCCACTGCACTCCAGCCTGGGCAACAGAGTGTGACTTCGTATAAAACAAAAACAAAAACAAAAATTAGTCAGGTGTGGTGGCACATGCCTGTAATCCCAGCTACTCAGGAGGCTGAGGCAGGAGAATTCCTTGAATCCAGGAGGCAGAGGTTGCGGTGAGCCAAGATTGTGCCATTGCACTCCAGCCTGGGCAACAGGAGTGAAACTGCGTCTCAAAAAAAAAAAAAAAAAAAAAAAAAAAAAAATTAAGAAACAAATATGAGAGCCATTGTGTTACCCATCAAGTAGGCAAAAATTTAGAGGATAATTACAAGTGCCGGTCAAAGTATGGAGTAATGGGCACCTCACACACATTGACAGGAGTGTGAACTGCAAGTTTTTTGGAGGAAGTAAGTTGTTAATACAAAGTTTTTTAGAGGCCGGGCTCGGTGGCTCAGGCCTGTAATCCCAGCACTTTAGGACACCAAGGCAAGCAGATCATTTTGAGCTCAAGAGTTCAAGACCAGCCTGGGCAACATGGCGAAACCCCGTCTCAACAAAAAATACAAAAATTAGCCAGGAGTTGGTGGCTTATGCCTGTAGACCCAGTTACTCAGGAGGCTGAGGCTGGAGAATCGCTTGAGCCTGGGAAGTGGAGGTTGCAGTGAGCCGAGATCTCGCCACTGAACTCCAGCCTGGGTGACAGAGTGAGACCCTGTCTCAAAAAAATTTAAAAAAAAAAATTTTTTTTTTAGGCTGGGTATGGTGGCTTATACCTGTAATCCTAACACTTTGTGTAGGAGGATTGCTTGAGGCCAGGAGTTTGAGACCTCGTCTCTACAAAAAATAAAAATAAAAATTTAACTGGGTGTGATGGCATGTACCTGTGGTTCTAGCTGCAGAGCAAGCTGAGGCAGGAGGACCACTTGAGCCTACGAGATTGAGGTAGTGAGCTATGATTTTGCCACTGCACTCCATCAAAAAAAAAAAAAAAAAAAAAAAAAGAATGACAAAGAAAAGCCCAATTTTTGGTGAATCAGTGAGAGAAAGCTGTCATAGTAGTGGTGGGTGAAATCAAGGAGTAAATTATTGCCATGGGAAAACCGCCAGGAGCACTTCCTACCACCACACAGTTGAAAAACAAACAATAAACCATGGGATCTGAGCGCCTTAACGTGGCCCATGAGCTCTTCTGCTTGGGCAGGCTGCTTGGTTTACCTATCAGGAAGGAGGCTTCTGTGGCATCCGAACAATTTTCTGTGGTGACAGATCCCACTCTGTCCACTTTGTGGCTAAGCCGACTGAGAGCAGAGAGTGGAGTTGCGTGCCTGAGATTTGAAGAGGCAATGCTAGGCGGCAATGCTAGGAGGCCCTGGGTGGTGTGTGAGTGCAGTAACACCTCGCAGCAGCCCGCCGTGGCCAAAGTGCAATTGATCCCCATTCGAGGCACAAGAAAGGCTCAGAGAGGTGAGGTCGCCAGCCAGTCACCCGTGCTGACCTCCCGCTACCCTCCTCCATCCTTCTAGGCTGCTGCTTGCATTTCCTCTCTCCCTTTCTGACTGCAATGATCTCTCTGAACTCCAGTTCTTCTTTCTCTGTATTTCTCTTTAAAAAAATTATGCAGAGATGTGGTCTTGCTATGTTGCCCAGGCTGGTCTTGAACTGCTGGCCTCAAGTGAACCACCTGCCTTGGTCACCCAAAGTGCAGGGACCACAGGTGTTTGCCACCATGCCTTGCTAATTTTTTATTTTTTTTTGTAGAGATGGGGTCTCACTATGTTGCCCAGGCTGGTCTTGAACTGCTGGCCTCAAGTGATCCTCTTGCCTGTGCTGAGGACTGCAGTCGTGTGCCACCATGCCCGGCTAATTTTTTATTTTTTGTAGAGATGGGGTCTTGGTATGTTGATCAGGCTGGTCTCAAACCCCTGGCCTCAAGAGATCCTCCTGCCTCAGCCTCCCAAAGTGCTGGGATTATAGGCATGAGCAACTGGACCTGGCCCACTACTCTTTTTGTCTCTCAGTCTCCCCAGATCTATTTTTGTCTCTTACTCCAGGGCTCTCTCGGAGCTTCCCAACCCATCCCTCCTGCCTCCCCCTAAATCTTTCCATCCCTTTCTCACGTCCCTCTTTCTTGGCCTTGTAATGTCTCTGTGTCCTCTCTGCCCCAGGCCCCCTTTTCTCTGGATTCCTCCCAGCTCCCCCCTTTCCCCAGGGACTCCTCCCCAGAGGAGGTGGCTCCATCCCTAATTCTATCGACTCTACAGCTAAGAGGGAGTTTTCCTCGCCCAGCTTCAATTCCCTCTGGGGCTCTGGCGAGACAGACTGGGAACTTTTACTTAAGGGGACAGCACCCCACCTCCAGGCAGGCACTGGTCCTCGGGGGCCAAGCCAGCACCCTTGGGACCCGGCGTCTTTCCGTCCACCCTCAGCCAGCTAAGTCACCCTCTGTGAGCTAAGTCACCCTTTGCGTGCTCACTCGCTCTCGTGCTGTCATTTCTTTTTCTTTTCTTTTCACGGAGTGTCTCACTCTGTCGCCCAGGCTGGAGTGCAGTGGCGCGATATCGGCTCACTGCAACCTCTGCCTCCTGGGTTCAAGATTTTCTCCTCCTCAGTTTCTCGAGTAGCTGGGATTACAGGCTCACGCCACCATGCCCAGCTAAGTTTTTTGTATTTTTAGTAGAGACGGGGTTTCACCATGTTGCCAGGCTGGTCTCAAACTCCTGACCTAAAGTGATCTGCCTGACTTGGTCTCCCAAAATGCTGGGATTACAGGTTTGAGCCACTGAGCTTGGCCTCTTTTTCTTCTTTTTTTTTAGAGATGAAGTCTTGCTTTGTCGCCCAGGCTGGAGTGCAATGGCGTGATCATAGCTCACTGTAACCTCGTATTCCTGGGCTCAATGAATCCTCCCACCTTAGCCTCCTGAATAGCTGGGACTATAGGCACACCTGGCTAATTTCTGTATTATTAGTATTATTATTTGTAGCGATGGGGTCTCGATATGTTGCCCAGGCTGGTCTTGAACTCCTGGCCTGAAGCCACCATCCAGTGTCAGCCTCTTAAAGTGCTGGGATTACGGGCGTGAGCCACCACAACTGGGATTACAAGAATGAACCAAGGCGCCCAGCCCTGTCTCATTTCCTTCTCCATGACATCAGGCGTCTTCTGAGGTCTTGCAAGGGCGCGGACGGGGAGGGGGTGGGGGGCAGCTGAGAGGCGGGAATCACCTGCATCGCCCTTCCCCTCCCTACTCCCAGAGGAAGCTCTGGCCATAGCATAGTGTCGATGTGACAAACAGCATTTATTCCAGACTCCAGTGTCCACAGATGATGGAGTGGGGCGGAGGTAGGGCGGGGGCAGGGGCGGGACCAGGGGCGAGGTGGGGGGCGGGAATCCAGTGTCAGACTCTGCAGCAAGACGTCAGGTGGGGGGACCAGCAAGGGAGGCGGGAGGTAAAAATAGCTCCGGCCAGCCGACCCTCGGAGCCTTGTCCCAGGCCAGGCCCTGGGCTTGGGTCCAGGAGCTATTCTGGGGCCTGGGAGAGTCACATTCCCTGGAGGAAGGCCCCCTCCCACCCACCCAACCACCCTCCCTCTCCTTCCCTCCCGGAGGCAGGCAGCCGCTGTGGGTCCCTGCCTTGCCGGCAGAGGAAGGAAGGGAGAGCTGGGCAGGGAGAGGGAAGAGGGAAGGCGGGGGCGGGCGCGGCGTGAGCAGGGCTGGTTCTCTGATGCCTGCAGCTCCAGGTCCAGGGACAGCCTCTAGGAGGTTCTTGGCTCAGCACTGGGGAGCGGATGGAGAGGTCAGCCTGTGCCCATGGGCGTGCTCCACTGCCCAGCAGGTCCCTCTCACCAAGGGGCCCAGGCCCTCACCCACCTCGTCTCTGAAGCCCCCGCTGCCACCCCTGGCTCCTCCGGAGGCACCTCCCATGAGAAGGCCGGTCTGCTCTGGCTGCTCCGACCCTGAGTGGCTCAGCTCTGGCTCCCCTGGAGGCCTGGGGGGAGGAGGCAGCGGGCGGAGGCGTAGTGTTGGAGGTGCACACGGCAGGGGGAGGAACTGAGGATGGGGGTGGGTGGGACTAGGATGCGGCTGGGGATGGAGGTGAGGATGGGTGTGTGCTGGGTGGGGATGGCATAGGGATGGGGTAGGGGCTGGTAATGGCACTGGGGTTAGGATTGGGCATGGGGATGCAGATGCTATTGGGGTTGGCGATGGGAATGTAGCTGGAGTTGGCTTTGAGATCAGTCTGGGATGGTTACGGATTGGAGGTGAGGACAGCCATGTGGTTGGGGCTGGAGATAAGGCTAGATGAGGAGGGGCTTGGGGAGGCTTAGGGGTTGGATTTGGAATCAGGAATGGGGACAAGATTGGGGATGAGGACATGGGTGAAGTTGGCTTCGGGATGGTGGAGGACTAGGGTTGGGAAATGGCTAGGTGAGGGCTGGATGGTGAGAGATGGGATTGGAGGGTAAACTGGAGTTAAGGGTGAGCTCAGGGGGGTGATGGGTGTTGGGGCTGGAGGTTGGGGGAGGATGGGGATGTGGCCAGGGCTGGAGAGGAGCTTAGATGAGGACGGTTTGAAGGGGGTTATGGATTGGAGTTGAGGGGAGATTGGGGGCAGGGTTGGGATTGGAGACAGGCATGGAGTTGGGGATGAGGCTGAGCTAGGGGCAGGAGAGATTAGGGAAGGGGATGGTGTTGAGTTTGGCTTGGGGATGGGTTTGGGAATGGCCCTGGGTTGGGTTTGGGGCTGTAGCTGGGGATGAGGATTAGTTGGGGATGGCTGTGGATTAGTCTGGGTTGGGTTTGGGGCTGTAGCTGGGGATGAGGATTAGTTGGGGATGGCTGTGGATTAGTCTGGGTTGGGTTTGGGGCTGTAGTTGGGGATGAGGATGAGTTGGAGATGGCTGTGGATTAGTCTGGGTTGGGTTTGGGGCTGTAGTTGGGGATGAGGATGAGTTGGAGATGGCTGTGGATTAGTCTGGGTTGGGTTTGGGGCTGTAGTTGGGGATGAGGATGGGTTGGGGATGGCTGTGGACTAGTCTGGGTTGGGTTTGGGGCTGTAGCTGGGGATGAGGATTAGTTGGGGATGGCTGTGGATTAGTCTGGGTTGGGTTTGGGGCTGTAGTTGGGGATGAGGATGGGTTGGGGATGGCTGTGGATTAGTCTGGGTTGGGTTTGGGGCTGTAGTTGGGGATGAGGATGGGTTGGGGATGGAGGTGGATGTGGTGGGATGCGGGGTGGAGGGTAAGATGTGGTTGAGGTTGGTTATGGGTTGAGCTTGGGGTTGAGGGTGGGGATGGGGTAAAGCTATGGTGGTCATTGCAGATAGCAGGCCACTCACGGAGCCCCTTTCTCCCGCCGCCGGCGGCAGCAGGGGCCCCCTTTGCGTCTCATGCAGTAGAAGATAGCAACGACAAGGAGCAAGAGGCCCACGCTGACGGCCACGGCCATGACGGCCACTCCAGCCTGGGAGGTCTGGGGGCTCACTGCAGGGACAGGATGGAGAGAGGCACGGGTCAGGCAGTGGGCTCTGTCTGCCCCACACCTGGCTCCTTTGCCACCACCTCAGTCACTCACCGGTGCCGAAGTGGAAGACATGGCGCTTGTTCCCGTGGGGGTTGGAGGCTTCACAGGAGATGCCATCGCGGCTCAGGGCGCTGGTCACTTTCAGGGTCAGAGAACTGCTCACCCAACCCTGCCGTCCGGGGATTGGCTCTGCGGGCTGTGGAGGCTCCGATCAGGCCCCGGCTGGTGGGGTCAAGGGGTGGGGGCAAGGGCAGAGGTGAAAGACATCCAGTCTCCCAGGAAGTGGAAAGGAGGATGTGATACTTGGATGAGAGGGGGCTCAGGGTGGAGAGGAAGGTCCCTTACGCTGCCCCCCAATTGGCTCCAGCTGAGTTTGGGCTCTGGATGGCCGCGGGCGGAGCAGATGAGTGTGACTTCGTCTCCTTCCCTCCAGCTGCCATCTGCCTTGGGCTCTATTTCCGCTGTCCTTAGCTCTGGCGAGCCTGTGGGTGGTGGGGATGGGAAGAAAGTGAAGGGAAAGGAGGGAGAGAGAGAAGAGAGGAATCGAGCAGAAGACGGAGTCCCCAGCCAGGGACTCAGGGACTCGTCCTGTCTGTCCAGGTCCCACACCCCACACTGTCCCCATCCAAGCCCACCCCCTCCCTGTCCCCTGAACCTTGGACCAGCAGCGTGAAGTTCTGGGTGCGGCTGAGGACCGGGACTGTGGGCAGGGAGGCCTCACATATGTAGGTGCCATTGGAATCAAAGGTGATAGAACTGAGCGACAGCATGGGGCCATTGCCCAGGGGAGTGGAGTCCTGGGAAGGGCAGAGGAGGAGGAGGACGCTGTGAGAGGGCGAGGAGCGAGGGGAGAGAGGAGGGTGTGAGTGCAGGGCCCGAGGGGGCTCCTTTCCCTCTCACCTTGGTCCAGCGTAGGGCAGGGGTGGGCAGGCCGTGCACGGAGCAGTTCACGACTGCACTGCTGTTTAAAGGTAAGGAAAGCACCTTCCCCTCGCTGAGCTCCAGGGGGTCCAGATCTGCAGTAGGGGACAGTCTGTCACTCTTCCCAGGCCCCCACCCACTCAATTAGGGGCTCTCCAGGGGCTGTGGGGGTGCAAACATGAATGGACAGTTAGAAGCAGAAAACAGCAAGTATTCCTCCTGTTTTACCCCATCTCCATGAAATCTCCATTCTCCCATCCAGGCTCTCCAACCAAAAATCTAGCAGTCTAACTCCAAAATACATGCCCAAGTCGATTACTTTTCTTCAGAGCTGACATCTGAGCCCAAGGTTAATGAATAACCTTAGGTGTGGAAGGTGTCCCTTCTGTGACTTTAGCACCCAAACCTTTTGCTCAAACCCCAACCCGTGGGGTAACCTCCCTGTTACCCCCAAACATCTTTTCTGCAAAGTTTTGTTTTTGAATAGAGACAAGGTGTTGCAATGTTGGCCAGGCTGATCTCAAACTCCTGGCCTCAAGTGATCCTCCTGTCTTGACCTCCCAAAGCGCTAGGATCACAGGCGTGAGCCCCTGCTCCTGGCCTCAGCAAGTCTTTATCTGGTCTGCTCCCAGGATGAATCCTCTGGCTTCCTTCCATCTCTGGCCGCAGGTTTGACCGTCCCGACCACATCTTCACTAGCCTGCTCCTCCCTCTTGTTCATCCTCCACTGAGCAGCCAGAGGGACCTCTTTAAAACATCCACTGGTCAGGCTGGGCGCAGTGGCTCATGCCTATAACCCCAGCACTTTGGAAGGCCAAGGCGGGTGCATCACCTGATGTCAGGAGTTCGAGACCAGCCTGGTCAACATGGTGAAACCCCATTTCTACTAAAAATCCGAAAGTTAGCTGGGCATAGTGGTGCATGCCTATAGTCCCAGCTACTTGGGAGGCTGAGGCAGGAGAATCGCTTGAACCCGGGAGGTGGAGGTTGCAGTGAGCCGAGATCATGCCACTGTGCTCCAGCCTGGGCAACAGAGTGAGATTCTGACTCAAAAAAAAAATAAAAAAAAAAAACCCACCCACTGGTCATCCCTCCCCTCTGCACAAAACCCTGCAGTGGCTCCCCAGTACCCTTGGCATCCAGGCCAAACTTCTTGAGGGTGCCTAAAAGATGCTGCCTGGTCTGGCCCTCACCCACCTCTTGAACCATCTCCCACTCTTCCCCATTCCTCCTGTGCTCCCAGCTACCCCATTCTCTTGCTGTTTTTCTTGAGTAGACCAAGTTGGGGCCTGCCTCAGGGCCTTTGCACTTGCTCACTCTGCTAGCAGTGCTCTTCTTGTAGCTCTCTGCATTTCTTTCCTTTTTTCTTTTTTTCTTTTTTTTTTTTTGAGAGTTTGGCTCTGTGGCCCAGGCTAGAGTGCAGTGGCAGGATCTCGGCTCACTGCAAGCTCCACCTCCTGGGTTCACTCCCGCCTCAGCCTCCCGAGTAGCTCGGACTACAGGTGCCCACCACCACGCCCAGCTAATTTTTTGTATTTTTAGTAGAGATGGGGTTTCACCGTGTTAGCCAGGATGGTCTCAAACTCCTGACCTCATGATCCGCCCGCCTCGGACTCCCAAAGTGCTGGGATTACAGGCGTGAGCCACCGCGCCTGGCCAATTTCTTTTTTCTTTGAGACAGAATCTTGCTCTGTCACCCAGGCTGGAGTTCAGTGGCAAGATCTCAGCTCACTGCAACCTCCGCCTCCCAGGATCAAGTGATTCTCCTGCCTCAGTCTCCTGGGTAGCTGGGATTACAGGCACCAGCTATCATGCCTGGCTAATTTTTGTATTTTTAGTAGAGATGGGGTTTCACCATGTTGGCCAGGCTGGTCTCGAACTCCTGACCTCAGGTGATCCACCTACCTCGGCCTCCCAAAGTGCTGGGATTACAGGTGTGAGCCACCGTGCCTGGCTCCCCTCTGCATTTCTGAGTCCACTCTGGTTTCTCACTCAAATGTCTCTTCTCGGAGGCTTCCCTGACCTCCCCTATTGTAGACACCCAGATCTTTCCTACAGCACGGAAGGACTTATTCCACCAGCTGCTGAGAAGGATGACAGCTGTCAGCCCGCAGCTGTCAGCCCTCTCTGGGAACTGCCTCAGCTGCTGAGAGCCCCTTGCCTAAGGCCAGCACACCTCTGAGGACTGGCTGATGTAGGGGTTATTAAGGCCCAGCCCCCTCACCCCTACTGGGGACAACTGTGAAGGGCCATCCTGGATTCCAAGTGCCCCGTGGGGCTGACCGAGGCCCTCTTTCTTTATTTTATTATTTTTGAGACGCAGTCTCACTCTCTTGCCCAGGCTGGAGTGCAATGGCACGATCTCGGTTCACTGCAACCTCCGCCTCCTGGGTTCAAGCGATTCTCCTGCCTCAGGCTCCTGAGTGGCTGGAATTACAGGTGCGTGCCACCACACCCGGCTAACTTTTAGTAGAGAGGGGGTTTCACTATGTTGGCCAGGCTGGTCTCTAACTCCTGACCTCAGGTGATCCACCCACCTCGGCCTCCCAAAGTGTTGGGATTACAGGCAGGAGCCACGGGGCCCGGACTACTTTTTTATTTTTATTTTTCCTGAGACGGGGTCTTTCTCTGTTGCTCAGGCTGGAGTGCAGTGGCACAATCTTGGCTCACTGCAGTTTCAACCTTCCAGACTCACGTGATCCTCCCACCTGGGCCTCCGAGTAGCTGGGACTACAGGTGTGTGCCATTATGCCTAGCTAATTTTTAATTTTTGTGTGTGCGTGTGCAAATGGAGTCTCCCTCTGTTGCCCAGGCTGGCCTCGAACTCCTGGGCTCAAACAATCCTCCTGCCTCGGCCTCTCAAAGTGCTGGGATTATAGGCATGAGCCACTGCACCCAGCCCGAGGCCTTCTTTAGACTTCAGTCCAACTTCTCCCCTTGCCAAATCTTGCTTCCTTTACCTCCTTAGACCCAAGAGGTGCGGATCCTGGGGTACTTCCCGTAAACTTCTTGCCTGAAAACATCCAAGTCAGAATCTGCTTCCCAGGAAAGCAGACTGCAACACCCACCACCTAAAATAATCCCCTCTCTTGCTCTCTCTCACTGGTGATATCACCTGCAGATACACTATTGTTACGAAAGGGCTTAGTTAGCATTTACCATCTGTCTCCCGTACTGAAATAACAGGGGTGGTCTGTCTTGTTCACAGATGTGTCCCCAGCATCTGGTGCAGGGTCTACCCCAGGAAGAGATATGCAAGAAGTGCCAAGGGAGAATACAGCCTTTCCCCAGGGTCTGGATGCAAGTGAACTGAAAAGCGTTCTTAGAAGCCTGGGATTCAAGGGATTGGTGAGAAATAGACAGTAGGGAGGATGGGCAGTGAAGGTAGGAACCAGAGGAGCCTGGGGGGTGATGAGGAGATAACCTTGACTGAGGAGAAGGATCAGCTAATGGTGGAGCTGGCCAGGTGGACCTTGAAGGCCATGGTGAGACACCTGGGCTTCTCCAAAGGGTACTGGGGAGCCATGGCAGATTCTAAGCAGAGGAGGGTCAGGTTTGTGCTACGGAAAGAGCTCTCGACCAGATGCGGTGGCTCACTCCTGTAATCCCAGCACTTTGGGAGAGCAAGGCAGGAGGATCACATGAGGAGTTCGAGACCAGCCTGGGCAATATAGCCAGGTCCTGTCTCTGAAAAAAAAAAAAAAAAAAAAAAAAAAATTTAGCCAGGTGTGGTGGCGTGTGTGCCTGTGGTCTCAGCTACTTGGGAGGCTGAAGCGGGAGGATCACTTGAGCCCAGGAGGTCAAGGCTGCAGTGAGCTGCGATTATGGCACTGCACTCGAGACTGGACAACAGACCAAGACCCTATTTCTAAAAAAAATAATAAAAATTAGAAAAAAAAAAAAGAGCTCTCTGGCTGCCTTGTGTGGGATAGATTAGGGGGGATGGGGGCGGCGGCTCAGAGAACCAGGACAAACACCATAGAAATGCAGAGAAAGGCCAGGGAGCAGTGATTCACACCTGTAATCCCAGCACTTTGGGAGGCTGAGGTGGGTGGATCACCTGAGGCCCGGAGTTCGAGACCAGCCTGACCAACATGGTGAAACCCCGTCTCTACTAAATACAAAAAATTAGCTGGGTGTGGTGACGCATGCCTGTAGTTCCAGCTACTTGGGAGGCTGAATCAGGAGAATTGCTTGAACCTGGGAGGTGGAGGTTGCCGTGAGCCAAGATTGCGCCATTGTACTCCAGCCTAGGCGGCAAAAGCAAGACTCCGTCACAAACAAAACAAAACAAACAAAACAAAACAAAACAAAACACAACAAAAAAAACAAGAAATGCAGAGAAAGGGTTGAAGGCAGAGTGTTTGGGATGACGGAGCAACTTCAGGGCTATAGGGAGGAGGGCGCAGAGGCACTGATGCCAGGGCCCCTCCTGCCTGCCCGTTTCCCCAGGGCTCTCACAGGCCACGCGCAGCTCCAGCGTCTTGGAGAGCTGCACGTCATCTGCCGCGTCGTAATCCTCCACTCTGCAGCCGTAGGTCCCGCTCTGGCCCCGGGTCACTCCCTCTAGGGTCAAGTTCCCCTCGAGATTCACATTCAGCACTTCCTCCTGCTCGTCCTGAGAGACGGGGGATGAGGAACCAGGCTCAGAAGCCACCCCAGTTCAGCGGGCTTATGCTAGGTCAGAAGCCACCAGGTTAGTGTCATGCTAAGCCAGAATCAGGGGTCAGGGGTCATCAAGTCAGGTGGCATGCTAAGTGCTGGCTCTATCAAATCAGGGGTCAGAGGTCCTTTTAGTTCGTGGGCCACCAGATCAGGTGGCTGCCTAAACCATGGGGCCTCCCAGGTCCCACATTAGAAGACATGCCGGTTAGTAGGTCACAGAAGTCAGGGGCTGGGGGGTGGATCCCAGAGGGACCCTTGGGTGGGTCACCTGAAGGCGGAAAAGCGTATACTCCGGGCTGGGGCTGCCGTCCCCCCGGCAGAGCAGCTGAACAGTGTCACCCTCGCGTACCCAGCCTGCTGGGGTGGACGGGCTGCCCACCCAGAACTGCACGTGCTCCGTGGGATCTAAGGGAAGGGCAGGGAGATGGGAATTGTGATCAGGGGAAGGGTCAAGGCTAGAGGACAGGCGAGAGGTCTGCCCTGCATCCCAGGTGAGGGTTATGGTGGGTCAAAGGTTAGGGGTCATAGGTTTCAAGCCTCAGGTTCACACTTATTCCGAGTGCCAGAGTTCAGAGGTTGAAATAAACTAAGAGTATAGGTCAACAGTCAGAGGTCCGGGGTGATGGGTCAGTGTGAGACTTGGAGCCAGATGTCACAGGGGGACCCGATTCAGTGTGAGAAGGTGGAAAGCACCATTTAGTCATAAACTCCATGAGGTCCAGGGTGCTAAGTGGAGGTCGGAGGTCAGAGGTCAGGATGGGGCTTGTGCGACCAATTGAGGTCAGAGGTCAGTGGCCAGCACTAGCACATTTTTTTTTTTAGCATGAAGTAGGGAGGTAGAGGGTCAGAGGGGAGTGTGAGGCCACCAGGTGGAGGGTCAGGCCTCATGAGGTGTGGAGCCTGAGGTCAGAGGTCAAAGGCCAGCACAGACTCACAGTGCAGGGTGAGGTGGAAGGTGGGGCTGTCCAGACGGCCGTGGCGGCCCTCGGGCAGGCTGTAGTGGGCGGCGCAGTGGAAGCTGGCATCTCGGTCATCCTTGTGGAGCCGCAGGTAGAGGGTGCTGGTGAGGGACAGCAGGCCCGAGGCCTCCCGGACCGTGCGACTGGTCATGTAGCCCTCTGGGAGAGATCGGAGGAGGTGGCAGTCAGCCAGGCCCTAGCCCTGCCACCCACCCCAGCCCACGTCCCGCCACGCTCCCGCGCTGCTCACCTGAGTTCATCTCTACGGGCACCTCCAGGCGCTGCCCGTTGCGATACCACGTGATCTTGGGGGCCGGGTTCCCGTTCCGGCTGTTGCAGGTGGCGATCTGAGGCAGACACAGGCATGGCCCTGGGCTTGGAGCTAGGACTCTGAATTCGGGGCTCCTCTCTCAGTTCTCCCCACTCAGACTCAGGAGCCAGGCTCTTAACTCCCGACTCTCCCAGGACCCAGGAGTCCGAATTCTAGTCCCCGACTCAGACTAAAGAGTCCAGGCCTCCAGCACCATCCTCCAGGGACCAAGGATTCTGGGTCCCCCAGCTCTCTCCTTCCCAGGACACAGGAGTCTTCCCCCTCTGCCCCTCCTTTTTTTTTCTTTTATTTTTCTTTTCTTCTTCTTTTTTTTTTTTTTTTTTTTTGAGACAGAGTATCGCTCTGTGGCCCAGGCTGGAGTGCAGTGGTGTGATCTTAGCTCACTGTAGCCTCTGCCTTCTGGGTTCAAGTGATTCTCCTGCCTCAGCCTCCCGAGCAGGTGGGATTACAGTTGCACACCACCACGCCCGGCTAATTTTTGTATCTTTAGTGGAGACGGGGTTTCATTATGTTGGCCAGGGTGGTCTGGAACTCCTGACCCCAGGTGATCCGCCTGCCTCTGCCTCCCAAAATGCTGGGATTACAGGCATGAGCCACCTCGCCTGGCCTTGCCCCTCCTCCTGTATTACCCAGGGGTCCCCAGCCCCTCCTCCCTCAGACCCAGGAGTCCAGGGCCCTGTCCCCTCCTCCTCCAGGACCCTGGGACCAAGGTCCACCCGAGAGTACCTCCTGGGCAGAGTCCTCCATCACAGACAGTGTCCCTTTGTTGGGGGAGACCTCAGTGGCCTCTGGCTTTGCTGTGAAAAAGACGTTCACGTCAGGAGCCCGTGCCCTGCGCCCCTCCCTGCCTGCCTCCCTTCGGGGGATGCCCGTGGACACTTACCAAACACGTTGAGCCGCGCGGTGGCCTCGGCAGTGCCTGCCGCCCCTGCCCTCACCACGCACACGTAGTCTCGCTCGTCGCCCACCTGGGCCTCAGCCAGCACCAGGCGCCCCTGGGAGTCCAGCTGGTATGGGGGACTGCGGCCCCGGGTGTCGTGCATTGTGACCTGGAGCTCAGAGCCCTGCATCTCGGCGGAGGCTAGGCGGGGGCGAGCTCCCGAGCGGTCGGTCTGCGGGCGCAGGGCAGGCTCTCAGCTCCGGGTGTCCCAGCGCTCCTCAGTCTCTCTCTCTCTCTCTGGGCCCTTTCTCTCTGCAGCTCCTGGCTCTGCCTCTTTTCCTCTTGTTATGGGTCTCCCTGGTCCCTCTGTCCCTCCCCCGCTTCCCATTCTCCTGCCCCCATTCCCTATCCGTTCTTGATTTTTCCTGTCTCCTTTTCTCCATCTCATTCCGGTCCCATCCCTCCTCCTCTCCATCTCTCCCTCTCCCACTTGTCTCTCATTTTCTCTCCTCTTTTTTTTTTTTTTTTTTTGAGACAGAGTCTTGCTCTGTCACCTGGCTGGAGAGCAGTGGCTCGCTCTCGGCCCACTGCAACCTCCGCCTCCCAGGTTCAAGCGATTCTCCTGCCTCAGCCTCCTGAGTAGCTGGGATTACAGGCACATGCCATCACGCCCGGCTAATTTTTGTATTTTTAGTAGAGACGGGGTTTCACCATGTTGGTCAGGACAGTCTTGATCTCTTGACCTCGTGATCCACCCACCTCGGCCTCCGAAAATGCTGGGATTACAAGCGTGAGCCACCGTGCCTGGTCTTCTCTCCTCTTTAGTCCTCCCTGACCCCTCGAGTCTCCTGCTTTCTTTTTTTCTTTTTCTTTTTGAGATGGGGTTTCGCTCTTTTTGCCCAGGGTGGAGTGCAGTGGCATGATCTCCGCTCACTGCAACCTCCGCCTCCCAGGTTCAAGCGATTCTCCTACCTCAGCCTCCTGGGTAGCTGGGATTACAGGTGCCCGCCACCATGCCCGGCTAATTTTTGTATTTTTGTAGAGACGGGGTTTTGCCATGTTGGCCAGGCTGGTCTCGAACTCCTGACCTCAGGTGATCCACCCGCCTGGGCCTCCCAAAGTGCTGGGATTACAGGCGTGAGCCACCGCGCCCGGCTTCTGCTTTCTTGGTGTCTATCTCTGTTCTCTCTCTCAAGAGCCCGCAGTCCAGAGCAGGTCAATGTCATTCTAGACTCGGCTGTGCCTAGACACAGGGCACCTTGCAGATCCCTTCCCCTCAGTGGGACTCAGTGACCCCATCTGTAACAAGGAGTGTGGCTTGGTGGATCTCTACAGGCCTTAGGCACTGATGAGACAATGAACCTTTGCTGCCCTGCTGTGCCCAGACTCCAGGCCCCCCAGCCCCAAGCACTCACAAGGAACCATTCCAGCATATAATGGTCGTGGGTTCCCGTAGGGGTGCAGTCCAGAATGACAGACTTTCCTCGCATCACCTCCACCAGTGGGGGCACAGACAAGCGCACCTCCGCCTGGGCATCTGCAAGAGGGCAACTGAGCTATCATCCACCACACCAACAGGAAAAGCCCTCCAGACAGGGTCCCCTCTCCCCCAGGACACAAGCGTCCCGGTCCCCACCCCTCCTCCCTCAGACCCAGGAGTCCAGGTGCCAGCCCCTCCTCCCTCAGACCCAGGAGTCTGGGCCCCTGTCCCCTCCTCCCTCAGACCCAGGAGTCCAGGCCTCAGCCCCTCCTCCCTCAGACCCAGGAGTCTAGGCCCCAGCCCCTCCTCCCTGAGATCCTTTCGCCCTCCATCCCTTCTCCCTGCATCTCTGGGTCTCAAATCCATCTCTCCCTGCACTTGCAGAGCTCAGGGCTCCTCCTCTGGGCTGCACAGGGCCCTGTGGCCTCCGCTGAACACTCCTGGGGTAATACCGCACTGGCCCTTGCTTCTCCCAACAGAGCACACGCCACCACCCAGGGCAGGGCCAGGCCTGGCTCAGCCATTCGCCTCCAGCACCCTGGGCAGGGCCACCTCCGTGATGATGGATAAATGTCTCTCTCCATCCTGGTCTCCACCTTTGCGTGTGTCTCTCCTCTTGGGTCTCCATCTCTGTCCCTGTCTCTGCCTCTCTCTGCACCAGGACCACTCAGTCCCTGGGTCTCTTCTGCTCTCCCATGAGTGAGGGGCTGGGGTGTGGGCTGCGGCTGGGCCCGGAGCTTAGGCGGGATGGGTGTGTGGGGGCGGTGAGGGGGGACAGGGCTGGGCAGGTTTCAGGAATGTGGGAGGGACAGGCTGGCTGAGACCTGCCCGGCCTGGAGCCAGAGCCCCCAACCGCCTCTTGGCCCCCCTCTCCGTTTGCTACAACAGCAAACGGGATAAGTTGAGTCATCTTGCAACAGGATAAGGTTGGGGCCCAGGATCTCGGGAAGCTGGGCACCTGGACTCCTGGGATCAGAGGGAAGAGGAGGCTGGGGCCTGGTGGAGTAGTCCTTGTAGAAAAACCACCACCCTCCCTCACCCTCTGGGCTGGCATCCTGGCATCAGCTCTCAGTGCTTCTTAGAAACTCCCTTCCCTTTTCTGCTCAATCTGGCCCAGTCCTACCCCTGGGGACCCACTGTTGACCATGAGTGTGCCAGGGGCCTGGATTCCCAAGCGCTCACCTCTGGCCCCAGCCTGTCCCCAGGGAGGGGTGACGGGGTCCAGGCTGGTGCCTAAGGCTGGGTCTGAGCTGCAGACAACAAGTGGAGGCAGAGAGTTCCTCCCTCTTCCCCAATCTCTCTCATCTCTCTGTCCCTCTGTCCCCAGCACCCCCGCCACCCCCACCCCCGCCGCCCCGGGCCTCCTCTCCTTCTATCCCCATGCAGGTGTGTAAATGTAGCTGAGGCCCCAGCAAGGGGGCCTGTCACTTGGAAACACTTTGTTCCACTGTCACTGCCCGGGGCTGGTGCTCCGGCCCTTTCCTGAGGGAGGCGGGTTCTTTATACTGGACTCTGGAAACTCCCAAATATGTATGGATCGCTGGTGTGGGGACACATGGTCCTCGCTTCTCTACGGGGTCCCTGGACCTCTCAAAACTTGAGGACCTTTGGGGGAGGAAGCCCTGGGGTTTTGATCCTCTGTGCCCTGGGGGAAGCTATTCTAGCCACTGGAGGCCTGGACTCCTGGGTCTGAGGAAAGGGGCTGGGGGCCCAGATTCCAGGGTCTGAGGGAGGAGGCAGGTGGGACCCAGATTCCAGGGTGCTGAGTGGGAAGGGGGCTGACTTCTCTGGTTGTCTCTGATCCACCGCCTGGGTATCCCCAGCTCTCCTGCCTGGCTGTCCCCATATCTCTCACTGGAAGGCATACCTTCCAACACTCCCATATCTCTCCTCCTTGGGGTCCCCACATTTTGCTTCCTGGGGTCAGGGTAAAGCCCTTTTTCCTCGCTTTCCCGGGGTCCCCAGGGGTCTCTCCCGAGTCCCACCTTGCCCTCTGCCCAAGCCATACCTGGGTGCGCCGCCAGCATGACTGCGAGCAACAGCAGCCGTGGGGCCCCGCGCGCCTGGGCCGGTGCGTCCGGGGGCTCCATGTTCACGGCAGCGGCGGCGACTGAGCCCCGGCTGCAGCTCGGCCGCTGCGGGGCTGGAAGCCAGAGGCCCCGCCCCCGGCAGCCCCGCCCCGCCCCGCCCTCCAGGCCCCCCTCGTCCCCCCATGCCCGGGCGCGGGGCCAGGACCTCCCACTGCCCGGAGCGGACCTCCCAGTGCACGGGGCCAGGCTCGGGGCTCGTCCGCCCCCAAGCCTAGGGCTGTCCGGGCTTACTGACCAGCGCCTGCAGCGGGGGGCCTGATCGACCAGCGTAGCCAGCGACCCGAGCTGGTATCTCACCAGGCAACCACGGACCCTCTCCTCGTTATTCTGACCAGGGGCCTTGGGGACTCGTCCCCACTGTGACCAGCAGCCTGGGCTGGCATCGTCGATTTTAACCACAGGACCCCACTGCAACCTGTGGCCTGCGATGGCCTCTCCCAGTGTAACTAAAGGCCCCAAGCGTGCCGTCCGGGTGGCCTGCACTGGCCTCTCCCAGTCCAACCAGTGACCCCCGCAGCCTGACCAGTGGCCCCCAGTAGCTGCTCCCAGTATGCCCGGAGATGTTTTCCCCTGTGGTCAGTGCTCCGGGCTGCTTTCCTCGTCTGACCAGTAGCCTGGAATCAACCGGTTTAATCTCTTATCTTCAATGGTCTTCAAATCCAGGTCCTCCTAGGGCGCTTTGATGATGGAGCTGGGGGTGGGGTATGGGGTGCCCTCTCTGCTTGCTCACCCATGGAAGGCCCTCCCACTCTTCCCCCTGTCCAGGGAATCCCAGGAATGCCACCCTCCCTTCCTCCTTCCCGCTCTCTCCTTCATTCCCTCCCAACCTTGTGGGGAGGGGAGGAGTCAGGCTGGCCGGAGCAGGTGAGGAGGGCTGGGGAAGAGGCCAGGGCACCTGCGGGAAGGGGGAGGAGTCCAGCCACTGCTAGGAAGGGTGGGTCACAGGTCTGACCGCCCAAGGCCCCTACAGGCCAGGTCAGACTGGGACAAAATCCCCCACTAGATGTCACTAGTTGCCCAGGACAGTGGTCAGAACGTGGGAGGGTGGGGGGTCGCTGGCCACACTGGGAGAGGTTCCCCAGGCTTCTGATCAGCCTGGGGGTTGAGGTAGCCCTGGAGCTGGGCTTTGCCTGCTCAGACACACAGAGAAGGCTTGGATTACAGGTCAGCCTGGGAGTTATTAGACTGGTCAAGGTTACTTTATCCGTTGGTCACACAGGAGGGCAACTTCTTTTTTTTTTTTTTTTTTTTGACAGGGTCTTGCTCTGTTGCCCAGCCTGGAGTGCAGTGGGCGCAATCATAGCTCACTGAAACCTCAACCGCCTGGGCTCAAGCAATCCTTCCACTTCAGCCTCCCAAGTAGCTGGGACTATACGCTTGTGCTACCATGTCCAGCTAATTTTTGTATTTTTTTGGTAATAGAAACAGGGTATTACTATGTTGCCCAGGCTGGTCTCCAACTCTTGGGCTCAAGTGATCCTCCCGTCTTCCAAAGTGCTGGGATTACAGGCATGAGCCATTGCGTCCATCCTAGAGAGCAACTGTTACATGGGGAAAGATGACCTTTTAGGATTAGCTGTACCATCCCCTCCTCCAGGAAGTCCCCTCTGCCGTCCCTGGCTGGGTCACGTTCCCCCTCTGGGCTCCCCCACCTGAGCCCTGCACACTCTGGGGGTCCCTGGCTGGGGATGGGTCTGTCCCCCTCAGTGGACTGTGAGCCTGTGAGGGCAGGGCCAGGGATGTCTTGATCACTGTGGTGAGCTAAGGGCTCCTCCCCTGGGCACCCCGCCCAGCACAAGACCAGACACAGTGCAGGTGCTCAGGGAAGGTTTGCAAGGCACACAAGCTCACGTGCAGATTCCACTCAGACTGGAGCATCCCAGGATACACAATACAAACTCACTCATGGGGAATGCGGCGGCACTCCAAGACAGTCCCAGGTGCTGTCAAGCTCACACACTGTGAGCGCCGACACCCACACCTAGCTCTTCTGTCCCCGGCCTGTGCACCTTCTGTTTGGGCTGGACCCTGGTACATGCCCTCTCAGCAGCCATCCCCCGCTTCCACCTCCCTCAAGAACCCGGCCAGCTGAGGCTGGGCACAGTGGCTCACGCCTGTAATCCCAGCACTTTGGGAGGCCGAGGTGGGTGGATCACCTGAGGTCAGGAGTTCGAGACCAGCCTGACCAACCTGGTGAAACCGCATCTCTACTAAAAACACAAAATTAGCTGGGCATGGTGGCACATGCCTGTAATCTCAGCTACTCAGGAGGCTAAGGCAGGAGAATCGCTTGAATCTGGGAGGTGGAGGTTGCAGTGAGCTGAGATCGTGCCACTGCACTCCAGCCTGGGCAACAAGAGTGAAATTCTGTCTCAAAAAAAAAAAAAAGAAGAAGAACCTAGCCATCTGAGGTTCTGGGTGAGGGAGGAGAACTCTATGGCACGTATATGAAGGAGAAAAGTCAGTAACACCAAAACAGCAGCCGTGGCCCCTTGCAGACTTGCAGAAACTAGTCTTGTTCATCTGCCTTTGTCCCCTGTAATTTATTCTCGCAAAACAGCCTGAAGGATTCCTTTTAAATGTGAATCAACTCATGTCACTCTTCTGCCCAGGGTCCTCCCATGACTTCTGTCTCATTTAGGGTAAAAGCTAAGGTCCAGGTCAGCCGCAGGGACTCATGTCTGTAATCCCAGCAATTTAGGAGCCTGAGGCGGGAGGACTGCTTGAGCCCGGGAGTTTGAGACCAGCCTGGGCAACATAGCGAAACCCCATCTCTACAAAAAAATATAAAAATGGCCGGGCATGGTGGCCCACGCCTGCAATCCCAGCACTTTGGGAGGCCGAGGTGGGCAGATCACCTGAGGTCAGGAGTTCAAGACCAGCCTCGCCAACATGGTGAAACCCCCTCTCTACTTAAAATAAAAAAATTAGCCAGGGGTTGTGGCAGGCGCCTGTAATCCCAGCTACTCGGGAGGCTGAGGGAGGAGAATTGCTTGAACCCGGGAGGCGGAGGTTGCAGTGAGCCGAGATCGCGCCATTGTACTCCAGCCTGGGGGACAAGAGCGAGACTTCATCTCAAAAAAAAAAAATTAACTGGGCGTGGTGGTGCATGCGTGTAGTCCCAGCTAAACGGGAGGCTGAGGTGTGAGGATTGCTTGAGCCTGGGAGGTCAGGGTTGCAGTGAGCCATGATCGTGCCACTGAACTCCAGCGTAGGTGACAGAGTGAGACCCTGTCTCAAATAAAATAAAATAAAATAAATAAAGTAAAATGGCAACTCCTTTTATCCCAGCCTCTCCTTATTTCTCTTATCTTACATTTTCCTTGGTAGCATTTATTGCTGCCAGATAAATTACATTTAGTTATTTGTTATTGTTAATCTTATCCAGAATTTAAGGTGCAAGAGAACAGTAACTTGCTTCTGTTCATCACTGTATCTCGTGTCTAGAACAGTGCTTGGCATGAGGAGGAGATGAGTAAATATTTGTGGACTGAATTAAATCACGTTCTAAGGCCGGGCACGGTGGCTCACGCCTGTAATCCCAGCACTCGGGGGGCCGAGATAGGTGGATCATGAGATCAGGAGTTTGAGACCAGCCTGGCTAACATGGTGAAACCCCATCTCTACTAAAAATACAAAAATTATCCAGACGTGGTGGCGCGCGCCTGTAATCCCAGCTACTCAGGAGGCTGAGGCAGGAGAATTGCTTGAACCCAGGAGGTGGAGGTTGCAGTGAGCTGAGATCATGCCACTGCACCCCAGCCTGGGTGACAGAGTGAGACTCAGTCTCAAAAAAAAAAAAAAAAAAAAGTTCTAATTCCATCCATGCTGCTGCAGGTGTATATCCTCATATATTTTAACTAACAAGGCTTATCTTTTCTGAAACTCTGGGCTCAAGAGGTCCTCCTACCTCAGCCTCCCAAAGTGCTGGGATTACAGGTGTGGGCCACCACGGTTGGCCAGACTTACCTTTTCATTGTTTTTGAGATGGAGTTTCACTCTTGTTGCCCAGACTGGAATGCAATGGCGCGATCTTGGCTCACTGCAACCTCCGCCTCCCAGGTTCAAGCGATTCTCCTGCCTTAGCCTCCCAAGTAGCTGGGATTACAGGCATGCGCCACCAAGCCTGGCTAATTTTGTATTTTTAGTAGAGACAGGTTTTCACCATGCTGGCCAGGCTGGTTTCGAACCCCTGACCTCAGGTGATCCACCAGCCTCAGCCTCCCAAAATGTTGGGATTACAGGCAGGAGCCACAGCACCCGGCTGACTTATCTTTTCTTGACCTTTTATCCCATTATTTTTCAAACAGTGTGTGACGATTAACTTTACAACTAGCTCACAGCTTGCGGAATATGGGGAGAATGACACATTTGGAGGGGAATGGTTCTTCCCTGATTCCAGTCTCAGATCTGGAAAACGGAACTATTGAAATTTTTTGTCTTGGGTGGCAGTGTGAATGCATTTTTGATTGTACAAGAGACGGCTGTGCAGGGAATGTTTTGATAAGAACTTCTGCAAAGAACCTATTGATATTGAACATTCAAAGCCAGCTGTGGTGGCTCATATCTACAATCCCAGCACTTTGGGAGGCTGAGGCAGGCGGATCGCTTGAGCCCAGGAATTTGGGACCAGCCTGGGCAACATGGCAAAACCCTGTATTTACAAAAAATACATATTAACGGCGTGTGGTGGTGGTTTGTGCTTGTAGTCCCAGCTACTCGGGAGGCTGAGGTGGGAGGATCGCTTGAACTGGGGAGATGAAGGCTGCAATGAGCCAAGATCGTGCTACTGCACTCCAGCCTGGGTGAAAGAGTGAGACCTTGTCTCAAAAACAAAACACAACAACAACAAAAAAAACCAAAGGAGTGGGCTATAGTAGATATTTTGCCGGAAGGATTATCTAGCATCTGCAGCCCCTTCCCACATTTAAGGAAATTCCCACTGTCGGAAAGCCTCTGTTGCCCACTGTTGAAGCCAACAAGAATGGAGGTTTGCTTTCCTGCATCTGTTGGAGCTAAGGTGACCTAAGCTTGGCAAATCCTTCCACACTTTTGAGTATCAGGAATCGGCCATCTCTTCCAGCCATGCATGGCAGCTGGGACAGATTCTGTTTTCCAGAGATGGCTACAACAATCTCTTTTTTCTTTTTGAGACAGGGTCTTGCTCTGTCACCCAGGTTGGAGTGCAATGGCATGATCATGGCTCACTGCAGCCTTGTCCTCCAGGGCTCAAGCGATCCTCTCACCTCAGCCTCCTGGGTAGCTGTGAGTACAGGTGTGTGCCACCATTCCTAAATTTTTTTTTTTTTGTAGGAATGGGGTTTTGCCATGTTGCGACAGTGTCTTTCATCCCACATGTGTTTCCACAATCAGAGCTTGATACTCTTTTCATCAAGAGCTGGGGTCTATGGCACCTTCCTCTCAAATCTGTGCAGTTTGGTGACTTGCATGCAACCAACAGAATTCAGCTGAAGTGAAGTTGCGGAACTCCCAAAATGAGCTAGAAACGGCCATGCAGCTTCTGCCTGGGTCTTCAGCGGCCATATAAAGTTTGACTACCTTGAGGCAGCCATGCTGTGGGGAAGCCCAAGCTGGCCAGTGCAGAGACCACATGGTGGGGGAGGCCCTGAGACCACAGAGAGATGCCCACTTGTCCAGCATCCCCAGCCGCCCTGTGGCAAGCATCACTGATTGTACCGTTTGTTTGCATCCTGAGCCAAAACCAACCAGCCACGCCTTTCTTCAAATCCCAGCCCACAGCAACCATGAGATTTAATGCAATGATTGCTGTCATTTGCGGCTAAGTTGTGAAGTGATTTATTACCAGCAACAGCTAATGAGAAGAGCAGCCATATCCTATTTCTGGGGCAGCAGAGGCAGCAAGACAACTACAGTGTCCAGTGGCCATCGCCAGCATGGCCTCATCAGACCGGTTCTGTGGTGTCACTGTGGCTGGGTTACCATTGGTGGCCAGTTGCCAGTATTCTTCCTGCTCACTTTCCAATCCTGATTCCCCAGTTCACTCCTGGGATTCTGTGAGGGACCCCAAATCCTCTCAATAAATTCCCTTTCTGCCCCTGAGGTAGCGTCTGTTGCTTGTGATAATTCTTTCTTTTTCTTTCTTCCTTCCTTCCTTCGTTTTTCTTTCTTTTTCTTTCTTCTTTCTCTCTCTCTTTTCTTTTTCTTTTTTCTTTCTTTTCCTTCCTTCCTTCCTTTTTTTCTTTCCCTCTCTCTCCCTCCCTCCCTTCCTTCCTTTCCTTCCCTTCCTTCCCTTCTTTTTTTTTTTTTCAGAGTTTCGCTCTTGTTGCCCAGGCTGGAGTACAATGGCGCAATCTCGGCTCACTGCAACCTCCATCTCCTGGGTTGAAGTGATTCTCTTGCCTCAGTCTCCCGAGTAGCTGGGATTACAGGTGCCCACCACCATGCCTGGCTAATTTTTGTATTTTTAGTACAGACCGGGTTTCACCATGTTGGCCAGGCTGGTCTCGAATTCCTGACCTCAGATGATCTGCCTGCCTCGGCCTCCCAAAGTGCTGGGATTACAGGTGTGAGCCACTGCGCCCAGCCCTGATACATTCTTTCAAGCCTCCTGTCCATTGGAATACTTTCTCATCATTTAAAAAATTTTCTTTTCTTTTTTGAGACAGGGTCTTGCCCTGTTGCCCAGGTTGGAGTGCAGTGGTGCAATCTCGGCTCACTGAAGCCTTGACCTCCCAGGCTCAAGCCATCCTCCCACCTCAGCCTCCTGAGTAGCTAGGACTTACAGACATGTGCCACCATGCCTGGCTAATTTTTCCAAAATTTTTTGTAGAGATGGAGTTTCATCACGTTGCTCAGGCTGGTCTCAAACTTCTGAGCTCAAGCATCCCACCTGCCTCAGCCTCCCAAAGTGCTGGGATTACAGGCATGAGCCACCACGTCTGGCCTCATCATCTTTTAAGTATCAGCTCAGACATCGCCTCCTCCTGGAAGCACTCCCTGACCTCCCAGGCTGAGTCAGGTGCGCACTCTGGGTTCCTGTAGCCCCCTGGGATTCCCTACCCCAGCCATGCCCACTCTGGGTCATCACTATCTAGGGACAGGTCTCTTTCCTCTAGTGGAAGGTGAGCCCTAGTGGGGCAGTGATCACTGCTTCCTGATCAGCATTGCTCAGCCCAGGGCTGGACACAGGGCAAGGTCTCCAGGAATGGGGCATTTTAAACAAGGTGGAGGGAGGCTTGGGCCATTCCAAGATGAATCATGAGGTGGCATCTCTTCTTCCTCAGCAAGATTTAGACTGGAAGTTAGCAGTTACTCTGGGAGAAAGATGTCAGAGAGGAATGAAGGACAGAGAGAGGAATAAGAACAGACTGTGGCAAGGTAAGGTGCATAACCATCAGGGAAACGTGTGGTCCTTTTGACCAGGGACTTAACCTGGATATCTGGGTCTGGGTTCAGGGATTTTTTTTGCCATGATGAAGGAGAAGGGTTGGATGCCTGATTCTCAGAGAACTTGGGATTCTGGACTTCTAAATCCTGAGAGCAGGACTCCCTGGTATCACAGAGAAGGCTGGGGGCCCAGTTTCTTTTTTTTTCATTTTTTTTTTTTTTAAGACAGGATCTTGGTCTGTCACCCAGGCTGGATTGCTGTGGCACAATCGCAGCTCCCTGCAACCTCAGCTTCCTAGGCTCAATCTTTCCCACTTGGCCTCCCAAAGCCTTGGAATTATAAGCGTGCGCCACCGTGCCTGGCCCCAGCTTCCATTTGAAGATCTGAGGGTGGAGGAGGCTGGGGGCCTGGACTCCTGGGTCTGAGGGAGGAGGGGCTGGGGTCTGAACTCTTGGGTCCCAGGGAGGAGGGTCTAGGGTCCGGACTCCTGAGTCCAAGGAAGGAGGGGCTGGGGGTCTGAATTCCTGGGTCTGAGGGAGGACGGACTAGGGTCTGGACTCCTGGGTCTGGGGGAGGAGGGACTGGGGGTCTGGACTTCTGGGTCTGAGGGAGGAGAGGCTGGAGTATGGACTCCTGGGTCTGGGGGAGGAGGGACTGGGGGTCTGAACTCCTGGGTCTGGGGGAGGAGGGGCTGGAGTGTGGACTGCTGGGTCTGAGGGAGGAGGGGCTGGAGTATGGACTCCTGGGTCTGAGGGAGGAGGGGCTGGGGCCTGGAACAACAGTTCAGGTCGGGACCAGGCCTGGGGACAGCCCTTTCCCAGTGCCCGCTGCCCTCTGCTGCCCCCTGCTGGCCACTGCACTCTTCCTTCGCACCCTGGAGGACAGACCAGGCTTGGCAGTTTATTTCAGTTTCACAACCCCCTTCCAGCCCTTGGGGCTCCCTTTAGCAGCACATCTCGGTGCCCTGTAGGCGGAGAGAGGGGTGGGTTAGATGAGGTCACCTCCAGGTGGAGGAGGGTGGAGTGGGGTGGAGTGGGCCAGGGAGGGTTAGGGAGTGGACTCACCTGGCCTTCAGGCCGGGGCAGGGTCCTGGGGTCCCAGGGCAGCTGGAGGGGAGTTCCCCTTTAGGAGTCGCTGCAATGGAGATATTTTGAGAGGGCGGTTGATTGCCGGCATCCAACCTTTCCCTCTGCCCCTCTTCCCTGTCCCCTTTGTCTTAGACCTGGGAGTCCCAGACCACCTGGGGGCTGGAGGTGGCTTCCTGCGCAGCTGAGGCCACAGCCTTAATTCTTGGCAAGAGAAGAGGGGCCCGAAGTCTGGGGAGGGCCAGAAGTGCCTGGGGGGAGGAGATTAAGAAATGTCTCTGCTAGGCTGCAGCCTGGGTGGACGTCCTTTCACAGGCCCTGGACAGGGGTGACACAGTGGTGGCGGCCACCGTCTGACAGGACCTTTGGCCTTGTCCCTAGTCCATGCTGCCTTTTCCCTCTCACCTCTAACTCGTGTAGGATGAAGTTTCAGTTTGTCTGTCCGCCTGTCCATCCATGTGTCCATGCTTCTGCTCACTCGTGTGCCCCACAGACAGTCCCCAAGCCTCTCCAGTGGGTCAGGCCCTTTTATTTTCTTTTCCTTTTCTCTGTCTTTTTTCTTCGTTCTCTCTCTCTTCTTTCTTTCTTTCTTTCTTTTTCTTTTTCTTTCCTTCTTTTCTTTCTTTCTCTCGCTCTCTCCTTCCTTCCTTTTCTTTCCCTCCCTCCCTTTCTTTCTTTTTCTATTTCTTTCTCTCTTTCCTTTCTTTCTTTCTTTTCTCTCCCTCCTTCTTTCTCTCTCTCTCTCTTTCTTTCCTTGTCTTTTTTTAAAAACAACAACAACAACAACAACAAACCGAAAAAACAGGGGCCACGCGTGGTGGCTCACGCCTGTAATCCCAGCACTTTGGGAGGCCGAGGTGGGTGGATCACCTGAGGTCAGGTTTGAGACCAGCCTGGCCAAGATGGTGAAACCCTGTCTCTATGAAAAATACAAAATTGGCCGGGCGCGGTGGCTCACGCTTGTAATCCCAGCACTTTGGGAGGCCGAGGCGGGCGGATCACGAGGTCAGGAGATCGAGACCACGGTGAAACCCCATCTCTACTAAAAATACAAAAAATTAGCCGTGCGTGGTGGCAGGCACCTGTAGTCCCAGCTACTCGGAGAGGCTGAGGCAGGAGAATGGCGTGAACCCGGGAGGCGGAGCTTGCAGTGAGCCGAGATTGCGCCACTGCACTCCAGCCTGGGCGACAGAGCAAGACTCCGTCTCAAAAAAAAAAGAAAAATACAAAATTAGCCAGGGGTGGTGGCACATTCCTGTAATTCCAGCTACTTGGAGGCTGAGGCAGGAGAATCGTTTGAACCCAGGAAGTGGGGATTACCATAAGCCAAGATTGCACCACTGCACTCTAGCCTGGGCAACAAGAGCGAAACTGTCTCAAAACAAAACAAAGCAAAACAGGGTCTCACTCTGTTGCCTAGTCTGAAGTGCAGTGATATGACCATAGCTCACTGCAGCCTTGACCTCCTGGGCTCAAACCATCCTCCTGCCTCAGCCTCCCAAAGTGCTGGGATTACAGGCATGACCCACCGCGCCAGGCCAAGGCCGTGTTTTTCGCTCTGAGAAGACAGCTGTGAGCAAGACAGAAAACTATCTTTGTCCTGGTGGAGCTGATGCTCCACTGAACCCGAGGTTTGCAGTGACTGATCAGCTCCTGAACAAGGAAGCGTCCCAGAGCATGTTCCATGTCCTTCAAAGTGCCTGGGAGAGGGAAGATGCCGGGGAGGCCTCTTGGAGATGGAAATGACCCAGCTGATGCCTGAGTGCAAGAAGGATCCAGACAGAGGCTCCAAGTGAGTGGGGGCTTGCTGGCAAGTTAGAAGAGCAGCAAGGGTCCAATGCTGCTGGAAAGGAGTCGGAGTGGGGGAGATCAGAGAGGTGGGGAAGGGTCAGATCCCCAGCCCCAGGTCTTTGGGCAGTGGAGAGGACTTTGGCTTGAGTTCTTAGAGCCCTGGGGAGCCAGTGGGGATTTCTTTCTTTCCTTCTTTTTTGAGACGGAGTTTTTGCACTGTCGCCCAGGCTGGAGTGCAGTGGCACAATCTCGGCTCACTGCAACTTCCGCCTCCTGGCGGAAGCGATAATCAAGTGAGAATCAAGCGATTCTCCTACCTCAGCCTCCCGAGTAGCTGGGATTATGGGTGCCCGCCACCATGCCTGGCTAATTTTTGTATTTTTTAGTAGAGACAGGGTTTCAACATGTTGGCCAGGCTGGTCTCAAACTCCTGACCTCAAGCGATTTGCCCACCTCGGCCTCCCAAAGTGCTGAGATTACAGGTGTGAGCCACCGAACCTGGCTGCCAGTAGAGATTTCTGAGAGGTGAGGGAGGGGATATGACTCAGGTTAGAGATGACTGAGCTTGCTGGCTTCATCAAAACTCATGGGGAGGCTAGACGAAGTGGCTAATGCCAGTAATCCTAGCACTTTGGGAGGCCGAGACAGGAGGATCACTTGAGCCCAGGAGTTAGAGACCAACTTTGGCAACATGGTGAGACTCTGTCTCTAATTAAATTAAAACATTAAAAAAAAAAACCCAGCTTGTGGGGCTTGCGTCAGACTGGTCCCCATTTTCCCCATGAAAACACTGAGGGTCAGAGAGGTCCCCAGTGGTCAGTGGGGTGATGAGATCCAGCTCAATGGCAGTGTCGTCCCCTAAAGGGAGGTTTCTCAGATGGAGAATAGCAGTGTGTAGACAGCAACCCCAGGGGCCACTGCACCATACACAGATCACAACCACAGTGACACTGACCACTGACACAGTCCCATCACATCCAGTGTCCACAGCAGCCCCAGCCTCACCTCTGCAAAAAAAATTAAAAAATGAGCTGGGTGTGGAGACATGCACCTAGTAGCTACTCTGGGGGCTGACGAGGGAGGATCACTTGAGCCCAGGAGATTGAGGTTATAGTTAGCTGTGATTGCACCACTGCACTCCAGCCTGGCTGACAGAGACCCCATTTTTTTTTTGAGACGGAGTCTCGCTCTGTCACCCAGGCTGGAGTGCAATGGTGCTATCTCGGCTCACTGCAACCTCTGCCTCCTGGGTTCAAGTGATTCTCCTGCCTCAGCCTCCTGAGTAGCTGGGATTACAGGTGCATGCCACCACACTCCGCTAGACAGAGACCCCATCTTAAAAAAAAAAAAAAAAGCAACGCCAGGCACATAGCAAAAGTTATGACAGGCGGGGCCCACGCCTGTAGTCCCAGCACTTTAGAAGGCCGAGGCGGGCAGATGACTGGAGGTCAGGAGTTCAAGACCAGCCTGGCCAACATGATGAAACCCCGTCTCTACTAAAAATACAAAAATTAGCCGGGCATGGTGGCGGGCACCTGTGACCCCAGCTACTCGAGAGGCTGAGGCAGGAGAATCGCTTGAACCTGGGAGGCGGAAGTTGCAATGAGCCGAGATTGTGCCACTGCACTCCAGCCTGGGTGACAAAGTGAGACTCCATCTCAAAAAAAAAAAAAAAAAAAAAAAAAGTTTTGACAGTGCTTTGCTGAGAAGTAGCAAACCCAAGGCTGTCTCTTCCGTGGTATGTTTTGAAGAATGAAAGGGTAGGTGGGAGTGGACTGGAATTTTAATCAGGCAGGGTTTGGGGAGAGGAGGAAAGGGCGGGGGAGGCAGAGGGTACGGCCTAGGCAAAGGTGTCACCATCAGGCCCGAGGTCCCTGTCAGCCTGCTGTCCTGGCTGTGTCCCCCATCACTGTCCTCTGGGAGCCGGCTGAGTGCCTCCTAATGTTTCCATTTGCTTTTGGCGGCAGGTTGGATCTGTTTTTAGCTTCCCCGGCTGGTTTCATCGCCACCCCCCCGCTTCCTGCTGGCTCTCTTGTTTGCTGTGGTCGAATAATGTTCCCGGACTTCCTGAGCTGTTTGTTTGAAGACAGCTCAGTATTGATCAAAGCCTGTGTGTACTCAGCCGGAGATACTGAGATCTGCCTCTCCCCAGCAATCCAGGGTCCCAAAAATCCTGGGGTGGTAGCGTGGGGAGAAAAGAAAGCCAGGACAGGGCTCATTAAAAAATAAGTAGGCCGGGCGCGGTGGCTCACCCCTGTAATCCCAGCACTTTGGGAGGCCAAGGTAGGCGGATCACCTGAGGTCGGGAGTTCGAGACCAGCCTGACTAACATGGAGAAACCCCGTCTCTACTAAAAAATACAAAATTTGCCAGGCGTGGTGGCACATGCCTGTAATCCCAGCTACTCAGGAGGCTGAGGCAGGAGAATTCGCTTGAACCCCAGAGGCGGAGGTTGCAGTGAGACGAAGACTGCAGTGAGCCGAAATCATACTATTTCACTCCAGCCTGGGCAATAAGAGTGAAACTCCATCTCAAAAGAAAAACAAACAAACAAAGAAACAACAAAAAAATAAGTAGATGGTTTGGGGGCCTTAAAGACTCCAACACGCTTTTCCTCTTTCAGGCTGTGTGGTTTTGGGCAGGTACTGTCACCTCTCTGAACTTTTTTCCTCTGGAAAATGGAGAGAGGAACATCTGTTTGTTTGTTTGTTTTTTGAGACAGGGTCTCATACTCTGTCATCCAGGCTGGAGTGCGGTGGCGCAATCTTGGCTCACTGCAACCTCCACCTCCCGGGTTCAAGCGATTCTCCTGCCACAGTCTTCCAAGTAGCTGGGCTTACAGACGTGCGCCACCACGCCCAGCTAATTTTTGTATTTTCAGTAGAGACAGGGTTTCACCATGTTGGTCAGGCTGGTCTCAAACTCCTGACCTCAGTGATCCACCTGCCTCAGCTTCCCAAAATGTTGGGATTACAGGCATAAGCCACCGCGCCCAGCCGGGAGGGGAACATTTTTGACTTCATAGGGCTATTGGGAAGACTCACTTCAGTGTATTCATTTGGCATCTATTTATTGAGCACCTATGATGTGTGTGTGTGCTAGGCACTGTTCTGGACTCTGGAGATATGTTGGAAAAGACAACAAAGGGCTGACCTGCAGGACGGTTGCAACCTGACAGTGATAAAAGCCAGTAAAACCAACCCTAAGCTGTGCCGGGTGGCGAAAGATCTTTGAACATACAGCAGAGCAGGCGCCGGAGGGACAGCGGCGCTATTTTCATCTTTGCTTTTTTTTGTTTTAGAGAATGGGGTCCCACTATATTGCCCAGAAAGGTCTCAAAATCCTGGGCTCAAGCTTTCCTCCTGCCTCTGCCTCCCGAAGATCTGGGATTATAGACTCTGTTTTTTTTTTTTCTTTATTGGTTTAGAGACAGGGTCTCATTCTGTTGCCCAGGCTGGAGTGCAGTGGTGTGATCACGCCTCACTGGAGCTACCAACTCCTGGGATCAAGGGACCCTCCCACCTCAGCCTCCTGAGCAGCTGGGACTATGGGCGTGCGCCACAACTTTGGGGTAATTTTTAAATTTTTTTGTAGTATTGGGGTCTTGTGATGTTGCCCAGACTGGTCTCAAATGCCTGGGCTCAAACCGTCCTCCTGCCTTGGCCTCCCAAAGTGTTGGGATTGCAGGCTGGGCATGGTGGCTCATGCCAGTAATCCCAGCACTTTGGGAGGCCAAGGTGAGTGGATCAACTGAGGGCAGGAGTTCGAGACCAGCCTGGCCAGCGTGGCAAAACCTCATCTCTACTAAAAATCCAAAAATTAGCCGGGCATGGTGGCGGATGCCTGTAGTCCCAGCTACTTAGGAGGCTGAGGCAGGAGCATTGCTTGAACCTGGGAGGCAGAGGTTGCAGTGAGCCGAGATTATGCCACTGCACTGCAGCCTGGGCTACAGAGTGAGACTCCAACTCAAAAAAAAAAAAAAAAAAAAAGAAGTATTGGGATTGCAGGCGTGAGCCACCACCCCAGCTGGGGGTGCCATCTTGAACACAGTGATCAGGGAAGGTCTCCCTGAGAAGGAATGGGAAAGCGAGCCTCAGGAAAGGCCATGCAGGCCAAGGGCTTGTGCAACGGCCCTGAGGTAGGACACATCTGGGATGCTGGAAGGAGAGCAGGAAAGTCCTTGAGGCCGGCGCGGTGGCTCACTCCTGTAATCCCAGCACTTTGGGAGGCCAAGGAGGGCAGATCACGAGGTCAGGAGTTCAAGACCAGCCTGACCAACATGTTGAAATTCTGTCTCTACTAAAAATACAAAAATTAGCGGGGCATGGTGGCAGGCACCTGTAATACCAGCTACTCAGGAGGCTGAGGCAGGAGAATTGCTTGAATCCGGGAGGTGGAGGTTGCAGTGAGCCAAGATTGCGCCACTGCTCTCCAGCCTGAGCGACAGAGCAGGATTCCGTCTCCAAAAAAAAAAAAAGAAAAGAAAAGAAAAGAAAGTCCTAGAGGGGGAATGAACCAGGAAAAAAACAAGGAAAGAGGTCACAGAGGGGATGGGGGCCTTGGAAATGGGTGCCAAGGATGAGTCCCTGCCCTGGCACCCTGAGTGCACAGGTGAACCAGGGACCCTGGAGGTGAGGGAGGCCCCAGCCCCCAACCTCAGACCAGCGCCTGACTCACCGCCTTCGACTGGGCATTTCTGGGCTTCCTGGGGGGCAGATCTGGCCGTGGGGGCAATGGAGGAGCCGAAAGGGGCACCTGGAGGGGACAGAGGAAGGAGAGGGGGCTTGTGAGCTGCCATTTTCTTCTCGCCTCCATGTTCTCCTGCCTGGGACTCAGCATTCAGGCACTGTTCTAGACTCAAGATATAACAGAGACCAAGACAACGTATGAACACTTAGGAGGGTTACAGCCAGGGAAATCCACAGCCCCAGCCCTTGGGGAAGCCAAAGACCACTTCCCTAGGACCTGAGAATCTTGTTATCAGCCCCCTCCTCTCCTAGAACCCAGGAGTGTGGGCCCTCAGCTCTTCCTCCCTCAGACCCAGGAGTCCAGACCCCAGCCCTTCCTCCCTCAGACCCAGGAGTCCAGACCCCAGCCCTTCCTTCCTCAGACTCAGGATTCCAGGCCCCCATCCCTCCTCCCTCAGGCCCAGGAGTCCAGGCTCCAGTCCCTCCTCCCTCAGGCCTCAGGAATGTGGATTCCAGCTCCCGGCTGGCCCTGCTCACCTGCTCCAGCTCCAACTCCCTGCCTTCCTGGTCACTGCTGTCCCCCGAGTCCTCAGCAGTAGCTTGACCATGGAACTGGTAGATACTCACGGCCTCCCGGCCCTTGATCTCGCAGCGGCAGAAGGGGCAGGTCTGGCTGTCAGAGTGCTGGGGGAGGTCGGTAGGGAAAGGGTCAGTGCCCCCCTGCTCTCCATCCCGTCCTTTGGGCCAACGAGGAGCTCCCTGCCCAAAAGATCGATGTGGGGAAGACAGACAGAGGAAGGGAGACGGAAGGAGAGAAGAGGAGTCGTGGAGAGCAGGGGAATGTGGAGGGAAATGCTGGGAGGGAAGGTGAGAGAGGAACGGAACCAGAGCCGAGGTCAGGAGGGGGCACACAGGCCAGGGATCCTCCCCCATGGAGCCATGGCCACAGCTTCCAGACCAGGCCTTTCTGGGCTCAGACCCTCACTGTGGCCCTCGTTGTTGTTGTTGCTGTTTTTTAAAAAAACGGAGTCTCGCTCTGTCACCCAGGCTGGAGTGCAGTGGCGCGACCTCTGCTCACTGCAACCTCTGCCTCCCAGGTTCAAGTGATTCTCATGCCTCAGCCTCCTGAGCAGCTGGGATTACAGGCACCTACCATCACACCCGTCTAAGTTTTGTTATTTTTTTTTTTAGTAGACACGGGTTTTCCCCATGTTGGCCAGGCTGGTCTCAAACTCCTGACCTCAAGTGATCCACCCACCCCGGCCTCCCAAAGTGCTGAGATTACAGGCGTGAGCCACGGTGCCCAGCCTCACTGTGGCCCTTGGGAGGTCACTATTCTCAGCCCCGTTCTCCAGGGGACGAGGCTAAGGCTCAGAGAGGTGAAGCCACTGGCTGGGGATCACCCAGGCAGAGAAGGAAGGAGAGCTTTAGACTGATAACATTGCCAGAGAGGGAGAAAGAGAGGCAGCGTGTGCAGAGTGGGATGGAACCACAGGCCCGGGGAAAGACAGCCGGGCTCCTGAGTGGTCGCCGTCAGGTCTCTGCCCTCTCTGGACTTTGGTTTCCCCATATGATCAATGAGGCATAGAGGAGATCCTTTTGGGGCTTTCCCTGTAGAGAGGGGGAGACCAGAGGGGAAGGCGCCACAGGGGTCAGACCCACCTGCCAGGCAGCCAGGCAGCGGCTGCAGAGCAGGTGCCCGCACGGTTCGATCTTCACATCCTTGTTGCTCTCAGCACAGATCTTGCAGAGCTCAAATGTGGAGTCCATGGCCCAGTAGAGCTGCAGTTGCTCCTGGCAGGTGAGAGGATAGAGAAGACAGCGAGGGGCATGTTTCAGCCACGGGGACACAACTTGGGCCACAGGAAGAAAATCCCAAACCTCAGCTGGTTGTGGTGGCTCATGCCTGTAGTCCCAGCACTTTGGAGGCCGAGGTGGAGGGATCACCTGAGGTCGGGAGTTCGAGACCAACCTGGTCAACATGTTGAAACCCCGTCTCTACTAAAAATACAAAAATTAGCTGGGCATGGTGGTGAATGCCTGTAGTCCCAGCTACTCGGGAGGCTGAGGCAGGAGAATCACTTGAACCCGGGAGATGGAGGCTGCAGTGAGCTGAGATTGCACCATTGAGCTGCAGCCTGGGTAACAAGAGCAAAACTCCGTCTCAAAAAAAAAAAAAAAAAAAAAAAAAAGACAGGAAAATCCCAAACCTCTGTCTTGGTGCTGTGGCTCATGCCTGTAATCCCAGCACTTCTGGCAGCCAAGGCAGGTGGAATGCTTGAGCCCAGGAGTTCTGGACCAGCAAGGGCAGCATAGTAAGACCCCGTCTCTATTTAAAAAAAAAAACAAAAAACCTCTGTGCCAGACCTGAACCCTCTCCTAAGTCCAAGGTTGGCATGTCCAACGGCCTCCTACATGTCTTCACTCGTTTTTTTTTTTTTTTTTTTTTTTTTTTTGGAGACTGTCTTGCTCTGTTGCCCAGGCTGGAGTGCAGTGGCACGATCTTGGCTCACTGCAACCTTTGCCTCTGGGTTCAAGCGATTCTCGTGCCTCAGCCTCCTGAGTAGCTGGGACTACAGGCATGAGCCACCATACCTGGCTAATTTTTGTATTTTTAGTAGAGATGGGGTTTCACCATGTTGGCCAGGCTAGTCTCGAACTCCTGACCTCAAGTGATCTGCCCGCCTTGGCCTCCCAAAGTGCTGGAATTACAGGTGTGAGCCACCTCACCCGGCCATGTCTTCGCTCCTTGTTATGAGACTTCTTCTCCCCAGTTGTCTACACCCAGTGGTGCCAGATTTAGCAAATAAAAGTACTGAATGCTGCTAAATTTGAATTTCATTCTTTTTTTTTTTTTTTGTGGGTCGGAGTCCCACTCTGTTACCCAGGTTGAAGTGCAGGGTCGCGATCTTGGCCTACCGCAACCTCTAACTCCCAGGCTCAAGTGATCCACCCGCCTCAGCCTCCCAGAGTACTGGGATTACAGGCATGAACCACTGTGCCTAATCTAAATTTGAATTTCTTTCTTTCTTTTTTTTTTCTTTCTTGAGACCAAGTCTCACTCTGTTGCCCAGGCTGGAGTGCAGTGGTGTGATCTCAGCTCACTGCAACCTCCGCCTCCTGGGTTCAAGTGATTCTCGTGCCTCAGCCTCCCAACTCAAGTGCCTCAGCTGGGACTACAGGTGTGAGCTACCACACCCAGCTAATTTTTGTATTTTTGGTAGAGATGGGTTTCACTATGTTGGCCAGGCTGGTCTTGAACTCCTGACCTCAGGTGATCTGCCCGCCTTGGCCTACCAAAGTGCTGGGATTACGGGCGCGGTGGCACCCGGCCTCCAAATTTGAATTTCATGTAAACAGTGAATACAATTTGAAGTATAAGGATGTCCCAAATATTGCACAGTATATATTTATACTAAAACAAATTTAGGGCCAGATACAGTGGCTCATGCCTATAATCCCAGCACTTTGGGAGGTGGAGGCGAGAGGATCGCTGGAAGCTAGGAGTTCAAAACCAGCTTGGGCAACATGGCGAAACGCCATCTCTACAGAGAAATACAAAAATTAGCTGGGTGCAGTGGCTCACACCTGTACTCCCAGCTGCTCGGGAAGCTGAGGTGGGAGGATTGCTTGAGCCCGGTCGAGGCTGCAGTGAGCCATGATTGCACCACTGCACTCCAGCCTGGGTGACAGAAGAGATCCTGTCTCTAAAAATAAAAATAAATAAAAAATAAATTATTTATTTATTATTGTGTCTCTCTCACTCGTGGGGTGGCTGTGAAGATTAGGAGCTGGCATGGGGCTATCGCTGGCAAATGCTCAAATGCATTAGCTGTCCTGATGATCTCAGCAGCATCAGTTCCTTATTTAATCCCCGTGATCACCCCTGGGAAAGAGGCAGGAGGAGCCATATTTTCTGGAAGAATAACTGAGCCTCAGAGAGGTCAGGTGATTTACCCAAGGTCACACAGCCACCAAGCCAACACTCCAACCCCAGGCCTCTGGGCCAAGGCGACGTGGGGATGGCAGGGTCAGGGAATGGGGACCGCAGGTGCAGGTGCGGGTCTCACCTCTGACACGTGGATGCGCTGCTGGGGTTCTGCCTGGCCGAGCTCAGTCAGGTCTGGGTTGTGGTTCTTTCCATCTGGGTAGAGGTAGCTGGGGGAAGGGAAGAGAGGGGGACTGGGGGGCCATCCAGTATCTCCCACCCCCAGATGAACAAAGACCTTTACCCCCTACAGGGCCTCATATTTCCCTTGAGATGAGGATCTGCCCCAAATCCCTTGCTGGCCTGGGGTTATTTTCCCTCTGCCCGCCTCTAATTGGCACTGTGTCTTCTCAGATACCCCAGGGCAGGGCTATGTCCTCTCAGACTCCCAAGGTAGGGCACACGAAACCTCAGTGACTCAAGCTTCAGAAACAAGGATGAGATAGAATAAGAACCAGAAAATGGGATGAAAATTTCTGGCTTAGGGCAGGCGTGGTGGCTCACGCCTGTAATCCCAGCACTTTGGGAGGCCGAGGTGGGTGGATCATCTGAGGTCAGGAGTTCAAGACCAGCTTGGCTAACATGGTGGGACCCCGTCTCTACTGAAAATATAAAAATTAGCTGGGCGTGGTGGTGCATGCCTGTAATCCTAGCTACTCAGGAGGCTGAGTCAGGAGAATTGCTTGAATCCGGGAGGCAGAGGTTGCAGTGAGCCGAGATCATGCCATTGCACTGCAGCCTGGGCGACAGAGTGAGACTCTGTCGCAAAAAAAAAAAAAAAAAAAAAAAAAAAAAGGAAAATGTCTGGCTTAGCTCTTCTAGAACCTCACTCTTCTCCTCCATGCCCAAGCATAACAGATTTTAGCGTCACAGATCATGAAAGTGATCAAATCCTAGAATCTGATAGTATCAGGATGGAAAGACCCTCTGAGAACACCTGTACCACTTCTTCCCTCACAGACAGTGACCCAAGGCTCAGGGTGGGAAAGGCGCCTGCCCAAGGTCACACAGCAAGGACCAGAGAGACTCAGAACCAGGGTCGTAGGCCAGATCTCAGCACTGGGCTCCAGGACGCCGGAGAAGCAAGCTCTGGGCTCCCTGGGTCTCCCACTGGACCATTTCCTCGGCCTATCTGGCATGTCTCAACGCCACTCCAATTATCCCGACGGGGTCATGAGTCCCTGAGGCTAGTGGCCCTGCCTGGCCTGTCATGTGGAGCAGTGCAGGATCCCTGACCTGAGCCCCACAGCGGCTCTCCCACTAACACACTGTGTGACCTGGCTGGGGCCACTCTACCTTTCTGGCCTCAGTTTCCCCTTCTGTAACATGGACATAATCACGCCTGAGGCAAAGATTTGTGATGAGGATTAAATAAGACAGTGCTGGCCGGGCACGTTGGCTCACACCTGTAATCCCAGCACTTTGGGAGGCCGAGGCAGGCAGATCATTTGAGGCCAGGAGTTTGAGACCAGCCTGGCCAACATGGTGAAACCCCGTTTCTACTAAAAATAGCAAAATAAATAAATAAATAAAATAATAACTAGCCAGGCATGGAGGTGCGTGTCTGTAATCACAGCTACTTGGCAGGCTGAGGCAGGAGAATTTCATGAACCCAGGAGGCAGAGGTTGTAGTGAATGGATATCACACCACTGCACTCCAGCCTGGGCAACACAGCAAGACTCTGTCTCAAAAAAAAAAAAAAAAAGAAGAAATTTTAAAAATAAATAAGAAAGACAGTGCTTATAAAACATGCAGCCCTGGCTGGGAGCAGTGGCTCATGCCTGAATCCCAGAACTCTGAGAGGCTGAGGGGGAGGATTGCTTGAGCCCGGGGGTTCGAGACCAGCCTGGGCAACACAGAAAGACACTATGTCTAAAAAAAAAAAAATTAAAAAAGTTAGCTGGGCATGGTGGCATGTGCCTGTGGTCTCAGCTACTCAGGAGAGGCTGAAGTGGGAGAATCACCTGAGCCTGGGAGGTCGAGGCTGCAGCAGTGAGCCGTGGTCATGTCACTGCACTCCAGCTTGGGTGACAGTGAGACCCTGTCACAAAAACAAAACAAAACAAAACAAAACAAAACAAAAAAATGCAGCACTGGCCAGGTGCAGTGGTTTACACCTGTAACCCCAGCACTCTGGGAGGCCAAAGAGGGAGGGTCGCTTGAGCCCAGCAGTTTGAGACCAGCCTGGACAACATAGTGATATCTTGTCTCTATTTTTTTTTCTTTTTTTCTTTTTATTGAGGTGGGGGCTCACTATGTTGTCCAGGTTGGTCTCAAACTCTTGGGCTCAAGTGATCCTCCCACAAAGTTCTAGGATTTCAGGCATGAGCCACCATGCCTGGTGAATAATTTTTTTTTTTTTTTTTTTTTTGAGATGAAGTCTCACTCTCATCCCCTAGGCTGGAGTGCAATGGCGTGATCTCGGCTCACTGCAACCTCTGCCTCTTGGGTTCAAGCGATTCTCTTGCCTTAGCCTCCCAAGTAGCTGGAATTACAGGCGCCTGCCACCATGTCTGGCTAATTTTTGTATTTTTAGTAGAGATGGGGTTTTACCATGTTGGCCAGGCTGGTCTTGAACTCCTGACTTCAGGTGATCTGCCCGCCTTGGCCTCCCAAAGTGCTGGGATTACAGGCATGAGCCACAGTGCCCGGTGCAAATAAATTTTTTAAATTAAAAAAAAAATTTTAAATGCAGCATCCTCCTCTGTGCATAAACACCCAATAAGAAGGGACTTCTATGATTGACTTTATTTTATTCTTATTTTTATTTGTTGAGATAGAGTTTCGCTCTGTCGCCCAGGCTAGAGTGCAGTGGCGTGATCTCGGCTCACTGCAAGCTCCACCTCCTGACTTCACGCCATTCTCCTGCCTCAGCCTCCCGAGTAGCTGGGACTATAGACGCCCGCCACTGTGCCCAGCTAATTTTTTGTATTTTTAGTAGAGACAGGGTTTCACAGCGTTAGCCAAGATGGTCTCGATCTCCTGACCTCATGATCCACCCGCCTCAGCCTCCCAAAGTGCTGGGATTCCAGGCGTGAGCCACTGCGCCCGGCTTATGATTGACTTTATTTTTATGTTTTTGAGATGGAATCTCACTCTGTCACCTAAGCTGGAATGCAGAGGCGTGATCTTGGCTCACTGCAGCCTCAACCTCCCGGGTTCAAGCGATTCTCCTGTCTCAGCCTCCCGAGTAGCTGGGATTATAGGCATACACCACCACGCCTGGCTAGAGACCGGGTTTCACCATGTTGGCCAGGCTGGTCTTGAACTCCTGACCTCAAGTGATCTGCCTGCCTCAGTCTCCCAAAGTGCTGGGATTACAGACATGAGCCACCATGCCCAGCGTCTGATTTTTCTGTTTTAAATGGTCCCCAAGAGTAGCTGAAGTGTTGTCTCCTGTTCCTAAGCGAAAGAAGGCTGTGATGTGTCTTATGGAGAAAACGTGTGTGTCGTATAAGCTTCGCTGAGACACAAGTTATACTGTTGTTGGTTGTGAGTTCAATGTTAATGAACCAACAATAGGTACTGAATAAAGTGTCTTTTTGATTTTTTTTTTTCCTGAGACGGAGTCTCGCTCTGTCGCCCAGGCTGGAGTGCAGTGGCATGATCTCGGCTCACTGCAAGCTCCGCCTCCCGGGTTCACGCCATTCTCCTGCCTCAGCCTCCTGAGCAGCTGGGACTACAGGTGCCCGCCACCAAGCCAGGTTAATTTTTTTGTGTGTTTTTAGTAGAGACGGGGTTTCACCGTATTAGGCAGGATGGTCTCGATCTCCTAACCTCATGTTCCGCCCGTCTCGGCGTTCCAAAGTGCTAGGATTACAGGTGTGAGCCACCGCGCCTGGCCTTGAAAAAGTGTCTTTAAACAAAAACACACATAAAGGTTACTATGTTGTGATTAGTTGACAAAAATGTCGTGACCCAGCCGGGCAGGTGGCGTGCACCTGTAGTCCTAGCTACTCAGGACCCAAGAATGTATTTCCCCTGGGAGCAATGGCTTGGTATTCAACAATTCAGGGTGTGTGGTGACTTTATAGAAGATAATTACTGCAAATTGGCCAGGCGTGTGGCTCGCACCTGTAATCTGAGCACTGTGGGAGGCTGAGGCGGGCAGATTGCTTGAGTTCAGGAGTTCGAGACCAGCCTAGTCAACATGGTGAGACCTCCCCCCCATCTCTACGAAATATACAATAAAATTTTTTTGTTTTGTTTTGTTTTTTTCAGTGGAGTCTCACTCTGTCACCCAGGCTGGAGTGCAGTGGCGTGATCTCAGCTCACCGAAACCTCCACCTGCCAGGTTCAAGCAATTCTGCCTCAGCCTCCGGAGTAGTTGGGATTACAGGTGCGCGCCACTGTGCCCAGTTAATTTTTTTTTTTTTAATTTTTAGTAGAGATGGGGTTTCACCATGTTGACCAGGCTGGTCTTGAACTCCTGATCTCAGGTGATCCGCCCGCCTTGGCCTCCCAAAGTGCTGGGATTACAGGCATGAACCACTGTGCCCTGCCAAAAATGTTTAAAAAATTATATATTGAAAAATAAATAACAATTATTGCAAATAACAGCATATCTATCTATCTGTCGATCTATCTATCTGTCTATCTATCTATCTGGCTATCTAGCTAGCTACCTACCCAGCTATCTAGCTAGCTACCTACCCTCCTATCTCCTCTCTTGTATGTCAGTCATATAGATATGACTGATAAGAAAGTTCTGGCTAAAGGTGAAACTTTGAAAAGAAACCTGCCTTCTTGGACAGGCACGGTGGCTCACACCTGTAATCCCAGCACTTTGGGAGTCCAAGGAGGGAAGATCACTGGAGGTCAGGAGTTTGAGACCAGCCTGGCATAGCAAAACCCCATCTCTACTAAAAATCCAAAAATTAGGGCCGGGCATGGTGGCTCACGCCTGTAATCTCAGCACTTTGGGAGGCCGAGGTGGGTGGATCACGAGGTAAGGAGTTCAAGACCAGCCTGACCAACATGGTGAAACCCTATTTCTACTAAAAATACAAAAAAAAATTAGCCGGGCGTGGTGGTGCGTGCCTGTAATCCCAGCTACTCCGGAGGCTGAGGCAGGAGAATCGCTTGAACCCGGGAGGCAGAGGTTGCAGTGAGCCGAGATCATGCCATCGCAATCCAGCCTGGGCAACAGAGCGAGACTCCGTCTCAAAAAAAAAAACAAAAAAAACCCCACGTGTCTAGCAAGTTCTCCAGTTCTGTTTCTGCCCCATCAATCTAGATTCTAGAGCAGGATCTGATATCTAGAAGCAAAAGCTGGCCGGGAACGGTGGCTCACGCCTGTCATTTCAACACTTTGGGAGGCCAAGGCGGGCAGATGGCTTGAGCCCAGGGGTTCGAGACCAGCCTGGGCAACATGGCTAAACCCCATCTCATTTTTAAAAAATTAACTAAAATAAAAGAGAAAGAAAATAGAAACAAACGCTCTTGAGCTCAGTTCCAAGGAATGGAGCTCTTGCGGTTGTGCCCAGTGCCCCATACACTTCTCGGGGCTGTGCCTGGGCCCGACCTATGGCCATTTTGTGCAAACCTCAGAGGAGCCCCTTCCTCAAGACCTTTGACTGCCACCTGCTGGAACCTTCTAGTACTGCAGATTTGAGATGTCCCCTATGTGAATGGTTGCACCCTCAAACGTGGTGGCCGCCGGCAGTGCTCAACATGCAAGATCTTTCCAACCAGATTTTGCTGACACCCTCCTCCTACCAGAATGGAGACTCACAAGCCGTCCTTCTGTCCCTCCAGGAGCACCTGGGACAGGGGTTTGTCGGCAGGGATGGTCTGCAGGATGCTGCCATCTGAGCTCACATAGCCGATGGCCCACTGCCCCAGGCGAGTACAGCTGGGCCGGAAGATGTAGCTGGAGGGAGAGGTAGGTAGGATGGGGTGAGGAAGTGGTCACCGCCGTCCCTTTGGCAAACTCCCAGTCCCCCGCCCTGTTGGGAATCCAGGTGTCTAAGTCCTCACCCCCAGCTTCCCATCTTGTAGGCAATGGCATGTGCTAGATCCCCGCCTGCCTCTCTAGAGGATATATGCTGTTTTTACCTGCTTGGCTCTTTTATGATAAAAACAGCCCTGCTTCCATTTGGAGATCTCTCCCCGCTTCACTGGAGTTTAAACAAGGCCTGGGGTGGCCAATCAGTGCATTTCAGGACCCCTGACCACAGTGATAGGAGTCCATTCTGGGAATTTTGCTGGAAGCGTCAGAGCAAGGTGCCCCCTTTCTTACAGAGGTTGCTAAGAAGGTAGGGTACACAGCTGGGGCTTCTAGAAGTCATTTGCCACCGTGAGGAGAAACCGTGTTTGAGAATGAAGCAAACAGAGGAAAGCAGAGAAAGGGGATGAACAGGAACTGATTGCTGACAGTAGCTGTTGAGCACCTGGATCTGGCTGTGCCTGAAACCCACACCCTGGCCTTCTTTTCTTTTTTTTCTTTTCTTCCTTTTTGTTTTTGAGACAGAGTCTTGCTCTGTTACCCAGGCTGGAGTGCAGTGGCGGGATCCTGGCTCACTGCAACCTCCGCCTTTTGAGTTCAAGTGATTCTTATGCCTCAACCTCCCAAGTAGCTGGGACTACAGGCACACATCACCATGCCAGGCTAATTTTTGTATTTTTTTTTTATTTTTTTGAGATGTAGTTTCACTTTTGTTGCCCAGGCTGGAGTGCAATAGTGTGATCTTGGCTCACTGCAACCCCGCCTCCCGGGTTCAAGTGATTCTCCTGCCTCAGCCTCCCAAGTAGCTGGGATTACAGGCACATGCCACCACGCTTGGCTAATTTTTTTGTATTTTTAGTAGAGATGGGGTTTTACCATGTTGGCCAGGCTGGTCTTGAACTCCTGACCTCAGGTGATCCACCCACCTCGGCCTCCCAAAGTGCTGGGATTACAGGTGTGAGCCACTGCGCCCGGCCTGGCCTTTTCAATTACAGGAATTTATTCTTTCATTTTTTTTTCCCCCTTAAATCAGTTTGAAGTGTAACTGGAAGAATGCTAATGCACTCACCGTCCTACCCCTGCACCTCAGCCCTGCAGAGACTCACAAACCTGACCTTCTATTCTCCTGGTACCTAGACAGCTCAATTCTCAGCCCTCTAGGGGGACCCAACAGCTCAAAACTCCTGGTTGAAATAATGTAAGGACTCATATGTCTTGTTTTTCAGTCTCCTGTGCCAATAGGTGGGAAATTCATACTCAAAATATTGAACAGATGGTGCAACACGGCTCTGACCTACCAGAAACAGACCTTACCCTCAAGCAGGGTCTTTGGGCTCCTTGCTAGAGCGGGCACTGTCCCTTAGCTGCAGGATTATGGGACAGTACAGGAGGCCTCGAGAGAAGAGGCGGGCTGGGAGGGGCACTCAGTGTCCTGCCTCCGAGTTATCAACTCTCTGGGGTCCTGGGTACCTCTGTTCCCACTCTTGGAAGGACATCTGGTCTCCACCACGCACCAGCCCAGAGCCCAGATCCCTGAGCCCTGCAGCCTTGTTCTGCGGAGCCCTGGACGCTTTACCTGCCTGGCTTGTCCCTGCAGGCCTGCAGATGCTCTTGGACCTCATCATAGGTGAGGAAGGCCATGTAGCCTGGGTGGTTGACTGCCAGGAGCTGCCAGTTCTTGAGGAGTGTTGGCCATGGCTGGGGTGGGGCAGGACTTGGGTCAGGGAGAGACCAGGGAAGCAGCTCACATCCCTAAGTAGTCCCTAGGGCCCGAGAATCCAACCACCTCCTTCACACCCATGGTGGGCCTCAGGCATACCCCTTTTACAAGACCCCAAGCTCTTCTTTCTCCAGAACTCAGGAGTTTGGGACCCTAGCTTCCTCCTCCCTCAGACCCAAGAGTCCAGGCCCCCAGCCCTCTCCTCCCTCAAACCCTGGAGTCCAGGCCCTCACCCCCTCCTCCCTCAGACCCAGGAGTCCAGGCCTCCACCCCCTCCTCCCTCAGATCCTGGAGTCCAGGCCTCCAGCCCCCTCCTCCCTCAGACCCAGGAGTCCAGGTCCCAGCCCCTCCTCCCTCAGACCCAGGAGTCCAGGTCCCAGCCCCTCCTCCCTCAGACCCAGGAGTCCAGGTCCCAGCCCCTCCTCCCTCAGCCCCTCCTCCCTCAGACCCAGGAGTCCAGACCCCCAGCCCCTCCTCCCTCAGACCCAGGAGTCCAGACCCCCAGCCCCTCCTCCCTCAGACCCAGGAATCCAGGATTCAGCCCCTCCTCCCTCAGACCCTCCTCCCTCAGACCCAGGAGTCCAGACCCCCAGCCCCTCCTCCCTCAGACCCAGGAATCCAGGATTCAGCCCTCTTCTTCCTCCTGGACACGAGTCTAGCTCCCAGCCTTGGCCTTCCCTGACCTGAAAGAGCCTGGTGAAGACGTCGAACTCGAAGATGGACACGTGCCCGCTGCAGGTGAGGTCGATGGTGGTGCGCAAGGCCAGGGCTGTGCAGCCTGGTTCCACAGGGTGGCAGGTGCCCAGGAGGGACTCAAACTCAGCCCAGGGCAGCACACACCTGGGTGGGAGAGACACCGCTGAAGCCTCCCGGAGCCTATGATGGGAGGCTCTCCAGGAAAGAAGCAGCTGTGGGCCCGGACTCCTGGGTCCCTGGGCCAGGGCAGGATGGGGCTCCGGGAGCTGAGGGTCCCTGAGGACAAGGGCTTACTCACCGGGCTCCGCAACGCTCCCTCCAGAAGATGTGGGCTGGGGCCTTGGTGAGCTGGTACATGTGTCCACAGTACTTTCCCCCGGGGAAGAGTGCATGCAGCTCTGCGTGCATGTGGCTGAAGATGATGGCCAGCTTGGCCAGCTGTCGCCTGTGGGGATGGGCAAGGACTCCAGCTATCCTTGGGGCTCCCACTGACACCCTCTTCCTCCCCTCATGGGGAACACCTGCAGAGATAAGGCTCTGGACTCTCTCCTCAGTGTAAGGTAAGAGTCCATTCCTGCTGGGCGTGGTGGCTCACGCCTGTAATCTCAGCACTTTGGGAGGCTGAGGTAGGAAGATTGCATGAGGCCAGGAGTTTGAGACCAGCCTGGCCAACGTAGCAAGACCTCCTCTCTACCAAAAAATAAAAAGATTAGCCTGGCATGGTGGTGCACGTCTGTGGTCCCAGCTACATGGGAGGTTGAGGTGGGAGGATCACTTGAGCCCAGGAGTTGGAGGCTGCAGTGAGTCATGATGGTGCCACTGCCCTCCAGGCTGGGCGACAGGGCCAGACATTGTGTCCAAAAAAAAAAAAAAGAGACACTACAAAATATTTAATATAAAGAAGTGGCATGGGTCACTGAACTAGACCTTGTTCTGGGCTCTGGACCCCAAACCTCGTCTGCCCTGTCACTCTGAGATGCCTTCCTCAGTGCAGAACAGCAGAGGGGTGGCCTCCAGGCAGGTCCTGGGTCTGCAGCCAGCTGTTCCTCAGGAACTAAAGACCAAGTGGGTAGTCCAGGCAGAAACCGAGATGGGGGCCTAATGATCAGTTTCTTTGGGTGCGTCCATCTACCTCTCCTCCACCTAGGAGCCCATGGGGTCTCCACATTCTGAGGCCTGATCCTCCCAGCTGGGCCTCCCAGAGAGCTGGGATTACAGGTGTGAGCCACTGTACCCGGCCAGATCAGGCCAAGCTCTGATCACAAACGTGCACACATCTAGAGAACTTTGAATCAGAGAATAATAGTAATAGCTAACTTTTATTTTATCCTCAATGTAGGAAGCCCCATGGGGTCCACGAATTCTGAGATAGTGGGATAGTGGGAACCAGAATTGGGCTGCTGGGTGACCAAGGAAATGGCAAAATGGGGCTGAGGGCATGGGCACCCAAGGAAGGAGAAAACTGGGTGGCCCATGTTCCAGGTTCCTTTAGGAAGGAGGGGCTGGGGCCTGGACCTCTGGGTCTGAGGGAGGAGGGGCTGGGGCCTGGACCCCTGGATCTGAGGGAGGAGGGGCTGGGGGCTGGACCCCTGGGTCTGAGGGAGGAGGGGCTGGGGGCTGGACCCCTGGGTCTGAGGGAGGAGGGGCTGGGGCCTGGACCCCTGGGTCTGAGGGAGGAGGGGCTGGGCGCTGGACCCCTGGGTCTGAGGGAGGAGGGGCTGGGGGCTGGACCCCTGAGTCTGAGGGAGGAGGGGCTGGGGCCTGGACCCCTGGGTCTGAGGGAGGAGGGGCTGAAGGCTGCACCCCTGGGTCTGAAGGAAGAGGGACTGGAGCCTGGACCCCTGAGTCTGAGGGAGGAGGGGATGGGGGCCTGAGTTCCTGGGTCTGAGGGAGGAGGGGCTGGCAGCAAGACCTGGGCCTCACCCCTGAGGACTTTGTTCTGGAGCGAAGGCTCACCTGAGTCTGGAGCCCGCCCGGAAGAGCTCGTCGTTGGCACTCCTTTGGCCCCGGGGAGGCAGCAGCGCGGCCACCTGCCTGCTCTTGGCCTCCAGATTGGCCAGGTAGATGAGTAGAAAGTCCCCGGGGCCGCCGGGACCCCCGGGGCCGCCTCCGCCGGCCGCCCGCCGAGAATGGGCCACCTCTCGAAGCAGCTGCGCTGTGCGGGGCAGCAGGTCCCGCAGCGAAGGGGGACTCACGGACAGCCGGGGGTCGCCGCATTGCTCTTCTAGGCGCTGCAGCATCCTGACTGCCCGGCCCAGGGCGCGGGCCTCTTCCCACTGTCGCCCCCACGGGGCCACCGCCAGAGCCATGGGAGCCTCGCGTGTGCCGGCAGGGACCGGTGCGCCCGGGATACGCACGGCCTCGCCCAGAGTGAAAGGAGAGGGCGGGTCCTAGAGAACCGGGGAGGGGCCTGCAGGTACCAGTGTCTCCAAAGGGGGTGGGGACTGGAGGACCTGGCACGTGGGTCTTCAAGAGGTGGGATTTGGAGGCCGGGAGCGGTGGCTCATGCTTGTAATCCCAGCACTTTGGGTGGCCGAGGTGGAAGGATCACGTGAGCCCAGGAGTTCAAGACCAGCCTGGGCAACATAGTGAGGCCCCATCTCTAAAAAATGTTTAAAAAATAAAATAAAATGTGGCCGGGAGCGATGGCTCACAACTGTAATCCCAGCACTTTGGGAGGCTGAGGCAAGCAGATCACCTGAGGTCAGGAGTTCGAGACCAGCCTGGCCAACATGGTGAAACCGTGTCTCTAATAAAAATACAAAAAAGAAAAAAAAATTAGCTGGTGCGGTTTGAGTTTGATTCTCAAAAAGGAGCAGGGTGGGGTGGCTTTGGTGGGTAGCGGTAGGAGGGGGCTTCTCAGTGGGTGGGTGGGAAGTGCAGGTAGGATGTCTGGGTCCCTTCAGAGAGGGGCAAAGGGCTAGGGGAGGCCTGGGACTTCTTTTTTTTTTTTTGAGACAAGGTCTTGCTTTGTCACCCAGGCTGGAGTGCAGTGGTGAGATCTTAGCTCACTGCAACCTCTGTCTTCCAGGCTCAAGTGATCCTCCCACCTCACCCTCCTGAGTAGCTGGGGCCACAGGCGCGCATCAGCAGTTCTGGCTATTTTATTTTAATTTTTGTATTTTTAGTAGAGACGGGGGTCTCACTATGTTGCCCAGGCTGGTTTTGAACTTCTGAGCTCAAGCGATGCGTCCGCCTCGGCCTCCTAAAGTGCTGGGATTACAGGCGTGAGCCACTTTGCCCTGCCGTGGGTCTCTTCTTGGAGAGGGGAGGGGAAGGGCTGGGAGCTGCCGGGAGGTGGGACTTGGACACAGCACTTTGTCGAGTGGTATGGGACTTTGGTCGTGGCATGGGGTTAAAGGTCAGATAACTGAGATTTCAAGGAGGAAACGGTCAGGGAGGCATTGCTATCTCTCTGTCTCCGAGGAAGGAGGCACAGAGCCACCAGGCCCGTGGGTTCCCTAGAAGCAAGGGTTGGAAAGTGGGTGTCTGCGGGGACAGGAATTTGGCAACAAGATTTCTGGGTCCCGTAATGGTGTGACATGGGAGAAATCAGGCCAGAGTTAAGATACTCCTGAGTCCCAAAGAAGCCAGGCGGGAGGATGGGGTTCAAGACTGCAGGGGCGGGGAGCAACTCGTTTGTATAGGGGTGGCCGGGCGTGGCTTTCACCCAACCTGTAGAACCTGTAACATCAGCCTGGTTGCTCGGTTGCTCGCTGGGCAGCCATCGGGGCGCTGTGGGCCTCGCCTCCTAAGCAAGGCATTCTGGCCACGCCCCATCCCAGGCCAAGCCAAGTTCTTTCTTTTTTTTTTTTTTTTTTCTTTTTTTTTTTCTTTTTCCTGTGATACAGGGTCCTGCTCAGTCTTGCTCTGTTGCTCAGGCTGGAGTGCAGTGGCCTAATCATAGCTCACTGCAGCCTGGATCTCCTGGGCTCAATCAATCCTGCCTGCTCGGCCTCCTAAAGAGCTGGGATTACAGGCGTGAGCCACCATGCGTGGTCAGACCAGGCCAAGTTCTGATTGCAAATGTGCACATATCTAGAAAACTTTGAATCAGAGAATAATAGGAATAACTAACTTTTATTTTATTTTTTTGAGACAGGGTCTTGATCTGTCTCCTAGGCTGGAGTGCAGTGGTTTGATCACCACTCATTGCAGCCTTGGCCTCCGGGGCTCAAGTGATACTCCTGTCTCAGCCTCCCTAGTAACTAGGACTACAGGCATGCACTGCCACGTTGGCTATTTTTTTTTTTTTAATTTTTAGTAGAGACAGTGTCTCAGTGTGTTGCACAGGCTGGTCTCGAACTCCTGAGCTCAGGCGATTCTCCAGCCTGGGCCTCCCACAATGCTGGGATTACAGGCATGAGCCACTACACCTGGCCATACCTAGCATTTATTGAATGCTTGCTGTCTATCAGGCCCTGTGTGTAATGCTTTGCAAACATTTGCACGCTGAATTCTCAAAAGTCCTTTGAAGTTGGAGGGTAGGGGGCATAGGATGAGAGCCGAAACTCCCAATACACCCTGAGCCCCTCCTTAGCCCCACCCCCATCTTGTAGGAATTGAAAATCTTAAAAATTTTTCTTTAAATTAAAAAACGACCAAAAAAAAAAAAAAAAAGATCAGGCCGGGTGCGATGGCTCTTGCCTGTAGCCTGTAATCTCAGCACTTTAGGAGGCCAAGGCGGGCAGATCACTAGAGTTCAGGAGTTTGAGACCAGCCTGGCCAACATGGTGAAACCCCATCTCTGCTAAAAATACAAAAATTAGGCTGGGCACAGTTGCTCATGCCTGTAATCCCAGCACTTTTGGAGGCCGAGGTGGGTGGATCACTTGAGGTTAGGAGTTCGAGACTAGCCTGGCCAACATGGCAAAACCCCCTCTCTATTAAAATACAAAAATTAGCTGGGCGTGGTGTTGCATGCCTGCAGTCCCAGCTACTCAGGAGGCTGAGGCAGGAGAATCGCTTGAATCCAAGAAGCAGAGATTGCAGTGATCCAAGACTGCGGCACTGTGCTCCAGCCTGGGCGACAGAGTGAGACTCTGCCTCAAAAATAAATAAATAGATAAATAAAAATAAATAAATAATAAAAATAATACAAAAATTAGCTGGGCATGGTGGTATGCCTGTAATCCCAGTTACTTATGAGGTGGAGGCAGGAGAATCGCTTGAACCCAGGGGGGAAGAGGTTGCAGTGAGCTGATATCATGCTACTGCACTCCAGCCTGGGCGACAGAGCAAGACTCTGCCTCAAAAAACAAAACAAAACAAAACAAAACAGGATGAAAACCCATTAGCCTGAAAAAGTTCAAAGTGTTGACTATGCAAGTATTGTCAAGGAGCTGCTGTGAGTGCAAATGGACAAACTACATTGGAGAGCAATTTAGCAGCATCCACGAGACCTTTGGACAAATGGACAGGTCATTTATCCAGCTACCTCTTTCAGAGCTGTGGCTCGTAAACACTTTTGCTGGACATTAATACAGCTATAGGCACCTGAAGCAAAAGTTTCACAGAAGAGCTCTCACTCTATGAGCATGCACTCTAATAGCTTCTATTTAATTCCATTTCATTAAAGGAAAAATTGTTTATAACCCACTAAATTGATTTCACAACCCACTAATGGATCTTGATGGGCCGTTTGAAAAATACTGCCCTAAGAAACTCCAAGAGACGTGTTCAGGGATGTCAACTGCATTCTTGTCGGAAGTGGAGGAAAGTGGCAACAAGGTGGGTGTTCACCACCAGCAGCCTGACATAAATTGTGGTGTACTCTCACAGTAAACTCTTGTGCAGCAATCAAGGTGAATGAACTGGACACAAATACCAAGAGTGTGTGTCATAAACACATAATAATGAGTGGCCTGGGTTGAATCATTCCCCTCCCCACCAAGTTCACGTTCACTGGAATTTATGAATGTGACCCTATATGGAAATAAGGTCTTTGCAAATGTAATCAGATCAGGATAAGTTTCTATTGGATTAGAGTGGGTCCTAAATCCGACTGATGTCCTTATGAAAAGGAAATTTGGATACAGTTACAGGTGCACACACACACAACATATGATGATGGCGGCAGAGAGATTGGAATGATGCATCTATAAGCCAAACAACACCAAAGATTACCAGTGAACACCACAAGCTGGAAGAGGTGTGGTGCTCACGCCTGCAATCCTGTCACTTTGGGAGGCTGATGTGGGAGAATCGATTGAAGCCAGGAGTTTGAGACGAACCTGGCAACATAGCAAGGCCCTGTCTCTACAAACAAAAACAAAAACAAACAAAGCAAAACCAAAGAACCAAAAGTGGTTGGGTACAGTGGCTCACGCCTGTACTCCCAGCACTTTGGGAGGCCAAGGCAGGCGGATCACGAGCTCAGGAGTTCGAGACCAGCCTGACCAACGTGGTGAAACCCCATCTCTACCAAAAATACAAAAATTAGCCGGGTGTGGCAGCACGCACCTGTAATCGCAGCTACTCAGGAAGCCGAGGCAGGAGAATCGCTTGAACCCAGGAGTCGGAGGCTGCAGTGAGCCAAGATCATGCCACTGCACTCCAGCCTGGGCAACAGGGCGAGACTCCGTCTGAAAAAGACAAAAACAAAAAACAAAAACAACAAAAAAACTGGGTGTGCTGGGATGCTGCCTGTGGTCCCAGCTACTTGGGAGGCTGAGGTGGGAGGATTGCTGGAGCCCAGGAGTTTGAGGCTTCAGTGAGCTTTTTGTTTTTGTTCTTGTTTTTTTGAGAGGGAGTCTCGTTCTGTTGCCCAGGCTGGAGTGATGTGGAGTGATCTCGGCTCACTGCAACCTCCGCATCCCAGGTTCAAGCTATTCTCTTGCCTCTCAGCCTGCTGAGTAGCTGAGATTACAGGCACCTGCCACTATGCCCAGCTAATTTTTTTCTCTTTTTAGGAGAGACGGGGTTTCACCATGTTGGCCAGGCTGGTCTCGAACAGCTGACCTTGTGATTCACCTGCCTCAGCCTCCCAAAGTGCTAGGATTACAGGAGTGAGCCACCGCGCCCAGCTTCGGCTTCAGTGAGCTATGATTGTGTTGCTGTACTCCAGCCTGGATGATGCAGTGAGATCTTGTCTAAATAAGAAAAAAAAAATCTGCAACTATATGAACTCTTTTCCCAGATTTGACAGGTTTTTTTGTATCCACTTTGCAACTATAAGAACTCTTTTTCCAGATTTGACTCAAAGTGGATACAAATGAAGTGAATGACATGAAAAGATGCTCCACAATGTGATCCATTAAGGAAATGAACATCAAAACCACAGTGAATGCTGCTTTGCACCCACTACGATGACTGTCATAAACAAGACAGACAATCACAAGTGTTGGCAAGGATATGGAGAAATAATTGGAACCCTCTACGCTGTTGGTGGGAATGCAAAATGTTGCAGCTGCTTTGGAAAACAGTTTGGCAGCTCCCCAAAATGTTAAACATAGGGCTAGAGCATTCCTACGTGTATATATATCCCAGAGAATTGGAAGCATATATCTACCCAAAGACTTGTGGAAACAACCTAAATGTCCATCAGTTGAAGAATGGATAAACAAAATGCGGTGTCTACTCATACAACAGAAAATTATTTGGCCATTAAAAGGAATGATTTTTTGTTTGTTTGTTTGTTTTGAGATAGGGTCTTGCACTGCCTCCCAGAGTGGAGCACAGTGGCACAATCGTGAGGCTGAGACAGAAGAATGGCGTGAACCTGGGAGGCAGAGGTTGCAGTGAGCCGAGATTGAACCATTGTACTCCAGCCTGGGCAACAGAGTGACACTCTATCTCAAAAAACAAAACAAAACAAAACAAAAAAAACAGTCTGGTGATAATTGCACTATTCTGTGAATATACTAAAGTCATTGAATTGTACACTTTTTAAAATTTTATTTTTATTTTTATGGAGACGAGGTCTCACTGTGTTGCCCAGGCTGGTCTTGAACTCCTGAGTACAAGTAATTCTCCCACCTCGGCCTCCCAAAGTGGTGGGATTACAGGCGTGAGCCACCGCACCCCGCCAGAACTGTACACTTTAAAGAGGTAAATTGTATGGTATACACATTATATCTCAATAAAACAGGCTGGATCAGAAAGCCAAATACCGCTCATTCTCACTTGTAAGTGGGAGCTAAACGTTGAGTACTTAGGGACATAAAAATGGCAACAATAGAAACTGGGGACTTCTAAAAGGAGGAGGGAAGAAGGGAGGGGGCAAGGGTTGAAAAACTGTTGGGTACTATGCTCAGTACCTGGGTGACGGGATCAATCGTACCCCAAACCTCAGCATCATGCAATATACCCAGGTAACAAGCCTGCACATGTACCCCCTGAATCTAAAATGAAAGTGGAAAAAAAAAAAAAAGAAAGAAAGCTATTAAATAAAAAGTGGAGACCTGAGGATAGCCACAAGAGGACGCCCTGAGCACAGGGTTACCTCCTCCCTTGGGAACGGAGTTTCTCGGCCACGCCTCAAACTATGGCCATACCTTCGAGGCCCTGGCCACGCCTCTGGGACTGTGGTCACACCCCCAAGGCCCTAGCCCCACCCCTACACCTTAACCACACCCTAAGGTCCTGGTCACACCCTCAAAGCAGTGTCTGAAGCAGCCCATTCACGCCCCCAACTCCCCAGACTCTGACCACAAATGCTTGCAAGACTTAGAGATCCTCGGAAACACAGAACCTTAAACCATAGACTTTTTTTTTTTTTTTTTTTTTTTGAGACGGAGTCTCACTCTGTCGCCCAGGCTGGAGTGCAGTGGCATGAACTCTGCTCACTGCAACCTCCGCCTCCCGGGTTCAAGCGATTCTCGTGCCTCATGCTCCTGAGTAGCTGGGATTACAGGCGCATGTCACCACACCCGGATCATTTTTTGTATTTTTAGTAGAGACGGAGTTTCACCATGTTGGCCAGGCTGGTCTCGAACTCCTGAGCTCAAGTGATCTGCCCGCCTCGGCCTCCCAAAGTGCTGGGATTATAGGCGAGAGCCACCGCACCCGGCCAGAATCACAGACTCTTAAACCATGACTTTTACTTTGAAATCATTTGTTTTTCTTTTGAAATTATTTTAAAGTTACAGAGAAGTTGCAAGAATAGTTTCAGACATTATGTCCCTTTGCCTCTAAATGCTTCAGTTGCATTTCCAAGTGTAAGGATGCTCTCTTACACCACCACAGTACAGAGGAGCAGTGTACATTTCTCAGTGACGCTAGTATCCAACAGTGCAGCCTGTATGCAAATTGCCAGCTGTCCCCAAACTATCTGTCATAGCAAAAAGTTTTCGTCTCTTCAGTTTCCTTCAGTCTGGTGTAGTTCCTTGGCCTTTCTTTGTTTTTCATGGAATTGACATTTTTGAAGATTATAGGCTAGTTGTTTGGAGAAGGTCTCCTTGATTTGGGTTTGTGTGATGTTTCCTTGTGATTAGATTCTGGTGGCAGGAGTGTTACAGAAGTGATGCTGTGTCCTTCTCTGTACACGATATTGGGAGGCACATGATGCTGGTTGTCCCATGAATGCTGACAGATTTGGTCGGTTGGTTATGGTGAATCATGGAATCCCAGACCTATCGATTCACCAAGTCAGTCTCTTCCATCCCTGGGCCACAGTTTCCCTTTCTATAAAATAAAAGCCTGGCTTATGTGAAGGTCTGCAAACACACATAAAGAACAGATGCGTCGGCCAGGCGCAGTGGCTCATGCCTGTAATCTCAGCACTTTGGGAGGCCGAGGCGGGCGGATCATGAGGTCAGGAGATCGAGACTATCCTGGCTAACACGGTGAAACCCCATCTCTACTAAAAATACAAAAAATTATCCGGGCGTGGTGGCGGGCGCCTGTAGCCCCAGCTACTAGGGAGGCTGAGGCAGGAGAATGGCATGAACCCGGGAGGCAGAGCTTGCAGTGAGCTGAGATCGCGCCACTGCACTCCAGCCTGTGCGACAGAGCGAGACTCTGTCTCAAAAAACAAACAAACAAACAAACAATGAAAACAAAAGATGTGTTCTGTTTACCTCTCACACTCTTTTTTTTTTTTTCTTTTTCTTTTTTGAGACAGAGTCTCCCTCTGTCGCCCAGGCTGGAGTGCAGTGGCTGAATCACAGCTCACTGCAACCTCTGCCTCTGGGTTCAAGCAATCCTTCCACCTCAGCCTCTCAAGTTGCTGGGTGCCACCATACCTGGCTAATTTTTGTAGAGATGGGATTTTGCCATGTTGCCCAGGCTGGTCTTGAACTCCTGGCCAATCCACTCACCTTGGTCTCCCAAAGTGCTGGGATTACAGGTGTGAGCCACTGTGCCCTGACTCTGTGTGTGTGTGTGTGTGTGTGTGTGTGTGTTTGAGGCAAAGTCTCTCGCTGTCACTCAGGCTGGAGTGCAGTGGCATGGTCACAGCTCACTGCAGCCTCAACCTGCTGGGCTCAAGTGATCCTCCCACCTCAGCCTTCTGAGTATCTGGGACTGCAGGCACGTGCCACCATGTTTGGGGTTGAGCCGGGGTCTACCCATGTTGCCCAGGATGGTCTTGAACTCCAGGGGTCAGTCTGTCCTCCCACCTCAGCCTCATGAAGGGTTGGGATTATAGGTGTGAGCCACTGCGCCCGGCCAATGCTCTTAAAGCCATTTTTTGGAATATCACAGGCATTTAGAATCTGGCAGATTTCATGCACGCATCTAGGAGAGATGTCCTCTGCCTTTCTGGGTTTACTCAATGTGGTGAGAACAAGTGAGTGGGGCCCCGAGAAATGCATTGAAGGTATGACTTCTGGCGTTAGAGCTGTCCCTGGAATGCTAGGGCAGTCACCCATGAGGAGCTTTGGAAGTTGAGGGGTGAGTGATTAAATTATTATTATTATTTTTCTGTCATCCAGGCTGGAGTGCAGTGGCACGATCTTGGCTCACTGCAACCTCCCCCTCCCAGGTTCAAGCAATCCTCCCACTTCAGTCTCCCTAGTAGCTGGGACTACAGATGTGTGCCACCATACCCAGCACATTTTTGTGTTTTTAGTACAGATGGGGTTTCACCATGTTGGCCAGGCTATGAGTGCTTAATTCTGTGAAGGCTGGGAGGCTGGAGACCCCAAGCAGGACCCTTCCCCCATCTTTGGAGTCTGCCTTTCTCCAGCGGAAGGGGGAAGAGTATGGAAGGACATGTGCCCAGTCCCAAGGTCTAGGAGGCTGAGAGGGGATTTCCATGTGTACAGAGGCCAGATCCCTTGTTTTAGAGAAGTTACTTACAAAGTTCAGTGCTGGGTTCAGCTCTCAGGCCCGGGGACAGTTTCTCACACACGAAAAGCCACATCACCCACAGCCTAGATCCACAAGCACAAGAGGACTTCCAACACCCTCCAGGCTGATGATGGGCCAGGTCCTGTGCTAAGTGCCTGATACCACACTCTTATTAAATGCCCAACAACCCAACAACCCCAAGGGGTCTGGGGGATTCCCATTTTACAGGTGAGGAAACTGAGGCTCAGTGTGGTGAAGTCACTTCACCTTGAGTCATTCAGTCATTTGGTAGCAGAGCCCTGGTTGTGACAGATACACGTGTGGCCCCTCAATAGCCATTCTCTTCTCTTCCTTTTGTAACAGAACCCCTGAATTTTGGCTGGGTACATGCCGCCCAGATGAAACCACATTTCCCAGCCTCTGTTGTGGTAGGTGTGGTCATGTGACTAAATTCTGGCCAAATAGGATGTGATGTGTATGATGTGTACGACTTCTGGGTTGTAGCTTTAAAGGATAGGGGCATACAGTTGACTTCTGTTTCTTCTTTCCAATTGTTGGAATGTGGATGTGATGGTGGGAGCCGGAGCAGCCATTTTGGACCACACAATGGAAGTGTGCAGTGAGGGCAGCAGAACAACCAGGTAGAAGGAGCCTCGATCTCTGACATCCTTGGCTACTATTCTAGATGTGGGTGTTCACTGGGCCTTTACGGGAGAGAAAAATAGACTTTCATCTTATTTAAGCTACTATAGGCTGGACGTGGTAGCTCACGCCTGTAATCCCAGCACTTTGGGAGGCCGAGGTGGGTGGATCACCTGAGGTCGGGAGTTCAAGACTAGCCTGACCAACATGGTGAAACCCCATCACTACTAAAAATACAAAAATTAGCCAGGTGTGGTGGCAAGGGCCTGTAATCTCAGCTACTTGGGAGGCTGAGGCAGGAGAATCGCTTGAACCTGGGAGGTAGAGGTTGCAGTGAACTGAGATTTTGCCACTGCACTCCAGCCTGGGTGACAGAGCAAGACTCTGTCTCAAAAAAAAAAAAAAGCTACTATATTTCTTCTTTTATTTATTATATTTTTAAAGACAGGGTCTCACTCTGTCACCCAGGTTGGAGCATAGTGGTGCAATCATAGGTCACTGTAGCCCTGACCTCTCGGTGTCAGGTGGTCCTCCTACCTCAGCCTCCTGAGTAGCTGGGACTACAGATGCACGCTACCATGCCTGGTTAATTTTTGTGTTTTTTTTTTTGTAGAGATAGGGTTTCGCCATGTTACCCAGGCTTTTGCCATGTTACTCAGGCTTTTTGTTTTATATATTTTTAAAGATAGGGTCTCTCTCTGTTGTCTAGGCTGGAGTGCAGTGGTGCAATCATAGCTCATGGCAGCTTCAAACTCCTGTCAGCCTTTTTTTTTTTTTTTTTTTTTGAGATGGAGTCTCTCTCTGTCACCCAGGCTGGAGTGCAGTGGTGTGATCTCTGCTCACTGCAAGCTCCGCCTCCCGGATTCACCCCATTCTCCCTCCTCAGCCTCCCGAGTAGCTGGGACTACAGGTGCCTGCCACCACGCCTGGCTAATTTTGTTTTTGTATTTTTAGTAGAGACGGGGTTTCACCATGTTAGCCAGGATGGTCTCGATCTCCTGACCTCGTGATCTGCCCACCTCAGCCTCTCAAACTGTTGAGATGACAGGCATGAGCCACTGCGCCCTGCCTCAGCCTTTGAATCGCTAGGACCACAGGCACCTAATATAATTTTTTTTTTTTTTTTTTAGAGACAGGATTTTGCTATGTTGCCCAGGCTGATCTCAAACTCCTGGGCTCAAGCAATTCTCCTGCCTTGGCCTCCAAAAGTGCTGGAATTACAGATGCGAGCCACTTCACTCTTTCAAGAGATGGAGTCTCACTGTGTTGCCCAGGCTGGTCTCAAACTCCTGGGCTCAAGTGATCCTCATGCCTCAGCCTCCCTCCCGAGTAGCTATGACTACAGGTGTGTGCCACCATGCCCAGCTATATTCTTTAATTTGGTTACAACCGTGGAATAAAAAAATGTAGTGAAAACACACATCTAGGCTATGAACTCATTGCTCCATTTTTGCACCAGGACAAAGAATAGGTCTCATCATCTCTACTTTGTTTCCTCTGACCTCAAAACTGTCAAAAATTCTTGGATGATGGCAACAGCAATTCCCATTTATGAAGTTCTTACTCAGCACCATGGCTTGTAATAAATATTGCACAAATTTATTCCCCTCCGCTTTTTTTTTTTTTTTTTTTGAGACAAGGTGTCTCTGTCACCCAGGCTGGAATGCAGTGGCACAATCTTGATTCACTGCGGCCTTGACCTCTTGGGCTCAAGTGATCCTCCCACCTCAGCCTCCCCAGTGGGTGGGACTACAGGCGTGCACCACCACACCGGCTAATTTTTGTTTTTTTTTGAGAGACAGGGTTTCACTATATTGCCCAGGCTGGTCTTGAACTCCTGGGCTCAATCTATCTGCCCACCTCCAGCTGCCAAAGTGCTAGGATTACAGGCGTGAGCCACTGTGTCCCATTAATTTTTTTTTTTTTTCGGTTTGGACAGGAAGCAGGATTTATTGATGGGTGTGAGTAAGCAGGGCTCGCCACTATTCCAGGGGCCCATGATTGGGGATGTATCTGATGCCACAGCCATCCGGGATGAGCTACTTCTCAGCCACCGTGTCTTCACATTCATCTGCACTAAACTTGGTAAAGTCCCACCGCCTTGAGATGTGGGTCTTCTGGTGGCCAGGGAACTTGAACTTGGCCCTGGGTAGGGCCTCAATCACATGTTCCATGTTCTGCAGCTTGGTGCGGATGGACGTGATGCCTTACCCAACGTGAACCCTGGCCACCACACCCTGGGGCTTTCCAGAGGCGCCTCCCATACCTGTCTGGAGTCTAGACTGGGGTGAGGTCAAGATGAGAAACATGAACATACATTGGAAAGGGCTATCTCCAAGGTCCCTTAAGGCCACCCCTACACGCAGCAGGCTGGGTATACTACTGAGGGCACTGCTGTTTGCCGCCACTGCATACGAGGAGAGGAGCACAATTAGCTTGACTAGTATTCATGTTTAAACCTTGGAGCAAACCTGCAAGTTGCTCTAAGGATTAAACATAAATATTGGCTGGGTGCGGTGGCTCATGCCTGTAATCTCAGCACTCTGGGAGGCCGAGGTGGGCGGATCCCCTGGGATCAGGAGTTTGAGACCAGCCTGATCAACATGGTGAAACCCTGTCTCTACTAAAAATACAAAAACTTAGCTGGACCGGTGGTGGGCACCTGTAGTCCCAGCTACTTGGGAGGCTGAGGCAGGAGAATTGCGTGAACCCAGGAGGCGGAGCTTGTAGTGAGCCGAGATTGCGCTGCTGCACTCCAGCCTGGGCGACAGAGTGAGACTCCATCTCAAAAAAAAAAATTAATAAATAAAATAAAAAATTAGCTGGGCATGATGGCGCATGCCTGTAATTCCAGCTACTTGGGAGGCTGAGGGAGGAGAATCACTTGAACCTGGGAGACAGAGGTTGCAGTGAGCCGAGATTGCACCACTGCACTCCTCCAGCCTGGGTGACAGAGTGAGACTTGGTAACAACAACAAAACAAAACAAAACAAAACAAAACAAAACAAAACAAAACAGAGACAGGATCTCCCTCTGGCACCCAGGCTGGAATGCAGTGGCGTGATCATAGTTCACTGCAGCCTTGACATCCCGGGCTCAAGTGATGCTTGAACCTCAGACTCCTAAGTAGCTGGGACTGCAGGCACCCACCACCATGCTCATGCTCAGCCAATACATTTTTTGATCTTTTGTAGAGACAGCGTCTCACTATGTTGACCAGGAAACATAGAAAGAATCTTCTCTCCCTCCCGCCCTCCCTCCTTCCCTTCCTTCCTTCCTTCCTTCCCTCCCTCCCTCCCTCCCTCCCTCCCTCCTTCCTTCCTTCCTTCCTTCCTTCCTTCCTTCCTTCCTTCCTTCCTTCCTTCCTTCCTTCCTTCCTTCTTTCCTTCCTCTCCCTCTTTCCTCCCTTGCCTTCCCTTCAAGGCAGAGTATTGCTATGTTGTCTGTGCTGGTCTTGAACTCCCGGCCTCAAGTGATCTTCCCACCTTGCCTTCCCCAACGTGCTGGGATTGCAAGTGCGAGCCACTGTGCTCAGTGACAAATGTCCTTATAAGAGACAGAGAAGAAGACATGGACACACAAAGGAGAAGATCCTGTGAAGACAGAGGCAAAGACTGGACTGATGCAGCCACAAGCTGAGGAATGCTTGGGGCTACCAGAAGCTGGAGGAGGCAAGGAAGGATTGTCCCCTGCAGTTTTTGGTGAGCGTGATCCTGCCGATGCCTTGATTTTGGGCTTCTGGCCTTCAGAACTGTAAAGGAATACACTTCTGTTGTTTTAAGCCACCTAGTTTGTGGCAGTTTGTATGGCAGCAACAGGATTTTTTTATTTTTTTGAGATGGACTCTGGCTCTGTCTCCCAGGCTGGAGTGCAGTGACGTGATCTTGGCTCACTGCAACCCCTGCCTCCCGGGTTCAAGCTATTCTCCTGCCTCAGCCTCCTGAGTAGCTGGGATTACAGGTGCACACCACCACACCTGGCTAATTTTTGTATTTTTAGCAGAGACGGGATTTCACCATGTTGGCCAGGCTGATCTCGAACTCCTGACCTCAAGTGATCTGCCCGCCTCGGCCTCCCAAAGTGCTGGGATTACAGGCATGAGCCATCATGCCTGGCCAGCAACAGGACATTAACATACCGTTCAAGCCTGGCAGCTTCAGAGATACCAGAGCACAGGGTCTGGGTCAGAAACACTGAAACACAATTGCAAACAGAAAGACGCATGGACGCCCCAGTCAGGCGGGCCAGGCACACACAGGTCACCCGGTCAGTGCTCACACAGGCCATCCAGAAGTGCGTGTGCACGAGTGTTTGTGTGCACACACACAGCCCTTCGCGGACCCCAGTGATGCCATCCAGGAAGTTGTTAAGGCAGTTGGCCCCATAGATGCAACTACATTACAGAGTGATGGGGATTAAATGTTCACTATCGGCAATTCATGTGACGACCCAGAGAAGCCCCCACAGATTAAAGAAACAAACAAACCAAAAAACCCCATACAAACAAACAAAAAACACTCAGTGCTATGGTTTGAATATTTTTTCCTTCAAAACCTCATGTTGAAATCTGATCCCCTCACTTGAGCCCAGGTCGAGGTTGCAGTGAGCTAGGATCTCCCGCTGCACCCCAGCCTGGGTGATAGAGTGAGACTCTGTGTCCAAAAAAATGAAGAAATTTGGGCCTGGCACGGTGGCTCACACCTGTAATCCCAGCACTTTGGGAGGCTGAGGCGGGTGGATCACTTGAGGTCAGGAGTTCAAAACCAGCCTGGCCAACAGGGTGAAACCCCATCTCTACTAAAAATACAAAAATTAATTGGGCATGGTGATGCATGCTTGTAATTCCAGCTACTTGGGAGGCTGAGGCTGGAGAATCGCTTGAACCTTGGAGGCAAAGGCTGCAGTGAGCCGAGATTGGGCCTCTGCACTGCAGCCTGGGCGACAGAGTGAGACTCTGTCTCAAAAAAAAAAAAAAAAAAAAGAACTTTGATTCCCAAGGTTGGAGGTGGGCCTGATGTGAGGTGTGTTTGGGTCATGGGGGCAGATCTCTCATGAATAGATTAATGTCCTCTCTGGCGGGTGAATGAGTTCTCCCCGTTAACGCCCATGAGAGATGGTGTTAAAAGGAGCCTGGCACTTCTTCTCTCTCTCTCTCTCTCTCTCTCTCTCGCTTCCCCTCCTGCCACGTGATCCCTGCACACGTGTGGTTCCCTTGGCCTTCTGCCATGAGTAGAAGCAGCCTGAAGCCTTCACCACAAGAAGCAGATGCTGACACCATGGTTCTTTTATTTATTTATTTTTTTGAGACAGGGCCTCACTCTGTTGCCCAGGCTGGAGTGCAGTGGTGCGATCATAGCTCACTGCAGCCTCGAACTCACAGACTCAAGCAATCCTCCCACCTCAGTCTTCTGAGTAGCTGGGACTACAGGTGCCTGCCACCATGCCCAGCTAATTTTTTTTTTTTTTGTACAGACAGGGTCTCACTATACTACTCAAGCTGGTCTCAAACTCCTGGTCTCAAGGGATTCTCCTGCCTCAGCCTCCCAAAGTGCTGGGATTACAGGTGTGAGCCACCATGCTTGGCCTCGATTTTGGACTTCTTTTTTTTGAGACGGAGTCTCGCTCTGTCGCCCAGGCTGGAGTGCAGTGGCGCCACCGCATCCGGCCCTGAAGTTTTCTTATTTATTTATTTATTTATTTATTTTGAGACGGAGTCTTGCTTTGTCGCCCAGGTTGGAGTGCAGTGGCGCAATCTCGGCTCACTGCAAGCTCTGCCTCCCGGGTTCACGCCATTCCCCTGCCTCAGCCTCCCGAGTAGCTGGGAATACAGGTGCCCGCCACCACGCCCTGCTAATTTTTTGTATTTTTAGTAGAGACAGGGTTTCACCCTGTTAGCCAGGATGGTCTCGATCTCCTGACCTCGTGATCTGCCCACCTCGGCCTCCCAAAGTGCTGGGATTACAGGCATGAGCCACCGTGCCGGGCTGATTTTGGACTTCTTATGCCCAGAACTGTAAGAGAATAAATTAGGATTGTTTGGCTGGCATGGTGGCTCACACCTTTTGTAATCCCAGCACTTTGGGAGGCTGAGGTGGGTGGATCACCTGAGGTCAGGAGTTCCAGATCAGCCTGGCCAACATGTCGAAACCCTGTGTCTAGTAAAAATACAAAAAATTAACCTGGTGTGGTGGTGCATGCCTGTAGTCCCAGCTACTTGGGAGGCTGAGGTAGGAGAATGGCTTGAACCAGGGAAGTGGAGTTTGTAGTGAGCTGAGATTGTGCCACTGCACTCCAGCCTGGGCGACAGAGTGAGACTCTGTCTCACAAAAAAAAAAAAAAAAAAAAAAAAGTTAGCATCATTTCAAGCCACTGCATTTGTGATCTGTTATAGTGGCAACAGGAAACCATTACAAACCCCGACTGACACACAGAGACATACCCCAGAGTCAAAGCACAGATGTGTGGCTGGGCGCGGTGACTCATGCCTGTAATCCCAGCACTTTGGGAGGCCAAGGCAGGCGGATTGCCTGAGGTCAGGAGTTTGAGACCAGCCTGGCCAATGTGGCAAAACCCCGTCTCTACTGAAAATACAAAAATTAGCCAGGCATGGTGGTGGGTGCCTGTAATCCCAGCTACTCGGGAGGCTGGGGCAGGAGAATCTCTGGAACCCAGGAGGCGGAGGTTGCAGTGAGCCGAGATTGCGCCATTGCACTCCAGCCTGGGCGACAGAGTGAGACTCCATCCCAAAACAAAAAAACAACAAAAAAACTACAGATGTGGTCCATTAGAGGGGCCCTGTGGAACCACTGAGTAAAACTGTGTCACACCATGTGAGGCAGTCACAGGGCAACAATCACAGCATCACCCCGGATCTCAATGTTAGGAACACTCCTAAACACCACGCACTCGGACAGCCAGAGACGATTGGGGCTGAAGTCAACTGTGGGTTATCACCGGGACCCCCACACTACAGAAACACACATGCCCAGGGTCACTACGGAATCCAACAGGGTATCCTGGAAAGATATCACACACCAGCCAGGTGCTGTGGCTCATGCCTGTAATCCCAGCACTTTGGGAGGCCGACAGAGGAGGATCATGAGGTCAGGAGTTCGAGACCAGCCTGACCAACATGGTGAAACCCTGTCTCTACTAAAAATACAAAAATTAGCCAGGCGTGGTGGTGCACACCTGTAATCCCAGCTACTCGGGAGGCTGAGGCAGGAGAATCGCTTGAACCGGGGAGGTGGAGGTTGCAGTGAGCCGAGATCACGCCACTGCACTCCAGCTTGGGCGACAGAGCAAGACTCTGTCTTGGAAAAAAAAAAAAAAAGATATCACACACCATGTCCTCCTTAGAAACAATGGTACAGTGACAATGATGGCAACATTCACAACCAAACACACCAGAAGTCCCAGAGTGACACACAGGAGATTGTCTGAGACTCACGACATCACTGTGGGAGTCAGCTGGATTCAGTGCACGGGTGTGCACACACACGAAGGCACTTCCGCCAGGTCCATCTCATGAAAGAGACCCATGCACCCAAGGGATATGGTACAAAAATAGTTTATTACAAAAGAAATCCAACCAAAATGCTTAATAATTTACATCGTGATTCGTGCCCGTTACGGCTCACCTCTCCCCTCCTCAGTTATCTGGTAGAGAGTGGAGGGGAGTGGCTGTTTCCTGGGTCCACCAGCTCTGGGAGGGGACATGGAAATGGAAGATGTGGGTGGCATTCCGGACAGGGACTGGTGCCTGAGAATGCTGGGGTCAGAGTCCTGGGAGGGAGCGAGATGGGGGAACATCTGTGTTCAGAAGTGGGAGTGTATGGGTAGGTGCATGTGCTTCTGTGCAAATCCTGGTCCCGAAGATGGGGGGGGGGGCAGAGTGAGATCTTCACAGTTTCCAAAAGGGTTGACCCCACAGGGCAGGGGGGCCCCTCCTCATGAGTCCAAGATCTGCCCCCCCATCCCCCTCAGCTGCCTCCTGGAGCTGGGGAGGGGGGCACCGGCCGGCCAGGGCCTCGGAGGACCCCAGCAAAGGGCATGAAGGCAGGTGGAGATGGGGAAGGAAGGAAGAAATTGGGAGGAGCCATGGGGAATCCAGGGGGGTCCTTAGGGGGAGACTGGGAGGGTGAGGAGGATGGTGATGCAGAGAGAAGACCTGAGGAAGGAAGAGAGACAGAAGGGGAGAGTGGTGAGAGGCTAGACCCAGAGAGCAGGGGCTGGGGCCTGAGATCTGGGTCTGAGGGAGGAGGGGCTGCGGTTTGAGGGAGGAGGGGCTGGGGGTCTGGACTCTTGGGTCTGAGGGAGGAGGGGCCGGGGATTTAAACTCCCGGGTCTGAGGAAAGAGGCATCTGGGGACCTAGACTCCTGGGTCTGAAGGAAGAGGGGCTGGGGGTCTGAAGGAGGAGGGACTGGGGGTCTGAAGGAGGAGGGGCTGAGGTCTGAGGGAGGAGGGTCTGGGAATCTGGACTCCTGGGTGTGAGGGAGGAGGGGCTGAGGTTTGAGATAAGAGGGGCTGAGGGTATGAGGGAGGAGGGGCTGAGGTCTGAGGGAGGAGGGGCTGGGGGGGGTCTGAAGGAGGAGGGGCTGCGGTTTGAGGGAGGAGGGGCCAGGGATCTGAGGGAGGAGGGGCTATGGGTTGGGATTCCTGTGTCAGAGGGAGGAGGCTAGGAGCCTGGACTCCTGGATCTGAGGGAGGAGGGGCTGTGGGTTGGGATTCCTGAGTCTGAGGGAGGAGGGGCTGTGGGTGGGGATTCCTGGGTCTGAGGGAGGAGGCGCCAGGGCTGGAGGTTGGGAACGGTTTCTCACCGTTGGAGCTGAGGCGGCTGCTGCTCTCGGGGGAGGTGTCGGCGCTCCGGTCAGGGGAGGGGTCTGGCTGGGAGGTGGAAGCAGGCCGGGTGGCCTTCCCCCTCAGGATGTCGATGACCTGTAGGAAGATGGGCGTGACCACAGAGCCACCCATGCCTCACAGCCCTCTCTCCTTCTATCCCTCCTAGCTCACCGGCTCCAGGTGGCGGCCTCTCCATTTCTCAGTAAGGAAAGATGGGCAAGGCACTTTTTTTCTTGGTGCCAGTCTCTCCTCCTTTCTGGAACTCACACCCGCGCTCTCAGAGGCTCACCCACTCCCCTCCACGCAACGGCACAGACACCCTCACTCCTCTGCGCTCTGGCACACTCGCCTGCCACCAGCCCGCGGACACACGTGTGCAAGGGGCATGTCCACAGCTGCCCCGGCTCACCCTGCGGCTGCGCGCCACCATGAGCGGCGTGTCGTTGTGGCAGTTCTTGAGGCTGCTGTCAGCGCCGCTGCGGACCAGCGTGCGCACCAGCGGGAGGAGCCCGCGGCCGGACGCTGAGTGCAGGGCGGAGCTGCCGGAGTACATTTGCGCGTTCACGTTGGCGCCGTGCTGCGGGGCGGGAGGGCCGGGTCAGGAGGGCGCGCGGGCCACCCGGGGCAAGGGAACAGAGGCTGGAGGCCCGGGTGGGTGGCCGGCACGTGGGGCGGCACCGGATCGGGGTGGGGTCACAGGAAGGTAGGAGCGAGAGCCAAGGGCGGGCCAAGCGGGACTGCGTTGGCGGCGCTGAATGAACTGGAGCTGGACACCGAGGCCCGCGCCCCAAAGGGTCCGGGGGGCTGGAGGGGGGAAGGACAATGCGTGGACAGGGCCTGGCTGGAAGGCGAGGTCAGCCAGGCCATCGCAGGGCGGGGCCTAGGCCGTTGAGGTGGCAGGGGAGGAATGGGACAAGTTCGTAGCCAGGGGCGTGGAGCCCTAGCGTCGAGATAACTAGGCCCTAAAGGAAGGATCAGAGCTGGACGCGGAGCAGGAGCCGAAGCGAGAACTGGAAGGCGGGGTCAGAGCTAGGGGCTGGGGCCAGAGCCGGTTGGGGGTCAGAGGATAGGGTGGGCGCGAGGCTCAGGGGGGCTGTACGCACCTGCAGCAGCAGCTGCACCATGCTAAGGCTGTTGTTTTCCACGGCGTGGATGAGCGGGGAGCGGCCGCTCTTAATGTCCTGCGGCGGGGAGGGAAGGTCTTAGCTTCTCCAAGCTCTGCTCCAGCAGCCGGCGACCCGCATCCCGTTCACATCCCATTCGCGGGGTCCAGCCTCTCTCTTGGGTCTGATACTCCAAGCCCCACTCCACGCGGGCGCTCTCCCACGCCAGCCCCACACTGGCCACGCCCCCTCCAAGACCCCGCCCCTGCTAAGGCCCCGCTCCCTCCCAGCTCCTAGAGCGCGCTCACCACTGCATCGATGTCGGCACCGCGCTCCAGCAAGAGCTGCACGGTTTCTTGGCACTCGGTGTTCACTGCCACGTGCAGGGCGGTGAGCCCTGAGGGAGAGGAGGGCTCGGTGAAACCTAGGCCCGGGCTTTGCGGCCGCTGATGGACTCTAGGTCCGCTGGACAGCCCAGCCTTGCCCCGCGGTAGATGCTCACCGTCATAATTACGGGCCTCCAGGTCCAACGTGCCCGGAGCTGCGCTGTCCAGCAGGGCTCGCAGGCAGGTCGGGCTGCGGTGCTCGCACGCCAGGTGAGCGGCCGTCTGGCCATGGCGGTCCAGCGCCATGGGGCTGGCACCAGCTGTCACCAGGAGCCGGACCACAGACGGTAATGTGGTGATCACAGCCAGGTGGAGCGGTGTCTGGGGAACAGCGACTGTGAGGGACCTGTGTCCAGCCCTGCCTGTGTCTCCAGTCCTGCCTCCCTCAGGTTTTCGGAACCCTTATTCCTCATCCTGCAGTCTTCCCCAGGAACAGAAACCTGAGACACCTCCTGTCTCAGATTCAAGAGTCGGGGCCCCATGCTCCTCCTTCCCCAGGACCCAGAAGACTGGGCCTCCAACCTCCTCTTTCACTAGTACCCGGATTCTGGGTCCCCAGCCCCCTCCCTCCTCACTAGGAGGTCTTTAGGCCCCCACCCTCTCAGGAACAAGGAGTCCAAGGCCCTAGAACCCTTATTCCCCAGGAACCAGAAGCCTGGAGCACCTCGCTACTTAGAGTCCAGACCCCAGCCCTCCTCCCTCAGACCCAGGATTCCAGACTCCTAGCCCTCCTCCATCAGACCCAGGAGCCCAGGCCCGCAGCCCTCCTTCATCAGACCCAGGAGTCCAGGCACCAGCCCCTCCTCCCTCAGACCCAGCGTCACCTGCCGTAGGTTGTTGTAGATGTCGAGCTCTCGGCCCCCCTGCTGGAAGAGGTTGACCAGCCGGTGCACAGCTGGCAGGTTACCCTGCACCACAGCAATATGGAGAGGCCTGGGGGTGGGGGAGTGAAGGAATCACAGGCATTAGGGGCTGTTCACCTCTCACCCTCATGCTGTTGGCAATGCTAACTCCAATGTGTCGAATACTTTGGAAATGTCCCCAGTATTCAAACACTTCTCCCCACCCACTCCCTCCATCCTGATTTACCACCCACTCTCTCCATCCTGCTTTAGCCACCACTGGCTCCCTGCTGGTCTAGTACAGTTCCATCCTCATGGCTTCTCTGCTCCCACCTATGCTGTACTGTCTGTCCCCCACACAACAGCCAGAGGGACCCTTTTATTTTATTTTATTTGTTTGAGACGGAGTCTTGCTCTGTCGCCCAGGCTGGAGTGCAGTGGTGCTATCTCGTGCTCACTGCAATCTCTGCCTCCCAGGTTCAAGCGATCATCCAACCTCAGCCTCCCGAGTAGCTGGGATTCCAGGCGTGTGCCATCACGCCCAGCTAACTTTTGTATTTTCAGTAGAGACAGGGTTTCACCATGTTGGCCAGGCTGGTCTCGAACTGCTGGGTTCAAGTGATCCTCCTGCCTCCCAAAGTGCTGGGATTACAGGCATGAGCCACCACGCCCAGTCTGGAACAAAAGTTTTGACTAAAAGGGAGGTGAGGACAAACTGGGATGGGGCCATTGTTCTGGAGGCTGTACAGTCCAGAACCCCCTTCCAGACTGAAGGACTCACTCTCTCAGCTTCTGGGAAGATTGTCAGCTTTCAGACCATTTGGGAATTACCCTCAGCTCAAGAGAGCTGCTTGTCCAAGGTCACGCCCCATGTGAATCAAGGGCAGCTGCCCTTCAATGGCATCCAGTCACTGGTTAATGCCAGCATAGAGAGCCTAGCCTCCTGACCCCAAGGCTGAAGGCCATTCCAGCTTCAATATTCCCTGTGGGATGGCTGAGGCCGTGTGGAGGCGACACAGCAGCTCAACTTCTCCCTCTGCCTAGGTGGGCTTCCTTCGTCCCACAGGTGTTGATGGAGAACATTTCCAATAAACTTCCTGCTCAGTTTCCAGAGACCCCGACCTAGAACAAGCTATTCGGAGACTGGTGTGTGTGTGTGTGTGCGTGTGCTTGTGCACGCCTGTGCATGTTTGCATGGGGTGGGGGACAGAGCGGAGGACCCAAGGAGGACTACCTGTACACAGTGGGCGGCAGGATCTTTATTTAAAGTTTACTAAGTAATTCCTTTCTCGCCAGCACCCGTCTCTCTTGTGGAATGTGTTTCTAGAATCCAGTTTAAACTAGCCTCCCAGGTGGTTCTGACGGAAGTGCAGAAATTCTGGGGCCAGGGTTGCAAATTGGGCCACAACCCCTCCTAGCCTAGCTGCGTGCTAGGGCAAAGCCTGCGTGCTGGGGGCCTTTCGTAGCCTCAGTTTTCTCTTATGTAAAGTACAGCGCCCACAATGCCAGGGTGAGATCACGCAGGTGAATCGCTGAACCTGACTCCTAATCCGTGAAAGCCAAATTTAAAAATAAAATGTTGAGGGAGGGGCCGGGGTCCCTGGGAAGGGTCCCCCCTTCTCTGCATCTCCCAGGACGCCTGGCCTGGGTCCCTCTCGGGGCGGCCAGGGTTAAGTGAGGGCAGACGCGGCGAATGATTTCAGAGAAACCGTCCAGGCCTGAGTTCCCATAAACGCGCGGGCCGCAGGGGGTGGGGCGGGGCTGGAGGAAGTGGGGACGGGAGGGGCGACCCAGCCCTCGGACTTCCAGTAACAGGTCTGCTGGGCGGGGCTCTGCTTCCTGCTCCCGGGGGAGGGAAGCCTGTCCCGCCGGGGATCTACCCTGGCCACCCCTGGCACCCCAACTTCCATCCCTGAATGGGGCGGGGGAAGGGGGTGCCCAGCCCAAGAAGACCTAGCTCCCTTGAGGTGTGTGTGTGGGGGGGGACGCATAATCCTGAGTCCTCCCGCCTGGGGGACCCTCTGGAACTCCACCCCGCAGAGCTCAGGCTCCAGCTGGCTGCAAGTCCTCCTTATCCCGGCATCCACCCCCAACATCTCTTGGGAGCCAGAAATAGCCCTAACTCTTCTTTAAGAATAAGGACTTCCCCCGTCCTTCAGAGCTCCAGAATCCTAAACCACCTTGCCTGTCCTTGTCCCCTCAGAGACCCAGAAATACAGCGCCTCAAACCCTGTCCCTTTGGGAATACAAACTTTCAGGCCCCTTGGCGTGACCAGCTTCACCTGCCCAATGCTTAGAATGTCCTGCTGCCGCTGTCGTGAAATTCTTAAGTTTTGAACAAGGGACTCTGCAAATTTCTGTGTCTGGTCCTGCCCCTAAAACCCCTCTGAGTGCCAGGTCCCCAAGCTGCCAAGCTGCTCCTCATCCCCTCGGAGATTAAGGAATACAGTTCCCCAACTTCTGCCTTCTGAAAATCAGAACATCACCCCCCCCGCCCCCGCCTTCCTGCCCCCTCCCCAGGTTTCTGGCTGCCCAGTCCCTAACCTCTTGGGGGTCCAAATGCCCCAAGGCCCGTACCCGCCTGTGAGGAGATGGAAGCCCAGCCTCCTAACCTTTTGGCTCCTGCGGGGACCCAGACTTAGAGTCCCCCGCCCTCCTCGCCCCCACTGCCCTCCCCCGCGGGTGTGAAGTGGAGCCGGTGGCGCAGGCTGGGGCCGGGCCGCTGCCCGTTCCGGTAAAGTCTCAGCCCCAGCGGAAGGGGTTAAGGTTGGAGGAAGCGCCAGGAGGGGGGAGGCTGCGAGTGAGTGACGGGTGCTGACGTGGGGGAGGCAGAGCAGCTGGGTTGCGGTCAAGTTCTGCGGGAAGGGATTTCCCCCAGCAGGCAGCTGAGGCAGAAGTGTTTGCCTTGGGGGAGAGTCGGGGAGGGAGGGTGGGGGGAGGGCCTGGGGCTGGAGACTGGTGGGCCGGGTGGCCTCTAGCAAGCACCCTGCTTTTCAACAGCATGGACAGCTCACCCCTGGGGGCAGAGACTACTAATTAAGCCCGTTTCGTAGATGACCCCCCAGAGGTACCCAGAAGGGGAGGGAACTAGGTTTTATTAGCTCTTTATAATCTCGGCCACTTTCTCCTGCTAGGGTTCTGGAGATGGCCTGCAACCACCCTGGGAGCTCTGCTCAAACATGACCCATTTCCATGCATTGAGCACTTACTGTTTGCCCAGCCCCGTTCTGTGCACCGTATTAATACATGTGTACAAGATCTCACTGAATCCTAATTGTGATAGGTGCTATTATGATACCCAGTTTCCAAATAGGGAAACTGAGACTCAGGGACATGAAATCACTCAGTGGGCCAGTGGCGGGGCAGCCCTCTGCTACTTCTCTGCAGAAATAGGCCTGTTCATCTCTACCTGTGGTTTCCAGGCCCCAAACTAATTCTCACAGAAGCGCTTTGTATAAATCATGTCATTTCTTCCTCCCGGAGACCCTCACACGCGATGGTTCCTGTTTTTACAGAGAGGGAAACTGAGGCACAGAGGGAGTAGAAAGTGGCCACGCTGAGATTCCAACCCAGGTCGATAGAATAATAAGAATCATGATGATCAATTGTAGTGAGCGCTTACTATGTTCTAGGCACAGAGCAAACCCTCCCGTGCAGGACTTCTCAGCAGCCTCACAAACGTGTTCTTCAAACTGCAGGTGATAAACCATGGGGGTTGTGAAATCAATTTAGGGGATCTTCGAATTAATGTAGTGGGCTGTGACCATGAAACAATGAAGTCGACTAGAATGGAAAATGGCAAAGTAAAGCTGTAAGCTGGGCTCGGTGGCTCACACCTGTAATCTCAGCACTTTGGGAGGCTGAGGTGGGAGGATCATTTGAGCCCAGGAGTTTGAGACCAGTCTGGGCAACATAGCAAGACTGCCGTGTTTCTACAAAAAAAAAAATTACAAAAATTAGCCAGGTGTGGGGGGAGTGCCTGTGGTCCCAGCTACTCAGGAGGCTGAGGTGGGAGGATCATTTGAGCCCAAGAAATCAAGGCTGCAGTGAGCTGTGATTGCACCACTGCACTCCAGCCTGGGTGACAGATCGAGACCCTGTCTCTGGAAAAAAAAAAAAATGTCACAGTAGAACCCACATAGTAAGGGCGAGTATTGTTTCATTTTGTGCAATTTTAATTTCAAGTTTATGTGTGTGTGTGTGTGTGTGTGTGTGTGTGTGTGCTGGGTTTGAGATAAAATAATAGTGATACTAACAAACACTTACTCGACATTTATGCCAGGTCCAGTGATAGAAGTTTTACATGTATAATTCATATAGTAAGTTAATCAATGAACTGTCTTTCTTGTTTTTAGGTTGTGATAAAAAATCTGAAGACCACTGTTCCAAAAATAGTGTTCTAGGGGTGGGCTTGGGGCTCATGCCTGTAATCCCAGCACTTTGGGAGGCCAAGGCGAGTGGATCACTTGAGGTCAGGAGTTTGAGACCAGCCTGGCCAACATGGTGAAACCTTGTCTGTACCAAAAAATACAAAAATTAGCCGGGCTTGGCAGTGGGCACCTGTAGTCTCAGCTACTCGGGAGGCTGTGGCATGAGACTCACTTGAACCTGGGGAGCAGAGGTTGCAGTGAGCCGAGATCGTGCCACTGCACTCCAGCCCGGGCGACAGGGTGAGCCCCTGTCTCAAAAAAACAAAAACAAAAACCAAACAAAAATAGTGGCCTAGGAGGTAAATGCTCTCAAGGTGCCCATTCTTCAGAGGAGGAAACTGAGGCTCAGAGAGGGGAAGGGCCTTATTCAAGGTCACACAGCCTGTGGTGGAGACTGAGTTCTGAGTCAGGTCCACTGGGAGCTGAATGGCCCTGTGTTATGGACGGCTGGTCTTCCCAACCACCCCTCCCCTTAATAGGGGACTGTCACTCACGTGTCTCCGTCCTCATCTGCACGGGTGGCCATGGCGATGTCAGCAGAAAGGGGGTGTTCCATGGGGCACATCATGGGGTATAGGGGTGTAGGCAGGTTCACCAGAGGAAACGGGGAACCCATGGTCCGAGTGGGGTACAAAGGCAGTAAGGCTCCTGGACAATGGAGGACAGAGAAGGGACATGGGTGAGGCCACACCCACAGACCCTCAACCCGCTCCCCACTTCTAGACCTTTGCTCCTGTGGTGTCACCTGCCCTTTCTCCTGGGTCCCTTTTGCATCCCATACAGGGTCCTCAGGGCCTAAAACAAACCCCCTTCCACATCCCTCCTCTGGGCTCTGGCAGCTTCCTCTCCCTCCAGGGCTGGTCACCCTCATTGTCACTTACCTTCTGACCCCAATCTCCAATCAGACAAAGGGTCCCTTAAGAACAGAGGGTGCACCCATCATCAACTAGCAGGGGACCCCAGGGACTGTCTGTGGAGTGATTTTGTGGCTGATGAATTGCTGGGTGCAGGGCGTGGGATAAATGTAGAGTGGGTTTGGGGAGAGTGGAGGGAGAGAGGAGGTGTTACCAGAAGCCTGTTCAAACTGTTTTTGAGATGGAGTCTCGCTCTGTCACCCAGACTGGAGTGCAGTGGCACGATCTTGCCTCACTGCGACCTCTGCCTCCCAGGTTCAAGCGATTCTCCTCCCTCAACCTCCCAGGTAGCTGGGATTACAGATGCTCCCCACCACGCATGGGTAATTTTAGATCAAACTGTTTAAAAAGGGGCCACGGTAGGCCGGGCGCGGTGGCTCATGCCTCTAATACCAATACTTTGGGAGGCCGAGGCGAGCGTATCACCTGAGGTCAGGAGTTCAATACCAGTCTGGGCAACATGGTGAAACCCTGTGTCTACTAAAAATACAAAAATTAGCCAGGTGTGGTGGTGCATGCCTGTAATCCCAGCTACTTGGGAGGCCGAGGCACAAGAATCGCTTGAACTTGGGAGGCGGAGGTTGCAGTGAGCCGAGATCATGCCAATGCACTCCAGCCTGGGCGACAGAGCAAAACAAAACTCTGTCTCAAAAAACAAAAACAAAAACAAACAAACAAACAAACAAACAAAGGCGAGGGGACCATGGCAGCAGGCTAATCCATACCAACCCATCACACAGATAGGGAAAACTGAGGCCTGCTTTCTCACTCTTGGAATGGGAAAGCTGGGAGGCCATGGCAGAACTCCTGGCACATAGCTTGAGGCTCTCCAGCTGTCACGCTGATGGGGTGGAGGGTGCAGAAACTACCTAAAGTTTTGGGGCTCTGTAGAAGGGCTCTCTGCAGCTTTGGGGGTCAACTGGGGATGGTGACGTGGCTACAGCTGTGGTAGGGGACACCGCTTCTTTAGATCAGGGATGGAGACAGGATGGAGAGAAGAGTGTGTGGTCTTTGTCATCTGCTGATCCTTGTGGGCCTTCTGTTCTCGAACTCCCAAGTTTCCAGGTCCCAGTATCTCCAATACCAGGCCTTGGGGCCCTGAGGCTTTCTGTCTGGAGACCCCTGAATTTTTCATCCTGCCTCTAAATTACCCAGTCTCAGAATTACCCAATCTTAAGATCCTCAGTCCCCTGATCCCCTTCGGCCCACCTGATCTTGACCTCAAATAGGACCCTGATCATTTGTGGCCCCACATAACCGAGTACCCAGAACCCCAGGTCTCTGTTCCCCTGGGTCCTCAAGACCCCCTGGTATCTGGGTCCCTGCAGCTCTGGTTCATTTCCTTGGATCCTTGTGATCCCAGATATTGCGGTGCTCAGAACCCCATCTCTGTTTTCATAATGCCCATGTCTCCAGATATCTTGGTTCCTGAGATTGTGACATCCTGAGATCCTCAGTATCTGTCTCCTTAGAACCCCAGTCTCTGTTGCCGTGACTCCCTTTGATTCTAATATCAGGATACAAGGAACCCCAGTTTCTCCAGCCCATCTCAGCTTCCTCATAACCCTACACATCTGGCTTAAGAGCTTGTACTTTTTTTGTCCCTAGGATACCAGGCTCTGTGCCCTGATTCCCTGACACCCCCATATTTGTACCACTGGGCATTGTCCCTGGCCCCCCCACGTCACTCAGCCCCTGGGCTCTGCCCCCCAGGATCCCCAAATCCCCAGATCCCAAGGCACAGCTTGCTGGCTCCCCGATGATCTCATATCTGTATCCCTGGAACCCGGGCTTATATCCTCTTGTCCCCCAGGTCCCTGGAGAGACACCGGTTTGTGCCTCGAGCTCTGCCTCCTGGCTCTGGTGACCCTATGCTCTGTGTGGATCCCACCCGGCCCGGACCCTCGGGGGCCACTCACCCGGGTAGTAAAGCGCCTCCGGCCGGGCCAGGCCGTGGGGGGGCCCGGGGACCGCCGGCAGGTCGCAGCCGCCGCGCAGAGGGTCCAGGGGGACGACAAGGCCCGCAGCGCCGCGGGGAGCGGCGGGCTCCGGGGAGGGCGCGCGCAGCGGGCGCTTGCGGAGCGGCAGCGCGGCTCCCGGGAGTCCGGCGGCCTTGGGCCGGGTGCGCAGGTCCACGGGCCCCTCGTCCATGGCCCCCGCGGGGCATCGGGGCATGGGGCCGCCGGGGACGGCGGCCGGAGCGCGGCTGGGCTCGGCTGCACGGGAGGGTGGTTTCGCCGGGCGCCGGGACTTCCCCTGCAGCCGGCTGAACTGAAGGGACTTTTGTCGGCCGGGGCGGTGCCGGCCGCCCGCCTCCCCGCCCCCGGCCCCCCCGGGGCCACCCGTACGCCCCAGGGGTTTCCTGGACCCGCCGCTGCTCCCGCCGCTCGGCGGTGCAGCCTGCCCTGCGCCCCGCCCGCGCCGCGCCCCGCTTGCCCCCTCCCGGCCCGCGGCGCCCGGGGCAGCCAGGCTTCGGCGGGGGAGGGAGAGGAAAGGAGGGGTGGGGGGAGAGGAGGCGGGGTTGGGGGGTGGGGGGAGTGTCCCCACCCCTGCTGCCAAGGGCCGCTCTCGGTCTCTCTGCCTCTGTTTTTGTCTTTCTGGCCCTATCTCTCAACATCTCTATCTCTGAGTCTGTAACTGTCTCTCTGGTTCTCTTGTCTGAGTAGGTGTTTCTCTCCGTACCCCCGCGTTTGTCTCTGTGTGCTCTGTTCCGTCTCTGTCTCTCTCTTTTGTCTCTTTGTGTCTGTCACCATCTCTCTGTCTCTCAGTTGCTGTCTGCTTCTCTGCCTCTCAGGAGGCCTTGGCATCTCTGGGACGGGGGTTGGAATCTCGGTTCCCACTTACTCGCTGGGTGACCTCGGCCAAACGCTTCCCCTCTCTGAGCCGTTTCCTCCTTAGTGGGAGTGAAGAGACGCACCCGGGGCAGGGACTGGCGCTCGGCAGGCGGCCGGGAACGATTCCTCTCCCCACCCCTTCCATCTCTGCCACTCCACATGCCTCATCAGCTGTGGGTCTAAAGGGGCTGGGGGTGTTGTGAGGGTGGGGAGCGTTCCACTGATAGTGTCTCTGCAGGCGTTGGGGGCCCTGCACCCAGCCGGGGCCCGTGGGGCACCGGGGTGGGTGCTAGGAAAATCCTAGGTGCACAGAGAGAAAGAGACATGGAGACAGGAGCAGAGATCTTGAGAGAAAGGGAGATAGCAAGAGACACAGACACCAGGCCAGAGTCAGCGCGACCGAGGACGGTGCTGCAGGAGCGGGGAGCAGTTTGGCTTCCCCCAGACTTCCCCTCCCACCTCGAGGAGGGGTTGATGGGTGGGGAACAGGCCAGGCGGGTTGGGGTCATGACTCAGGCTGGAGATGGGAGGGAGGGAGGGGGGAGGCGGGACTCTTCCCGGTCTCCTCCCCTCCTCTCCCTCTCCCCGCCCCGGGGTGGGGCCCCGAAGGTCCGGGGCTTTCCCGGATTTCCCTGGGGGCGGGGCAGCCGCTGGGGTTGAGTCCGGGTCACTGAGTCACAGGAGGCGGAGAGGGAAGCTTCGGGGACACAGAGGGCGGGGCATGGGGGCAGCACCCCGGACCTGCCCAGGGGGCACGCGGCATCTCTCTGGTTCTCTCCCCCGGTCTCCTTCTGTCTTCGCAACTTGCCTGACCTCCCTCTGGTTGTCTCCCGCCCCCCCTCTGTCTCTGTCTCCCCATCTCTGTTGCTGTCTCTGTGTCCCCCTGGGACCTTGAAAGTGGGTGTTGGGGCCCCGGGAAGGGACTTTGGCCGTACTAGGGCCCCACCCGAGTGGATCGTTAACCCAGGATGTGAGAAATGGCTGTGGGGAGAGGCCTCACCCCTTCCCTCCCTGATCGTTTCTGCCTCTCTCTGGATCTCCCTTATCCCCCTTCATGGTGAAACATCCCGAGCACGGACCTGTGTTAATTCCACCTCCACCCCTTGCTCCCGGTGGGACCTCAGACAAGCCATCCCCTGTCTTGAGACTCAGTTTGTTCTTCTGGAGAATGGGACCAGTGGCAACCCCTGCCTGCTGGTGGTGTGGGGGCCACAGCAAGGGAAAAGAGGGGAGGAACTGGGTTGGACAGGCTGGGGGCTGTGTTCCCTGCCCACCCAACCCCACCCCTGGGGACCCTCAGACACAGGAGAGGGGTGTGGAGCACTACCCCATTGCACAGAAAGGAAAGCTGAGGTTTGGAGGGGTGAGGCTTAGGGTGGGGACCCTCAGAGGTAGGGTTGGAAGGACACTCAAGCCTGTCCCACTCCTGGCATCCCGGGGCAGCTGGTGCAGTGGTTTCAACCTAGCAGGACTGTAGAGGGGAGAAGATGTGATGGGGCCCGTGGGGGCTTCGAAGGGCTGGGAGAGAGGGTGCTGCTGGCAGACAGGGTGCTGCTGGGAGAGAGGGTGCTGCTGGCAGAGAGGGTGCTGATGGTTCTCTGAGGTTGGATGAAGGATAAAAGGGTCTGAAGGAGGAGGATCTGAAGAAGGAAGATAGGTCTGAGAGAGAAGTAGATGGTTTAGTGGGAGGAGGCGGAGAGGATCTGAAGGAGGAGGACAGGTTCTGTTGGAGGAGGCGAGGGTCTGATGGAGGAAGGAAGGGTCTGAGGGTGGAGGCGAGGTTTGGAGGGAGGAGGTGAGGGTCTGAGGGAGGAGACAAGTGTCTGAAGGAGGAGGTAATAGTCTGAGGAAGGAAGCGAGGGTTTGAGAGAGGAGGTGAGGGTCTGAAGGAGGAGGTAAGGGTCTGAAGGTGGAGGTGAGGTTTGGGGGGAGGAGATGAGGGGCTAAGGGAGGAGGTGAGGGTCTGAGAGAGGAGGTGAGGGTCTGAGGGAGGAGGTGGGGGTCTGAAGGAGGAGATAAGCGTGTGAGGAAGGAGGTGAGCATTTGAGAGAGGAGGTGAGGGTCTAAAGGAGGAGGTACGGGTCTGAAGGTGGAGGTGAGATTTGGAGGGAAGGGGTGAGGGTCTGAGAGGAGGTGAGGCTCTGAAGGAGGAAGTGGGCATCTGAGGGAGGAGGTGAGGGTCTGAGGGAGGAGGTGAGGGTCTGAAGGAGGAGATAAGCATCTGAGGAAGGAGGTGAGGGTTTGAGAGAAGAGGTGAGGTTCTGAAAGAGGAGGTAAGGGTCTGAGGGAGGAGGTGAGGGTCTGAAGGAGGAAGTGAGGGTCTGAGTGAGGAGGGGAGGGGAGAGTATCTGAGGGAGAGGGCACAGTCTGAGGAAGTCTGCGAAGCATTAAGTGAGGAGATGCAGCTCTGAGGGAGGAGGAGAGAGTTGGAGGGGAAAGAAGGGTCTGAGGGAAGAAGATTTGGAGAGAGTTTGAGGGTAAAGGCCAGATCTGAGGGAGAAGAAAGAGGTTCAGGGGAAAAGATCTGAGGGTCCGAGGGTGGAAGCCATGGACTAGGGGAGGAGGAGCTGGTGGGGTGGAGGGGTAGAGAGGCGTGCCTCCGGAGCCAGCAGGGACCAAGGGGAGGGAAGGGAAGGGAGGCTGGGAGGCAGCCCCGCCCTGCAGCTGTCTCTAATTTCCCAGAATCTTCTGCTCTCAGGAAAGTCCCAGCTCCCACAGCAGCCTCCCTCCAATGTCGGGAACGGAGGATGCGGAACCAGGATGGCCACCCCCACCCTCCCCCCCGCTCCTTGCACCCCAGGCGGAAAGGACTAGGGTCTCCTTTCTCTGCGCCTTGGCCTCTGGAGGGCCCCCACCCGCAGGGGCAGCCCCTGGATGAGTCTCAGAAACTTCCCAGAGGAGGCCCGGAAGTTCTGCTTGGTGTCTCACCACTTTCCCTTCATGCAGGCCGCCCTTCATACCTGTTCCGATCTCCTCCCCAGCTGCTGCTTCTTTTCCCCCAACCCATCCTGGGGGAGGAAAGGCCAGGAATTTACCTGCTCAAAGTCCTGAGAGGGAAATGAAATTCCATCTGGAAGTCTGTAGACTTGAGGCAGCTTTCTTGCTCTCAGGGGCCTCAATTTCTCTTTCTAAGATGAGAGAGTAGGGCTGGTCAGGACCTAAGTTCCCATCTGGCTCAATTACTGGGTCTTGTCCTGCTTTTTTTTTGAGACAAGATCTGGCTCTGTCTCCCAGGCTGAAGTGCAGTGGTGAGATCATAGCTCACTGTAGCCTTGAACTCCTGGACTCAAGTGATCCTCCTGCCTCAACCTCCCAAGTAGCTGGGACTACAGGCATGTGCCGCAATGACCGGCTAATAAAAAAAATGTGTGGAGTCAGGGGGTCTCACTCTGTTGCCCAAGCTGGTCTCGAACTCCTGGGCTCAAGCGATCCTCCCACCTCGGTCTCCCAAAGTGCTAGGATTATAGGCGTGAGCCACCATATCTGGCCTCCTTGTCCTACTTTGTTTTCAATTGAGGCCTGGGTCCGAGGCCTGGGTCCAAGTCCTGTCTCCTGATGATTAGCTTCGTGACTTCCGGGCAGTTACTTAACCTCCTGGAGCCTCAGCTTCCTCATCTGTAGAGTGGATCACATCAAGAAAATACGACTCTGTCCCATGGGGCCTGATGTATAGAAAACTCTCAATGCAATATAGCTGCTATTAATTTTATAATAATAGCAATAATATAACATTATATATTATTATTGTCCTCATCAAATTATCCTGTGTTTTCAACAGCAGGACCTGCTTCATTGGGGAAAATAGAATTCAACGTGCTGGTCTTAGAGACGTAGTTTTGAGCCCTGGCTCTTCCATGTGCTAGTTATGTGACCTTAGGCAGGTGGCTTTCCCTGTGTGCCTTCCTTGTGACTTTATTATTTTTTAATTTTTATTTTTTGAGATAGAGTCTCATGCTGTCGCCCAGGCTGGAGTGCAGTGGCATGATCTCGGCTCACTGCAATCTCTGCCCCCCGATTCAAGCAATTCTCCTGCCTCAGCTTCCCGGGTAGCTGGGACTACAGGTGCCTGCCACCACGCCCGGCTAAATTTTTTTTTTTTGAGACGGAGTCTCGCTCTGTCGCCCAGGCTGGAGTGCAGTGGCGCAATCTCGGCTCACTGCAAGCTCCGCCTCCTGGGTTCACGTCATTCTCCTGCCTCAGCCTCTCCGAGTAGCTGGGACTACAGGCGCCCGCCACCACGCCCAGCTAATTTTTTTTGTATTTTTAGTAGAGACGGGGTTTCACCGTGGTCTCGATCTCCTGACCTCGTGATCCGCCTGCCTCGGCCTCCCAAAGTGCTGGGATTACAAGTGTGAGCCACCGTGCCCGGCCTTGCCCTGCTAATTTTTGTATGTTTAGTGGAGACTGGGTTTCACCATATTGGCCAAGCTGGTCTTGACCTCCTGACCTCAAGTGATCCACCTGCCTTGGCCTCCCAAAGTGCTGAGATTACAGGCGTGAGCCACCGTGCCCAGCCCCTTGTGACTTTAATAATGGGGAAGGGAGCATGGGGTGTGCTCCTGTAGTCCCAGCACTTTGGGAGGCCAAGGTAGAAGGAAGAATCCCTTGAAACCAGGAGTTCAAGACCAGTCTGGGCAACAAGGTGACACCCTGTCTCTACAATTTTTTTTTTGTTTGTTTGAGACAGAGTTTTGCTCTTGTTGACCTGGCTGGAGTGCAATGGTGCAATCTCGGCTCACTGCAACCTCTGCCTCCTGGGTTCAAGCGATTCTTCTGCCTTAGCCTCCTGAGTAGCTGGGACTACAGGCTCGTGCCACCATGCCCAGCTAATTTTTGTATTTTTAGTAGAGACGAGGTTTCACCATATTGGCTGGGCTGGTCTCGAACTCCTTGCTTTGTGATCCACCTGCCTCGGCTTCCCAAAGTGCTGGGATTACAGGCGTGAGCCACCACGCCAGGCTTACACAAAATTTTTAAAAATTAGCTGGGCTCAGGGGAGCACCTGTAGTCCTAGCTACTTGGGAGGGTGAGGTGGGAGGATTGCTTGAGGCGTAAGGCTGCAGTGAGCTATGATCATGCTACTGAACTCCAGCCTGGGTGACAGAGCGAGACTCTGTCTCAAAATAATGGTAATAATAGTAATAACAGGATGATCACAGATCCTGTTTCACAGGCTTACTGAACAGATTAAATACGAAAAGTGTGTGGAATAAATGAATGAATAATGTTCATTTCTGTCTCCACACTGCTGGCCTTAACCCTTGCCTTATCCAGCAGACCAGGGCCTCCTTCTCACCCTTTTCTACTCACAGAGGAGACAAGACAGAAACATTCACTCCGGGCTGAGTCGCAACTAAGAATTGGCCCACTTAATCCACTCAACATCTTGTAAGGAAAATTCAGTTAAAAACACAATTTTATAGAGGAGGAAACAGGCACAGAGGAGTCAACTCACTGCCCGGGTCACATGGTGAGGAACTGGGGAGAGCTGAGATTTCAAGCCAGGTCCCTGTGACCCCAGCACACTTGGTCACAGGGGAAGTGGCCATGAGTCTCGGAGACTGCAGGTGTGCCCTTCCAGCTTGATTCTAGACTCCTTCTTCCTGGGAAGAAATGGTTTAGATGGGGAAACTGAGGCATGGAGAGGGAAAGTCATGTGCCCGAGGACACCCATGGAGATTCACACCCTGGAGCTCTTCTCTGCTGCCTCCTGGTATGGGGAGGGTCCGTGGGTGGAGAGAGGATGGCATTGCAGCAGGAGGGAATAGAGTTAGACTTAAGGAGCCGGGCATGGTGACTTATGCCTGTAATCCCAGCACTTTGAGAGGCCGAGACCGGAGTATCATCTGAGGTCAGGAGTTCAAGACCAGCCTGGCCAACAAGGCGAAACCCCGTCTCTACTAAAAATACAAAACTTAGCCAGGCGTGGTGGCAGGCGCCTGTAATCCCAGCTACACGGGAGGCTGAGGCAGGAGAATCGCTTGAACCTGGGAGGTGGAGGTTGCAGTGAGCTGAGATCGTGCCACTGCGCTCTAGTCTGGGCAACAGAGCAAGACTCTGTCTCAAACAAAAAAGAAAAAAAAATAGAGTTAGACTTAAGAGTCCCTTGAGGAGGAACAACCACTAGAGCCTCCAGGGAAGCTCAGGGAGAGCAAGTGAATTCCGCAGACAGAGGGATACAGAGACTCTGGACCCGGATGGGGAGGGACATGCCCAGGGTCAGGCTGCCTCCAGTCTGGGCCCTGGGCTGGAGTCCACACGGCTCCGCTCCCTGAGGCTGCCCTGCCCCACCCCCACGGGTGAATGCGGGCCCGCTTCCTGGAGCATGGCCTGCACCTCCTGGTTCCTCCCCACCCTGGAGCCTTGGCAGCTGTGGGAGCTCCTGGCATTGAGTAGAATCAGCCCATCTGGGGCCCAAGCCAAGACTTAATCTTCCCCTTTCTGCCTCTTGCTGGGTCTGCACGCACGACGCTGAGTCAGAGGATTGCAACATCCTCTCTTGGCAGGCCAGGGAGACTGGACGCCCTTGTCCCCGGACCCCCTCCACCGCCCCTGCCAGCCGCCTTGATCAGAGAGGGGTGATTCGGTGGGGGGAGTGTGGAGATCAGCACCTGCCCTGGGTGGGTGGATGGGGGTCTGGGAAGGTGGGGCGTAGGAAGGAAGGTCACAGTGGTCTCAGCGAGGTGACAGTAGACAGTCAGGTACTAGTGGGCTAGTGTCCTCATCTGTGAATGGGGCCCTGTCTAATTGTTTGGGTTCAAATCCCAGTTCTGTCATTTACCAGCTGTGTGACCCTGGGCAAGTGATTTATTTACCCTCTCTGAGCCCCAGTTTCCTCATCTATAAAATGAGGGTAAAAACAGTGCATGCCTTCCGGCGGTATTGTGAGAGTCAAATTAATTCACACACGTCAGCACAGGCCTGGCACAGAGGAAAGTCTCGGTAAACGGAAGATATTATTTTAAAATGATTGTTATTATTCATATAGGTATGGGAGTGGCAGCCACAGAGACAGGCAGCTCACATCCCCCTTCAAGAAAAAGCCTGTTGGCTGGGTGTGGCAGCACATCCCTCTAATCCCAGTGCTTTGGGAGGCCAGGATGGGAGAATCACCTGGGCCCAGGAGTTCGAGACCAGCCTGGGCAACAGAGCAAGACCCCATCTCTACAAAAAAATACAGGCTGGAGTGCAATAGTGCGATCTCGGCTGACTGCAACCTCCGCCTCCCAGGCTCAAGAGATTCTCCTGGCTCAGCCTCCCAAGTAGCTGGGACTACAGGCACATACTACCATGCCCAGCAAATTTTTTTTGTTTTGAGACAAAGTTTCACTTTGTCACCCAGGCTGGAGTGCAGTGGCGCAGCAACCTCTGCCTCCTGGGTTCAAGTGGTTCTCCTGCCTCAGCCTCCCAAGTAGCTGGGACTACAGGCATGTGCCACTGATCCTGGATAATTTTTGTATTTTTAGTAGAGATGGGGTTTCGCCATGCTGGCCAGGCTGGTCTCAAACTCCTGACCTTAAGTGATCCTCCTGCCTTGGCCCCCCAATCTCATGCTGGGATTACAGGCATGAGCCACCATGCCTGGCCTCTACAAAAAAATACAAAAATTAACCCGGCATGGTGGTGGTGTGCCTGTGGTTCCAGCTACTTGGGAGGCTGAGGCGGGAGGATCGCCTGAACCTGGGGGGCTGAGGCTGCAGTGAGCTATGATCATGCCATTGCACTCCACCCTGGGTAACAGAGTGAGACCTATCTCAGAAATTTAAAAAAACAAAACAAAACTGACTTTTGATCTTGCTGCCAGGCATGCAGAGAGAGCAGACAGCCTCTGACGTTGGCAGTTGGCTCCTTTGAGGTCTGCTTCAGCTTACCGGCCGGGGCATGGTCTCCTGGGCAGTCTCCAGCCAATGACAGGTGGGGTTCTGAGGTGCTAGCCACTTCTGACCAGTGTGGGACTTCTCTAATGCAAGAGCCTTCCTGTGGGGGGCCATTACAACCTGATGGTCTCCCTTGCTCACTCCTCTTGCTTCCCCCTTTCCTTTCTGAGGTGCCGTGCCCTGCAAATATATATATATATATATATATATATATATATATATATATATATACACACACACACACACACACACATATACACACATGTGTGTATATATATATACACATATATATTTAAGATATATATACGTGTGTGTATATATGTATTTAAGAGAGATATATATATATGTAAGAGACAGGGTCTCACTCTGTTGCCAAGGCTGAGGCTGAGGTGCAGTGGTGCAGTCACAGCTCATTGCAGCCTTAGCCTCCTGGGCTCAAGTGATCCTCCCACCTCAGTCTTCCGAGTAGCTAGGACCACAGGTGTGATCCTCCCACCTCAGCCTCCTGAGTAGCTGGGACTACAAGTGTGTGTCATCATGCCTGGCTAATTTCTTCTTCTTTTTGTTTTTTGAGACGGAGTTTCGCTCTTGTTGCCCAGGCTGGAGTGCAATGGCGGGATCTCAGCTCACCGCAACCTCTGCCTCCCGGGTTCAAGTGATTCTCCTGCCTCAGCCTCCAGAGTAGCTGGGATTACAGGCATGTGCCACCATGCCTGGCTAATTTTGTATTTTTAGTAGAGACGGGGTTTCTCCATGTTGGGCAGGCTGGTCTTGAACTTCTGACCTCAGGTGATCTGCCAGCCTCAGCCTCCCAAAGTGCTGGGATTACAGGCGTGAGCCACCGCACCCAGCCATGCCTGGCTAATTTCTAAAATTTCTGCAGAAATGGGATCTTGTTACGTTTCTCAGGCTGGTCCATAAATCTTTTGCATGCCCAATTCTGTATAAACATCTGTCTTCTGGGGGAGCTGAGCTGTGACAATGGCACTGGAGTCAGACAACCTGACTGTGAGTATTGGCTCTGCTACATACTCATCTAATCTCTTTGGGCCTCAGTTTCCCTGTCTGAGTCACAGAATAATGACAATGAGAATAATAACACCACGGCTGAGAAGATCTAGTGAGTCAGCAATGCAGCCCTTGGCAGGATTGCCTGGCAGAAAATGAGGACTGCATACGTACATCATCCTCATCCTCGTTCCTAAGGAGCTGGGGCTCTGGAGTCAGACCCACTTGGGTCTGTTCCCCCTCTGTCAGTTTCTGGCTGTGTGGCCTCTGGCAAGAGTGCCATGCCCTCTAAGCTTTGTTTGCAAAGCGGGGACAGACTTCCTTCTCAGGGTAGGGCACTGGCGAGGTCAAGAGTGGAAAGTCCCTGTGGAGCCTGGGATGCTGTGGACATGCAATAACCAGGTGGTGTCACGGGGGCTGGGGTGATAGGTGAGCCATGATCTGCAGGGCAGGCATGTCTGGCCCCCCAGTGAGGCCCTGGGCTTGGGCTAACGGAGAAAGGGAAGTCCCAGGGCTGGGGAACCATGGTGTCCTCCTGCAGAAGTTCCCTGATTCTAGGATTCACCAGGGAGATGGGGAGGGGAAGCCCCCTGCCCTGCTCATTCAGGCAGCCAGAGGGCAGGGAGAAGGTACGGGAAGGAAGGCGCTGACATGGTGGGGGAGTGCCTCCCCCACTGGACTAGAGCTTCCCAAGGATGGGAGGAAGACCTCTGCCATCAGACTTGGAGGCCCCCAAGGTGGGGACATGTTTCCCGTCAGTGTAAGAGTTCCTTGAGGTTTGAATTGCATTCTTCCTCCTCCATCAGATCAGAATCTCCCTGAGAATGAAAGTGTGACTTCTTCACAGATTAGATATCTCTAAAAGTGGATTTTGCCTCTTCCATCAGTTCCTTGAAGATACATGGGGCATCTGGGTTCAGGACTAGATCTAAAAGGAAAAAAAAAAAAAAAAGGGTGCGGCAGCATGCCTCCCTCCTCTGTCTAGATTCTCAATTGAGGGGAGCAATTTTGCCCCTCCTCCCCAGAGGACATTTGGATGAATGCCAGACTAGACTAGAGCTTCCTGAAGATAACGGGCATTCCTCCACCCTCATAGGAAACCTCCCTGAGGGTGGGTTTGGGTCCTGCCTCCTCCATCAGACTAGAGCTCACTACGTTGTAAAGCTTGAATCCTTCCTGGGACTAGGAGTGCTGTCCGAGTAAAATTAAGTTTTGTCCCTCAAATTAGACTAGGAAATATAAATTTCCCCAGGAGGGAGCTGGTACGTGCCTCCTCCATCAGATTAGTGGTTCCTTCTTGACTTGAGTTGGGGGAAATCATGCCTCCCCCATCAGCCTGGCCACTCCCTGAGTAGGGGCAAGCCCTCCCGTTGAATTAGAAGCCCCTCTTCTCAAGCCCACCCCGGCAGGGTGGAGCATGGTGCCTATCCAGGAGGGACAGTCCCTTTCCTGAAACTCCAGCCTTTTCCCTGGAAGACGGTGCCTCCCCTACTCAAGGCCACAACCTGCCCTGTGGCCACCAGCTTTTAAAAATACAGATGCAAAAGTCCCTCAGGCTCCTGGGAAAGCTGAGGTCACACTGGGCCCTTCCTCATTTGAGCCGGGACATGGCACACTCACCTCCCTTGTTTCCAACGGTCATCCCAGTGTCCCAGTCGGGGCCACCCCTACCCTCCAACACATTCCCAGGATACTGAGGATGGGGCGGGGCTGTCTCTACTGCCTCATCCCTGTGGAGTCAGGTGGTTGCAAGTCAGGAGCAAATCCCAACACGGCAGCCTCTCAGCCAAGCAATCCTGGGCAGGCTCAATTTCCACATCCAAAAAGAATGGGACTGGCCCAGGGTTGTTGAGGTTGCACCTCCTCCCAGGGAGAGCCAGGCTCTGGGGTGGCTGGTGGGAAGAGAAATAGATGACCACTCTTACTGGCGTCACGCTCTGCAGGAGGTGGGGTGGGGGCGGGGAGGCGCTGGCTTGTGGCCTCTACTTTGAACATCACCTACCCCTGAACTTGCCACTTCAGCCCACTGTGGTCACACAGAGTCACAGCACATTTGCTCACTTCTGGGAAAATCAAACTGTATTTGCTGTTTCAGATCCCAAATTCTCCTGTGGGTTCCCGGTGCACCGTGCACCAGGTCTCCGTGCCAAGGCTCAGAACTTTTGCCCACCACCCCCTGGAGAGCCACGTCGTTTGAGGAACAGAGATTTGGAATCGTGGGATTAAAAAAAATCCCTGAAAATTATGAAATATAACATGGGGAGAATTGCATACAATTAAAATATATTGTTCTGTTTCAGAGACTTTTGTAAAGGAAACAGTTAGGTTAAGAAAGTTGCTGGGCCAGGCGCGGTGGCTCATGCCTGTACTCCTAGCACTGGGAGGTCGAGGGCGGCGGATCACCTGAGGTTAGGAGTTTGAGAGCAGCCTGGGCAACATGGCAAAACCCCATCTCTACTAAAAACACAAAAATTAGTGGGGCGTGGTGGTGCACGTCTTGTGGTCCCAGGCACTCTGGAGGCTGAGGTGGGAGAATAGCTTGAACCCAGGAGGTGGAGGTTGCAGTGAGCCAATATTGCTACTGCGCCAATGCACTTGAGCCTGGGTGACGGAGTAAGACTCTGTCTCAAAAAAAAAAAAAAAAAAGAAAAAAGAAAAAAAGAGAAACAGTGTTGTTAGTTCCTCAGAAGCTCCTTCATGCCTCTTCACGCCTCACAGCTCCCTCCCTCCTGGAAAGGTAACCTGTATTTTGACTTTTATGGTATAATTTTCTTGCTTTTCTTTATATTTTTGCTACCTACGACCACTACGGTTTTGAATTTTTAATAAAGGAAATCTTTTTTTTTTTTTAAATGGGGGTCTCGCTTTGTCGTCCAGGCTAGGGTGCAGTGGGTGTGATCTTAGCTCACTGGAGCCTTGAACTCCTGGCCTCAGCCAATCTTCTGGCCTCAGCCTCCCGAGTAGCTGGGACCCCAGGTGCATGCTACCATGCTTGGCTGATTTTTTTTTTTTTTTTGAGACAGTTTTCCTATTGTCGCCCAGGCTGGAGTGCAATGGCGCGATCTCGGCTCACTGCAACCTCCGCCTCCTGGGTTCAAGCGATTTTCCTGCCTCAGCCTCCTGAAGTAGCTGGGATTACAGGTGCCCGCCATCACGCCCATCTAATTTTTTTTTTTTTTTTTTTTTTTTTTTTGTATTTTTAGTTGAGACAAGGTTTCACCATGTTGGCCAGGCTGGTCTTGAACTCCCGACTTCAGGTGATCCCCCTGCCTCTGCCTCCCAAAGGGCTAGGATTACAGGCATGAGCCAACGCACCTGGCCGCTTGGCTAATTTTTAATGAAACTTTTTTTTTTTTTTTTGAGACGGAGTCTCGCTCTGTCACCCAGGCTGGAGTGCAGTGGCGCAATCTCGGCTCACTGCAAGCTCCGCCTCCCGAGTTCACGCCATTCTCCTGCCTCAGCCTCTCCAAGTAGCTGGGACTACAGGCGCCCGCCACCACGCCCGGCTAATTTTTTTTGTATTTTTAGTAGAGACGGGGTGTCACCGTGGTCTCAATCTCCTGACCTCGTGATCCGCCCGCCTCGGCCTCCCAAAGTGCTGGGATTACAAGCGTGAGCCACCACGCCCGGCCTTAATGAAACTTTTTATAGAGATGGATCCTCACTAGTTGCCCAGTCTGATCTCTAATTCCTGGACTCAAGCGATCCTCCTGCCTTGGCTTCCCAAAGTGCTGGGATTACAGGTGTGAGCCACCATGTCAGGCCAATAAAGGGAATTTTTTTTTTTTTTTTTTTTGAGACAGAGTTTTACTCTTGTTGCCCACGCTGGAGTGCAATAGCACAATCTCAGCTCACCGCAACCTCTGCCTCCTGGGTTCAAGCAATTCTCCTGCCTCAGCCTCCTGAGTAGCTGGGACTACAGGCATGCGCCACCACGCCCAGCTAATTTTGTATTTTAAGTAGAGACCAGGGTTTCTCCATGTTGGTCAGGCTGGTCTCAAACCCCCGACCTCAGGTGATCCGCCTGGCTCAGCCTCTCAAAGTGCTGGGATTACAGGCGTGAGCCACTGCACCTGGCCTAAAGGGAATCTTATTGTACAACCTCTTGGATCTGGCTTCTTTGACTCAATTTTATGTCTGTGAATTTCATTCATATTCTTTTTTTTTTTTTGAGATAAAGTTTCGATCTTTTTGCCCAGGCTGGAATGCAATGGTGCAATCTTGGCTCACTGCAACCTCTGCCTCCTGAGTTCAAGTGATTTTCCTGCCTCAGCCTCCCGAGTACAGTCACAAGCATGCACCACCACGCCTAGCTAATTTTGTATTGTTAGTAGAGATGGGGTTTCACCATGTTGGCCAGGCTGGTCTCGAACTCCTGTCTTCAGTTGATCCATACCCCTTAGCCTCCCAGAGTGCTGGGATTACAAGTGTGAGCCACCTTGCCCGGCTTTTCATTCATATCCTTGCATCTATTGGAGTGTGTTTATTTTTTCATTGCTGTATACTATTCTCTTGTATGGATATAGCACAATTTATTTTATTTTATTTTTTTGAGTTTTGCTCTGTCACCTAGGCTGGAGCGCAGTGGCATGATCTTGGCTCACTGCAATCTCTGCCTCCCGGGTTCAAGCGATTCTCCTGCCTCAGCCTCCAGAGTAGCTGGGATTACAGACATGTGCCATCACGCCCAGCTAATTTTTGTATTTTTAGTAAAGACGGGGTTTTACCATGTTGGCCAGGCTCGTCCTGAACTCCTGACCTCAAGTGATCCACCTGCCTCAGCCTCCCAAAGTTTTAGGATTACAGGCTTGAGCCACTGTGCCCAGCTGTATAGCACAATTTATGAATCTATTATTTGTTGATGGGCAGAAGGTTGGTTTCCACTTTCTGACTGTTTTGGCCAGTGCTGCTCATGCTCCTGAGCGTGCATTTTTCTGCATTCTCCAGGACTAGAACTGTTAGGCTGCAGGGTGTCCCCTGTAGAAGACATGACCAGACACTTTTCCCACGTGGGGAATTATGCCAATTCTCACTCCCATCTCCAATGTCTGCTGTGAGTTCTCCTTGCCCCACATCTTTGTCAGTACTAGATCTACCAGATTTAAAAATATGAGTCATCCTGCTGTGTGTATGTGTGAATCGGAATCTCAGGGTGGTTCTAATTTGCATTTCCTGGATCAATAATGAGATTCAGCACCTTTTCCTATATTCATTGTTCACTTGAATCCATGCATAAGAGAATCTTAAGGACAAAGAATTCTAGACCCTTACAATCTTAGGTGCAAAGAATTCTAGGCTGGGCACAGTGGCTCATGCCTGTAATCCCAGCACTTTGGGAGGCTGAAACAGGAAGATCACTTGAGCCCAGGAATTTGGGACCACCCTGAGCAACAAAGTGAGACCCTGCCTGTGGTCCCAGCTACTTAGGAGACTTAGGTGGGAGAATCTCTTGAGCTTGGGAGATTGAGGCTGTAGTGAGCTATGATCATGCCACTGCACTCCAGCCTGGGCAACACAGTGAGACCCTGTCTCAAGAAGAAAAAGAGGAAGAGGAAGAGGAAGAAGAAGAAGAAGAGAAGAAGGGAAGGAAAGAAGGAAGGAAGAAGAAGGAAGAAGGAAGAAGGGGAAGGGGAGGAATTATAAAATCCTAGACTTTTAGGAACAAGATTCCAGAACCCTATGCCTCAGTTTCCCCATTTGGATAATGGGGATAATAGAAGTCTCTAACTCATCATGTAGGTAATGTTATATGTGTACACTTGGCATGAAACTTGGCACATAGTGAGTGCTCAGTAAATGTGATTTCTTTCATGGCAAGAATTTTATACATTTTGTTCTCCCTTGTATCCTTGGGACCTAGGGCAGAATAGAGGCCCAGTAAGTATTTACTGAATGAATGAATCTTAGTATCAAAGGATCAAATAAACCTACAATTACAGAACTTTAGGAACAAAAATGGGTAAAATTTAAGACATTAGGCCAGGCATGGTGGCTCACACCTATAATCCCAGCACTTTGGGAGGTCAAGGTGGGTGGATCACCCGAGGTCAGGAGTTCGAGACCAGCCTGACCAACATGGAGAAACTCCGTCTCTACTAAAAATACAAAATTAGCCGGGCAAGGTGGTGCATGCCTGTAATCCCAGCTACTCGGGAGGCTGAGGCAGGAGAATCACTTGAACCCAGGAGAAGGAAGTTGCAGTGGGCTGAGATTGTACCACTGCACTCCAGCCTGGGCAACAAGAGTGAAACTCTGTCTCAAAAAATAAATACATAAATAAAATAAAAATAAAAATTAAGAATGATCGAAGTCTTGGATAAAGAAAAATGTGGTACGTATACGCCATGGAATACTATGCAGCCATAAAAGGAATGAGATCATGTGCTTTGCAGGGACACAGATGGAGCTGGAAGCCATTTATCCTCAGCAAACTAATGCAAGAACAGAAAACCAAACACCACATGTTCTCACTTATAAGTGGGGGCTGAATGATGAGAACACATGGATACAGGAAGGGGAACAACACACACTGAGGCCTGTTGGGACGGGGAGGGGTGCAGAGGGAGGGAGAGCATTAGGAAGAATAGCTAATGCATGGTGGGCTTCATACCTAAGTGATGGGTTGATAGGTGCAGCAAACCACCGTGGCACATCTTTACTATGTAACAAACTGCACATCCTGCACGTATACCCTGGAACTTGAAAAAAAAAAAAAAAAGAATGATCAGAGTCTTAAGAACTAAAGAAAGATAAAAATGCATCCTTGGCAAACTTAAGATTCACTATTTATTTATTTATTTTTATCGAGACGGAGTCTCACTCTGTCACCCAGGCTGGAGTGCAGTGGTGCTGTACTGGATCATGCCAACCTCTGTCCCCCAGGTTCAAGCGATTCTCATGTCTCAGCCTCCCGAGTAGCTGGGACTACAGGTGCACACTAGCTAATTTTTTTGTGTTTTTCAGTACAGACAGGGTTTCGCCCTGTTGGCCAGGCTGTTCTTGAACTCCTGACCTCAGGAGATCCGCCCACCTTAGCCTCCCAAAGTGCTGGGATTACAGGCATGAGTCACCACGCACGGCCAGATTCACTATCTTAAATTTATATTTATTATTAATTATTATTATTATTTTTAGATATGGGGTCTTGTCTGTCACCCAGGCTGGAGTGCAGTGATGTGATCATAGCTCACTACAGCTCCAAACAGGAGGCTCAAGTGATCCACCTGCCTGGGCCTCCCAAAGCACTGGGACTACAGGCATGCACCGCCTCGCCTGCCCTTTATCTTAAACTTTTAGAAACAAGGAAGCTGTCCGGCCAATGCCGGCTAGCTCAGAGTGAGAACAGAGAAGAGAAAGGAGCAGGGGCCCAGGTCTTTTCACCCTCCCTGTGTCCCCCCCCCTGGGTGGCTCTTATAGCCACTTCTCATTTCCATGGCCTTTCCTCGGCCTCCCCACCTCCTCCTGCCTGCTCCTCCCTTTGCACAGGATGGAACCTGAGGAAGCTACTCCTTCCCGAGCTCCATCATCGGGAAAAAGTCCAAGATCCCGCCGCAGAGGACCCACACCAGGTACCGCCTCCCTTCAGCCTTATCCCCTGGCTCTGTCCCACCCACACCCCTTTCTGCCTCTTAGCCAAGGCCTCTCTCCCACCATTCTCCTTCCATACACACCCCTTTCACTTCAGCCTCAAAACTATGCCTCTTTCTTGGAGATCCAAACCAGGTCACACAGTAAGTGCTCAATAAACACATCAGGCCACAGCTCTGACAGCCTTTCCTCCAGGAAGCCCTCCCTGATTTCTCTTTCCAGTCTGAGTCAGGAGCCCCCTCTGGGCCCCCTGACCCTGCCAACCCCAACATTCTGGGATGCGACTGTCTGGGGACAGGCCAGTCTTCTCCATGTGTGAGCCTGTGAGGGCAGGCCTAGGGCTGTCACGGCTGTATGTATCCAGCACTGCCCCAAACAGCAGAGACCTCTGGGCACGGGGCTGTCAAGCCCATCTGACTGTTCACAAGGCTTGCTTACAATGCTCTTAATTGTGTGCCCTCGATGCCATTCCTCTGGGATCCCAGGGATGGCTCCACTCACTTTTCCAGGTCAGCAAAGGAGTGCCCGATGGTTCAAAGGGATGCAGGTGAGGCCCTGACAGTGCTCAGCCCACCACCTGCCCTCCTGAGACACAGGAGCCATTGTCAGCTGCTCAGCTCTCTGTCTCCAGTTCCACTCTAAAAGCTCATAAAGCCCCTCTGTTTCATTTGTAAACGTTTCTTGCATGAATCCACAGTGAGACCCGAAACCTCGGCACCTGCCCTCAGTGATCATTCCCTCCTCCCCAACTCCCTCATCCCTTACCCAGGCACAGAGAAGTTAGGAGCTTTGTCTAAGGTCACACAGCCAATAAGGGGGAAGAGGAGCTAAGTGTGTGTGTGTGTGTTTTTTTTTGAGACAGGGTCTCACTCTGTCACCCAGGCTGGAGTGCAGTGGTGCAATCACGACTCACTGCAACCTCCACCTCCCGGGGCTCAGGTGATCCCCCTCAGCCTCCTGAGTAGCTGAGACTACAGGCATGTGCCACCACGCCCTGCTAGTTTTTGTGTGTGTGTTTTTTTTTTTATAGAGACAGGGTCTTGCCAGGCAGCCCAGACTGGTCTTGAACTCCTGGGCTTCAGTGATCCTCCTGCCTCAGCCTCCCAAAGTGCTGGGATTACAGTCCTGAACCACCGCACCTGGTCAGGAGTTTAGATTTTAAAAATCAACTGTACTGAGGTATAATTTACATGCAATAAATACACCTGTTTCAAATGTGTGTGTTTGGCCGGGCATGGTGGCTCATGCCTGTAATCCCAGCACTTTGGAGGCCAAGGCAGGCAGATCACTTGAGCCCAGGAGTTTGAGACCAGCCTGGGCAACATGGCGAGACCCCATCTCTACAAAAAATAAAAAAATTAGCTGGGCATGGTGGCGCATGCTTATAATCCCAGCTACTTGGGAGGCTGAGGCACAAGAATCTCTTGAACCCAGGAGGTGAAGATTGCAGTGAGCTGTGATCTCGCCACTGAACTCCTGCCTGGGTGACAGAGCGAGACTGTCTCAAAAATAAGTCAATTAAATTAATTAAAATTAAATTAAAGAAGGAGTATGTTAGATAAGTTCTGATAAACATGTACAATCATTTAATCATATCCTGATCAAGACATAGAACATTTCTAGTGCCCGGAAAAGGTCCCCTGTGCCCTCCTTGCAGTCATCTTCTCCGCTTGTCCCCAGACCCTGGCAGCCACTAATCTGCTTTTTCTTTTCTTTTCTTTTTTTCTTTTTGAGATGGATTCTCGCTCTATCGCCCAGGCTGGAGTGCAGTGGCGTGGTTGCGGCTCACTGCAACCTCTGCCTCCTGGGTTCAAGTGATTCTCCTGCCTCAGCTTCCCTAGTAGCTGGGACTACAGGCGCCCGCCACCATGCCTGGCTAATTTTTGAATTTTTAGTAGAGATGGGGTTTCACCATGTTGGCCAGGATGGTCTCGATCTCTTGACCTCGTGATCTGCCCGCCTCGGCCTCCCAAAGTGCTGGGATTACAGGTGTGAGCCACCGCGCCCAGCCTCTTTTCTTTTCTTTTCTTTCTTTTTTTTTTTTTTTTTGAGACATTTTGCTCTGTCACCCAGGCTGGAGTGCAGGGGCGCGATCTCGGCTTGCTGTAGCCTCTGCCTCCCGGGTTCAAGTGATTCTTCTGCCTCAGCCTCCCCAGTAGCTGGGATTACAGGCAGGCACCACTATGTCTGGCTAATTTTTGTGTTTTTAGTAGAGACGAGGTTTCACCATGTTGGCCAGGCTGGTCTCGAGTTCCTGACCTCAAGTGATCAACCCGCCTCAGCCTCCCAAAGTTCTGGGATTACAGGCCTGAGCCACCGACCCAGCTATATCTGCCTTTTTTTTTTTTTTTTTTTTTTTTGAGATGGGTTCTTGCTCTGTCACCCAGGCTGGAGTGCAGTGGCACGATCTCAGCTTACTGTAACTTCCACCTCCCGGGTTCCAGCGATTCTCCTGCCTCGGCCTCCTGAGTAGCTGGTATTACAGGTGACTGCCACCACGCCCGGCTAATTTTTGTATTTTTAGTAGAGGCGGGGTTTCACCATGTTGCCCAGGCTGGTCTCAAACTCCTGACCTCAAGTGATCCACCTGCCTCAGCCTCCCAAAGTACTGGGATTACAGGTGTGAGCCGCCACACCCGGCTGCTTTTTATCCCTATAAGTTTGCTTTTCCAGGATGACATGTAAATGGGATTACAGAGTATGTAGTCCTTAAAAAAAAAATCATTGACAAATTTACCTACGGTAAAATTCACTCTTTTCATCATGCATTTCTTTTCTTTCTTTTTTTTTTTTGAGGAAGGGTCTCACTCTGTCACCCAGGCTGGAGTGTAGTGGTGCGATCACCACTCACTGCAGCCTCGACCTTTCAGGCTCTAGGGATCCTCCCGTCTCAGCTTCCTCATTAGCTGGGACTACAAGTGCATGCCACCACGCCCAGCTAATTTTTGTATTTTTGGTAGAGATGGGGTCTCACTATGTTGCCCAGGCTGGTCTTCAACTCCTGGCCTCTTGCTTTGTCCTCTCAAAATGCCTGTGGGGCATGCAGTTCTTTAACCTTTGACAGGCTCATGTGGCTGTGTAGTCACCACCAGAATCAAAATATGGATATGTCCCACCACCCCTAAAACCCTTCATCTGCCCTTTTGGGGTCAAGCCCATCCCCCACCCCACCCCGGCAACCACAGTTCTGTTTTCTGTCCCTCTAGTTTTGCCTTTTCCAGAATGTCTTGTAAATGGAGTGACATAGTTATCACCATCATCATCATCATTTTTATAGAGATGGGGTCTCACCATGTTGCCCAGGCTGATCTCAAACTCCTGGGCTCAAGCAATTCTCACACCTCGGCCTCCCAAAGTGCTAGGATTACAGGTGTGAGCCAGTGCACCCAGCTGAATACTGTAATTTTTGAGCCTAGCTTCTTTCACTCAGCATAATGCAGTTGAGGTCCATCCATGTTGTGTGTACCAATAGCAGTTCCTCTTCATTGCCGAGTGATATTCCATCGTGTGGATGGACCACAGCTCGCTTGACCACGTACAGGCTGAAGGACATTTGGGTTGTTTACAGCTGTTGGCAATTACGAACAGAGCTGCTGTGAGTGTGTGTGCATACGGTTTTTTTGTGTGAAAATAGGTTTTCATTTCTCTCGAGTCAATACCGAGGAATAAAATTGTTGGATCCTATGGGAAGTGTATATTTAACCTTGCGGGAAGTTGGCAAACCATTCTCCAAAGTGGCTGCTCAGGGCTTGCATGCCCACCAGCAGCCTGTGGGAGTTCTGGCTGTAGAGCTACGAGGTGAATCCGGGTCTGAGAGATGACACAGCTCTTAGGCACCAAGCCACACCACTCCTGAAACATAATAACAATTGCGGCAAGAGCTCTCTTCTACCCACAAGTCGACACTGTGCATGCAACTATTTAAAAAAAAAAAAAAAAAAGAAGGTGCTGATGCGGTGTGATTTTCCAGATGTATTGCTGTATTGCTAGGGGAAAACGCAGGCCACAGCAAGACCATGCACCATTTGCATAAAGAGGGGAGGACACATGGATTACAGGCGAAATGGCTCCCGCCTGTAATCCCAGCACTTTGCAAGGGCAAGGTGGATGGATCACTTGAGCCCAGGAGTTCGAGATCAGCCTGGGCAACATGGTGAAACCCCGTCTCTACCAAAAATACAAAAATTAGCTGGGTGTGGTGGTGCGTGCTTGTGGTCCCAGCTACTAGGGCGGCTGAGGTGGGAGGATCATTTGAGTCCAGGAGGTTGAGGCAGCAGTGAGCTATGCTGGTGCCACTGCACTCCAGCCTGGGTGACAGAGTGAGACTCTGTCTCAGAAAGAAAAAAAAAAAGAATGGAAACTGGGAGATGAGAACAGGACTGGGGAGGGGAGGGGCAGAGTGGTGATGGGGAAATGGCTGCTCACTGCCATTTGGTCCTTTTTGAATTTTGGAACTTGTGAATGCCTTACCTTTTCAAAACAAACACACAATTCATTCACTCTGCTAACAGGTTTTTCAGGCCCTGCCCCGGTGTTGAACAAATAAGATTCCTGCCTTGGGGAGCCACAGACTCGTCCATCCATCCAGGAGACAGTCAACAAGGCAAGGAAAGTACAGCCAATGGCATGTATTTGCTATGGAGAAAAATAAAGCTGGTGAGGGAATGAGGGAGATGGAGGGCAGGAAGTGGAAGCTGTTGTTTAAATCCAGTGGCCAAGGGAGGCCCTCCAAGGAATGATGTTTGGGGCTAAAACTTGAGGTAGGGGAGGGAATGAACCATGCGGACATCTGGGGGAAGAGTGTTCTAGGCAGAGGGAAAAGCAAGTGCCAAGGCCCAGAGGTGGGTCAGAACAGCTGTTGGAGGCCAGTGTAGCTGGAGCAGAATGAGCTGGCGGAGAGTGGAAGGGAGGATGGGGAGAGGGGAAGGGAGGATGGGGAGAGGGGAAGGGAGGATGGGGAGAGGGGAAGGGATGATGGGGAGAGGGGAAGGGAGGATGGGGAGAGGGGAAGGGTGGCAAGGAGAGGGCTCAGGATCTTATGAGCCACTGTAGGGATGTAGGCTTTTACTCAGAGGGAGATGGCAGCCATGGAGGGATCTGGGCAGGAGAGGGATAATCTGAATTGGTTTTTTTTTTTTTTTTTTTTGAGATGGAGTCTCACTCTGTCGCCCAGGCTGGAGTGTAGTGACGCCATCTGGGCTCACTGCAACCTCTGCCTCCCAGGTTCAAGCGATTCTTCTGCCTCAGCCTCCTGAGTAGCTGGAATTACAGGCACCTGCCACCACGCCCAGCTAATTTTTATATTTTTAAAATAGAGACAGGGTTTCACCATGTTGGTCAGGTACCATGTTGGCCAACTCCTGACCTCAGGTGATCTATCTGCCTCGGCCTCCCAAAGTGCTGGAATTACAGGCATGAGCCACCATGCCCAGGCCAGGTTTTAATTTAATTTAATTTGTTATTATTATTACTGTTTAGAGACAGGGTCTCACTCTGTTGCCCAGGCTGGAGTACAGTGGTGCCATCTTGGCTTACTACAGCCTCGACCTCCTGGGCTCAAGCGATCGTCCCGCCTCAGCCTTCTGATGACTTAGGTGTTAACAGGATCCCTGTGGCTGCATGTGGGGGAAAGACAGGTCCTTGCGGGGGCGCAGCAAGGACCCAGGCAGGGAGTCCCATGAGGAGGTGACTGCATGGTCCAGGCCTTCAGTGATGGTGGCTGGACCAGAGTGGGGACTTTTTTTTTTTTTTTCTGAGACAGAGTCTTGCACTGTCACCCAGGCTGGAGTGCAGTCGCATGATCTTGGCTCACTGCAGCCTCCACCTCCCAGATTCAAGAGATTCTCATGCCTCAGCCTCCTGAGTAGCTGGGATTACAGGTGCATGCCACCACACCCAGCTAATTTTTGTATTCTTTAGTAGAGATGCCACCATGCCCAGCTAATTGTTGTATTTTTTGTAGAGACGGGTTTTCACCATGTTGCCCAGGCTGGTCTCGAACTCCTGGGCTCAAGTGATCGGCCTGCCTTGGCCTTCCAGAGTGCTGGGATTACAGGCATAAGCCACCTTGCCCAGCCTCCTTTTTTTTTTTTTTTATTTTTTGAGGTTGAGTCTCTCTCTGTCGCCCAGGCTGGAGTACAGTGGCGCAATCTCGGCTCACTGCAACCTCTGCCTCTGGGGTTCAATCAATTCTCGTGACCTCAGGTGATCCACTTACCTCAGCCTCCTAGAGTGCTGGAAATTACAGGTGTAGGCCACCACGCCTGGCCCCACATCTTTACTTCTTTTGGTGGTGGGGGCTTTTGGAGAGGTACAGGGAACCAGGAGAGGGAGGACAAAGAGGACCCAGGGGACCGGGCCTGGGCTGTTTGAGCTGAGACCTGAAGAGCATGGGGAAGTGTTTGAAGGAGGTGAACAAAAGGCTTTATTAGAAAACCAGAAAGGAGGCTGGGCGCGGCAATGCATACCTGTAGTCCCAGCATTTTGGGAGGCTGAGGCGGGAGGATCACTTGAGCCCAGGAGTTTAAGACCAGCCTGGGCAATGAGTGAGGCTCTATCTCTAAAAAAAAAAATTTAAAAATTTACCCAGGTGTGGTGGCATGTGCCTGTAGTCTCAGCTACTCAGGAGACTGAGGTGGGAGGATGGCTTTAGCCCAGGAGGTTGAGGCTGCAGTGAGCTATGATGGCACCACTGCATTCCAGCCTGGGGCCAGAGCAAGACCCTGTCTTATAAAAAAAAAAAAAAAAAAAGAGAGAGAGAGAGAAAGAAAGACAAAGAAAAAAAAATATAAGCGGTGAGTGGTCAGGCTGTGGCTGTGGGGGCACTGAGGAGGCATGGCAGATTCTGAGCAGGGGTCAGGGTTGGGTTTCCAAAGACGCCTCTGGCTGTGGCGCGGGCAGGGAGACCAGCTGTGCAGCAAGACACCAGGTGGCCTGGGTTAGGTGGTGGGTCAAAGAGGGAGGGGTGAAGGTTACCAATCATAGATTCAGGAGGCAATTTTCTTGGAAGGAAAGGGTAGGGTGACTGCTGGCTTGCTGGCGCCACTATCAGCCACTGTCCCAAGGTTTTCTTGTGCGTGAACTCATGGAGCCTTCACCACCACCCAGTAGGTATCCTCATTGCGCAGCTGGGGAAACTGAGGCTGAGAGAGACACACTTGCTGGCCCCGGATCTCACACAGCAGGTTACAGGAGCCAGCGTTCAAACTCCTGGAGTCTGACTCCAGACCGTGGACATTTTCACGCCCCTGATTCATTAAAGCTGGAGAAGCTGAGGCTCCCAGTTGGGGTGAAGTTCCAGGTTCAAGACCACACAGCTGGGAACTAGAAAAGAAGGATTGAACCCACACCTTACCATGGGACACGGCCCTGCCCATCCCCTCTCCTCCCAGCAGCGTGAGGGCTCGACCTCCGGGGAGTCCCCCTTCTGGGTTGGGCGCCACTCCTCCCTCCCTATCCGCTTTGCGCCCTGAGCTCTCTCCGGACTTTAACCCTGGGCCACCACTGGTGGCGACGCTGCCAATAAGGGGAGGTGATTGGTGCAGAGGCCAGCAGGGCAAAATTCCCCTACTCCCGGTGCCAGGGGAGTTACCCAGGGCAGGGATGGGGGCGGGGGAGGGCAGGGGCAGAGGAGCGGGCGGAGGGGGAGGTGGAGGCATCTGCAGCTGGACAGAGAAGTGGTACTTTGTTTCTCTGTGCCTCAGTTTCCCTCTTGGTAAAATAGGCATGGTTCCTCCTATGGATGTAAGAAGGACCCAGGAACCTTTGCAAGAGTGGAGGAATCTGCCCCTCTGGTCTGACTGGGAGACAATGTGTTCGCCCAATCTGATGGTGGGGACAAGGTGGCCCAACACAGTGGGAAAAATAAGGAAACTAAGGCGCTCTCACCAAATCCCATGAGGGAGACAGGATTGTCCAAATCCAATGAATTAGATAAGAAGCTCCAGCCCTGTGCAGCACGAACGAGTGTCCAGTCTGTATTTCCAGTCTGTCAGGGGAGGTAAGGAGCAACATTCTGATGACAATGTATTTATTTTTGTGAGTCAGAGTCTTGCTGTCGCCCAGGCTAGAGTGCAGTGGCGCCATCTCGGCTCACTGCAAACTGCGCCTCCTGGGTTCAAGCGATTCTCCTGCCTCAGCCTCCTGAGTAGCTGGGATTACAGGCGCCCGCTACCATGCTTGGCTAATTTTTGTATTTTTAGTAGAGACCGGGTTTCACCATGCTGGCCAGGTTGGTCTTGAATTTCTGACCTCCCAAAGGGCTTGGATAACAGGCGGGAGCCACGGCACCTGGCCAGGAGTGATACTTTGATGTGTGAGACAATGCATTTCTAATCTGATGGGGGAGATGGGTAGTCCTAGTCTGATGGGGGTGTTGAAGGGCTCCTATGCCTTCTGGGAGAGCTGATGAGCTTCCAAATGAATGATAGAAATGGGGAGCCCCTCAAACTGGTGGGGAGACAAACAGCCTGCTAGTCTGATGAGGGAGGTAAGACTCCTCCCGTCTGAAGTGGGAGCCAGGGTGCTCCGGTCTGATTCCGAGGTGAGGAAAGAGACACAGAACATACGTGCTGCAGCTCAGCCAGCTCCTTCCTGAGCCTGGGAGTCAAATGGCCCCAGGATGCCTGGCCAGGGAGCCAGGACCGAAAGACAGAGAGGATTTGCTCTCCTGACCCAGGGGCAGTTCTGCCCAGCTCTGGGCCTGATCTACTTTTGGCCAAAAAAGACCTGGCTGGCGGTGTACGGGCACCACCTAGCGGTTGCCATGGGCACGCCTTCCATCCGGAGCTTGGGGAGAGCGGCGCCTTGGAAGACCAGAGAAGGGCTCCTTGGACTGTCTCCCTGGGACCTGGGTCCAAGTCCCAATCTACCCTTGAAACTGGATTCTGTGTGTCACTCCATTCACCCTGCATGTGGCAGCTGGGGGAGTCTCTTGGAAGTACAAACCTACCCCGTCTGTCCCTTGCTCACAACCCTACAGTGGCTCCCTGGTGCCCTGGGAGGAAGTCCACACCCGGCCACGAGGCTGGCTTCTTCTGAACAACCCTATGCTTCAGTTGAACAATAAGTAGTTTCTCAAAGGTGTCATATGCAAAACTTACCTTCAGGCCTTCGCACAGGCTGTTCCCTCTGCCAGAAACACCCTTCCCTGCCTCTTCCCCAGCATCTCTCCTACTCCTCCTTCAGGTCTTGGAGTAGCTGTCTCTGCCCTCGTGAGCCCCCTGGTCAGGGTCATGGTCTGGTGGGGCTGTCGTGGTCACTGCTGTGTTCCGCTGGGGCCTGACACTAACAGTGCACCCAGGGAATGTTTATGGAATTTTATGGAATGAATGAGTGAATGAATGAATGAATGAATGCCAAGCTAAAGAGTTTGCCAGGGCAGCCATAGGAGAGTTTAATCAGGGCCAGGACACGGTCGGATTTAGAAGTCCCTAGGTTCCCCCCTGCTTTTTTTTTTTTTTTTGAGAGAGAGAGATGGAATCTCACTTCGTTGCCCAGTGCAGTGGTGTGATCTTGGCTCACTGCAACCTCCACCTCCCAAGTTCAGGCAATTCTCATGCCTCAGCCTCCCAGGTAGCTGGGATTATGGGTGCATGCCACCACGCCTGGCTAATTTTTGTATTTTAGTAGAGACAGATTTTCACCATGTTGGCCAGGCTGGTCTTGAACTCCTGACCTCAGATGATCCGCCTGCCTCGGCCTCCCAGAGTGCTGGGATTACAGGCATGAGCCGCTGCGCCTTGCTGGAAGCCCCTAGGTTCCCTCTCAACCCTAGGCTTTTGCACATACTCTTCCCTCTCCCTGCACTATTTACACCTAGTAACCCCCACTCATCCTCTAGGTATCAGATGAGCTGTCCCTTCCTCCAGGAAGCCCTCCTTGACCCCAGGCTGGGTCAGGCATGGGCTCTGAGCTCCTGCAGCCTCCTGGGTTCCTCCATCCCAGGCTGTGAACACTGCTGGGCCATTATTACCTGGGGACAAGTCTGCCTTCCCACTGGATCTGGGAGGGCAGGGCTGGGTTCTGTTTACCCTCTCTGCCTTCTCCTCTGAGCTAACAACATCTGCTAGGACCTGGGTTCAAATCCAGACGCCCCTATCTTTGGAGTTCCTTAGGTGAGTGTGGGCCTCTCTTGGAGCTCCTGTTTTCTCGTGTGAAATGTGGGGAGAATGAGAAGCGTGCGTGGAAAGCCTCCCAGGGCTGTGGTGGGGCAGTGAAGAGACGAGATCCTGAAGTCCCGAGCTGACCATGAGCCGGGTGACTACGGGTGACCCACTTCCCCTTTTGGGGTTCATCTGGCTGGATGAACGGTAGCAGCAGTCCCATCCTGCCGGGACATTCTGGGAGGCCCGCTTGGGGCTTCCCGAGGTGGGAGGGTCAGGGACAGGCTGAGGGAAGAGGTGTCTGCTGGGTTAGGGGAAAACCAGTCTTCCCCATCATGAAACGGATGATGGGAGGGAAACAAACAAAGCTGGCTCCACCAGGGTGTGAGGGGAAGTTGGGGGAGAGGATGAGGGGGCCCCATGAGGTGGGTGAAAACCACAGTCCACAACTTGTCGCCAACTTCCCGCCTGGAGCCTGTGTGCCTCGGGTGAGGTGCCCTGCTCATTGGCCTCAAACAAGACATATCTTCATTCCAACCTCCAACCCAGCCCTGCCTGCAGTCTTCTGGCCTCAGAAATGGCAACTTCATCCTTGCAGTGGCTCAGGCTCAAAGCCTGGAGACCCCTGACTCTTCTTGTCCTTCGCAGCACGATTCTGCCCCCACCTGGTGGCCAGAGGGATCCTGTTAGAACCTGAATCAGGGCCGGGCATGATGGCTCACACCTGCAATCCTAGCACTTTGGGAGGCCGAGGCAGGTGGATCACCTGAGGTCAGGAGTTTGAGACCAGCCTGGCCAACATGGCAAAACCCCGTCTCTACTAAAAATACAAAAATTAGCTTTTGTGGTAGTGCGTGCCTGTAATTCCAGCTACTCAGGAGCCTGAGGTAGGAGTATCACTTGAACCCGGGAGGCAGAGGTTGCAGTGAGCTGAGATGGCACCATTGCACTTCAGCCCAGGAGACAAGAGCGAAACTCCGTCTCAAAAAACAAAACAAAACAAAACAACAACAAAATTAGCTGAGTGTGTTGGCACATGCCTATAATCCCAGCTACTGGGGAGGCTGAGGTAGGAGAATCACTTGAACCTAGGAGGCGGGGGTTGTAGTGAGCCGAGATCGCGCCACTGCACTGCAGCCTGGGCGACAGAGCAAGGCTCCATCTAAAAAAAAAAAAGAACCTGAATCAGAACCCATCCAGCCTCTGTGGCTCCTACTTCACTCGGGGTGATGGCCAAAAAAATCCTCACCATGGCCCTCAAGGCTGCTGCTGAATCCCTGTTCCTTTTTTTTTTTTTTTTTTTGAGAGGGAACCTCTCTCTGTCGCCCAGGCTGGAGTGCAATGGCGCCATCTCAGCTCACTGCAACCTCTGCCTCCTGGGTTCAAGTGATTCTCCTGCCTCAGGCTCCCGAGTAGCTGGGATTACAGGCTTGAACTACAACGCCTGGCTAAGTTTTGTATTTTTACAAAAATAGAGTCAAGGTTTCACCATGTTGGCCAGGCTGGTTTCAAATTGCTAACCTCAAGTGATCCACCCACATCGGCCTCCCAAAGTGCTGAGATTACAGGCGTGAGCCATCACAACTGGCCATTTTTTGTCTTTTTGATGACAGCCATCCTAACTCAGGTGAAATAATACCTCATTGTGGTTTTGATTTGCATTTCCCCGATGAGTATGATGTTGAGTATTTTTTCATATATCTGTTGGCCATTGTATGTCTTCTTTTGAGAAATGTCTGTTAAGATAATTTGCCCGTTTAAAAAATTATAGTGTTGGCCAGCCATGGTGGCTTACACCTATAATCCAGCACTTTAGGAGGCAGAGGCAGGAGGGTTGCTTGAAGCCAGGAGTTTGAGACCAGCCTGAGCAACACAGCGAGACCCTGTCTGCACAAAAAGTTAAAAATAGCCAGGTGTGGTGGTCCACAGTGGTGGTCCCAGCTACTCACTTGGGAGGCTGATGTGGGAGGATTGCTTGAACCCAGGAACTGGAGGCTGCAGTGAGCTATAGTTGTGCCACTGCACTCCAGCCTGGATGACAGAGCAAGATGCTGTCATCAAAAAGACAAAAAATGGCCAGTCGTGATGGCTCACACCTATAATCCCAGCACTTCGGGAGGCCGATGCGGGCCGATCACTTGAGGTCAGGAATTCGAAACCAGCCTGGCCAATACGGTGAAACCCCGACTCTACTAAAAATACAAAATTTAGCTGGGCGTGGTGGTGCAAGCCTGTAGTTCCAACTACTCAGGAGGCTGAGGCAGGAGAATCACTTGAGCCTGGGAGGCAGAGGTTGGAGTGAGCTGAGATCATGCCACTGCACTCTAGCCTGGGTGACAGATTGAGATTCCGTATCCAAAAAAAAAAAAAAAAAGTCAGATTTTTTTTTCTGTTGAAATGTTTGATATATTGTATATTCTAGATACAGTTCAAGACCAGCCTGGCCAACATGGTGAAACCCCGTCTCTACACAAATACAAACATTAGTTGGGCCTGGTGGTGGGCACCTGTAATCCCAGCTACTCGGGAGGCTGAGGCTGGAGAATCGCTTGTACCTGGGAGGTGGAGTTTGCAGTGAGCCAAGATTGCACCACTGCACTCTAGTAGCCTGGACGAGAGGGCGAGACTCCATCTCAGGAAAAAACAAACAAACATATATATATATGTATATATAAAATTAGCAGGTCATGATGGTGAGCACTTGTAGTCCCAGCTACTTAGGAGACTGAGGCAGGAGGATTGCCTGAGCCCAGGAGTTCGAGGATGCAGTGAGCTGTGGTTGTGCTGTTGCACTCCAGCCTGGGCAACAGAGCAAGACTCTGTCTCAAAAAAGAAAAAAAAAAGAAATATAAAATGTAAAGTTGGGTTAGTTGTGTAAGCGATAAATGCTGTGAAGAATAAAGCCAGACAGCTTTGGGTGTACAGGAGATCCCTCTGAGGAGTTGACATTTGAACAGAGACCTGACTGGAGTGATGCAGGTGTCTGAGGGAAGGACATTCCTGGCAGCGGGAACAGCCAGTGCAAAGGCCCCGAGGAAGGAGTTGTTTGATTTGTTCAAACAATAGCCAGGAGGTCAGGGTGGCTGCAGTGAGTGAAGGAGAGGAGATGATGAAGGGAATGAGGGGCAGACAGGCCTGCGGACCATTGTAAGGACCCTGGAGTCCGATCCAAAGGGGAGATGCTCCAGGAAATATGGCTTTACCTCTGGGCGCCTCAGTCTCTTCTGAGAAACGTGCAACATGACACCTGCGTCTGAAGGTTGCTGTGAGGACTCAGGGAGCTCCTGCCTCCACAGGCAAGAGGCAGCCACACAGGTGAGGCCCTTTGGCTGCACTGGTCCTGTGCAACCTTGCAGATTTGGGGTGCCCTCTCTGAACTCTGCATTCTCCACACTGTGTGTCAGGATGGGCTGAAGCTGATGGGGCTCACTCCTTGGTTCCCAAAGTCTGGCCTTGGCACCCCCTCCTCCATCCTCCTCTTCCGTCTCCTTCCTCTTTCTTCTCCTCTTCCTCCCCATCCCTCCTCCTCCTCCACCTCCTCCACCTCCTTCTTCTCCCTTTTTTCTGTTCCCCTTTTCTCCCTCCTCCACCCTCCTCCTACTCCCTTCTCTTTCCCCCTTTTTTTCTCTCTCTCCCTCCTCCCCCTTCCCTCCTCCCTGCTCTCCATCCTGAATCAACATTCCAGCCCATGGAAAAAAACAGGGCAGGCTTCCTTCCTCTCCCTGGCAGGGCTCCAGAGAGGGACTGGGCCATTGTGTATTCTGGCCTCAAGGTCACCCCGACTCCCTGCCCTCCCCGGTGTGGTTATTTGAGAAAAGGCAGCTTGGGTAAGGGGGAAGGGATTGGGGCTGAGAGGGGTGTGGTCTGCCTCCCCACCCATGGCTGGTGGAATCTGAGGGCCCTGGCGCCACCAGAGCTTCGTGGCTTTATGGGGGAGGCAAGGAGCCACTGTGGACCTGCTTGGGACAGTGAAGGGCGCCAGTCTCAGCCCTCATCTGAAACCTGCTCTGTGACCCTGTACTAGTTCCTGCCCCTCTCTGGGCCAAATCCTGGCCCTGCTCCTTTCTGGCTGAGTAACTTTGGGCAAGTCACCTCCTCTTCTTTGTGGTGTCTCACTTTCCTTTTTTTTTGGTCAAACAGTCTCTGCATCTGAATCCCCCAACTTCCTAGCTGACAAAAATTCCCTAGACCCTTTGTTAAAAATTCTGCTTTCTGGGCGTGTTGGCAGGTGCCTGTAATCTCAGCTACTCGGGAGGCTGAGGCATGAGAATAGCTTGAACCTGAGGCAGAAGTTGAAGTGAGCTGAGATCATGCCAGTGCACTCCAGCCTGGACGACGGAGCAAGACTCCATCTCAAAAAGAAAAAAAAAAGAATTCTGCTTTCAAGTCCCTGCCCTGGAGAGACAGGTTTTCTGGGCCCAGGCAGGGGCCTGGAATGTATAACTTATTTTATTTTATTTTTTGAGATAGGGTCTTGTTCTGTCTCAGGCTAGAGTGCAATGGCACCATCACAGCTCACTACAGCCTCAAAATCCTAGGCACAAGCAATGCTCCCATCTCAGCCTCCCAGGTAGCTGGGATGACAGACAAGCTCTGCCATGCCCGGCTAATCCTGGTTTTTGTTTGTTTGTTTGTTTGTTTTTTTGTAGAGATAGGGTCTTGCAATGTTGCCCAGGCTGTTCTTGAACTCCTGGCCTCAAGTGATCCTCCTGCCTCAGCTTCCCAAAGTGCTGGAATAACAGGCGTGAGCCAGTGCTCCTCGCAGGGATGTTTACGTTAATAAACACCTAGGAGATTTGGGAAATGTATTAATAGTTCCATTTCAAAGGGAAGCTTTGAGGAGCAAGTCAGAGAACCTGTGCTGAGAGCACCTAACCCTGGAACCTGCGATGATGAGCATCGTGCTTCTAAAAGCTCATACACATTTATTATTATTGCTTTTATTACTGTTTTTTTGTTTTGTTTTGTTTTGTTTTTTTTTTTTTTTTTTTTTTTTTGAGACAGAGTCTTACTCTGTCTCCAGGCTGGAGTGCAGTGGCATGATATCAGCTTACTGCAACCTCTGCCTCCTGGATTCAAGTGAATTCTCCTGCCTCAGCCTCCAGAGTAGCTGGGACTACAGGTATGTGCCACCACGGCCAACTAATTTTTGTATTTTTTAGTAGAGGTGGGGTTTCACCATGTTGGCCAGGATTGTCTCAATCTCTTGACCTTGTGGTCTGCCTATTCCTTTTTTTTTTTTTTTTTTTTTTTTTTTATGAGATGGAGTCTCACTTTGTGGCCCAGGCTGGAGTGCAGTGGTACGATCTCCGCTCACAGCAACCTCTGCCTCCTGGGTTCAAGTGATTCTCATGCCTCAGCCTCCCAAGTAGCTGGGATTACAGGTGCGCACGATGACACCTGGCAATTGTTTGTATTTTTAGCAGAGACGGGGTTTCACCATGTTGGCTAGGCTGGTCTCGAACTCCTGACCTTAGGTGATCTGCCTGCCTCAGCCTCCCAAAGTGCTGGGATTACAGGCATGAGGCACCGCGCCTGGCCTATTATTACTTTTTGTAAGCAAATCTCAGTGATTACAATGTAAAGAACATCATATATTACATAAATTGAGGCAAACCTGCTTAGTAGGATTAAGTTCGCCAGGACAAATGTGATCTTTGAGGTGGGGTGTGGCGGGGTGTGGTGGCTCACACCTGTAATCCCAGCACTTTAGGAGGCTGAGGTGAAAGGATTGCTTGGGCCCAGGAATTTGAGACCAGCCTGGACAACAGAGCAAGACCGTGACTCCACAAAAAATACAAAAATTGCCAGGCGTGGTGGCTCATGCCTGTAGTCCCAGCTGCTTGGGAGGCTGCAGTGAGCCATGATCACATCACTGTACTCCAGTCTGGATAATACTGAGACTCTGTTGTCTGAAAAAAAAAAAAAAAAAAAAAAAAAAGCTGGGTGCGGTGGCTCATGCCTGTAATCCCAGCACTTTGGGAGGCCGAGGCGGGTGGATCACCTGAGGTCAGGATCACCTGAGACCAGCCTGACCAAAATGGAGAAACCCTGTCTCTACTAAAAATGCAAAAAAAAAAAAAAAAAAAAATTTAACTGGGCATGGTGGCGCATATCTGTAGTCCCAGCTACTGGGGAGGCTGAGGCAGGAGAATTGCTTAAACCCAGGAGGCAGAGGTTGTGGTGAGCCGAGATCGTGCATTGCACTCCACCCTGGGAAACAGGAGCGAAACTCCGTCTCAAAACAAAACAAAAAAAAAAAAGAAAACAGAAAAAGAAAAATGTTATCTTTGCTTTTTCCATCTGCCTGTTGTTAAAATCTAACACCTTAGTCTGGGTCATGGGCATTTATTGAGCATCCATGTTTTAGGCCCTTTACTTGTATTGAGTAATGTGATCTTTTCAACAATCCTAGGAGGCAGGGGCAGTATTATCATCTCCATTTTACAAGGAGGAAAAGCAAGCAACGTACCCAAGTTCCCACAGCTCAAACGAGTTCTGTCTGACCTCAGAGCTGTGCCCTGAAATCCCCTGCCCTGCTGAAGAATGGAGAGGACTCCCCCAGCAGCACCTCCACCTATGACCCATGGGAACTGTGGGACTTGGAGCAAAGTTTTCGTCTCTGTGCCTTAGTTTCCTCACCTGTAAGTTGGGGGAATGATAGTAACTTCTCTTAAGAGCTGCTGTAGGATTCAAGATCTTGCATGAAAAAGGATAAAACCAATTGATATGGTTTAGCTCTTCGTCCCCACCCAAATCTCATGTCCAGTTATGATCCTCAGTGTAGGAGGAGGGACCTCGTGGGAGATGATTGGATCATGGGGGCAGTTTCTAATGTTTTAGCACCATCCCCCTAGTGCTGCTTGTTTAAAAGTGTGTAGCACCCCACCTTCCTCTCCTGCTGGCCATGTGAAGACGTGCTTGCTTCCCTTTCACCTTCTGCCATGATTGTAAGTTTCCTAAGGTCTCCCCAGAAGCAGAAGCCTGTATAGCCCACAGAATCATGAGCTGATTAAACCTCTTTTCTTTATAAATTACCCAGTCTCAGGTATGTCTTTATAGCAATGTGAGAATGGACTAATACACTGATGCTCGAGATATAGGAGTGATTATTATTTTGTGGTTATTGTTATTATTCTTTCCTAGACTCTTAATGAAGGGGATTGTACTACTTGGGATAATTCAGTAAAACAGAACAGAGATGCCCAGAGGGACGGAGGACCTGGTCTTGGGGACATTTGAGCCTCCACCACACCCTGAGGCTATGGGATCTGGCTTGACCTAGAAACCTGAGCTGCTTCTCCTTCCCTCCCTCTGCCCCTCCTGCTGGCCTCATTCTGCATCAACTGCACACAATCGCAGCTCAGAGCAGCTTGCTCCCATCTTTCCCAAACCCCTGCTACGGGGGCTGTGACTCTTACTCCTTGGGCTCAGGTGAGGAAGGCCATTTTGTCTAGCTGAGGAGGTAGAAGTTCCAAGGCTTGGAGTGGCCAAGCCTGCCAGCTGCCCACCCGGGACCCATTCTCTCTGCCTTTCTTAATACAAGAACCTTGATATTAATTGGGGCAGCAACATACCCAAGGCAATGACTGCAATTCCCTGCCTCCCTTGCAGCTAGGGTGGCCATGGTACTATGAGCTGGCCAATCAGATCTAAGCAGGGGTTGTTGGATGGGCCCTAGGTAAAGTTCCCTTAAAAGGGGCACAGTCCATAAACTGGCTAGGGGGAGCTTTTTGTTTGTTTGTTTCCCTTTGTCCCCTTCTTTCTGCTTCTTGCCTGGAACATGGATGAGGCAGCTGTGACTCCAGCAGCCTTCTTGGGCCATGAGGTAATGGAGAGGATGGAAACCCCAAGGTAAGGATAATGGAGCAGAAAAATAGAAGGAGCTGTGTCCCTGATGACACTACAGGGCCTCCATTCCAGCTCTGAACAATCTGCTTCTGGAGATTTTTTACGTGTGAGAAAAATAATCTTCTAGCCATATAAGCTACTCCCTGTATCTATTCTGTCTAACTGTTTATGTTAGTTCCAATATTTCTTACTAGCCACTGAAGATAATTTCTTTTCTTTTCTTTTTTTTTGAGACGGAGTTTCACTCTTGTTACCCAGGCTGGAGTGCAATGGTATGATCTTGGCTCACTGCAACCTCTGCCCCAATTCTCCTGCCTCAGCCTCCCAAGTAGCTGGGATTACAGGTGCCCTTTTATCTTATATATTAATCTCCTTGGCTCTTTATTATTTGTGTTCCTTATTTATACTTCTGTTTTTTTTTCTCTTGTCCACACCACGCCTGGCTAATTTTTGTGTATTTTTAGTAGAGATGGGGCTTCACCATATTGGCCAGGCTGGTCTCGAACTCCTGACCTCAGATGATCAGCCCACCTCGGCCTCCCAAAGTGCTGGGATTACAGGCGTGAGCCACAGTGCCCAGCATAGCCACTGAAAAGAATTTCTCTCTCTCTTTTTCTTGGGGGGGGACCGAGTCTCGCTGTGTCACCCAGGCTGGAGTGCAGTGGCGCAATCTCGGCTCACTGCAAGCTCTGCCTCCAGGTTCACGCCATTCTCCTGCCTCAGCCTCCCGAGTAGCTGTGACTACAGGCACCCGCCACCACACCCAGCTAATTTTTTGTACTTTTAGTAGAGACCGGGTTTCACTGTGTTAGCCAGGATGGTCTCGATCTCCTGACCTCATGATCTGCCCGCCTCAGCCTCCCAAAGTGCTGGGATTACAGGCGTGAGCCACCGCGCCGGGCCAAGAATTTCTAACTGTTATATCTAGACTCTGGCCCCATCTATGTCAAGTTTTTATGTGAACCTGGGTGGATGGGGGTGGGGTGAAGTGAAGGTGGGAATATGGACACTATTTCTTCTTTCTGGGCCAGATAGTGTTGGGGTTAGCAGCATGGGCTCAAGTCCATCCTCACGTCCCAGCTAGAAGCCCCACAATGGAGATCACTAATTTAGATAATAGCTTTCAAACTCCATAGAGCTCCCTCAGGGTCCCCTCAGGTGAGGTGGAGTCAGTGGGCGGAACTTTAGGCTCTCTCCTTCCTCATGGGCTTGAATTGGTCACATGGCTGCTTGTAGCTGCAAGGCAGTTTGGGAAAGTGAGTACCTGACATTTTCAGCTTCCAGAGAGGGAGGCAGTGCGTGTGCCATGGAAGCAGGGAGGGCAGTGGGCTGGGGAGGAACCAACGGATCCCTCTTCAGTCAATGTATATTTATTGAGCAACATGTGCTTCAACCAGACCAGTTTCTCTTTTCTCTCTCTCTCTTTTTAGAGACAAGGTCTTGCTCTGTTGCCCAGGATAGAGTGCAGTAGGGTGATTATAGCTCACTGCAACCTTGGTCTCCTGGGCTCAAGCAATCTTCCTGCCTTAGCCTCCCATGTAGCTGGGACTACAGGCATGCACCACTCTTCCTGGATAATTTTTGAAAAAATTTTGTAGAGATGAGGTCTTGCTGCATTGCTCAGGCTGGTCTGGAATGCCTGGGCTCAAGTGATCTTCCTGGCTCAGCCTCCCAGAGTGTTGGGATTACAGGTGTGAGCACAGCACCCACCCCAGGGCCTTTTATTTTATATATTAATCTCCTTGGCTCTTTATTATTTCTGTTTCTTATTTATACTTCTCTGTTTTTTTTTTTTTTCTCTTGATCACACCTGCAAAAAGTCTGTCTATTTCATTGACATTTTCAAAGAATCAGCTTTAGGTTTTATTGGCCATGTTTTGTTTTATATTTCATCTATTTCTGCTTTTACCTTTCTTCATTCCTTAGCTTTTTTCTTTGGTTCATTTTGTGGACTTTTTTTAGTTTCTTGAGTAGAAAGCTTGTTTTATTCATTTTCAAGTCTTTTTCCTTTAGTACTCTCAATGCTTATAAGCTATCATTTTTCTCTTCAAGGATGGCTGTGGCCATATCCCACAGGTTTGATGTATATGTTGCTTTCACTGTCCTTTGATTCTGGTTGATATCTTGTATTTTAGTTGCTTCTGTAGTCCAAGTGTTACTTTTTTTTTTGATGGAGTCTCACTCTGTTGCCCAGGCTGGAGTGCAGTGGCACGATCTTGGCTCACTACAACCTCCGCCTCCCAGATTCAAGCAATTCTCCTGCCTCAGCCTCTTGAGTAGCTGGGATTACAGGCGCACGCCACCACGGCTGGATAATTTTTGTATTTTTAGTAGAGACGGGGTTTCACCATGTTGGTCAGGCTGGTGTTGTACTCCTGACCTCGTGATCTACCCGCCTCGGCCTCCCAAAGTACTGGGATTACAGGGGTGAGCCACTGCGCCCGGCCCCAAGTGTTACCTTTTATTTGTAAAATTTAACATTTTTTATGAGATGTAGTCTCCCTCTGTTGCTCAGGCTGGAGTGCAGTGGTGCGATCATGGCTCACTGCAGCCTCAAATTCCTGGGCTCAAGTGATCTATAGGCACGTGACACCATGTCTGGCTAATCCCAGTGTTATTTAAATTTAAGGATTTTTTTTTTTTCCAACTCTGTAGAAATCTTGGGGGAGACGAGTATAGCTACTGAATTGGTATCTATAGTTGGTTTTATTTATTTATTTTTAAAAATAGAGATGGGATTTTGCCATGTTGCCCAGGCTGGTCTCAAATTTCTGGGCTCAGGCGTTTCTCTCACCTTAGCCTCCTAAAGTGTTAGGATTACAGGCATGGGCCACTGTGCTGGGGCTATATTTGTTGCATTGCTATTTTAAATATTAATAATAAATTGACCTGCCATGTAAATTTGCATTTGAAGAAAGGGCTCTGAGGCTTTTGAAAATGGTTTGGAAAAGTCTGGTCTACCTCAAGTCCACATCTTTTTACTGATGGGCAAACTGTGGCTCTAGTGAATCCGTGGCAAATGCAGGATTATGATCCAGATTTTATAACTCTCATTCTGGAGGTCTTTCACCACCCATCACCCCAACTCAACACAATCATCCCCAAAAGGGCCTTTCTTGTCCCTGCCCAAACCTGTCTTTCTATTCTAAGCCTGGACTCGGCCATCACCACTCCTGACCAAGCCAAGAGCCTCTTTCCAGCGGGGCATTGCGGCTGGGTGGGGCCTGTGGCTCCCACTAATGAGAAGAGTTAGAAAACACACTCATTCTGGCCCTCACTTCCCAGCTCTCCACTCCTGGCCTCTACCTCTGCCCCGCTCGCATTCATCCATCCACAGGGCCTTTCCTGTGGCTACAGAAGGATGGAGATATTGTCAGGGTTGGGCAGGTGATTGAGAGACATGTGGGGAATCCCAGGACAAAGCTGTGTCTTTGATTAAATGGGTGAGGACTACCAGAAGGTGATGGAAGACTTCTTGCGAAATATGGTCATTTCCTGAGCACAAGCAGTCCTGTTTCGGGGCCCAGGTGACAAAATGAGGTGCAGTGTAGGGGAGAGCCATGTCCCACAGAATGCTGGTGCTCCAAGAGGGGCAGTCCTTGGCCAGCTGGGGAGCAGGACTCTCACATATAACCTGGAGCACTGCGGGAGGAGCACAAGGCCCTGGCATCCAGCAGTGGGGTGTGGAGCACGGTGATCTGGGCCCATCCTCCTGCACGTGCACACCCAGACTGAGAAAAGTCTTGCGCGGGAAAGGAAATGAGTGTGGCCACCAGGAAACGGCGGGGCTAGCGGTGGTGGAAGGAGAGGCTGACACACGTGTGCATTAACCAGGACGTTTATGGCGTCGGTGGCTCCCCAACAGCTCAGCGAGGGAGTGGGGCCCTGTGGCTCTAGCTCTAGGGTGGAGGCAGGAGAACAGCAGGACCACAGCCTGGCATCCTCGCTGGGGGGGAGCGGTTCCCACTCAGAGGGCGAGGACCAGAGGATGGTGCGAAGAGCTCTTCTCTGTGGGCGTCTCCAGGGTCACGCTGTTACCCCAGGGCTGTGGGGGCATATGGGGCGAGGGGGCGAAGGAGGCTGTCAGAGAGATGGAGGACCAGGTCCCCAGTGCCCCCACCCCTTCTGCTTCCCTGCCCGCCCCGGGCCACCCAGTGGCCCAATCCACCCCACGCTCATCCTGTGCCAGGTTCAGGTTCAGGAAGGTAGCGTTGGTCCTTGTGCGAGGGAGGGAGGTTGACTGTGAGAAGAGAGAATGGGTGAAAAGGAATCCCAAGGCTTTGTCGGGGTGGCCTGCTGCCACTGAACAGCATTCTCCCCTAACACTGACCCAGAAAACCAGGGTTTGATCAGTGAATGGATGAAAGTGGGTGACTGGCAGTGGTTGAGTCCTTGATCCTGGAAATTTCCAGTGATAGGGGAGGCACCATCCCAGACTCAGGGACATGGCTTCTGAGAGTGCTCTGTCTGCTGGGGGAGGCAAGATTCCAGACTTGGGGAATGATCTCATCCCCAGTGTCTGAGAGCTAATGGGGAAAACCTGGCCCTGCTCTAGGGACATGGACTCATAGACCTCTGGGGATGCTCAGTCAGATGGAGGAGACATGGACCCTGACTCTGGGAGCTCCCAGTCTGATGGAGGAGACATGGTCCCTGATGCTTGGAGCTCCCAGTCTGATGGAGGAGACATGGTCCCTGCCTCTGGGAGCTCCCAGTCTGATGGAGGAGACATGGTCCCTGCCTCTGGGAGCTCCCAGTCTGATGGAGGAGACATGGACCATGCCTCTGGGAGCTCCCAGTCTGATGGAGGAGACATAGTCCCTGACTCTGGGAGCTCCCAGTCTGATGGAGGAGACATGGTCCCTGCCTCTGGGAGCTCCCAGTCTGATGGAGGAGACATAGTCCCTGACTCTGGGAGCTCCCAGTCTGATGGAGGAGACATGGTCCCTGCTTCTGGGAGCTCTCAATCTGATGGAGGAGACATGGACCCTCACTCCTGGAGTTCCCAGTCTGATGAGGGAGACATAGTCCCTGACTCTGGGAGCTCCCAGTCTGATGGAGGAAACATGGTCTGTAACTCTGGGAGCTCCCAGTCTGAAGGAGAAGACATGGATCCTGACTCTGGAAGCTCTCAGTCTGATGGAGGAGACATGGATCTTGACTCTGGGAGCTCCTAGTCTGATGGAGGAGACATAGTTTCTGACTCTAGAAGCTCCCAGTTGATGGGGAGACATGGTTCCCAACATCTGAGAGCTCCCAGTCTGAGGGAGGTGACATGGTCTTCAACACTTGGGAATACCCAATCCAATGGGGAAGACATTGTTCCTGACTTCTAAGAGCTCCCAGTCTGATGGGGAGACATGGTCCCCAACATCTGGGAACTTCCATTCTGTGAAGAGACACAACTTCCACACCTAGAGGCCTCCATCCTAATGGAGCAATCATCCTTATTTCAGTTTGAGAGAGAAACTCCACCATCTGATGATAGAAACTTTGCCCTCACAATAATAGAAAGGAGGAGACATGATCCCCATTGCATAGGATCTCCCAGTCTGAATAGGGAGGCCTGATTCATCCTTACTCTATGCCTGCAGTCTGATAGGAGAGGTAAACTCCCATCATTAACCCATTACCCTAATATGGACCCTATGTTTTAGGGTCCACCTGTCTGCAGGAAAAAGGATGCTCCACCATCAGACTATGCCTTTTCTTTTAAAACCTTCAGTCTGCTGTACCTCTTATTTGAGAGAGAAGGCATGGGGGTCCCCTGTAGCAACCCTCAGTCTGATGGAGGAGGCCTGTCTACCCACAGTGTAGGTCATTAGTTTGATAGAAGAGGCAGAACCCTATTTGGGGACCCCCAAGTTAGATGGAGGAGACAAGGCTGCTTCCTTCACCCTGATGGGGGAGGGGTATCCATCTTTGGTCTATGGCCCCCAGCCTGATGGAGGAAGCCAAGGCTCCTTTTGGGAGCCCTTGTCTAAAAAGGGGCACGCCTTGCCCCTTCCCACACACTCACGGGCCACCTGCAGCTCCACTTCCAGTGTCTCAGTCTTGCCCTGCAGTGTGACGGTCTTGAGTGTGTAGCGGCCGGTGTCTGTGAGGTTCAGCTTCTGCACCAACAGTGAGCAGTTGGGGAAGCCCACCTCCCGGCCTGTGTGCGCAGGGCCTGCAATCCAGGTTCCTGACGGCAGCTGGCTGAGCAGCCGGTTGGGCTCGGAGGCAGGCCCGCGGTACCAGGCGTAGACCAGCAGGTCCTTGGGGTAGCCCTGCACGGTCAGTGTCACGTCCTGGCCCTCCGTTGGCTTGGTGGGCATGGGCACAATCATCATGGCAACTGCTGCAGCTGGGGAGAGAGCCAGGGGGCTGGGTCAGCTTGGTCTGCATCTGGCATGGTGTCCCCCTCCCATCCCTTGCTGGCCTCCCCCCAGCTGGCTGGCACTCCCCATGTAGGGTGCTGGGAAGGAGACTGAGGAAGGAGGTGACTTGTGTGGTGGTGGAGGTGGATTCTGGGTCCGAATAGTGTCTGCTGGGGTCTGTGTCTCCCCTATCAGACTACAAATTCCCAGCCGTTGAGAGGCGTCTCTCCCACCAAACTGGAAGACCCTGGAGGGCTGGGTCATGTCTCCTCCATCAGATTGGAAATTCCCAAAATACAGGGGCCATGTCTCCCCTATCAGAGTGGAAATCCCAGAAAATGGGGACCGTGTCTTCCCCATGAGATGGTTGGGACTTGTGTCTGTCAGACCGAGAGACCCCAGAATGTGTAAACCATAGCTCCTCCATCAGATTGAAAGATTCTTGAGGGTGAGAGCATGTCTCCTCCATCAGATTGAAAATTCCTGCAAGGTGGCCGCCCTGTTTCCTCCATCAGATTGAAAAATTCTAAATTGTTGCTGAGTTTTTCCAATCAAGCTGGGGACCCTAGAAGTTAGAGGGAAATGTCTATTCCATCAGACTGGAAATTCCTAGAAAGTGGGGACCAGTACTCCTCCATCAGATTAGGAGTACCCCAAAGGTGGATACCCCATCAGACTAGGAATGCTCAAAAAACAGGGCCATGTCTCCTGGAGACCAAGTCTCCCCATCAGAAGGAAAATTCTCCCCAAGTGCAGACTGTGTCTCCTCCATCTGACTAGGAGCTCACTGAGGGTGGGTTGTCATATCTCCCTCATTACTGATTGGAAGCTCAAGGAGGATGAGGCCTTGCCTCTTCTCTTTGAGCAGCAATTCCTTGAATAAGGGAGCCATGTTTCCCTGTCCCAGGACCATCTCTCCAAGGACAGAGGCCGTGTCTCCTCCATCGGATTAGTCTCCCAAGGTGGAGAGAGGGTGGCGTCTCCGTTTCTTCTGTCTCTCTCCCAGCACCTGCCACAGAGTTGCTGACAGTACTAGAAGCCCTTGGGGGCACTGTATCCACTCCCTGCACATACCTGCATACCTTGGACACCCCCCTTCTTGGCCTGCACATGCAGGGCTTGGGGTAGCGCCTGAGGTCATCTGGTCCATCCCCCTGTCTCCTGTCAAGAGCAGCTGCCAAAGCCCCAGGTGAGTGGAGCAGGAGGCACACTTACCTCTGGGGATGCCATTTCTGCTTTGGGTGAAAATCCACCCCTTGGATGAGACCCAGCCTGTTAGTGGGAGGGAGGGAACGACCATTCCCCACTGTTCCCCGGGGATGATGGACACTTGGGAAAGAACCGAGGTGGAATTAATGAGGCCTTAATGTTCAAAGCCACCATCCCCGGAAGATGAGAAAATGTCGCCCGAGGATCCCGATGGCTCTGAAATGCCAGCTGCCTGCACTGCCCCAGCCCTCAGGTCATTTTAGGACACAAACAAGATGACAGTGCCTCCCCAGCTGTTTCTCCATTTGCCAGCAATTGGCTGTGATTCTCCAATTGTGTGTGTGTGTGTGTGTGTGTGCGTATGCCTGTCATCTGGGTCAGATAACTGGGTAGTCTAGTTGGCTACACAGAATTTCAGCTGTCTGTGTGGCGGGGGGCGGTGGGTCAAGTCCCTAAGCAGCTGGTGACTGAATTTAGAACAGTGGCACCCACCTGAAGTGACATCTGAGTGATTTTCCACTTTGTCAACCCACAATGGTTTGACATTTGTTCTCTAGGTGAACAGGACACGGGCTGTCTCTCTTTAGACCCAGATACAAAGGGATCCACTTGATATGCCACTTTGTCACAGCTCATGAATGAACTGTGAATCTACCATGTTCCAATTCTCTGTTGGGCAAATGGTGGCTTAACCTTCACAGCCTGATGAGGCCTCCATGGGGATTGGGGGGTGGTCAGGCTGGGGGTGACTCACCAGAGAGCTTGACCACGACGGAGGCAGATCCAGATAGCAGGGTCTTGGTGTTCTTCGCAATACATGTGTACGTCCCCTCCTGGGTGGCTGTCATGCTGCTGATGTTGAGGTGGTCTTGGCCGTTCTTTAGGGCCTGCCCGTTGAAGGTCCACACATACTCGGGCTCTGGGCAGGACCTGGACACGCACCACAGGGTGAGGGACGTGTTGAAGTCAACTTTGATGGTGCAGCCTGTGCGGGTGGTGGAATCCTGGAGGATGGCCACACGTTCTGGGCCAACTGTGGGGACAGGAGGGAGATAGATGGGGCAGTAGAGGGAAGGAGGAGTGGAGGTTGGTACCCCTGGTTTTCTCTCCACCAGGCTAGGTCCCTGGGAATATCTTGGCCTAGTGGAGGGGAAAAAAAGCTCTGGCCTTAACTCTAACTTGTTCTAGGATCTTGAGAATCACTCCCTCTCAGAGGATCTCAGCTTTCTCTTCTGTAAAAAGAATGTGTTGGCCCAGGTAACATTTCAAGGTATTTTTGAAATCTATGGCTCCATTAACAAATAAAAAAAGCCGAAATGATTTTTTTTTGACAAAGCCATTCTAAGAGTGTAGAATTCTAGGGCTTCAAGAATTGGTGCTTCTAGGTTCTAAGGTTCTAAGCTTCTAGAAATCTATGTTTTTAAGATTCTAGGCTCTAAGATTTCAGTATTAGATTCTAAGATTCTAAGAATCTCTGCATCTAGAGGTTCTAAGATTCTCAGAGTCTGGAAATCAGTGCTTCTGAAGTCTAGAATTCTCTAGTTGTAGGGTTGTAGGATTCTAGGCACTAAGTTTTTCTACATCATGGGTCCTCATGTACCTCGGTGATTTATTTTCCCAGGATTCCACACTGCACATCTGCTGCTCCTGGGAATGACTGCATGCTTTGGTTATGTTGTTAAATTTTGTGTCCCCTCCCATTACACTATTCCCTCCCCTGCTCCCTTTTCAAACCAATTGGCCCTGTTTCCTTTCTCTGTAGATATTGCTCCTAACTGAAGGATTATTTAATAGCAAAGGTGGTCTGTAGAAGTCCTTTAGGATATGGGGCAAGTGTATTTTTTTTTGTTTTTTTTTTTTTTTGAGACAGCATCTTGCTCTGTCGCCCAGGGTGGAGTGCAGTGGTGCAATCATATCTCACTGCACCTGCAACCTCGGCCTCCAGGGCTCAAGGAATCCTCCCATCTCAGCCTCCTGAGTGGCTGGGACTACAGGCATGTGCCACCATGCCTGGCTAATTTTTATGTTTTTGGTAGAGACAGGGTCTTGCTATGTTGCCCAGGCTGGTCCCAAACTTCTGGGTTCAGGTGATCCTCCTGTCTAGGCCTCCAGGCGTGAGCCACTGCACCTGGCCAGAGCAAGTGCACTTTAAGAGGGGCCCCTGGTCCCCAACCCCAGCTTGCCAGCTGACTCGCTGTGTGCCCTTGGGTCCCCTCTCCTGGCCTCAGTTTCCCCATCCATGAGGTTTGGACACTGGGTATCTCTGGTGGGGCCAGGAGGACTCACAGTACACCGTTAGGTTGATGGGCTCGCTGCGGCTGACACTGACCGGGTTCCACACCTCACACTGATAAGCGCCGGCCTCCTCCCGGCGAATGCCATGCCTGGCCAGCACCCGGCCGTCAGGGGACAGGCCCAGGCGGAGAGCGACGGGCAGGGCCCCACCATTGAAGAACCAGCGGACCTCGGCCGTGGGGCTGGGGCTGCTGCACATAAGGCGCAGGGTGTCTCGACGCTCCACCAGCGCTGTGCTGTTGGCCAAGACCGTGGGCTGGGCCAGGATCTCTGTGGGGGTGAGAGACAGAGGGGGAGGGGGCCGGGCACCGCCTGCTCCGAGGGCCTTCCCTTCCTCCGACGAGGGGCATGGCCGGATTGTGGCTGTGCCCCTACACCGTCAGCCGGAGGGACAAAGAATGGGTTTAGGAGGCAGGTCTAATCCTGGAGGCCATCCTGAAGGAGGTGAGCATTTTGAGGTTATTTTAGAAACTTTTTCCCTGACAGTTTCCCTGATGATTTGTTGGATTTTTTTTTTTTTTTTTTTTTAATAAGGATTGAGAAGGAGATGGGAAGGCCCAGCTGGGGCAGAGGCGGGTGCTGGGGGGTGTCTCACCATGGACCTGCACGTGTCCGTAGCCCACCTCGGTCTGCAACTGCCTGTTGAAGGTCTGCAGGATGTAGGTGCCTGAGTGCCGGGGCAGGATGCCCTGGATGTCCAGGCTGCCATCGGGGCGCACAGCCTCCCGCCCCGTGTGGGCTGGGCCAGGAGTCTCATCGCCTGTGCTCACGATGTAGCTGGCCACCAGGTACGACACGCTGAGTGTGGGCCCCGCATACCAGTTGTAGGCGAGCAGTTCCCCCGAAAGCCCGTGGACGACCAACGTGACGTTGTCCCCTTGGCTCGGCTGGGCAGGCTCCAGGGTGATAGAGATCTCGGCCCCCACATTCAGGAATGTGGCTGAGGAAGAGGAGTCAGAGGGGTTGGATGAGGCAGGTTTGATCAATCGCCCCATTTGACAGAAGAAGAGACTCAGGCTCGGGGCACGTCCTGAGCCCAATGTCCTCTGTGTAAATGAGGACAGGCAAAAGCAGGATTTGAACCTGCAACTCTCTGACTCTCAACATCTTAGCCACCTAATCTTTCTGGGAGTTTATCTGCGTGGCTTTGAGTACACTGTCTTTCTCTGTGTTTCTGTTCATCCAACTCTCACATGGGGATGACAGGTCTACCTGCCTCGTAAGGCTGTAAGGATTCTGTACACATAACACGCTTAGAATGCCTGGTATACAGTAAGTGCCCAATACATGTTAGTCAGATGCAGGAGCTCAGTCCCAGGGAGGGACTCAGTCCGAGGGAGGGAGGCATGTGTTGTGAGGATTGGGTTGGATGGACCGTGCCAAGGATCTAGCATCACATCTTGCATACAGCAAGTGCAAAGCAAGTGCTCAGCCCACAGGACCTGCGGCTTTAAGCCAGACCCAAAGGGTTTTCCCATCGTGACAGTCACCAAACTAAGTCTCATGAGATCCGGCTGCATATCCAGCCCAGCTAATTTTATGGCACCACGTAGGACGTCAGGGCCTGCCCCTGGGTCCTGACTCCCAGTCTGGGGCTCTGCCTCTGCCTCTCCAAGCTCGTCTACAGCGGAAAGTAGGAGTAAGATGAACACATTCCACCCCTTTCCTTCTCAACCAAGCACATCAGCCCCAAGCCTGATGATCTGGTTGGGGCTGCTGGGGTTTGAGTGACATGTGGTTTGAATGCCTGGAACGGGCGGCTGTGACAGTGCTCACATAAAAAGGACTTACATGCCTGACCAGCTTTCTGGTACTTTCCAGGCTGTTAGAGTGTGGCTAGGAGTGAGGGGCTCTGGGTCTAGCCCTCAGTCCTGCCACTTTCTGGCTGTGTGACAGCGGCCAGTGATTTCACCTTTCTGAGCCTCGTTTTCTCCCTATGAAGTGGGGTTCATGTGTGGGCCTCCCTCATAGGTGGTTTGGGTTTTGTTTTTTTTTTGAGATGGAGTCTTGCTTTGTTGCCCAGGCTGGAGTGCAGTGGTGCAATCTTGGCACACTGTGACCTCCACCTCCTGGGTTCAAGTGATTCTCCTGTCTCAGCCTCCCGAGCAGCTGGGACTACAGGCATGTGCCACCACATCTGGCTAATTTTTTGTATTTTAGTAGAGATGGGGTTTTACTATGTTAACCAGGCTGGTCTTGAACTCCTGACCTCAGGTGATCTGCCCGCCTCGGCCTCCCGAAGTGCTGGCATTACTGGTGTGAGCCACCTTGCCTGGCTCCTCATAGGTGGTTTTAAGCACATGAGAAGCTCTCAGAACAGCTCCGGGCACACAGCATATATGGTGCTGCTTATAATGACCTTTACATGACCCTGTCAGTGAGGCCCAATTCATAGGTAGGTACACAAAGGCTGAGAAGGGAAAAGCAACTGCCCCAAGCCACATCTTCCGGGAGAAACAGCTGCTGGGAAGAGTTTAGCCTCGTCAAGACTTCCATAGCTGATAAAACAGAAACCCGCAGGAATGAAGGAGCAACAGCAGCTCCCTTGTCCTGGCTCGTGCCCTGGGCTTAGAAATCTCCAAAGCCCACCCTGAAAACCTCTCTGGGTGGCTGTCCCCAGCCTGCCCAATGCAGATGCCTCTTGGAGGGGTAAACTGTGCTGGTGTGAAGCAGGGCTGCCCTCCCTCCCTAGCACGCTGGACTTCTGCTCATACCTTCCCTCTCTCAGACTGGGGGTCCCTTCCCCTCCCTGGGGTCCTCGGGGGGCTGAGGTGCTGGGGGGTGCCATTCTCGCTCACCACTGAGGAGCAGCCAGCTGTACCCAGTCAGCGCCATCTTTCACCCCAAACCGAGTCTTGGAGATGGTGGCGTTGAAGTCCCAGCGCTCGGACTCCCTTCCTGGTTGGGGCTCGGCTCCGTCTGCCGCAGGACCTGTGAGGGTTTGGTGATTTGGAGCCAGGGGAGATCACCTGAATTTGGAGGGATCGAGTCACCAAGGATCTGGGGCCCGGTTTGGGTACCAGGGTGGGTGTGGCGGGCACCGGCCAGAGGCCGTGACCTGGGCAGGTCTCCTGGGGCAGCCGCCTAACCCTCTTTGTGCTGAAGGCCCGGATTTGGTACCGGGAGAGGAACCAGGTCGCCGAGGAGAAGAGAGGAAAAGTAGGGGAAGATTTTTGGGTAGTTCTTACCAACCACCCAGGCCCATGGCCTCCTCAGAGAGCTTGGGAGCCACCAAGGAATAAAATTAGTGAAAGGTGACTGCACCTTTCCCAGCCCCACCCAGTGCAGGGGACCTACAGGTGTTGTCTCAGTGGATGGCAAAACAGCCCTGTAAAATGGGCACCTTTAGGACCCCCCTTTGCAGCTGGAGATGCGCCAGGTGGGGACTCCCACTTGTCTAGGTTCCTGCAGGGAGAGGGGATTTGAGCCCTGCTCTGTGTGCAAACCCAGACAGAAGGGCAGGAAGCTGTATGGCCACATGCTTTCTTTGGGGCTCTCCTTGTTGGCTTCTTGCAAAGTGCTCAGAAATTCACATTCTCTTTCTCCCACTTAGGAGGCCTTGTTTTCCCCTCTCTGTCAAATGGGCGTATTCGGAGGCTTTGGGGCCAAGGAGAGCTGAGTTTTGACACCAGCTCTGCACTTACCCAAAGTGGGGCTGGGGACAGTCCCTTATTGAGTCTCCATTTATTATTCTGAAAAATAGAGATGATGGCCGGGTGCGGTGGCTCACGCCTGTCATCCCAGCACTTTGGGAGGCCAAGGCAGGCGGATCATTTGAGGTCAGGAGTTCGAGATCAGCCTGGCCAACATGGTGAAACCCCATCTCTACTAAAAATAATAATAATAAAAATAGCCAGGCATGGTGGCAGGTGCCTGTAGTCCTAGCCCTTTGGGAGGCTGAGACGGGCAGATCACCTGAGGTGAGGAATTCGCAACCAGCCTGACCAACATGGAGAAACCCCGTCTCTATTAAAAATATAAAAGTTAGCTGGGCGTGGTGGCTCACGCCTGTAATCCCAGCACGTTGGGAGGCCGAGGCAGGCGGATCACGAGGTCAGGAGTTCGAGACCAGCCTGGCCAATATGGTGAAACCTCGTATGTACTAAAAATATAAAAAATTAGCTGGATGTGGTGGTGTGCACCTGTAGTCCCAGCTACTCGAGAGGCTGAGGCAGGAGAATCTCTTGAACTCGGGAGGCGGAGGTTGCAGCGAGCCGAGATCACACCACTGCACTCCAGCCTGGGTGACAGAGTGAGACTCCATTTCAAAAACAAACAAAAAAATTGAGATGATATGGACCCTACTTCAGGGTTGTTGACAGCAGTTGATGAGATGCTACGAGTCAGGGATTTAAGCCAGGGCCTGGTGGACGTGGGTCTGATTGGTATGACTGTTATTAAAAGTATAGGCTCTGGCCGGGGGTGGTGGCTCATGGCCGGACATAGTGGCTCATGCCTATAGTCCCAGCACTTTGGGAGGCCGAGGTGGGTGGATCACCTGAGGTCAGGAGTTTGAGACCAGCCTGGCCAACATGGTGAAACCCTGTCTCTACTAAAAATACAAAAATTAGCCAGGTGTGATGGCACATGCCTGTAATCCCAGCTACTCAGGAGGCTGAAGCAGGAGAATTGCTTGAACCCTGGGCAAAAGAGTGAAACTCCATCTCAAAAAAAATAAAAGTATAGGCTCTGGACATAGTTCCACTGTTTCCCACCTCCAGGACCCTGGGCAATTGATGGAATCTGCCAAGCCTCAGTTTCCTTATTTGTAAAATAGGGAAAACAATAGTACTCACATCACAGGGCTGTTGAAAGGATGAAGTAGATACACGTGTGAAGTATGGTACTTACCACGACGGGCACAGAGTAAATGCTCAGTAAATCACTCATTCATTTATTGGAGAAATATTGAATGAGCACCTATTGTTTGCCGGGTGCTGTTCTAGGCGCTGAGGATGCAGCTGTGCACAAGACAGATGAAATTCCTGCCCTTGGGGGGCCGACATTTGCGGAGTAAATAAAGGAAAGGTAAATATCTTCCACGTCAGATTGAAAAATAAAGTCAGAAAGCGGATTTGCCATTTTTTTTTTTTTTTTTTTTTTGAGACGGAGTCTCGCTCCGTCGCCCAGGCTGGAGTGCAGTGGCGCAATCTCGGCTCACTGCAAGCTCCGCCTCCCGGGTTCACACCATTCTCCTGCCTCAGCCTCTCCGAGTAGCTGGGACTACAGGCACCCGCCACCACGCCTGGCTAATTTTTTGTATTTTTTAGTAGAGACGGGGTTTCACCGTGGTCTCGATCTCCTGACCTTGTGATCCGCCCCCCTCGGCCTCCCAAAGTTCTGGGATTACAAGCGTGAGCCACCGCGCCGAGCCAGGATTTGCCATTTTATTTTTTGTAGAGATGGGATCTCGCTATGTTGCTCTGGCTGGTATCAAACTCTTGGCCTCAAGTGATCTTCCCACCTTGGCCTCCCAAAGTGTTGGGATTATAGGCGTGAGCCACTGCCCCTGGCCTGGTTTGCTACTTTAAATTGGGGTGGAGGGAGGGTACCAGGGAAGGTGTCTCTGAGATGATGCTGGGCAGGAGCCAAGGGGGTCGTGGTGCCAGAGCTGCTGATAGCTGTGTTCTTATCACCCACGTCGTGATGGCTTCTGAGTCCTGGTTCCTCTGAGGCCTCTGCAGCCTGCTTCCGGGCAGGGGGCCACACCTGTGCTCACCTGTCCTGGTTTGCCTCCAGCACTGTCCTGGGCTGCCCTCGTGGGGCAGGGCTCTGACAAGGGGGAGGAGGCCCTGAGGAGGTGCGGGTGAGGCCAGGTGAGAGGCACAGAGGATGTCCTGGCGCCTCCTGCTCCCCGCTCCCCACCTGTGACCTCACGTCACTCTTCTCCATCCTGGGCCAGAACACTGGGACCTCATCCCAGTATCAATCAGGATGCCTCCCCGAAGTCCCTGGGCACCTCTCACTCGCCTTGTCCCAAACTGACCTTGGCATCTTCCCCCAGAAGTGTTTCTTCCCCTGGTGCCCTTATCAGGGAAGGCTCCACTACCCACCTCATCACTGGGAAAAGAGACCTGGGGCCTCATCCCTGATGCCTCCCCCTACTCCCTGAACACGCCACCCCTTCTGGCAGCTGACTCTATGTATATTTTCTCTCCCTCCCTGAAGCCCCTGCCCTGGTCTAGGTGACCACCCCACCACTCCACCTTGCCTGGGTCCCCCTTTCTCCTCACCAGCCTCCTCCCTAGTCTCTGGCCCTGGTCTCCCCCACTTCCATTGCCCCTCCACATGGCAGACAGAGGCTCTTTCTAAAACAAAAACCTGCCTCTGCCCCTCCCTTCTCAGAACCTGCTGTGGCTCCCCAGTGCCCTTGGGAGGAAGCCCAGGGTCCTCACCGTAGCCCAGGAGGCCCTGCCCGGCCTGACTCCTGCCCACCTGACCAGCTACATAGAACACCACTTGCTTCTGGGAACCCTCTGCTTCAGTTCTTCTGTCTCACTTGCACTCTACCCAGAATATCCCTGCTTCCCTCTGCTCTATTCCACTGCCTTCCCCAAACCCCTCCTGCAGGAAGCCCTCCTGGACTCCAAGGCCTGGAATTCCCTGTTCCAGCCCTGACTGCTTTGGGTTCTCGCTGTCTGAAGCTGAGTCTTTTTCCCCCACTGGCCTGGGAGCCTCAGCTGGGCAGGGCTGGGCTGTCACCACTGTGTCCCCAGCACTGCCCAGCAAATCGCCTGGCACAGAGCAGGGGCTCAGAGCATGTTTGTGGAACTGGACACCAGGTGTGGATGACACAGAAAGAGGAGTCTTCAGAGAGGCTCAGGTTCCTGGTGATCTGCTGTGTGCCTGCGGAGTGTGACCAGGCCGGGCTCTAGAGGCCCCGCAGCGTCACACCCACCCTTCCCAGTCTGCCCCCATCCTCCACCTCCCTGGCCCCTCCTCTGGTGTTCCCGGCTGTGAGCCCAGATCCTTGGTTCAATCAAGAGCTGCAGGCTCTTTAGCACCTGCTGTGCGCCGCCCGGCTGGGCAGAAAGCAGACGGGGTTCTCGTGGGCAGGGGCTTTTGCCTGTTTGTGCAGTGGGTGGGGAGCGGTCATGACACTGACTTCCCTGGGACTCTTCTGAGGATCAAAATAGGCACATGGAGCATTCAGTGCTGGGCCTGCCTCAGAGCACATACTGGGGGCACAGCGGTCGTTGTTCCTCCACCATTTGACAAACGTTTATGGAGCACCTACTATGGGCCGGGCACTGCGCTAGGCGCTGTGGGGCTACAGCCATGAATAAGATAGACATAGAGCTGACCTATTGATTGGGGAGACAGTTAATAGACAAATACAAACATGAGCAGTATTAGAACAGGTGGGGACAATGCTATGGAGAAAAATAAAGCAGGGGAAGGGATGGAGGTGGTCGGGGCACTGGTTTACGCAGGGCAGCAAGGCGACATTGTCAGAGCGACATTGGAGTAGAGGTTCAGTAAGGGGGGGCTGGGTGCAGTGGCTCACACCTGTAATCCCAGCACATTGGGAGGCTGAGACGGGAGGATGGCTTGAGCCCAGGAGTTCGAGACCACCCTAGGCAACGTAGCAATACGTCTCTACAAAAAATTTAAAAATTAGCCAGGAGTGGTGTTGCACGCCTGTAGTCCCAGCTATTTGGCAGACTGAGGTAGGAGGATCGCTTGAGCCCAGGAGGTTGAGTCTGCAGTGAGCTGTGATCTCACCACTGCCCTCCAGCCTGGGAGACAGAGCAAGACCTTGTCTCATTAAGAAAAAAAGGAAAAAAGCGCACACACACACAATAATGTAAAACGGATAATCAGTTTTTTATACTGATTCTGTGCTGAAATGACATTTTGCATATGTTGTGTTAAATACATTCATTTCGCCTTTCTTCACGAGACGAGGCTGGGAAAGGTTGAATTGTGTTTGTGGCTCCACTCTTGCTCCTGTTGGGTAGGGCTGGACCAGGCAGGAGGTAGTGGTGGCTGAACCAGGGATGGGAGAAGTGGTCAGCTTGTAGATGTATTCTGCTGATATCATTCTTCTTCTTCTTCTTCTTTTTTTTGAAATGGACTCTTGATCTGTCACCCAGGCTGGAGTGCAGTGGTGCGATCTTGGCTCACTGCAACCTCCACCTCCCGCGTTCAGGCGATTCTCTCACCTCAGCCTCCGGAGTAGCTGGGATTACAAGCACGCGCCACCATGCCTGGCTAATTTTAATGTTTTTAGTAGAGACGGGGTTTTGACATGTTGGCCAGGCTGGTCTCAAACTCCTGACCTCAAGTGATCCACCTGCCTTGGCCTCTCAAAGTGATGGGATTACAGGTGTGAGCCACCGTGCCTGGCCCATTAATCTTTTTGACAGCTTCAGCTTTTCCTGTTATCTCATCCAGCTCCCCGCTACCCATCCCCAAGAAAACCCATTTTGCAGACAAGTAAACTGAGACCCCGGGCCATTGCCTCATAAGGTTGGAGCAGATGAGTCTTATCTTCTCTGCACAGCCATCTGGGGACACGGGTCTATGACCTTGTTTGGTCAGGGTCACCCCTTGCCCGCCCAGCCCTCTTGTCTCACCAGTCACTTAGTTCCCTCGGGAGCCGGAAGGAGGCTGGGAACTCCTTTATCTCCTCTTCAAGACCCTGCCCACCACTGACATCATCAATATGTATTAGATGAAAACGTCGGACTTGGGCCTCCGTGGCAGAATCCTTGTCCCGTTCTCCCTGGGCAGGGATGGGGAGGCCTCGAGACTGAGGGTTTGGCTGGAGCTAATCTCTTAGGCTGAAGCAGGTTTCCGAACCCCTTTCAGCCTCCCCTTATCTTGGGCGAGGCAGAGGGGCCGTCATATTTGCTCAGGGTGTGGCTTCCTGTGCCGGCCTGGCAAGGCCTGGAGTTGGCTCTGGCTGGGCCTGGAGAGGTTGTTCTTGGGGAGAAAGGACCAAATGTCCCCTTAATTCCTGACCCTAGAAAGAACACCCAGGCGGCCAGGTGCGGTGGCTCACGCCTCTAATCCCAGCACTTTGGGAGGCAGAGGCGGGTGGATCGCCTGAGGTCGGGAGTTCGAGACTAGCCTGACTGACATGGAGAAACCCCGTCTTTACTAAAAAAAAATACAAAATTAACCAGGTGTGGTGGCTGGCATCTGTAATCCCAGACACTCAGGAGGCTGAGGCAGGAGAATCACTTAAGCCCGGGAGTCCGAGGTTGCTGTGAGCTGAGATCGCACCACTGCACTCCAGCCTGGGTGACAGAGTGAGACTCTGTCTCAAAAAAAAAAAAAAAAAAAGCACCTAGGCTTCCATGCAGGAGAGGAGGCAGGTGGATCAGAGAAGCTCCAGACCTTTCCATAGGCTGTTCGCTGTGCCTGGATACCCGTCCCTACCCTCCTCACCTCATTCATCTGGGTTTTTCCAAGCCATTCAAACATTTAACAAATATTTGTCAAGCATGGACTATGTACCAGGCTGTTTGCACAGACACATCCTTTCCTTTGTTGGGCTAAATCCTATTGGAGGGAGATGGGCAATAATAATTAAAAAAAAAACCAACAACCTGATATGGCATTTAATGTCAGGCAGAGATAAAAGCTATAAAAAGTAAAATAGGTCAGGTTCAGTGGCTCACGCCTGTAATCCTAGCACTTTGGGAGGCCAAGGTGGGCGGATCGCTTGAGGCCAGGAGTTTGAGACCAGCCTGGGCACCATAGTGAGATCCTGTCTCTACAAAAAAATACAGTAATTAGCCAGGCGTGGTGGTGGTGTGCACCAGTAATTCCAGCTACTTGGGAGGCTGAGGTGGGAGAATTGCTTGAGCCTAAGAGGTGGAGATTGCAGTGAACTGAGATTGCACCACTGCACTCCAGCCTGGGCAATAGAGCAAGATCGTGTCTCTAAATAAATAAAAATTAAATAAAATAGGGCAAGTGGATAGAGAGGAGCAGGGGTTGCTGTTTTAGTTTGGGAGGTGGTGGTGGTGGCGCTTTTTCTGGCCTGAAGGAGGCCACAGAGAAGGGAGCCTGTGGGTGTGTGGGAGGAGAGTGTTTTTGGTAGAAGGTACAACAAGTGAATTCAAGGCCCTGGGGCAGGAGGGGTTTTGATGAGCATAAGGACAGTAGGGAGCCTGGTGTGGCTGGAGCTGAGTGAGGGGCAGGGGAAAGTGGTAGAAGGTGGTCAGAGGGGGACCAGCCACCTAGAGCTTTTCTGGAAGGTGCTGGAGGGGAGGAAGTGAAGGGGAGAGTTAGGGGGTTGGAGGACAGCAGAGAGTGCCAGGGTTCTCTGGGGACCCTAAAGGGACCTGGTTAAGGGTTCCTTCCTCTCTCCGCACCTCATTTTTCCCTTCAGGAAAGTGGGAAGGGGTTGGACTTGGATTTAGAATTATGGTCAGGCCTGGGTTGGGCATGGTGCCTCACTCTTGTAACCCCAGCATTTTGGGAGGCTGAGGTGTGAGGATTACTTGAGCTCAGGAGTTTCAGACCAGCCGGGGCAACAGAGTGAGTCCCATCTCTACTAAAAATAAAAGAAAAAGAAAAGCCAGGCACAGTGGCTCACACCTATAATCCCAGCACTTTGGGAGGCCGAGGCGGGCAGATCATCTGAGGTCAGGAGTTCGAGACCAGCCTGACCAACATGGAGAAACCCCGTCTCTACTAAAAATACAAAATTAGCTGGGCGTGGTGGCGCATGCCTATAATCCCAGCGACTGGGGAGGCTGAGGCAGGAGAATCGCTTGAACCCAGGAGGTGGAGGTTACAGTGAGCCGAGATCGCATCACTGCACTCCAGCCTGGGCAACAAGAGTGAAACTCCATCTCAAAAAAAAAAAAAAAAAAATTAGCCAGGTATGGTGGCACATGCCTGTAATTCCAGCTACTCTGGAGGCTGAGGCAGGAGGATCACTTTAGCCCAGGAGACGGAAGCTGCAGTAAGCTGTGATCACGCTACTGCACTCCAGCCTGGGGGACAGAGTGAGACTTTGTCTCAAAAAAAAAAAAAAAAAAAAAAAGTTGTAGAATTCTTTTCTCATTGCTTTAGAATGGTTAAAACAATTTTTTTTTTTTTTTTTTTGAGATGGAGTTTCACTCTGTCCCCCAGTCTGGAGTGCAGTGGCACGACCTCAGCTCACTGCAACCTCTGCCTCCCGGGTTCAAGCGATTCTCCTGCCTCAGCTTCTCGAGTAGCTGGGATTACAGGCGCATGCCACTATACTCGGGTAATTTTTATATTTTTTCAATAGAGATGGGGTTTCACCAGGTTGCCCAGGCTGGTCTCGAACTCCTGACCTCAAGTGATCTGCCTGCCTCTGCCTCCCAAAGTGCTGGGATTATTGGCGTGAGCCACCGCGCCAGGCCAATGGTTAAAACAATTTTAAAACCACTTTTTATTATGGGAAATTCTACACACCCATCGAAAGCAGAGAGAAGAATGGTGTCTCCCCTCGCAGCCACATACCCATCACTCAACTCATGGGCAATCTGTTTCCCTCTCCTCACCCACGGCCCTCTCCTGTATTATTTGAAAGCAAATCCCAGCCATCAGATCATTTTATAGCTATTTCCGCCTGTATCTTTAAAAGATAAGGACTCATTTAAAAATAACACACTCACAATGCCATCATTTCACCTAAACAGTGAACATAAAAATCAACAATTCCTTAGTATCTTCAAATGCTCAGTGTTCGAGTTTTCAGTTGTTCGGCAAAGCCATGATTTCTTTAATAATATCATAATTCCTTTTGGGCAGCCATCACTCAAATCTAATTTTAGAACACTTTTATCACCCTGGGAAAATTCCCTTCTGCCAGGATCGAAAAGTGGTTCAATATTTTGAAATTTCTGCCTCAGCAGTGAAGTGCTTTCTTCTGACGGAAACTTACCTGGAACCCCAGTGTGTTCAACAGATAAACAACACCTCAACCCACACCTGTCCACACCCTCCCCTACCCTCCCCCCCGCCCCCATCCAGGATCCCCATCCAGGGCTATAGGCAGACCCGGGGGGTGGGGGAGTTGGTGCACAGTGGTAAGGGGGCTGTGTATACCTCTAGTGGTCTATCTATATCCATTGACCCTGCGACCCTAGGAGCCCGCACAAAGCCTTTGTGCGCACACAGTTGAATCGGGAGGGCAGGGTTTTCCCCGTGAATCATAATGACTCTTGGTCATGGCCCAGCCCACTTCCTTCCCTGCCACCAACTTACTCATTTGTAAAGCAAGGAGCCACAGCCCTGAGAATCTAGGGTGTAGCAGGGCTCGTGGGAAGAGGAGGTGGCAGAGGGAAGCAGTGTCCCCTGGTGGGCAGAACTTGGGTGGAGAGAGCCTGGGAGCCGGAGATGGGCGTGGGGGGGCGTCTTAGTTCCAGTCAAGGACACTGGTCTCAAGCTAATTAGGCCAAACATAAATATGGTGCCTGAAATTCCACCATCAGCGAGACCTCCTTTGGGTTAAGCATGACTCTCTCCTCTGTGTCCTTTGTAGAGGGCAGACACCTCTGCTTGGACACACAGACCCCACTTGAATGGGCACGGGTTGCATCTCAGTTCACCTTGCTTTCAGGCTGGGATAAGCAGAAGACAAATTTTCGGCGTTAGAAAGACTTCGGTTTTGTTCTCAGCTTGTCCACTGATACCCTGTGTGACCTCACCTTTTTTTTTTTTTTTTTTTTTGAGACAGAGTCTTGCTCTGTTGCCCAGGCTGGAGTGTGGTGGCACAATCACGCTCACCGTAGCCTTGACCTCTTGGGGTTAAGCAGTCCTTCCACCCCAGTCTCCCAAGTAGCTGGGACCACAGGCACGCACCACCACGCCTGGCTAATTTTTAAATTTTTTTGGCCCAGTGCGGTGATTCACGCCTGTAATCCCAGCACTTTGAGAGGCCGAGGTGGGTGGGTCACTTGAGGTCAGGAGTTCGAGACCAGCCTGGCCAGCATAGTAAAACCCCCATCTCTATTAAAAATACAAAAATAAGCCAGAAATTGCTTGAACCCAGGAGGCAGAGGTTGCAGTGAGCCAAGATCGTGCCACTGCACTCCAGCCTGGGTGACAGGGAGAGGCTCCATCTCAAAGTAAATAAATAAATAAATAAATGTAAATAAACAAATTTTTTTGTGTGTGCAGACTGGGTCTCGCTATGTTACCCAGGCTCATCTTGGACTTCTGAGCTCAAGCAGTCCTTCTGCCTTTGCCTCCTAAAGTCCTGGGATTAAAGGCATAAGCCGCTTTGCCTGGCCAGCTTCACTTACTTAACCTCAGTTTCCTCATCTGTAAAATGGGGATAATCACAGTACTAGGTTGGTGCAAAAGTAACTGTGGCTTTTGCCATTCTTTTTTTTTTTTTTGAGACGGAGTCTTGCTCTGTCTCCCAGGCTGGAGTGCAGTGGCACGATCTCAGCTCACTGCAACCTCTGCCTCCCTGGTTCAAGTGATTCTTCTGCCTCAGCCTCCCGAGTAGCTGGGATTACAGGCGCCTGCCACCACGCCCAGCTAATTTTTTGTATTTTTAGTAGAGATGGGTTTCACCATGTTGGCCAGGCTGGTCTCGAACTCCTGACCTTGTGATTCGCCCGCCAAGCCTCCCAAAGTGCTGAGATTACAGATGTGAGCCACTGCACCCGGCCAATTTGCCATTACTTTTTTTTTTTTTTTAGACAGAGTTTCACTGTTGTTGCCCAGGCTAGAGTGCAATGGTGCGATCTTGGCTTACTGCAACCTCTACCTCCTGGGTTCAAGCGATTTTCTTGCATTAGCCTCCCCAGTAGTTGGGATTACAGGCATGCACCACCATGCCCAGCTAATTTTTAGTAGAGACAGGGTTTCTCCATCTTGGTCAGGCTGGTCTCGAACTCCTGACCTCAGGTGATTCGCCCACCTCGGCCTCCCAAAGTGCTGGGATTACAGGCGTGAGCCACTGCGCCTGGCTTGCCATTACTTTCTTTCTTTTTTTTTTTTTTTTTTTTGAGACGGAGTCTTGCTCTGTCGCCCGGGCTGGAGTGCAGTGGCGCAATCTCGGCTCACTGCAAGCTCCGCCTCCTGGGTTCACGCCATTCTCCTGCCTCAGCCTCTCCGAGTAGCTGGGACTACAGGCGCCCGCCACCATGCCCGGCTAATTTTTTGTATTTTTAGTAGAGACACGGTTTCACCGTGGTCTCGAGCTCCTGACCTCGTGATCCGCCCTCCTCGGCCTCCCAAAGTGCTGGGATTACAAGCGTGAGCCACCGCACCCAGCCACCATTACTTTCAATGGCAAAACTTCCCTCACAGAACCGTTGTGAAGATATCAGTGAATAAATGTAAAGCCCTTAGTACGGTGCATGGCGTATAATAAGTGCTCAATAATGTTTACTATTAATTATTACTATTACTTTGAGTTCCAGGTCATCTCCCCTACTAGACCTCAAGCTCCCTGAGAGTAGGAGCTGGGCTGGTTTATCTTCACCTCTCTCATGCCAGTCAAGTTCATGTAACAGAGTTTGGTGATAGTAGTTGCTCAATAAACTTCTGTCAATGAATGAATGGGGACTGCTAGGTTGGGAAAGGGAAGGTTGTGTATAATGAGCGTCCACACTCTTTGGGCCTCTGCCTTGTGCTGGTCAGTGCTAGAGCCCCTCAGTGATGAAGATAGCACTTGTGCTTATAGGGCTCCTAGTTCAGCGGGACAGACCCATCCCTAGGCAGTGATGGCCCAGAGTGGGCGGGACTGGGGTGGATGAGCTCACAGGAGGGATCTGACCCAGCTTGGAGGTCAAGGAGGGCTTCCTGGAGGAGGAGGTGTGTGAGTTGAGACTTGGAGGGTGAATGGGGTGGGCAGGAAGAGTGGAGCTGTGTGCCTGGGGGTGTGCAAGGGCCTGGAAGTGAGATGGAACACAGTGTGTGGGGAAACAGAAAGAAGTTAAATCTGGTGGGCTGTAGACCAGGGGCGAGGGTGAGAGGGCGGTGGGTGCTGAGAGGTGAGACTGAGTGTCCCCTGGACTTTGCAGGTGTTGGAGGCTGTGGTGAGGAGCTTGGACTCTAAGGCACTGGGGAGCCATGGATGGTTTTGAGCAGGAAGGGGCTAGGTTGAGTTTGGGCTTTAGAAAGATACCTTGGGCTGCTCTGTGGTAGGAGAATGGGAATGGGGAGGAGTCCAGGCGGGAGGCTGGGCAGGGATGGGAGAGAAGCTGCCTGGCCCAGGGCTGGGCTGCAGGGACAGGCGAAGTCCAAGTTCAAGAGGCCTGGAGGGCAGGGCCTGGTGCCTGCAGTGAGAGTGGGGAGGGAGGTGTCCAGGTTTGGGGTTGGACAGCTGGATAGACTCTCTGGGTTCCCAGAGGGGTAAAGAAAGCGGCACAGATGGGGTGGGCGCATGGGGGGCTCCAGGTAGTTGCCGCGCTTGTGCGTGAGCCTGTGTGGTGCTCTGCTGCCCCCTGCTGGCTCAGGGCTGACCCTGTCTTGCAGCAAGTCTGGCAATAGTGACGACCCAATAAGCACAAACCCCAAACAGTGAAAGAAGGTGACATTTCTGGAGTGATAGTGAGTCAGGTGCTACAAGAAGCACTTATGTTCGCTGTCCCCGCTCCCACACCCCACCCCGGTCTCCAGCTGCCCCGTCCTGCCGACTCAGGACTGACCTCTCAAACCCGCCTGCTTTCTCTCCCCACTCCCTCCCTCCTTCTTTCCCTCCCCGCTTTCTTTCTCTCTCTTTCTTTTTTTCTCCTCTTTTTTTTCTTTCTCCACCTTTTCCCCACCACACTCCTCCTCCCTCCCCCAACCCATTTCTCTCTTTCTTTTTAAAAATATTTTGCTAATCTGGCAGCCCCTGAACCAGAATAGGTTCAGAAAGGCTCCCCCTTTCTTCTTTTTTAAAGTTTTGAGGTGTAATTCACATACTACACAATTCATCCATGTAAAGTATACAATGTGGGCTGAGTGCCATGGCTCACACCTGTAATCCCAGCACTTTGGGAGGCCAAGGCAGGCAGATCACTTGAGGTCAGGAGTTCGAGACCAGCCTGGGCAATATGGCGAAACCCCGTCTCTACTAAAAATACAAAAATTAGCCGGGCGTGGTGGTGCATGCCTGTAATCCCAGCTACTCGGGAGGCTGAGGCAGGAGAATGGCGCGAACCCAGGAGGCGGAGCTTGCAGTGAGCCGAGATTGCGCCACTGCACTCCGGCCTGGGACAGAGTCAGACTCTGTCTCAAAAAAAAAAAAAAAAAAAAAAAAATACCGTGTACAGCCAGGTGCCATGGCTCCCACCTGTAATCCCAGCACTTTGGGAGGCCGAGGAGGGTGGATCACTTGAGGTCAGGAGTTCGAGACCAGCCTGACCAACATGGTGAATCCTGACTTTACTAAAAATATGAAAATTAGCTGGACATGTTGGCGCATACCTGTAATCCCAGCTATTCAGGAAGTTGAGGCAGGAGAATCACTTAAACCCAGGAGGTGGAGGGTGCAGCAAGCTGAGATTGTGCCATTGCACTCCAGTTTGGGCAGCAGAGCAAGACTCTGTCTCAAAAACAAAAACAAAACAAAACAAAAACAAAACAAACAAAAAAACCCATTCATCCGCTCATGGACATTTGGGTTATTTCTACTTTTTGGCTATTGTGAATAATGCTGCTGTGAACATTCACACAGAAGTGTTTGTGTGGCCATGTCTTGATTTCTTTTGCAAACCTGGCCCTGTCGCAGTGTACACAACACCCCTGCTCCCCACCCTCCCATTGCTCGAAGCAGTCACCCAGGAGTTGACCCTCTCCAGCACCTCTTCAGCATGCCAGTTCCAGTAGGTTCTTAGCACCTGCTCCACTCCTTCACAGCATCATCATCCCTGACATTATGTTCCATGTGCTTTGTTTGTCTGTGGCCTGTCTCCCACTAGAAGGTCAGCTCTCCAAAAGCAGGCATCGCTGTCTCATTCATGGCTGTCTCCCCAGAACCTAGAATAGGGCTGTCCACAACAGATGCTCAATAAATGTTCATTGAATTGATGAACAAACCAATTATTGGCACACTCTTCTCTCCAATCCCCAATATCCAAGCCAGAACCAAATTCTGTCAATGTTTTGTTCTAGAGTGTTGCTCTGTTGCCCAGGCTGGAGTGCAGTGGCATGACCTCTGCTCAGTGCAACCTCTGCCTCCCGGATTCAAGCGATTCTCCTGTCCCAACCTACCACCAGGCCCGGCTAATTTTTGTATTTTTAGTAGAGACAATGTTTCAGCATGTTGGCCAGGCTGGCCTTGAACTCCCGACCTCAAGTAATTCGCCTGCCTTGTTCTCCCAAAGTTCTGGGATTACAGGCGTCTGCCACCATGGATTTTGGTCCTCCTGTCTGCAGAGCCAGGAGTTTGAGACCATCCTGGCCAGCATGGTGAAACTCATCTCTACTGAAAAAAAAAAAAAAAAATTAGCTGAGTGAGGTGGTGCGCACCTGTAGTTCAGCTACTTGGTAGGCTGAGGCAGGAGAATTGCTTGAGCCTGGGAGGCGTAGGTTGCAGTGAGCTGAGATTGTGCCACTGCACTCCAGCCTCGGCGACAGAGCAAGACTCCGTCTCAAAAAAGAAAAAAAAAAGAGAGAAAAGATGGAATCCCCTCACACTCCTCGCCCTGAACCCTGGCTACCTGGCTGACCTGGTTGACCCTCTTAGCAAGGCGGTCACAGGCCCAGGCATTCGGTGTCTGGAGCAGTCTGAGGATGGAGAAGTCTCCCAGGGAGTATTTGCATACTGAGTCAGCATGAGACGCAACTTCTCCTTCTGTGATTTCTTCCTCATCCTCTAGATTAGCTTCCCATTTCCTGTAAAAAATGGCCACAAATTTAGTGGCTTAAAACAACACAAGTTTGTTATCTTATAGTTCTGGAGGTCAAGAATCCAAAATGGGTCTCACTGCACTAAAGCCAAGGTTTCAGCGGGACTGTGTTGCTTTCTGGAGGTTCTAGGAAGAGAATGCATTTTCTTGCCTTTCCTTAATTCTGATTTTTTTTTTTTTTTTTTTTAGACAGAGTCTCACTCTGTCACCCAGGCTGGAGTGCAGTGGCGCAACCTTGGCTCACTGCAACCTCCACGTCCTGGGTTCAAGGGATTCTCATGCCTCAGCCTCCCCAGTAGCTGGGATTACAGGCACCTGCCACCACGCCTTGCTAATTTTTCTATGTTTAGTAGAGACGGGGTTTCCCCATCTTGGCCAGGCTGATTCTTGAACTCCTGACCTCAGGTGATCCCCCAGTCTCGGCCTCCTAAAGTGCTGGGATTCCAGGTGTGAGCCACCACCCTTGGCTCTGATTTTTTTTTTTTTTAAGAGACGGGGTCTTGCTATGTTGCCCAGGCTGGTATCCAACTCCTGGCCTCAAGTGATCCTCCCACCTTGGCCTCCCAAAGTGCTGGGACTGCAGGCGTGAGCCACTGAGCTTGGCCCTCTTCCAGCTTCTAGACGTTTCTTGCATTCCTTAGCTCATGCCCCCTTCCATCTTCAACACTCACAATGGCCCACGGAATCTTTCTCACACTGAATCATTCTGACTCTGAAGTGCTGCCTTGACTTTCGGCTCCTTCTCCCTTCTTCAAAGGGCTTTGCTTCCTTTGTTGTCACAGCCCCTCTGACTCACGCTTCCTGTGTCCTTCTTGATTATAAGGACCTGTGTGATTACATGAAGACCCTGCCAGGGCAATCCAGGATAATCTCCCCAAAGCAGGATCCTGAACTTAATCACAGCTGCATTCTTTTGTCACATAACATAACATTCGCAGGGGATCAGGATGTAGACGTCACTGGGGGGCCATTATTCAGCCTTTCACAGCACCTGCCCCTCAAAGCCACAGTCTCAGCAGTGCCTTACCTGGCCCTGTGCCATGTGCCCCTCCGTCCATCTCCTGACGTCAACTTCTACCCACCCTTTCCTCCTTCCTCACCCTCTCCACCACACTGGCCTCCTTGCTGCTCCTTTTTTTTTTTGAGGTGGAGTCTTGCTCTGTCACCCAGGCTGGAGTGCAGGGGCGCGATCTTGGCCCACTGCAAACTCCGCCTCCCGGGTTCAAGTGATTTTCCTGCCTCAGCCTCCCCAGTTGCTGGGATTACAGGCGCCTGCCACCATGCCCGGCTAATTTTTGTATTTTTAATAGAGAAGGGGTTCCACCATGTTGGTCAGGCTGGTCTTGAACCCCTGACCTCAAGTGATCTGCTTGCCTTGGCTTCCCAAAGTGCTGGGATTACAGGTGTGAGCCACTATGCCCAGCTCCCTTGCTGCTCCTTGAATGTGCCAGGCATGCTTCTGCCCCAGGGCCTTTGCACTGGCTATTCCCTCTGTCTGGAATGCTCTTCCTCCAGAGCCCCACATGGCTCCTTTCTTCCCCTCCTTCAAGTCTTTGCTCATTTGTCACCTTCTCATCGAGGACCTCTGTGCCCTAATTAAAAATCTCAGTCTCCCAATACTCTCGACCCCCCTCCATTTCCCCAATACACTTATCCCCATCTGACAGACAACGCATGTTCATTATTTATTTTATTTCCTGATTCTCTCCCCTGCCAAGTGACCCTCTGGAAAGCGGGAGTGTTTGTTTTGCTTTCTACCAAGGCTGCAAGAGTCTAGAACTGGGTCTGGCATACAGCAGAGGCTCATTTATTGCTGAATGAATGCATAGTTTGGGGGAGGGGAGGACAAGCTGAGGCCACATTTGGGATGGGGGCTGGGGTGGGGTGGAGAAGGGAGCTGCCGCCCAGAGGGACTCGGTGAGATTCAGGGTGGGGGCCAAGACCAGCAGCTGGCAGCGGGTTCTGAGAGGGGCTGGGCCTGCCTGAACAAGGAAGGGGTCCGGCAGCCGTGGTCACCTTGCTGGGACTGGTGTGTGGGGCCACAGGCCTGTGAGGCTGGGCCTCTCTGCCACCTGAGGCCCGCATGGTGGGGTGTCTGCCTTGTCCTCAGGGGAAAAGACTTTGAGGGTCACTAGTGGAGTTGGGGTAGGGCATTGAGGACAGATAGTTGGGAGCCCAGCCAACTGCCTGGGAGGCAGGCCTGAGGCCACCCCCTTGTCCCAGATATCCAGATCTTGGGGGACTTTGGCATGGAAAGGGGCCAGAGCCTGCCTTTCACAGGCACATGGACCAGGCCAGCTTGCTTGAAGGAACAGACCGAAGGTGGGTGTGCATTCAGGGGCTGCACAGGGACCTGGGCCTGTTACAGTCTCCTGTCCCCCTGCCAGGACACCTGCCCCATGTGCTGCTGAGTCTTTGGCCGAGTCCACCTCATCGGCCCCACAGCCCCCGACGGCCTTGTCCTGCTGGTCTCAGGTGTGAGGCTCCCAGAGGAGGGCTGGGGCCTTGTCTTCTCCCCGGCTGGCTTGGCCCAGGACCCATCAGGAGGTTGGCACCAGCTGGCAGTAGGGGGCAGGGTCGGGGTTTAGCAGGTCCTGCTTGGGGGGAAGAGAGAACAGAATTATGACTGGGTGGAGGGGGAGAGTCTTGGGGAGACAGAGAGGGACAGAGGATGAGAGACAGGGTGAGATGGAGAGAAACCCACAGAGAGAATGGAAGAGCAAGGTGGAAAGAGAGTGAGACACAGAGACAAGAGGTCCTGGAAGAGCCAGGAAATGAGGTGGACACAGTGACAGAGACAAAGAGGCAGGAGAGACAGAGAATGGAGAGGGAGAGACAGAGATGCAGAGAAACAACGGCGTGTAAAGAAATGCATCTTAGACAAGGCAGCATGAACAAACTGGAAACAGAGAAAGACAGAGAGATTAAAAAGGACACAGCCAGAGAAATTGAGAGAGAGAGAGAGAGTCCGAGAAAGGGGAAGACAGACACACAGACATACGTAGGCCACTGAGAGAGAGACAGAGCTACAGGATCAGACAGCTGACAGGAGGGGATGGAGAGGGACTGAGCCCTGCAGTGGGGTTTCACTGGGGACCTGACTGGCTGTGTGGCCCCAGGCAATTCCCTGTCCCTCTCTGGGCCTTGTTCCTCCTGTGCAAATTCAAGGTTTTGGATCCCTTTTGCAAAGAAGGAAATTGCAGCCTTGGGAGGAAAAGGGACTTGCCAGGGTCTCTCAGGGAGGTGGTTTGGGCTTCTCCGAGAGCTAAGACCGTGAGTCTTGGGGGGACGAGGGAAGGAAAGCCCCCAGTTTCAGTTGTCTTGACCCCTCCCCACCCCGGTTTCGGGGCTCCTGGATCCATGAGATCCCCACCACCCCTCCCAGCTCCCAGCTCCACACCTGGTACTGGTGGTTCTCTGGCCCCGCCTGCAGGGGTGGGGGTGTGGGCAGGGGCTGCAAGGGAAGGACACAGGTGAGCGGGCGCTCGGCACCCCCCACCCTCTAACCTTTGACCTTTGGTGCTAGGACAGTCCCAGATTCCAAGTCCCCATCACCCCTCCCAGACTGCGAGGCCCCTGGGCAGAGGGGATTAGCTTCCTTACACCTCCGTGTTCTCCTCTGACAAATGGGCACTGGGCCCCAGCTTCGTGTGGTATCCAAGTGGCCCGCCAGCCACTCCATTAACTCTCAGTCTACCCCTGTCAACACCTCTGGTTCTAAGCTCTTAGCCTTAGGGTTTTATGTTTCTCTTATTTTTCACTTTTTTAGAAAAAGACAGGATCTTGCTCTGTCACCCAGGCCAGAGTACAGTGGTGCAATCCCGGCTCACTGCAGCCTCAAACTCCTGGGCTCAATCGATCCTCCCTCCTCAGCCTCCCTGGTAGCTGAGACTATAGGTGCACACCACCATGCCTAGCTAAATTTTTGTAGATATGGGGTCTCGCTCTGTTCCCCAGGCTGGTCTCAAACTCCCGGCCTCAAGCAATCCTCCCACCTTGGCCTCCCAAAGTGTTGGGATTTACAGGTGTGAGCCATCATGCTCAGCTAAGTTTCTCCTTTTATTTAATCTAAATAACTTTTTTTGGGGGGGGATGGAATCTCGCTCCTGTCGTGCAGGCTGGAGTGCAGTGGCACGACGTCGGCTCACTGCAACCTCCACCTCCTGGGTTCAAGCGATTCTCCTTCCTCAGCCTCCCAAGTAGCTGGGATTACAGGCATGTGCCATCACACCTGGCTAATTTTTGTATTTTTAATAGAGACGGGGTTTCACCATGTTGGCCAGGCTGGTCTCAAACTCCTGACCTCAGGTGATCCACCCACCTCAGCCTCCCAAAGTGCTAGAATTATAGGCGTGAGCCACCGTGCCCAGCCTAAATGACTCATTTTTATAAACTTTTCGTTATATATACATAAAACCTCCCCATTATAAAGGGAGTAGCTGCTCAGTGCACAGCAAAACACAGACAAGTATAAAAGAAAAGAAGATAAAACCCACCCACCAGCCTCCACACCCCAGAGACAAATGCTGCTTCTGTTGCGCTGTTTCCTTCCAGTCTCTTTTCCTTAGGATTTTTAAAAACAGGGAACAATATATAGAGAGTTGAGATTCCCAAACCTGGTGTCAAAATGGCCCATAGGACCACAGCCAGCTCAGAGGGGAGGCGCCTGTTAGCATTGGCTTCAGGGGAGAGGCTGGGGACGGGACTCACCAGGGCTGGGTTTATGGACCTCGTGTCACTGATGGGGGACACCAGGAGGACTGGAGAGGGCATCACTTCATAGATGTTGTTGTCACCTGAAACGGGACAGGAGAGGTACCAGCTGACAGATGGGCCCCACAGGCCACTCTGGCTGCCTGTTCACATTCATTTATTTATTTATTCAATTAACATTTGTGCAAACGCTTCTTCTAGCCAAACCCAGTGCTGGGGACACAGTGGTGACCACGACAGTCCCGGGCCTGCCCTTCCAGGACTCACAGTCCAGTGGGGGATGCAGACCAGTCTCCAGAGTGACAACCTGGAGTGTTTAGGGCTGGAGTGGGGGGACTGGGGGTGGGTGGGAGCCCAAGAGGGGGTGCCTAAGCAGCCTAGGACTCAGTGAGGGCTTCCTGGAGGAGGGGACATCTGAAATAGTAGAGAGAAGTAAGAGTGAAGCCAAGGCAGGAGAGGATGAGTGCAGAGGTCTGGTGAGAGAGCCAGCTGTGTTTCAGAAACTACGTTTGATCTGTCTTGTGAAGGGCCTTGAGAACCATGTTAAGGAGACTAAACTTTGTCCCAAGGGCACAGGGGAGCCATGGAGGGCCTTTGAGCAGAGGAGTAACAGGATCAGAGTTTTAGAAAGACCTTATCGCGCGATGGGTTGGAGGGGTCTGGAGGCTGGGAGACCAGTGAGGAGCTGGGTGTGGGGGGTCTAGGAGGCTGGTAGTGGCCTGTGGGGGTGGATGGGATCCACTTGCATGATGGGATGGGGGTGCCAGCCACTGAGAAGAAGAGAAAAAGCAGGTTTGGGATGGGTGCCGATGTGCTCAGATTATGTGGGTGGAGTTCAGCGGGCCCCAGAGAGGTCTCGGGGCAGGTGCATTGGGAAGTCTCTGAGTGAGGGAGAATAAGGGGGCTTGTGGCTATGGGGGAGAAGGGAGGAACTGAGAGTAGGGCTAGGTAGTGAGATCTGGGGCTCCCGCCTTACCAGCATCATGAGCAGGGCCCAATTCTGGCTTCTCTGTGGTCGCCATCCTGGGGACACATGGAGGGAATTGATATTAGGATACAGAGATACTCAGGCGGGTGGAGAGAGACTTAGAGAAGCTGGAAATCCCACCAGGTCCCTGAAAGCCACATGGTCTCTCCTTCAGAGTGAGCTAGGATGAGACCTGAGCTATCCCAGACTCTTCTTCCATAATCCCCACCCGCAGTCCCTCAGTTTCCCTAGCCACCACCTTATGCCAGTGAGTAGTGTTCCCCAGACATCACCATTTATAGAGATCACCTAAATGATCCTGCTCCATCCACCTGTCTTATGATTTCCTTAATATTTCTCTTAACATTGATTCATTTGAATACCCTTATTTATTTTTTATTTTTATTTTTTTTGAGACAGAGTCTCGCTCTGTCCCCCAGGCTGGAGTGCAATGGCATGATCTCAGCTCACTGCAAACTCCGCCTCCTGGGTTCAAGTGATTCTCCTGCCTCAGCCTCCCAAGTAGCTGGGATTACAGGTGTGTGCCACCATGCTCGGCTTATTTTATTTTATTTTATTTTATTTTATTTTATTTATTTTATTTTTTTGAGACAGAGTCTCGCTTTGTCGCCCAGGCTGGAATGCAGTGGTGCAATCTCGGCTCACTAAAACCTCCGTCTCCCGGGTTCACGCCATTCTCCTGTCTCAGCCTCCCGAGTAGCTGGGACTACAGGCGCCTGCCACCACGCCCGGCTAATTTTTTGTAATTTTAGTAGAGACGGGGTTTCACCGTGTTAGCCAGGATGGTCTCGATCTCCTGACCTCGTGATCCGCCAGCCTCGGCCTCCCAAAGTGCTGGGATTACAGGCATGAGGCACCGCGCCTGGCCCATGCTCGGCTAATTTTGCATTATTAGTAGATACAGGGTTTCATCATGTTCGTCAGTTTGGTCTCGAACTCCTGACCTCAAATGATCCACCTGCCTTGGCCTCCCAAAGTGCTGGGATTACAGGCATGAGCCACTGCACCCGTTCTGAATACCCTTAATTTTAAAAGTACACTGGAACCAAGTGAAATGGCTCATGACTATACTCCCAGCACATTGGGAAACCATGGCAGGAGACTTTTTTGAGACCAGGAGTTTGAGACCTGCCTGACCCACAAAGTGAGATCCCGTCTCTACAAAAATTACAAAAATTAGCCAGGTGTGGTGCTGCGCACCTGGGGTCCCAGCTGCTTGGGAGCCTCGGGTGGGAGGATAGTTTGAGCCAGGGAGGTTGAGGCTACAGTGAGCTACGATCGCACCACTGCACCCCAGCCTCGGCAACAGAGTGAGACTTTGACTCTGAAAACAAAAGTACTCTTGACACCACTATAGCAAGTTTGTTAATTCACCAAATAAGTATTTACAAGCACCAACCATGTGCTGGGTGTCACTGAAGGCACTGGGGACACAGCTGAGCACAAGATGGACAGAGATCCCTGGCCCCCCGGAGCAGGCAGTCTAGGGGGGAAAGAGAGGGGAAGAAAATTGGAATAAGGCATTGACAGTAGAATATCAGACAGCAACATTCCTTCCCTATGAAGGAAAGTGGAGAGACGGGGAGGGGGTGGAAGGTGCGTGTGCGGTTTTGAGTACAAAAAATAGTAATCGACCGGGCTCAGTGGCTCACGCCTGTAATCCCAGCACTTTGGGAGGCCAAGGCGGGCAGATCACCTGAGGTCAGGAGTCTGAGACCATCCTGGCCAACATGGTGAAACCCCATCTCCACTAAAAATACACAAATTAGCCAGGCGAGGTGGTGGGTGCCTGTAATTCCAGCTACTCAGGAAACTGAGGCAGGAAAATCGCTTGAACCCGTGAGGCGGAGGTTGCAGCGAGCCGAGATCTTGCCACTGGATTCCAGCCTGGGCGACAAGAGCAAAACAAGAAGAAGAAGAAAAAGCTTGGAAATGGTGCACTCCTGTAGTACCAGCTACTTGGGGGGCTGAGATGGCAAGATGGCTTGAGCCCAGCAATTCAAGACCAGCCAGGGCAACGCAGGGAGATCTTATTTTTACAAAAAGTAAAAAATAAGCTAGGCATGGTGGTGCATGCCTGTAATTCGAGCACTTTGGGAGGCTGAGGCGGAAGGATCGCTTAAGGCCAGGAGTTTGAGGTCAGCTTGGGCAACCCGTAGCAAGACCCCATCTCTACAAAAAATAATAATACAGATAATTAGCCAGTTGTGGTAGCGCAGGCCTGTGGTCCCAGTTACCGAGGAGGCTGAGGTGGGAGGATCGCTTGAGCCCAGGAGTCTGAGGCTGCAGTAAACTATGATCATGCCACTGCACTCCAGCCTGGGTGATAGAGCAAGACCTTGTCTCTTTAAAAAAGAAAAAAGAAATAGGCCAGGCGCAGTGGCTCACGCCTGTAATTCCAGAACTTTGGGAGGCCGAGGCTGGCGGATTGCCTGAGATCAGGAGTTTGAGACCACTCAGGGCAACATGGTGAAACCCCATCTCTACTAAAATACAAAAAATTAGCCAGGCGTTGTGGTGCACGCCTGTAGTCCCAGCTACTTGGGAGGCTGAGGCACGAGAATTGCTTGAGTCCCAGAGGTGGAGGTTGCAGTGAGCCGAGATTGCTCCACTGCACTGCAGCAAGACTCTGTTTCGAAAAAAAAAAAGAAAGAAAGAAAAGAAGAAGAAGAAAAGAGAATCCATGGCACATACGGAAGAGTTGAGAAAGGAGACAAAATTGCTGCTTTCATATTCTGGGAATTGGAGAGTGATTCTACAATCAGTTCAGAATCAATTTCAAGAGACAAAGTTCTGCAAACGCTGATGTCATAAGAAAGGAATTTTTCACGAATAGACTCTCCCTGGGGGAAACAGGACCCCATCTCTCTCTCTCTCCCCACACAGAGGTAGGTAGCATCTGATAGCTGTGCCTGCCGCTGTCCACTCCCCTTCTTTGACAATAGCAACCAGTTTTCCTTTGGAGAGCCGGTCTACACTCTCAATCCACTTGATTAAACGGAGTTGGATCTAACCCAGGCTCTAGGGCTGCACAAATAGCCCAAGTTTGGCCAATCAGAGCTTTCCCTGGCCACCAACCCCTGGCCACAGTGATTGGTTCATAAAAAGTCATGTGATCTGAGTCAAGCCAATGAGAGGTAGACTTGGGGCTTTTGCTGGAACTACCAGGAACAAGGTGGTCTCCTTGCTAGGAATGGCTAAACCAGTGGAGTATGAGCCCGGGCCCCCTGGGAGTGATCTTGTCTCAACAGGGGAGAGCCTGCCTGAGAATGCCACCGAAGAAAAAGACAGAGTTGAGGAGTATATAAAGGAGTCACTTGAGAACACTGAGCCCCTGGATGCAGCCCTACCTGAAGTTAATAAGTTATGTAGTATTAAACAATTCCTTGCTTTTGGGCAGGGAACAGTGGCTCATGCCTGTATTCTCAGCACTTCGGGAGGCCAAGGCTGGAGGATCACTTGAGCTTAGGAGTTCGAGACCAGCCTGGGCAAAACCCCATCTCTACAAAAATAAAAAAAATTAGCCAGGCCTGGTGGTGCACACCTGTAGTCTCAGCTACCTGGGAGGCTGAGGTGAAAGAATCACCTGAGCCTGGGGAGACTGAGGCTGCAGGGAGTCGTGATGGCGCCACTGCACTCCAGCCTGGGTGACAGAGTGAGACCCTGTCTAAAATTCCTTGTTTTTGGTAAGTCAGTTTAAGAATAGGTTTCCTGTCCCTTGCAATGCAGAATTCTGTTTAATACAGGATAGAAAGATCCTTTTCACCCCAGAAGTTCTGAGATTTGATGAGATTGTGTATGAGCCGGATGATGTGACTTGTGGAAGAATCCATGGGGCTTGAGAAGACAATGGGAGGAGACAGGAGAGGGATGCCTGGGGGCCCTGTACCTGTGGCTCTGGCCCCTCCAGTTCCTTGTCACCAAGAGATAGGCAACGCAGCTGATGAGAAGGGCCCCGGCAGCAAGAGATCCAATGATGGTGGCCGCCAGGATCCCGGCGTTGGTGGGCAGGTATGTACTGGGAAGCTCCTTATTCTTTTCTGAGGGATGACAGAAAGAAAGAGAGAGGGGGGACTGTGTGATGTCTCCTGAGGGCTCCCCCAATCCCCCACCGACTGTATCAGTGACTGCATGGAGAACTGAGGTGCAGTTTCCTATTTCCAGCCCAGAGCTTTCTCCTGCTTTTCAGATCTGAGTATCCAACCATCTGGGTGGCACATAAAATCCAACATGTCCCAGCGGCCGGGCACAGTGCTCACACCTGTAATCCCAGCAATTAGGGAGGCAGAGGCGGGAGGATCACTTAAGCCCAGGAGTTCGAGACCAGCCTGGGCAACATAGTGAGACCCTATCTCTATTAAAAAAAAATTTCAACATGTCCCAGATGGAACTCCTTAGTTGTCCCCTATCTCTATGTTGCCACTTCCCTAGGATTTCATATGATCCTCGGCACATCCAAAATCTGCTTGCTGACATGCTCCCCAACCCTACCCCATCAAACTGATTTTTTTTCTTTTTTGAAATGGCGTCTCACTCTGTTGCCCAGGCTGGAGTGCAGTGGCATGATCACGGTTCACTGCAGCCTCAAACTCCTGGGCTTAAGCCATCCTCCCACCTCAGTCCCCCAAGTAGCTGGGACTACAGGTGCACACCACCACTCCTGGCTAATTTTCAAATTTTTTGTAAAGAAGGGGTGTCACTAAATTACTCAAGCTGGTCTCAAATTCCTGGACTCAAGCAGTTCTCCTGCCTTGGCCTCCCAAAGTGTTGGGATTACAGACATGAGCCACCAAGCCAAGACCCAATCTCCTTTGCTTTTTCTCACCTCAGTTGATGATACCTGAATCCTTTCAGCAGAAGGATGAGGTTCTGTGCTGTGTTTTGCAGGAGATGTAGGGGACTCGGAGGATTCTTAAACTGGACTTGCCAAAATTAAGACCACGCCTACCTGGCTCTTACCCTCTGACCTCCCAGCTTTACTCTCAAGCTGGACATCTGTTCTGTCCCAACCCTTCTTGGCAGCTAAGCTCATAGACTATGAGATCCTAATGCTGCCTACTAGCTGTGTGGCCTTGGGCAAATTACTCAATCTCTCTGTGACTTGGTTCGTCTGTGAAATGAGGATAATACGAATACCTAGTTCTTAGGGTTGTTATGAAGTTTGAAATACACACACACATGCACATGCTGTTCTCTCAATGATCCAACAAAGAAGTAAGCTCTGTGCCATTTTACAGATAAGGAAGCTGAGGCACGGAACAGTAAATTGACTTGCTTGATGGCTCACAATAAGTGCAGTGCTGGGATCATACCCAGGCCACCTGAACTCCTTAATGACCATGCTGTGCAGCTTCCAAAAGGGGCACCTGTGACCTGGGAGCCCCAGAAATGTGGGGAGAAGCCACTTCAGGCTCCATGAGTGAAGTAAGGACTGTTATCTCCAACCAGACTAGAGTGTCATTTTATGCAGATTTGTGTAATCAAATTAATGCATATGTTGAGTCAACTTTTGCCTATTTCATCCATTTCTCTAAAATTTTTTCTATTCAGTGTCCAAAACCCATTTTGAAATTTAACTAGGGGCCAGGAGTGGTGGCTCACGCCTGTAATCCCAGCACTTTGGGAGGCCGAGGTGGGTGGATTGCCTGAGCTCAGGAGTTGGAGACCAGCCTGGGCGACATGGCAAAACCCAGTCTCTACCAATAAATTAAAAAAATTAGCTGGGTGTGATGTCAGGCACCTACAGTCCCAGCTACATGGGAAGCTGAGGTGGGAGGATCGCTTGGGCCCAGGAGGTGGAGGTTACAGTGAGCTGAGACTGGGCATGTGGCTTATTCTTGTAATCCCAGTAGTGGGAGGCCAAGGTGGAAGGATTGCTTGAGGCCAGGAGTTTGAGACCAGCCTGAGCAATACCAGTAAGACCCTGTCTCCACAATCTTATTTTTATTTTTTATTTTATTTATTTATTTATTACTATTATTATTTTTTGAGACGCAGTCTCGCTCTGTCGCCCAGGCTGGAATGCAGTGGCGCGATCTTGGCTCACTGCAAGCTCCACCTCCCGGGTTCACGCCATTCTCCTGCCTCAGCCTCCCAAGTAGCTGGGACTACAGGTGCCCACCACCACGCCTGGCTAATTTTTGTATTTTTAGTAGAAACGGGGTTTCATCATGTTAGCCAGGATGGTCTCGATCTCCTGACCTTGTGATCCACCCGCCTCGGCCTCCCAAAGTGCTGGGATTACAGACATGAGCCACCGTGCCCGGCACACAATCTTATTTTTAAATTGAAAAAAAAAAAATAAGGACATACAATCTATTTACAAGTGCTCTACCCTCATGATCTAATCACCTCCCAAAAGCCTCACTTTTTTTTTTTTTTTTTTTGAGACGGAGTTTTGCTCTGTTGCCCAGGCTGGAGTGCAGTGGCGCAATCTCAGTTCACCGCAGCCTCCACCTCCCAGGTTCA